>NC_048597.1:129126333-129727853 GCF_003668045.3 Cricetulus griseus
TGTCAATGAGGAGGCCTTGACACTCTATGGGGCTCCTAGTAATAGATCAGTATTTTTCCCTGGTGTAAGAAGGGACTTTGGGATGCTCTCTTGGCCTGGACACATGGGGGGATGGCCTAGTCCCTGCCCAGGATGATGGTAGACTTTGGGGAGCCCCCATAAAGGGCTCTACCCTCCTTGGGGAGCCAAGGGGGAATGGGGTGGTGGGCTGGTGGGGGTTGGGGGAGGGGAGGGACAGGGAGAAGAAGAGATTGACATGTGAAGCAAGCTTGTGCCTAATTTGAACTAATAAAAAAAGAGAATATTTTCTGTGTTGAGGAGTATCTACTTAAGTCTGCCACTAGAAATAGAACTCCTTTCTACATTAACCTAACTATTTTTTCCAAATTGTGTTACATATAAATATCTTTTAAGTTCTCTGAGGTTCTTGTTTTTAGGACTGGGGAGGCAAACATAAATAGATTAAATAAGAAGACTATTTGTTGCAGATAATATTAGGGAAAGATTAAAGAATACAGTACTGTAGTTTATACAAAAGCGCTGTGTCTTTAAGATGTATTTACACATCTGGGTGTAGGGGAACACATCTGAACCCCAGCACTGGCATGGTGGAGGCAGAAGATCAGGTGCACTGTGGCACTCCAGACTGCCAATAACATTTACCTTGAATCAGGAGGCAGAGCCAGTGACTAGCTGACCAGAATTAGCTCTAGGGAAGCCAGCAATTTGTATAGAGAAGACGCACCAGAAGGAAAGGGGCAGGAACTAGAGTTTGAGCTTCCTTTTAGTTATGGGATGAGGGAAGTGATGCATCTCTTGCTGGGTCTCCAGTCATGATGCAAGGTCAGCTGGTTGCTTCTTGGCTTCTCTGATCTAGCAGGTTTTCACCCCCATATCTGACTTCCAAGTCTTAGTTGGTGCCAAATGTAGTCAGACTTTTCTTTGGGACCTCCAGCTCACAAATAATGACATGGAGACTTATTAATTATGAAAGATTTGCCTTTAGCTTAGGCTTTTCCCCAACTAGCTCCTATAACTTAAATTAGAGCATATTTTTAAACCTATGTTTAGCCATATGGCACGTTACCTCATCTCCACACTGCATGTCCTGCTTCTCCTGTATCTCACTGATGAATGCACCTTTCTTCCTGAGTTCTCTCTGCCCGAAAGTACTCCTTATTCTCTTTTGCCTAGCTATTGGCCATTCAGCTCTTTATTATACCAATCACAACAATACACCTTCACACAGTGTAAACAAATATTCTGCAACAATCAGGAATTTAAGGGTATTTATCCTCAGCAACATAACAAGTTAAAGGCTAGCCTGAGCTACATTTTTTGAGTGATCCAATCTCAGAAATAAAAATAACAGCAACCAATACGTGAGTGCATAATGTATGATTTTGCAATAACAAACACTTATTATTATTTTCATACATTACTATTTAATTTTACTGAGAAATCTTCTCTCTGAGTCCCAAAGTTTTTGCTAGCCTACACCAGTGGAACTGAGATGGAGACACTTGACAAGTCCTGAAAACAAGCATGGTTGAATAAACATGCTACACCTGGACACAGGACAGCATCTGCTCTAGAGAGATATCAGTGTTTTGTTCATTCTAGAGTCAGCTTCAGTTCTCATGTGGCTGAAGAGAAATGAAGCCTGTCACTCACATTGCTTAGGCTTGTACTGGTATGTGGCTTTCTGATCACTCAGCACAGCTGCTGCTGCAACATATAGGCTGTTTCAAAAATAAGAAAACATTATTCTAGGATGTACCGGAGTTCAGCATTGAGAGACCACAGATTTTCCACATACAGCAGGAAAACAGAAGATAGAATTTTTCTTTTGCCCTTTTTCTGGACTGAATTTGTGAAAAGTCATGGACAGAGCTCTGAAAAAATAAAGGAAATGCTTGTGCATGAAATCTAATTTGAGGTGCCCTCACACCTGGTGTCAGCTACTCCCCATGTCTGAGTTCCATTATGCTAGGGCTCTCTTCTGAAATAATTTTTGACAGTAAGAGGAGTTATCTCTAAAAAAAAGTCATTTTACATCATTCTGATGGAACATGTAAGGTGTCATCTCCAGTCCGTGGTGACCTCAACTTCCTGAAACCCAAATCTCTGAAAGTTTGCAAATTGCTTTTGGAAGAAGCCATCCATCTTGTCTATGTGGTGTTGTGTTAGGATTCATTATTCAGCTTTATTTCTGACTCCACTGAGAGAATTTTCACAGCTTGACATAAATCCTCCAACAGCAAAGACTGATCACAGGGAGATTTTCTGCATTTTTTCTCCTTTTATAGTTAAATGTTCCAATTGTGCTTTCTGATTTTGAACGATAGGTCAAGTTGCAATTTGTATATTTTGTAAAGGCTGAAATCTTTTTCCCAGTGTGACTGTAGAGAGAGGTGGTGGGCCCACAGGAAGTCAGTGGATCACAGGGCACCATCTATCTTAGTTAGGGTTTCTATTGCTGTGAAGAGACAGCATGGCTGTGGCAACTCTTACAAAGAAAACACTTAATTGGGTGGCTTGCTTACAGCTTCAGAGGTTCAGTCCATCACGGCTGGGAGTTTGGCCACATGCAGGCAGATGGACATGGTGCTGGAGCTGAGATTGCTACATCTTGTAGGCAACAGGAAGTCAACTGAGAGTTACACTGAAGGAAGCTTGAGCAAAAGAGACCTCAAAGTCCGCCCCCACAGTGACACAACTTCCTCCAACAAGATCACACCTACTCCAACAAGGCCACACACCCCCTAATAGTGCCACTCCCTTTGGGGGCTACTTTCTTTCAAACCAGTGCATCATTCATGGAGGGATTTATGTTTGTCTCATGGGACTAGTCCAGGACTGGAACAGGTTGTTTTAAAGATTGACCTTGTCAATCATATTGGTGACTGCTCTCTCACATTCCTACCAAGTGGTACCATCTGCCATGGTGTGGTATAGCGTAAGCCCCCCAAGGATCAGGTGGCTGCCCAAGCTTGGATTTCTCAGTCTCCCAAACCATTAGTCAAGAAAACCCCTTTCTTTATAAAGTTTCCAGTCTCCAGCATTTTGTTATAGTAATCAAAAATGAACTGAGACAGGCCATTAACCCACTGATGGCAATATTAAGACTGTAAAGTATAAAGGAAATATCATCTTTGTCTCACTCCAACTTTGTTTCTTCTCTCTAAAAGTTATTTGAAACATAAGCAAAGGAGTAAGAGGCTGCTATTTTTTATTTTTTTTAAAAGAAAAAATATTTGAGTTCTTTAATTTGGAGAATTCATTTACCGAAAGCCCACACTTTTCAGTATGATGAAACAATGAAGTAAGCGGTTTATTCCTAAGAAAGTCAGCTGAGTATTGTGGTGAGAATATGAACTTTAAATTTATTTGGACAGGAGTCTGGATCTGAACTGTACCCCTAATAGGTGTCTGACAGTTAATGCACTCAGCTTTATCAAACAGTACTTTTTCTCATTTCCATGCTGGGGACAGTAGTTACAGAGCTGCAGCAAAGATTACATTGGATCAATTATGTACACAGTGCACTATCTATGTTATAGATCCCCAATATTTAATATTAGCATCATTAATGATGTCCTGGTTGTTATTTGTATTATGATTATTCTAGTGCATGGCTTCTTTTAGAAGCAGATTAATCTGGACTGTTTTTAAAGATAAAGATCTTAGAGACTACTCACTTGATAATTGAATAGTGAAAAGTGGGAAGGGAAAAGATAATTAAATTAATTAAATGCTTTCCTCAATTAAAGTTAGTGGCACAGGGTTCAGTAGAAACTCTGCATATCTGGGTATCACTTATTAAATCACTCATCCATTTTAAACTGCTAATTTGTGTAGCATGAACTGTGTAGGATAAGAGATAAGAACACACAAAGAGAAACTAATCTGAAATAAAGAAAATACTTTGTAATTCCATAAATATACAAAAAAGATTTTCAGTCTTTCTCCTCACCAGGAGTTAAAGAATAAAACCCAGAGTGGAGGTTGCTTTCTCTCACTGGGTTGGGGAAAATGGAGAAGAAGAATATAAGACCTAAAGTTAACATGGGCAGGTATGATGGCTTATGCTTGGAATGCCAGCACCTGGAAAGGAGAAGTGGGAAGTTTTGAGCTTTAGACCAGCCTGAGACACCTAATAAGATCCAGTCTTAGAAAGCACAGGGGCTGGAGAGATGGCTCGAGAAGAAGAAAGAACACTTGCTGCTCTTTCACAGAGCCAGGGTTCAGTTCCCAGCTCCGTGCTGGGAGGCTTACAGCCACTCTAGACCCTCCAGAGGACCTAATGCCCTCTGCTAGCCTCCACAGCACTCCCTGTTTTTCTTTTATCAGTATGACTGCTCATCTGTCTGTATGCGTATATGTGTAGACTTGGATGTCTGGTTTTTGAAGAGGCTAGAGGGGAACAAATCCCTGGAGCTGGTTACAGATGGTTGTGAGGCATCGTTTGGGTGCTGGAAATTGAACACAGGTCCTCTGCAGGAGCAGCAAGTGCTCTTAACCACTGAACTATCCAACTCCTGCTCTATGGCTATAAATTAAAACTGCAGAAGAACCACAATTCTAGCTTTAGAAATGGATTCTCCAAAAAATGAGTCATGAGAACATGATGGTGTTCATATATAGAAATTTGTTATCACACTCTTCACAGTTTTATAACACAGAGAGGAGAAAACAGCAGAGTAGCATGTGCTTGTAATGCTTAGGACTGGCTGGATGGCAAATTATTCTAACAGTTAGCAGTCCAAACATTCATGATCCCAGAGCTTAAAAATGTTGTAACATTTATGTATGTATGCATTAATGTATAATTTATGTATGTATGTATAAGTTAGTGTGTAAGGGCACATGTGTGTCATGGGAAGCCTATGGAAGTCTGAGGGCAAGTTTCAGGAGGAGTTTCATTTCTTCCACTATGTAGGTTTTAGGGGTTACACCCAGGTCACTAGTCATTTTAGCTCCAGAGTCATCTCAACTTCCCTGTCCTACAGTTTTCCTAAGTCAGGACTTTGGGAACGTGTTATCCAGACAATCCTGGCTTTGGATGTTAAGATGTCAGCTGGTAGTTATCTGGACAGAGGGACAGACAGAGATCTGAAATGTGAGGAAGTGGCCAGATGACGTGGGCAGCAAGGGCAGAAGAAATGGCCAGCGCACTTTCATCAGCTCTGACTCTTGTTTGCCTGCACAGGCAACAGTGGCAGCAGGAGGAAAGGGTTGTTTCTCTCTTGTCTAACATAATCTGAACACAAGCAGCTTGAGGCTGGAAAAGGTCCCAGTTTCAGAGCACAAGTCTCCTAGCTGACTGTGTGGACTTTGATTGGCATTTGCAGGACATGGCTGTGTATGGACCAGTCTGACCCCATCTTAAGATTAGAAGCTATCTTATTACAAGGTCAAATTCATTTCTGTTTTCTGTAAAATTTAACTTGACCGGATCTTGATCCATTTTCTGGAAAATGTTCCACACCCTATATCTTAAGATGTTCTGCCAAATAATTTTGAAATGTTCAGCCAAGTTCCTAGGTAACCAAAATTCCTGTGGAAATCCCCCTACCCTTGGAAACTCCCTAGCCTTGCAGTTTTAGGGCTATATAAACCCTATCTTCTCCTGTGTTCAATGCCATTGAAGGAACCGGCTTCCCTTTTGGCAGCCATAACAGCCGAACACGTGCTTGCCATAAACCTACCTTGGTCACGTAGAGGTCAGATGCCTGTCTCGTGACAAGGAACCAATCGGAAGTTAGCTGGTGGCGCAATGCTTTACGACCCTGGGTGTGCTTTACGGACAAGCGCGCACAGCAATGACGTAGAGAGCATAGCAACCACCCTGGGAGGGCCTATGGGCCATAACAACCAGTTGACCAATCAACACAGGGCAAGCCCTCCAAGCCTGGAAGCACACCAATCCTGAGCCTGTGCGTACCCCTAGACACTCCCCTTACGCTGCCCTATAAGATCTTTGGGGAGACCTTAGGAGCCGTCTTTTTCTAGCCGTCTGCCATGGCGGGTGGGTGAAAGACCCGAGCTAACATGGGGTTAGCTCGTTAAATTACAATAAAGCCTCGTGCAGTTTGCAGCAAGCTCTCGAATCCGCCTGGTGATTGGGGTGACCGCGAACCTGGCCTGAGACCCCGGATACTTGAGTTTTCGGGGGTCTAACACCATTTTCTCAAACCCTGCTTTAGAGGTTTGACAAAAAATAAAACTTGCTTAATTTGACCAAAGAGTTTGGGTAATGGTTTTTACTTTTGTTTGGTGGAATTAACAGCTGCTGCAGTCTGTGCCATCAAGCTTCAGTTTCAGGCAGTGGACTGGTGAAAGGAGACAAAGAAAGGCATCATGTGATCCACAGAAGTCTGTCTACCTCTTCCTGTTTTTCTAAAAGAGGTCACTGGGCCACATCTAGCTGCAAAGACCAGAAAACAGATCACTTGTTGTGGATAGCAGTGTGTTTATCTGAAATCCAATGTTTTATTGCTTTAAAGGAGATAAAATATATAACAGAATAAATTCGAAGTTTCCCAAAGACAGTAATGGAGGGAGAAGCTACAAGGCTGGGATGAAGTTGCAGTCATGACTGTCATTGCCTGAATACAGCAAGGGCTAGAGATGTGCTTCCATTGGCACAGTGCTTGCCTAGCCTGCATGAAGCCAAATGAGTTAGGGAGTACTTGTAATCTTAGCACTGGGAGGGGGAGACAGGAGGATTAGAAGTTCAAGGTCATTATTGGTTACATAGGGAGTTTGAGGCCAGCCTGGACTATTCCATACTGGTATCTTTGGGGCTGCCATCCGGACTAGGCAAACAGCCCTGGGTTTGACCCTGAGTGGAGGAGTGTGGACGAAGATAGGCTAACTACCAAATGGAATTTGATGAGACAGATACATCTGGTCATATCAGGAGGGCTCTCAATCAAAACTGAAGGCCACAGTTTACTGAAGAATCATCTTAAGTAAACATCCCAAAGTGGGGGTAATGGCAGACGACATCTATTATCATGTATAAAAGGCTGATAGGAAATATTTCCTTTAATCCTAGAGACACTCCTAAGTAGCACATATTCAAGCCCTCAGGCACCCCACCCTACTAGCCCTCAGGGTGGATGTAGAGTCACCCTGGCCCAAGTCTTTTCTTATACAGAATAGGAGCCATTCCCCACCGAGGCCAGGCATCCAGTGGTAATCAGCTGATATCTAAAAGACAACAGAAGTTCAGAGCTCTTAAACTCTTGGCTGGGTAGAACATATTTCCAAAATATTATGCAGGCCCCGACACAGGACTACCTGAGTCCCGAGAAAGGGACTGGAGGGAGTTAAGCACACTCACATACACTTAGATGCTTACACTATACAGTGAGTGGAAATAGTTGGGTCATAGATCAATAATAAACAAATAAGTAAACAAATAAGCCTGTTGGTCCTCAGAAGCACATGCCTCCTTTTTCTCTAAAATACACTCAGCCCTGTCAATATTTTCAGCACAGGCTCCTGTGCAGTGTTCCTTACAAAAGTTTCTGTGCTCAGGGGCTCTCTGAATATTCTGTGATGTCCAAACATCTTCTGTACATTTGGGCATTCTTTTTAAAGAGTAAAGTTGTAAATATTTAAAGTAAGAGTCAAATAAATTTGGCCATTAACTTCCTGTTTTGGACAGTGTGCATCTATCATTTAGAGAGATTGGTGTTTGGATTCCCAAGAGAAGAGATGATTAAAATAAACACTATTCCAGAGGACTCAGCATCAGCAGAGAAGGAACTAAAGAAATCCTCGACACGGTTAGATTTCCATCTGTTGACAGTCCATGCGGGGTTATCCAGGCACTGTTTCAAAGTGATGTGAGTGGCAGGGACAGTTAATCACCTGCTGACTCACTGTGGGAGGAAGACATGGTGCCAGGTGCAGTGTGACAGATGCTGTCCCCAAATTACTAAGATCATGTCACAATTCATTCACACTATGGCAGTCTGGTGTTCAAAGTCTGCTCCGTCGGAGACAAACATATGCTGCGCGCCTGCTGGGTTAGCATGCTTCTCTAGGTAATGCATTAGACCTAGCAGGTGCATGGAGAAATTGATTTATTTCTGAGCTTCTTGGAACGTTTGGGAGCATCTCCAGACACCCATGTCAAAACCTTCAAGTTCTAGATAATAGGCAAAGATGAAGCTCAGTAGCTTGCTGGTACAAGGACAATCAACTCCTCGTTTGGTACTAATGTGTTGTAAAGTGTGTGCTAATGAATTACAAATGGCGTCACACCATCTTTGCACATTGTCATATTAATTCAAGATTCAGAATTTTAAAATGCATTTCCAACATAAGTCAAGTGTATAAATATTAAGGAGGCATTAACCTTTATCAAGTTGTTTTTTTTTTCTTGTGTGAAAAGATCAGAGTTTAATATAACAGGACCCGTAGATTGACTTTGCTGTAGTGTGGCTGATGGGAACACATCTCCCTAAATACTCATATAACCTTGCTGAAACATTCCATTTATACTTCTTTGGGAATGTCAGGGGTAGGCATGGGATTTGGGAGAGAAAGGGAATGCTTTGACTAGTGAGAGGGGAGTGGAAGGGAAGAGTGTCTGTCCACCAACATGCTGCCATCTTTAGCACAGAAAGGAACAAAAGCCATGGGAACAGCACAAAATGAGCCTTCAAGTCTCTCACCCCAGACAGACTGCAGCTTTTATGGCTTTTGGAGACTGACGGAGACATTTTGTTCAAATACTTTGTCTTCCTCTAGGTCAAATGGATACTTTTTGATAAGCTTGACTGTGAGATCCCATGAACTGGCCTCCTTGAAGCTGACCAGAGACCTTGGTGAAGTAAATTAGGGTTTCAATTTGGGTTGCACACCAGTTATTGACCCACATAGCTATCAGTTCCCTTGGGGAAAAAAAAAAAAAAACCAGCAACAAAAGCAGCAGCAGCAGCAGCAAAAAGGGCCTTTGCTCAGCCAGATCAGCCAGTTTCCACCTCAACACTTTCTGATCACAAACAGCAAACAAGCTGAACCCCAAAGGTACCAGAGTAACTCATTTCTGCTTTCTTTCTTCGATGTTAATATTTGGGGCAACTATTTGGGGTGCATTGTAGCTACAAACTCACTCCCAAGCCCATTCATACAAGCAGGTTCTGAAGAGCTCCCCACTGCCATGGCAATGGTGTGGATCAGACCTGGTGCAGAGCAGGGGCTTAAGCTGTATTTGTTGAACAGGAACATAGGTGCACAGGGTTGGACATTGAAAAGAAACTCTTAGAGCTAATTTGGGAATCACTCCAAGGAGCAGCAAGTCATAATTAAAATGTTATGTTGTGAGCTATGAGTCTGACACATCTAAGGGACTGGACAGTTTCTGGCCTGCTAAGGTTTTATTCTGTGAAATGAATCTCTGTGTATGCTTCTGAACACAGGGCAACAACTAATTGGGGCATCAATCAAATCTGGACTAGAGAAAGTAAGTCCAAGTCCTTATTAAAACAAGGACTATGTAATTGCGATAACAAAATAAATCGTGGAGCTTTCGACTTTGTAGTTACATGAGTCCAGTGGTATACCATCTGTGATGACTATTCATGGTTGTCAACTTGACTACATCAGAATTAATTACAAACCCAAGTTGCTGGGCACACCTGTGAGAGTCTTAGTTAACTGGCTCATTGGATGGAGGAAGAACCATCTTAATCCATATCACTAGAGGTAGGGAAAGCCACCTTAAACCCAGGTCTGTTGAGGTGAGAAAACCCACACTAAATCTGCTTCCTACCCCAGCAGCCTAAAGGGGTGAAAGAAGCTTGATCTTGGCCTGCTGGCCTCGCTCTCACTTCACTGGGATTAGAGCCTACTTCTTCTCTTTGGAATCCTGACATATACTGAAGAGCAGCTGAGACATCCAGCCCTGTGGAATGGATCTGCTGGTTTCTTGGACTTTCCATTGGGAGATAGCCATTATTGAGCTACTTGGACCACAGCCTGTAAACTACTCTAATAAACCTCATACATACATATCCACTACACTACACTACACTACACACACACACACACACACACACACACACACACACACACACTCATTCTGTCAGTTCTGTTCCTCTAGAGAAGACTAACACCAGCCTATGGCAGGATGATGCATTTCCCTAGCGGCTTTCACCGCTTACATTTCACATGCCTCAGTAGCTTGGCTCACGCACTGGGATCTCTGCTCCCCACCACACTGAATGATATCTCAGCTTGGCCATCTTGGGTTGAAGTGAGTGTGGAGTGATCTAGTACTGTTCCCATGCATTCATCTGGAAGAGAAGGGGAAGAGAGTATAATGATTTCTCTCTAAGTGAAAACTCAGTAGGGCATGGAGGTTGAATTTCTCTATCATACTGTTTTGTGAAGAAGCCACCTACTGGCTTCAGAAAGGTCACCACCAACAAAAACAATTCTACCCAAGACTATCTTTGTGGATTAATGAGTTAAGTGGGGTTGTTCAGGAGAATGGGTGACTTACAGGAGCCTGGGTAACTTATAGGTGGCTAAAACACTGAAGAAGCACTGTCTGGACAGCTGGATTCTTGGTTTTAGACAACTTTAGCTGTCTATTTATCCTCAGCGAAAGCCAGGGCCTCCTGATAGAATGTAAATGGCCCAAGCTGTCCAGATTTCTGCCACCTGTTTCCAGTGTATTTACCCCCGGTGACACTTCAGCAAGTTGTAATCATTTTCTCACCAAAGTTGTTATGAATTAAGAGTGTACCAGTAACTCATCTAACCGCAGGAGGTGCTTCATGTGTGTGTGTGTGTGTGTGTGTGTGTGTGTGTGTGTGTGTGTGTGTTGGGTGTGTGTGTGTGGGTGTGTGTGTTTTGTGTCTGCATGCATGTACATACATGAATGTGTGCATTTCTGTTTGTGTGTGTGGTAGAATATTATTTTAAGGCGTGTCACTTTTGTTTATGCTGCATTTGTTTAACTCTGTGAAGCTGTGCCTGTCTAAAACACCTGGTAGTTTTAATAAAGAGCTGAATGGCCAATAGCAAGACAGGATCAAGGATAGGTGAGGCTGTCAGGCAGCAAGTATAAATAGAAGGAAAAGATGAGGAAGGGAAAGAGTAAGGAGAAAACAAGGAGAGAGGAAGTCAGGGGCCAGCCATCCAGCTACACAGCGGTCCACGAATCAAGAGTAAGATATACAGAAGTAAGAAAGATAAAAGCCCAGAGTAAAAAGGTATGTGGGTTAAAGATGAGAAAAGCTGGCTAGCAACAAGCCAAGCTAAGGTTGAACATTCAAAACTAAGATTAAGCCTCTGTATGTGATTTACTTGGGAGCTGAGTGGCAGACCGTCAAAAAGGCCAAAGAGCTAAGAGAGTAAACACTAACAATATGCATGAGTGTGTGCACATGCATGCATGTGTTTGTGAATGTGTGTATGTGTATGTGTACACATGCATGTATGTGTTTGTGAATGTGCGTGTATGTGTATGTGTGCACACACATGTATGTATTTGTGAATGTGTGTATGTGTGTGTGTGCACACGCATGTATATGTTTGTGAATGTAATTATGTGTGTGTGTGCACATGCATGTATGTGTTTGTGAATGTGTGTGTATGTGTGTATGTGTGCGTGCACATGAGGAAGCCAGATGGCCATGTCAGGTGTCTCTTCAATCACCTTTCCCCTTATTTTTGGACTTTCACTGAACCTGGAGCTTGTCAGTTTGATCAGGCTGGCTAATCCCCCAGGGATCCTCCTGTCTCTGTCTCCTTAGTGCTGGGATTACAGGCACATCCAACTGCATTTAGTCTGCTGGAGCTGGAGTTAAAGGCAGTTGTGACTTGGGCACTGAACTCAGGTCCTTTTCAAAAGCAATGTGTGCCCTTAACCAGCCTCTGTTTGTTTTCTTTATGTGTTCATGTCTGCGGGAATGACTGTGCCTGCAGAGGTGTGGAATGCCTTTGAGCTGGGGTTACAGGCATATTGCCTGATATAGGTGCCGGGATTTGAACTCTGGTCCTCATAATTGAGCAGCATGTGCTCTTAACAGCTATCTCTCCAATCCTAAATCAGACACTTTGAATTCCCTGATTTGTGTAGGTCATGACCTTTGGCTCTGTTCTAAGTCCATTTAGTCTAGGTGTAACAGAATCTTGCTGAGTTAGTTAAAATCCCATTGATATCAAATGAATAACTTCCACATGCTGGGCCCAAGGTCTTTTCATTTCTGTCTTCAGCCTTCAGGGATCTTCTTGAGCTGGTCTAGCCAAAATCCCTCCAGCCTTGATGTATCTTCTCATCACCCCTCTCTTGGCCACTCTTCTCAACTTGTCCTCTTTGTATGTGGAGACAAGCAGACTTTCCACACTATACCAAAGTCTCCTGCGGCAGTAGTCCCTCTGCCATAAGTCTTCTTCACCAGTGTTCACAAGTGACAGGAATGGTCTCTCTTTTGTAGACACTGAGGTGAGTTCCTGGTGTGTGTGTGTGTGTGTGTGTGTGTGTGTGTGTGTGTGTGTGTGTGTGTGTGTGTGTGGTGAGGTGAGTGTTGCTGTTTCTTCCTGGTTGACTCTCACGGCTCAGAAAAGTTGGGAAACTCCTGGGAATGACACATCTTGGCAGTGAGGCAGGTTTGGTTTTTCTAGTCTTTCCCTCTGGTGCCCAGTCTACAGTGAATGCCAAACAGGTGTGAGTGGAATGAGCTCCTTGCCTGGAGATATGCTCTGAAGGACAAAGAAAGAAACACAGGCTGAATGTAGAGTGGAGTAGCAAGAAAGGAAGCCAGGCTCTGAGAAGAGATGGTTGCAGGTCAGGCTGGGATGGTTGCGGGGAGAGCAGCCGTGTGTGGAATATAGAAATCTGGTTGACTGAGTCCTGGGGAGTGTGCAGGAGCAGAGTCAGAAAAAAGTCTGAAAAGTGTCTTTTGGTCACACGACAAGGCCCTTGACCACCAGGGTCCCAGTGCCATTGATTTTTGGCTGACAGTGGAGGGTCTCCGAAGGCTCTTGAATGAGGCAGATGTGCAACGGAGCAGTGCATCTTGGAGATTTATGTGGCAATGGTGTGAAGCCAGAGCTGAAGGAAAACGGAGGATTTTAAAAGCCGCCACTCGAGCAGCTCTGCAGTAATCCAGCAAGATGATGGAAGGCTGGATGAAGTGTGGAGGGGGAAGGTGAAGAGGCACTCAGAGGTCTTGAATCATCTCTCCAGCCGAGACACAGATAATGCGCTCCCCTGCCTCACTCCTTTCTCTGTATCACTGCTGCCATCGGCAGCTAGAAGCAGCACAGCATTGCCCACAATATGGGCATATTTCTTTAAGACGCTAAAGATATCTGAGCTTCTCAGAAATACTCAGATTACATAGATAATTCACCACACAGATGGAACTAAAACAAAACAATAAACCAGAGAGCCTTGTTGGCTGGAAACTGCAGTTTCCCATAAAGACATTATGTAATTAAAACTGAAGTTCAGAAGGTCATATTCTGGTTTGCTATCTTCCTAGAAAATACATTTTCAGGTTTTAAAAAACACTCAGAAGCCTCATAAATTAATAAAAATATAGGTTAAAAACTGGGGAAGGAAATAATCGATCATGGTGAAGCTTGACAGTGTGGGGATCAAGCAGCTCAAAATAACTCAGGTGCTGTCAGCCACAGCCTTACTCTGAGCCACAGAAGGAAAGGGCTTCGGGATTATTGTTCAGAGCAGCTGTCCGTTGTCTCACAGAGGAATTTTCCTTTTTGGAATTCCCCTTCTTTTCCCTCTTTTCCAATGTATGAGGGAGCCATTTGATTTTTGGAAATTGGCTTCTACCTCCACTCCCAGGGAAGCATCAAGTGACCTTCACTTGGAGTCACTGCATGATTTTCTTTGCTCTGTGAACTGGTGTAGGGAATATACAGAAAGCCACTGCTAGTTCTGACTCCCATTGGCTGAAGAAATAAGGACTTTTTATTTCCCTTACAAGAAGTCTCAAGGTCTCCACCATGTTTATTTCCTCAAGAAGTCTCTTCCAGCTACACAATGTTAAGGGCTCCCAGTCCTAGCTCTGCCAAAACACAGTGTGGTACTAGCCCCAGATTATCTTTCCTGTGATGTCCAGCAGGTACTAGGATAGTATACCACACAAGTGAGCCAGTGAGGAACCTCTGGGTTTTTGTATGTTACTGGGCCACTTGAGGACATAGCTTCACTTGAGCCAATGAATGACAGCAAAGATATCTCTGCTATTATATTATGCATTGATTCTTGAATTTATCATTGTTAAGAGGAACACACACCGAGACTGGGTCACACGAGTCAGGATCCCAGACACCATATAAGTACTTGAAGATCGTGGTGTTCTCTTAGGAAAGCAGGAGTTAGGCTGGAGAGAGTGAATGTGAGTGTGAAAAGAAGCTGACATGGTGGCATGGGCTACGAGCTGGAGGGCAGCTTACGTGCAGATGCAGAGTAGGTGGCAAAGACAGCAGAGGGCTGGTGCCATGAATCAATCAAACCGAGGATATTCCATAGGAGGATGATCATCGATTGGGAGAAGGCCGGGTGTGAATGACTTTTAAAGAAAGCTTCTGACATGCTGTGAGTATCAAACCATCTCCTCTTAGGGGAGCAGTGTCTAGTCTCAGCAGGAGTGGAGTGAAGGGGCCCATGGGGCACTCTGCTGTTTCCTCTGCAGGTGATCTCAGTCTGGCATGGAAGTTCCATTTCATGGACACACCCATTCAAGAGATAGAGTTAGTAAGGTATTAGCTGCTTCCTGGTCTCAGTGATGCACTACAAAGCCAGCTTCTCACTGGTGTCCATGTGTGAGCCTCGTGTAACTTCCTGGTCCCTCCACACTTGTCCTGCTGGCCTAGACTTGAGCATGAAGCTTTGCTCCACAGGCTTCATCAGGACCTTGGTACATCTCACCTGTCCTTGGTGTTTCAGACAAGTACTTCCTGGACCGGCTTTCCTCAGCTCCTCCGGATCCCAGAGTTCCTTCTTTCTGGTGCCTCCAGCCCAGCACCATTTTACTGAGAATTGCATGAAGCTTGACTTTCATTGTCCATTAGTTTATTGATTCATTCATTCAACAAATTCTGAGAGTCACCAAAGGTACTTTGTGGGTGTCAGTGATGATGCACATGGCAGGTGTGGTGATGGTCCTGTCTCCATGAAAGCAACATCTCGGGTTGAGGAGATAGGCATGAACAAGCAACTAAATATATAATTCAGGTTACAGTAATTATTAGGAGGGCAACCTTGCTGATGCATTGTGAGAAAAAAAGCAGGGGTCTATCTTAGGCTTTGTGCTCACAGGAGGTACCTTGAGAAGGTAACATTTACAGCAGGAAGTAATATTGTTGCTTGGACAAGTGAGCAATAGGCAGAAAACACAACTCAGGCGGAGGAACCCTAAGCTTAAAAACCTTGAGCTGAGTAAGAGACTCAAATATGAAAGAAATGGGAAAGATTTTAAAAACAATGTGTTTAGGGCACAGTGGCCAAGGGCTGCTAGCAGGACTCAGATAAGTTCAGAAATAGAGGAGATCTGATGGGAACTTCCAGGGCCAGGTTAACTACTTAAAAGTTAGAGCTAAGGATATTGGGGAAATTTTGAAGGGTTTACAGCAGAGCAGCCATACCATATATCTTGTTTTGCAATTCTTTTTTAACTTTAAATTTAAAAAATTAAAATGTAATTACATAATATGGTAGCTCTACTTGGTTGTCAACTTGACCACATCTGGATTAACTAAAACATAAGTGGCTGGATACACCTGTGAGGGATTTTCTTAATTAAGTCTTTGGACTAGGAAAGCTCATCTTTAACACATATCTTTCAAGGTGGGAAGATCCACCTTTAATTGTTGTCACACCTGCTATCAGACTATATAAAGGACATGGAAGAAGAAAGCTTTTATTCTTTGCCCTCTTGCTCTTGCTTTCACTGACAAGTTAATTCCTTCACTGGCATTAGAGTCTACTTCTTCAGGATTCTGGCATATACTGAAGAGCAGCTGAGACCACAGCCTGTAGTCACTTTAGCAAATCTCTCTCTCTCTCTCTCTCTCTCTCTCTCTCTCTCTCTCTCCTCTCTCTCTCTCTCTCTCTCTCTCTCTCTCTCTCTCTCTCTCTCTCTCTCTCTAATACATATAATTTCCCTTTTCCCTTTCCTTCCTCCAGTTCCTCCCATGTATTATCCTCTGGATCCTGAAAGTGGGAACCCATTCTTGGTTCATGTAGCTTCTAGAGATTGATCTGGCTTGTGACTTCTTCATTCCAATCTGTTTCTTTCTTCACCAGTGTTGCCTCTTGTAAGGATCCTCGAGATTATAGTGGATCACATATAAAATCCAAGTTGATATCAAGTCCATTGCTCTATAAAAGGTGACATTTCCATGTTTAGACATTAGGATTTATACATCATTGGGGGCATTTATTCAGCTCCCATTGACACTAATCGATTTAACAAGATCAATAGCTGTTGAATGGTAGAGGAAGAATACAAACTAAGGGCTTTTTTCTTCTAAGCACAAATTAACACACTAAACCATATTGTCCATTGCCACATTATTGATGTAGTTTATATCAGACAATTTAAGTGAGAAATTCAATTTGTTGAATCCATGACTTGCCACTGGTGAGAAAGCCACAGTGAAGACCCTGGGGTGAGGACCTCTAGGGCAGAGCACATCTGAAATAATGAAAGGGTTAGAGAACCATTGGAAGATGTCACTAACCAAGGGCCAGTACTTGGGACTTGAGACTTGGTGCAGGGCCATCAGACTAGAATTTTTGCCTTTGCTAGTGATGAACCCTCGTCAGACCCAGATGGCTCCTTCAAAAGAATCCAGAGGTCTACAGAGAGCTTACATCCTTGCTACTATAACTGTGGGCCAGGACCAACAGCATCAGGAATATCTTGGTAGCATAGAGAACCTCAGGTACTACTTTAGACCACCTAAACCAAGACTTCCACTTTCAAAAGACATCTCATGGTTTGTAAACAGATTTGATTTCAAGAGATGCTAACTTTACCCCATTTACTATCTCCATGAGGGAGAGAGGGACTGTTACCTGCCAAACACAAGTTGCTTTTAGGACCCAAAACAGACCATCTTAAAGCAATGTAAATGCTATTGGCCATAAGGCACAAAGGGAGAGTCCGGGGTAAACTGACCTCAAGGCTATCTGCCACAGAATCAGGTAGATGGTTGGTTCATTAAGAGAAACAGTTTCAAGCCAGAGAAGATGGGAGTCAAGGACATCCTTTGAAAATAACCTTCACTTAATTTAAGAAATCTGGAAAGCACCCAAGAATGACCTTAGGACTGTCGTCATGCAATGTTAAAAAGCTACCGCCAGGTCAGAATAAAATCAGATGAAATGTAAATGCCACCTGAACAGAACATAAGAAGAGTATATGTCGTTCAAAGGTCATAGTATTAATAGAGGTGAAGAAGTGAAATATGAGAAGTCATTAGGAAACTCTATTCAATTATTTTTAGAAAAACCAGTCACCAGAGGCAAAGTAGAAAAGGCTGTATATGAATTATATGCTCTGATTCAAAGAAGTCAGATGCAGATGCATTGGTTCATCCCATCAGGCAAGCACGTACCAAATCCTCTGCATGCGGGGACAGTGGAGAGAAAGAAAAATGAGACCGGTGGTTTGTCTATAGAATTCAGAGAGGTGCGATATAGAGTAATAAGCATGGTGCAGTGAGGCCCATACTCTGGAGGGGCTGGGGGAAGCAGCCATGTCATCGGTCACTGAGCATTTAGAGAGTAGCAGTAGCAGGGAGAAGAAAGACAAAGCCCCGAGGGTCTGCCAGTTAAAACACTGCTCTATGCCCTATGGGACTATTCCTCATGTACATAAATTCATCCTGCCTTTAATTCTGACTTATAAACTGAACTATTTAGCATTGCCTATTTTGCAGATGAAAAATAATTATAACAGCCAGGTGTAGCGGCACACACCTTTAATCCTGGCACTGAGCAGGCAGAAACAGGTGGATCTCTGAGTTTGAGGCCAGCCTGGTCTACACATAGAGTTTTAGGTCAGCCAGGGTTATAAAGTGAGATCCTGTCTCAAAAAATTACAAGAACTTCAGATGGTATAACCCAGTATTCCAAAAATATCCTAGAATAACATGTAATACTATAGCTATACGAACTAGTTTATATTTTAAAAGATAATAAAACTATTTAAAAACTGTAGATACACCAATGGTTCTGGGAGTTTCTTGGCAGCTGAGATGAAACTGAAAAACTCTTCAGGCATCAAAGTCCTTTTTATAATTAAAGGAAGCAGACATTACCTGGAGTGATGAACATTTCCTTTCAGTGAAATAAAAGGCATTTGTCATTCTAAGTGACACTTCTGAAATGCTCTCCATTAGATCCAGAACTTCACCCAGAAATGATCCAGTTTGGTTCTGGGAGATGGTTGGTTCCAAAGGTTTGGAAACCAGGGAGTCTCTCAGACTCATTATTGGATATGGCTTCATGGTAGCTTTCACGGGTATCTGTTCGTGGCGGAGTTAGCTCTAAATCCTCCTGAGGTACTTGTGGTCGTTTTCATTAGTCACAGAGCACTGCAGGTGCTGCTGGAGCGCAGGATACTGACAGGGTTGGATCTGTGTTGCTGAAGTTCATTTTGCATTCTGTTTCTTCTGCTGAGGTTTGAACATAAAATGCACCCTCCCCCTCATGTGTTTGAATACTTGGTCTGGCTCTAGCTGATGGCGCAGCTCTGGAATGTTATGGAAGCTTTAGAACCAGAACCCTAGGCAGAGGAAGTGGATCTTTAGGGGTGGGCTTTGAGGTTTGATAGATGGGTCCATTTCCTTTCTGCTCTCTGCTTCTGACTGCATCACAGTGTAGCCAGTTGCCTCATGTTCTGGCCTTCTGTGCTACGGCATGTACCTGCTCCAGATGTAAGCCATGGTAAGCCCCTTCTCCTCTACGGTGCTTCTCGTCCACAGTAAGTAAAGCTGACTAATATATGCCCCTAAACAAATACATTGTTGTATTTGATTTGCTTAGTGAGAAAGAACCAAAAACATGCTCACGTGTTGTTTTTGATGCTATTCCTTACCACGTGATCTACTTGCTGCTGGAAGTTGAATGCTTTTCAGGGACATATAGTGGAACCAATGACCTTGTCTTAGGCCTGGTGACAGCCCATTTCTTAATCTTCCTATGTTTCTAAGTTAAGCTTTTTATGGACTTTGGTATTTCTGCCTCTCCTGTATTCTTGAAGTAGACCTGTCACAGTGAAGACACTCTGGAGAGAGAGAGAGAGAGAGAGAGAGAGAGAGAGAGAGAGAGAGAGAGAGAGAGAGAGAGAGAGAGAGAGAAAGGATTTGACAGTCACTAGTCCGTCACGGAACAGAGAATAGGGGCAGAATGAAGCCATGAAGCCAGCCACACACAGGTTGGGGGTGAAGGGCATATGGGCTCTGGAGTTGCACAGATGGAAAAACCAGCTTCAAACTCCCACACTCACTGGTCTGTGACATTAGACCAGTCACCAAGCCTTCATGACTGTATGTCACCACACTTGACTTAAAAAGTAGCATTTGTTGGCCCATCTAGAATTTATCTGCTGTTGGTAGATCTTAATACCACAGCTACCAGATCTTTTTAAAAAAGTTTTTATTTATTTATTTTGTATACAACATTCTGCTTTCATGCATATCTACATACCAGAAGAGGGCACCAGATCTCATAACAGATGGTTGTGAGCCACCATGTGGTTGCTGGGAATTGAACTCAGGACCTCTGGGAGAACAGTCAGTGCTCTTAACCTCTGAGCCATCTCTCCAGCCCCCAGCTACCAGATCTTTAGTCCTTTGGATGATACTGGTCAGTGGTATTTCTTCATTCGATTCACTGGTTCAAGTGCTGACCTGTTAGCCATCACCATCGCAGGCAGGCATATCTAGAAATAATAGCCAGCAGCAATATGAGCATCTCTTAGTCCAGCCAAGCTGTCAGATAAAATTACCTTTCACAATGATTGGAAACATGATGTTCCATGCTCCACGGGGAGGTGGGTGAAGACTGTGAAATTTGCTGTGAGACAAACAAACCACAAACTTAAAAGCTCATAAGGAATGAATTTGAGGTTTAAAAACTCCTGATGTTTATCTCTGCACTCTCCAAAGGGATTCACAGACCACAGACTGAGAAATTTTACTTTAAATTGATTGTTGGTTTTAGCTTTTGTATGTGAGTGAACTTTCGGTGGTCTGATTATATTTCTCCAGCTCCCCCTTTCCATCTATTCTGCTGCCAGATTAATTGCCCCAGATCACATTCATCCCATCATACCTCCGTTGAAAACACCCATGGCAATGTCATGGATGTGCTTTTCATCCATTTTTAATCATTTACTGACAACCTAAGTTGTAGTTTCTCTTTTGTTTACTATTCCATAGAATCCATAGGAGACAAAACTAATGCCTATCTTGTTTATTGTTATATGACCATTGCCAAGCTTGGAATAGGTATGTATGGCTTACTTGGAGCTGGGACACTCTTCCGTATGGTCAGGGAGAATACAACTTATAACAATGTTTGCCAACATGATACATGCATAGAAAGACTGTTGGAGACACAGATATATGGGTACAGCAAATCTCTCAGAAAGGTAGGTTAAGGAAGACTTCATTTCTAGATCCTTCCTTCTTTCTCTTTCTTTCTTTCTTTCTTTCTTTCTTTCTTTCTTTCTTTCTTTCTCTTAAGCTCCAATGTTTTTGCTTCATCCACATAAGCTCTGTTGCTAATTTTCCTTCTTCCTCACTTCCTTTGGGTTTGTTACTTAACAGGTCTTTCAAAGTTTAAATCCATTTTCACTAGATGTCTCACCATCTCTCATTATGAATATCTTCTCCAGTTAATTTATCCATATATTCATTAAAATGGTGTTACTGAGTGTTTGTACCTTGCCAGGCTCCATGGCGCAGGGAGAATAGATATGAACAATGGGTTATTGAAGGAAGATACAGAGTGGCCGTCCACTGCACTGGGAACACACTGGCTATAGAACCACAGAAGAGTCTATGACTGACTTTACTCAGGTGCCAAAGGAGGTTAGGGAAAGCTCCAGAAGAGAAAACTGTAGTGGGAGTGAGCCTTGAAGAGGGATTTGTCCAGAGAGAAAATAGAAAGAGGTGTTTTTCAGGCAGAGTTGGGGGCCCATGAATAATTTCATGAGGCTTCTTCTAGAAGCAGCACAGAGCAAAATGCTGTGTGCTTGGATTTGAGGTGTCCACAGCAGAAGTGAGAGTCCACCTGCAAAGGTCTCACACTGTGCCTCCCTAGTGGGACTTCATGGATGTGCCAAGAGTCCTGGCCTTTCCTTCTGTAGTCTATCTGCCTGAATTTTTGGCATCTGATACAAGAATGCTGTTTTTCTATTTCTTCATCTGTCTTGTCTCCTTTTGTGCATTCATCTGATATTCACAATAGTGACTGACTAGGGCACTCTGGTGTGCAATAAGTGCTTAAGACCAGTCACTGAGGGATAGAGAGGTGACCTTTAGCCTCCATGCTTTCAGATAACCACACAGAAATTCATTTTAGATAACTAATCCTGAAGGTGGCTGGCTGGAGAGTTTTCAGATATCCTTGAAATAAGGGTCATGCTCAGTAACCCTGAACCATCTTTCGAATCTTCTCTCACAGTAAAAGAGCAGGCCGAGAACTGAGGTAGAACCAAGTTCTTCCATAAATAAGGCATGTTGCAGCCCTTCTGACCTTTCAACATTGACTGAAAAGCTTGTTATGTTTACCAAACTCCCGAGATCATGGCAGTCTGAAGTAATCTCTCATGCCTCATTAATCTGCAATGTTTGAAGTAGTCGCTAATGTATAATAAATCTCTCCTCTCTGAGGTTTGAGCTGAACAGATGTGTTGTTTCCAATGAATAATGACAGGCGTCACTCTGCCAGTCAGTCACTCTCAGTGGGGAAGGTGGCAAGTCCAAAGGGTGAGACTCCTACTTGTGACTCACACTGCCATACCCTCAGTGCCTAGGTGAAAGTAAATACAGAAATGTATGCATATACAAAAATATAGAGGAATGCAAATTGGAGGGTTTCTTTTTTGTCAGTTTTGTGCATATTTACAAAGAGCACAGCACTGTGTTTCATTGATCTTGTGTATTTTTAGTCTGTTTTCTTTCTGCTCTAATATTTATTATTTTTCTCTCCTACTAACTTGGGTTTGATTGTATTTCTGGAGTTTGTTGAGGTGTAGCTACAGTTTCCACTTGAGATCTTCCTGACTGATGGATTGATTACTGTGACATTCTCACCTAGCTTTGCTTAATTTGTAGGGATAAGACACACAGATTTTTTTAAAAAAATCTTGGTTAGTAAAACAATTTCTGATCCCCCAAATATTAAGAAACTCTATCCTTTGATTTACTTGGTCTGTCAAAGATCAACTAAGAAGAGATGTTAGACTACTGAATACAATTTGAAGTCAGTTTTAAAACATGTTCTCCAAGACACACGGGGGTGAGCCTAGGCCCTATCCTAAAGGATACGATAGACTCTGATGACACCCTATGGAAGGCCTCACCATCCAGGGGGAGCAGAAAGGATATGTGATAAGTAGGGTTTTAGTTGGGGGGTGGGTAGTAGGGGAGGACGGGAGGGAGAAGGGAAGTGGGATTGTCATGTAAAACAATCTTGTTTCTAATTCAAATAAAAAATCTGCAAAAATAAAATATGTTCTCAAATAGGTAAACATTACAATTATTAATATACAGAATTTCAGAGAAGCAGTTGTATTTAGATTTACCATTTATCCATTCCATGAATAAGCACTAGGTGAGCTTTACTTATTTTATTTCAGGCATTGTAGTAGAATGTACAAAGAAGCTGGCTTCCCAAAGGATAGTTGGAAATGGAAGCAAGCCACTTTGTTGAAGTTGGTTAAATCTGGAATAAATTGCCCACATATATTGCACTTGCTCCAGAAGGTTTACATCAGCTCCTTAAGTTTATTCTGATGAGTTCTCCATATCTTTACTGATCAGCCTCCTCTGTGGATGCTCTGTGGATTCTAATTGAGAATCTCAATTTTGAAAGCTACTCATATCCTTACAATGAACCAATTCAAAGTCACAGACTTCCTTGAAGAAGGCAGGGAAGTAAAAGATACCAATTTGGGGTGGGAATGACTGACAGCTTAGAACAGGAAGCACTTGCTGACAGACCAGTCATGTGTTTTTCTAACAAAGCTCAAAGAACACAAAGCCAATCTTAAGGAAAACTGAAGTGCTCTTAGAGGGAATGATAGAATTCCAGCACAATTGGCAAAAGTTCCTCCTGCCTAATCCCAAAGATGTTAGGGATTCCTAGTGATTATCCACTAGGTACAACACTGTGCCCATGTGCATATGACCCACAGTACTGTCAGGGCCATGAATATGTCTTTACCTATCTACACAGCTACCAAGCATAATTTCTAATATTTTTCTAATGGAGGAAGGGACCAAGGGAAGCCAAGATATATATGCCCATTGTAATGTGGGGTTCTTTGGCCCCAGTCTGCTCCCGCAGCTGCCTCACCCCCAAATGAACACACAGAAGCTATATTAATCATGAAACTGTTGGCTGATGACTAGGGCTTCTTATTGGCTAGTTCTGTCTTAATTATTAACCCATTTCTAACAATCTATGTATTGCCATGAGGCTATGGCTTATCTTACCAGAGAAAGGTCTGGACCTCTTACTCCTTCCTCCACTACATTGTGACTCCCAAGTGTCTCAGCAGAGAAGAGATTAATTTCCTGTTTGTCCCTGCTTATATCCTGATTCTGCCCAGCTACATCACTTCCTGTATGGCCAATCAGTCAACCAGTACTTTATTTATTGACCAATAAGAAAAACATGTATACAAAAGGACATTCTCCATCACCCCATCAGAGTCATAGTGATGCCTTGGAAACAATTATCTGTTTATTGCAGTGGCTGACCAGTGTCTGTGTTTGCTGCTTTTTCCCATTGTCATGACTAAGGGCCAGAGAAGAAGCAACTTAAGTGGGCAAATGTTTAGTTTGGCTCACAGTAAGGAGGGTACACACTGTCATGGCAGGGAAGCCATGGCAGCGAGAGTGAGAGGCTGCTTGCTCACATTTGGGGAGATCAGGAAGCAGGGGGAGATGAATGATGGTTCCTCTGGCTCCAACCCTTTTTATTTGGTCTGGGCCACCAGCCCACAGGATGGTGGTGTTCACTTCATTATGTGTCTTCTTAACACAGTTAATGCTTTCCAGAAACACTTTTTCAAGGTGTCTGTGTAACTCAAAGCTAACATGTAGGCTAGGCTGGTTTTGAACTCACAGTCCTCCTGCCTCACCTAGCCATATGTTCTACTATGCTCAGCTAAGTTTTGATGTGAATCTATTTTACTCACAGTAGAAAGCAGTCATAAGAAGTGGCCCCCGAAGCAAGTAATGGCCTTGCTGTGATTACATTTCTATAATTTCTCCTCCCCTTGGTTGTCATCTTGACATGTATTCAACATGTGGGAATCAGAAGGCTCCTCCCCAGGAAATGCCATTTACCAAGGCTGCTTCCAGCGGAGGAGCTCTCAGTTAAGAGTCACAAGGCATAATCAAGCAGGACTCCTGCCTGGAGACTAAGCCATTCCCTGAAGATGAACAGACACCCCACTGAATCCTTTTAGCTGGATGGTGACCTGTCTAAGTAAGTACCTATGTCACACACATTTCTGCCACTGTGGGACTGTAAAAAGACTTTCTGGTTCATAAGTATGGATTAGGATCTTCTCAGTAGATGTGACATTAATAGCAATTTGGAGTTTATTTAATTATCCCACTGTCACATGTTTTCCGACATTTATAGAATTTTAATACTCAAATACGCTGTGGTTTTACTGTAAAGATGTATATAGGATCATAACAATGTGGATTGCTAAGACACCTGTCATCTAGCTCCGATAAGACGACCCCTGAAGTATAAACATTTTATCTGTCACACTTTCAGTCTATATGGGTCAGTGCTCTAAAATATGGGACCACTCCATCTTTCCTTTTCTTTCTTTCTTTCTTTCTTTCTTTCTTTCTTTCTTTCTTTCTTTCTTTCTTTCTTTCTTTCTTTCTTGTGTATGTGAGTTGTGTGTGTGGTGCATGCACATGAGTGTGTATGCAATTGTAGCAACTTGTCCACATGAACACAGAAGCCGGAGCAGGATATCAGATGTCTTGCTTTATCACTCTGCCTTATTGCCTTGAGATAGGGTCTCTCACTGAACCAGAGGGTCATCATTTTGGCTGGACTAGCTGGCTAGTGAGTGGTGCTCTTGGGATGCACCATTCTCTGCCCCTAGTGCAGGGGTCATAGGCACATGCAGCTATGCCTGGCTTTTTCGTGAAGGCTGGGGATTCAAACTCAGGCCTCATACTTGCAGAGTACGCACCCTAACCCAATAAGCCTTCCCCACCCTCCAAGTCTTTCTTGATCAAATAAAGCTCATGAGAAAAAAGAAAGAAAAAGACTAGCCAATGCCATTTGCTTTTCTTTTTCAGTTATTCTAGTCAAGAAAGAGGAGACGTTCTCTTGTGGTTATTGTATGAGCTAGTATTGACTTGTGAAGAACAGGATCTATTCAGAAAATTAAAAGCAGGGCATTTATTAAGGGTATTTTAAGGCTTATTTCATTAGCAGGAGTCAGAGAATTGTCTTCTTAGCTGAAATTCCAAGAATAACTCCTAGCAGTGACTACCTGGTTGTCCACAGTGGCATCCCTGTTATCTGCAGGGGCTGCTTGGTTGTCTGCAGCAACTTCCCAGGTATCTGCAGTGGCTGCCAGGTTATGAATAGTGGCTGCCCAGTTATCAGTAGTGGCTGCCCAGTTATCTGTAGAGGTTGCCCAGTTATCTGCAGTGGCTGCCTAGTTGTGTGCAGTGGCTGCCTGGTTGTGTGCAGTGTTTGAGAGGCTACTGGTGCAAGGTGCTGATGCCCTTGCTGTCTGCTTGTCTGTAGTTGTGATAAAAGGAACCATGACCAAAGGGAGACAGAGTTTATTTGGGATTACATTTCCCTAGGAGAGTCCATATAGGAGTGGGGGGTGGGGAGTGGGGGGTGGGGAGTGGGATGGGGTCTGTGAGAGATGGCAGCAGGCCGCTAGAGCTGGAAGCTAGTAGATCACATCTTCAACTACAAACAGGAAGCAGAGAGAGCCAACTGGAAGTGGAAGACCACCCCAGTGATGTGCTTCATCTAGCGAAGCTGCATCACTGTCTGGGAACCAAGCTTTCATATACACAAGTCTCTACGGGATATTCCTCATTCAAACCACCACGGTTGGTTCTGCAGCACAGAGCTGCTTTTACCCATTATCTTTTGCTTTTCGAAGTAGCTCGTTCCTTTCAACTGTTCCATTCTGTGGCTGAAATGATGAGATCACACACTGTCAATATTCAGGCATTTTCCTCTTAACGGGCAGTCAGATATTTTAGTGTTTTGCTGCTGGGAACTATGTTGCTATGAAAATAACCATACATGTGCTGGATGGAGCATTATGGGAGGTACCTTATTGTTTTGTGGGGCTGTAAGAGAACACTTGTGGCTGGGTAATTTATAAAGAGCAGCAGGATGGCAGTACTGAAATCTGGAGTTTCCAAAGGTCAAAGGGCTTGCTCTGGTGGTGGCCTTTTTGACGAATTAGACACTATATAGCTTTGATAACAAAAACCCCTTCTTACAATAATGGCTCAGAACATTCCTGGGGGCAGGTAAGGAATTTGTGCTTTTCTTTCCTGCCAGCTTTAAGAATTCATGACCTTCTACAATGGGGTTGTAGCAGTTTCTCCCCCCAGTTACTCTGCCTCAGACTCAGAAGCCCTGTCGCAGAGACCTGAGCTGAACACCCCACTGAGCAGCCTGCAACCGTGCGGGAGAACTAGGGATGAACATGCAGTGATGAAGGATCTTGAGAAGAAAACAATAGGCAGCCCTGGTGTGAGCGAGCTGATTGTTCAGGTGCAAGCTGATTGCTCAGAGCTCTGCTTCCCAGCATCCTTTTCACAGTGTCAAGCCAGAGGTCAGGGAACTGTTTGATGATGATTGTATTTTCTTACTCAACGATATGCCCAGATTGAGGCTTAAGGAATGGTTTCTTCATTCTCAGATAGTAACATTTATAAAGCTGAACCCCAGTCTCTAATTCATCAGTGGTCAAGGAGCAAGCAGGGAGTTCAAAGTCAGATTTCTTTTAGCAGAATTGCCTGAAGTGTACAATGGTCTAAATAAAGATGTAAATACATGAAGTAAACACTGAAGTTTAAAGAATTATTCTCTCTGGTTTCTTTCTTTTTTAAAAATATTTTTTAAAATTTAATTTAGAAACAATCTTATTTTACGTATCAATCCCAGTTCCCTTTCCCTCTCATCCTCCCATACCTCCCACCGACCCTCCCCGTCCTACTCCCCAGGGAGAGTGAGGCCTTCCATGGGGATCATTAAAGTCTGTCATATCATTTGGGGGAGGGACTGGCTCCCCCCCACTCCGTGTACCTAGGCTGAAAGAGTAGCCCTCCATGGGGAATGGGCTCCCAAAGTCCATTTGTGCACTAGGGATAAACACTGGTTCCACTGTCAGAGGTCCCATAGACTGCCCAGGCCTCCTCACATTCACATTCAGAAGGCCTGGTTTGGTCCAATGCTAGTTCGCCAGTTTTATGACTAGGGTTCATGTGCTCCCACTTGGTCAGGTCAGATGTTTCTGTGGGTTTCTCCAGCATGGTCTTGATCCCTTTGCTCATTCCTCCTCCCTCTCTGCAACTGGATTCCAGGAGTTCTGCTCAGTGCTTAGCTGTTGATCTCTGCTTCTGCTTCCATCAGCTACTGAATGAAGGCTCTAGGATGGCATATAAGGTAGTCATCAATCACATTATAGGGGAAGGGCATTTAAGGTAGCAGCTCCACTATTGCTTAGATTCTTTGTTGGGGTCATCCTTGTGGATCTCTGGACATTTCCCTAGTGCCAGATTTCTCTTTAAGCCTATACTGGCTCCCTCTATTACGGTATCTCTTTTCTTGCTCTCCTCTATTCTTCCTGAGACTCAGTCTTCCTGATCTCTCATGTTCTTCTCTCCCCATTCTCCCTTTCCCTTTTTCCAACCCTCTCTCCACTGAGTTCCCAATTTTCTCAGGAGCTCTTGTCGCTTTCCCTTTCTCCTGGGGACCATGTATGTCTCTCTCAGGGTCCTCCTTGTTTCCTATCTTCTCTGGAGGTGTGGATTGTAGGCTGAACTCAAGAAGCTAGTCACCCAAACACCAAATAATCCAATTAAAAAGTGGGGTACAGAACTAAATAGAAAATTCCCGATAGAGGAATCTAAAATGACTAAAAGACACTTAAGAAATTGTTCAACATGCTTAGCCATCAGGAAATGCAAATCAAAACACTCTAAGATGCCACCTTACACCTGTCAGAATGGTTAAAATCAAAAACATCAATGACAGTCTATACTGGAGAGGATGTGGAGAAAGGGTAACACTCCTCCATTGCTGGTGGGAGTGCAAACTTGTACAGCCACTTTGGAAATCAGTATTGCAGTTTCTCAGGAAAATGGGAATCAGTCTACCTCAAGATCCAGCAATACTACTCTTAGGCATATACCCAAAGGATGCACATTCATACAACAAGGACATCTGTTCAACTATGTTCATAGTAGCACTATTTATAATAGCCAGAAACTGGAAGCATCCTAGATGTCCCTCAACTCAAGAATGGATAGAGAAAATGTAGTACATTTACACAATGGAGTACTACTCAGTGGAAATAAAAAAATGGAATCTTGAAATTTGCAGGCAAATAGATGGAACTAGGAGAAATCATTCTGAGAGAGGTAACCTAGTCACAAAAAGACAAGCAGGGTATGTGCTCACTCATATATGGATCTCTCTAGTTTCTTTATCTCAGGAATGTTGCCCCTGGGCCTAGGCCTCTGCAGAGGATGGTATAAGTTGCTGAGAATTCACAGAAATTCTATGAATTGTGGTATCTCCACAGTCTTCAGGTCTCTAACGCACAGTAGCTAGCCTTCCCACAAGCCACTGGGATATGGATCTAGGGAATTCTGGATTTTGTTTTAAGAAGCACAGGGGACAACAGCCAGAAAGGGAGACACACACCATGAAGAGTGGAAGAGCAGGTCACACAGCAGCCTGCCCCTCCACCTATTCACTTACTAATCAATCAATGAGGCTAAAGAAGCTGGATAGCCTGACATGGACACAGCAGGTGAAGCAAAGAGCAGGGTGACAGCAAGTAGAGTCATGGGTACTGAGGCTAGGGACATGTTGTTGACTGAGTTTGCACCTGGTAGAATGCTGGCAGAGGCAATAGCCAGACCTCCTAACACTGTGCCACCACCTGTTTACAGAGGCTTCATTCCCCATCTCCATCCTAGATTAGGTTTATGCTCCTGTATCCCACTCTAAACGCAGTATATCCAGTCCACTCCTGGGCACGTTCGACAATCCTTTGCCTGTGAATCAGGCTGCCTGCAGACTTCTCCGGCTTTGGGGCTGAGGTGGCTGAGATTTCAGGCCACTGCTCTCCAGCTGCACCCATTCCACCATGTACCTTTCTAATCTCTGTGCTTTCCACCACGGTAGAAACCCAAACAATAACGAGTTTAGTGTCCTCCAAGCATGACTGTTCACTGACACACATGCTCTTTCCACACACGCTGTCTGCAAAAGATCTTTCCCTTCAAAAGGACGGCTTTTATGAGCCTGAGTTAAGCAGAGTGCTGAATCTTGGAATCACAGCTGGAGCATATTCTCCTTGATTCCTGGGACTCTCTCTCTGTGAGTCAACCATCAAGATGTCCTGTGCATCACCCCTACTCAAGTCTGTTCTTTGTGTCAAAAGTTGGCCTTTCATACCTCAGCAGAAATTATACACTTGGTTACCGAGAGACATGAACAACAATGTCTCCAGTAGCAGTATTCATGATGACCTCACACTGGAAACAGGCATGTGAGTCCATAGAATGGATCAGCTTGTTGTGGTGTTAGCTCCTGGGGGCAGGCAAGCTCCAGCTACTGTACCCCATATGGAAGATTCTCCTAGGCTGTCTTAGTTAGGATTTCTGTTGTGATAAAACACAATGACCAAATGAGACTAGGGGAAAGAAAGGGTTTGTTTCATGTTATAACTCTAGATCATAGTTGGTCACTGAGGGAAGTCAAGGGCAGAAGCTCAAGCCAGGATCTGAAGTGGTAGCCATGGGGGAATGCTGTTTACTGGTTTGCTCAGTCTGCCTTTGTATACATCCCAGTACTACCTCCCCCAATAGGACCTCCTGCAGTTGGCTGGGCCCTCCCATATCAATCATTAACCTAGAAATGTTGTATCCACATGAAAAATCCACAGCTTGTGGTCCCATTTACAGGAAAATTCAAAATGAAATAAAAGTAGTGTAGATTTTAGAATTTCCGGGGGTCACACAAGGGTTGGGAGGGTTTGTCCCCTGAGTAGCTATCCCTGTCACCCCTTCCATGGCACCTTTCATAGGATGGGGATGGGGAATAGGATAGAAAAACAGGGAACCAAATCCAGGCAGATTTCTGGAGAAGCAGCAGGTAAAAGAGATAAGTCTTAATACACAGGAAGCAAAGCATGCTGGGCACAGAACAAAAGCCTCCTGTGTTGCCAACAGTTTCATTATTAAAATGAAACTGTTCCTTGGCATGTTCAGAGTCTGAGTGGCAGTGATGAAGCCTCAATGCTTGCATCCACCTTACGCATTCACACCTGGCTGTTTCTCCTGCTACAGCAGAGCAGGCTGTTCATGAGATCAACATTTCTATTCCGTCTCACGCTGAGATTTCATTCTATTGCCTTTATCTCAGTGCTGTTTCTCACTGTTTTATCTCAGATTTCCAGAACCTTTTCCTCTAAGCCTATCAAGCAAACAGGCCGTGGAGGAGCTGAGAACTTGACACAGAGGTGGAGACACATTCTCCCTAAGGCATTCAAGGAAACGGAGAGAAAACAGAGAAACAAAGAAAGGGGGAATTAGCGAATGATTGGGGCTCAATCTCTCTCTCTCTCTCTCTCTCTCTCTCTCTCTCTCTCTGTGTGTGTGTGTGTGTGTGTGTGTGTGTGTGTGTGTGTGTGTGTGTGTACACATGTGTGTACCAGGGGTTGGCATTGGGATGTCTTCTTCTATGGCTCCCCATCTTATTTCTTGAGACAGGGTCTTTCTCTGAGCCCAAAGCTCACTGATTCACCTGGGCTGGCTGACCAGTGGATTCCTGGACACCACAAGTTTCTCCCCTCCCCCCTCCCCACTCTTCTTGTTTCTTTTTTCGAGACAGGGATTTTCTGTGTAGTTCTGGCTGTCCTGGAACTCACTTTATAGACCAGGTTGGCCTCAAACTCACAGAGCTCTGCCTGCCTCTGCCTCCTGAGTGCCGGAGGTGCATGTGCCACCACTGTCTGGCACAGCCTCTTTACATTCTTAGAGTCTACCTGTCTCTACTCCCCAAGCACGGGGACTACAGCTAAGCCCAGTTTTACATTGATTCTAGGAATCTGCAGCTCAGTCCCAGTGCTTGCTGTGGCTACTGAGCCATCTCCACAGCCTGTGATTGGGTCTCTGAAAAATGAATTTAGGGTGTTGGGGGTGTTCTGTGGAGAGAGTGGGAGAGGTCTGTGTTGAAAGTATCAAATACCAGGTGTTACCACAACAGTACTTTCATTTTTCTGGTGGTCAATTATTAACATAAGAAATATTGAGACTGACACATGTATAGAGTAGGTGCCAAATAAATGGTATCCAAATGAGAGACTAAAAAGAGGCAGAAGCAGACATTTGCTCTTATCATACTTAAATTCCATCATAAATCATGGAATTTGAGAATGAAGAGACGATGATGCCTCTTTGTCTACTGCCTTAATGACTGGCTTCAGGTCAAACACTTTAAAACCTCAGAATTGAATTTGAGGCAAGGATGAAAGAGAAAGATGTGGTAACTGCTGCATGGTTGCCTCTTAAAGACAGCAATACTTTGTAGACTAACAGAGAGCTACAAGATGACTTTTTTAGCTAAAAGGCTATCATGAGAGAATAGAAATAACCCTCATAAGTTATTTGTCATGTCATCTCTCTGGCCGAGAAATACAGAATTCACCAGTTGGTGATAACTATCCTCTACATTTGTATAGTCCTCCCATTCCCAAGGAGACCTCAAAGACAAGCCCTCCATTAAGTCTCACAGGATGTGAGCACAGCCTTTGAGATCCACTGTAAGATGCAAATTGTCTACATTTTAGTTGTGGTAGCATCATGAAGGGCACTTATATGAGAGAGCCCCTGACATGACACATCTGGTCTCTGTGGTAGAGTCCACTTCCTGGTTCTTGATGTGGATCTTACTGCACCCTGGGGTAAAATGAGGTAAAGTCCACTGCACCCCTGGTCTCTAAGGTAAAGTCCACTGAACCTCTGGTCTCTAAAGTAAAGTCCGCTGCACCCCTAATAAAATGAGATAAAGTCTACTGTACCCCTGGCCTCTGAGGTAAAGTCCACTGCACCCCTGGTCTCTGAGGTGAAGTTCACTGCCCACTGATCTCTGAGGTAAAGTCCATTGCACCCCTGGTCTCTGAGATGGTGCTCACTGCACCCCTGGTCTCTGAGGTGGCACCTACTGCACTCCAGCAGACAGCTTATAGAAAGTAGAATGAAAATCCCAAGGACAGCTCCATTATAATGGCTAGGGAACACAATCCATTGGTTGCTGTGGATTAAAATGTCATTATGTGGTATATGACCATTTTCTGAGACTCAAAATAAGTTCTGGGTTTCTAAATAACAGATTCATATTGACTTTCAGTTTAGTTTCCTGAAGACAGAAACAATCAGATACCTTGGAAAACTTGCTCTGAAAAGACACATATCCATTTATTAAGTGAGAGGAAGAGCTTGTGAGACTTAATTGAAGCTTTTTTCTCTGAAGCTGCTAATCAATCAGTGTTCATTAGGAAATATCCCCCCCCCTTTCCCATACAAGCACCACAGAGGTGCTTGGGTGCTGAGATCTACTAAGCCAGGAGGGACCCACTTGTAGGAGGGCAGGGTACTTGTGTGTTTGGCCTCACTTAGCACTGAGGTGCTCCTTGTGAGCAGTGCAGTAAGTGGGCAGGTGTGAGATGGGATGCTGGTGACAGGTGCTGCTATAGTCTGGCAGTCAAAAGACCAGAGTCCAGCCCGGTGTACAGGAGACAGTGGGAAGGGGGAAGGGCTGTGGGCCTCTCCTTACCACTCGCCCAGATGTGCCTACTGTCGTGGCATGGCCCCTAAGAATGAAAGGAGATTTAGAGCTGAGGGTAGATGATAACAACTAATCTTGGGAAACAGAGGTTTTTCTTTGGTTTAGAAAAATGCGGACATAATCTGTTTTGTGTTTGTGTGGAGACGTCATGCAAACCCCCATTCTCCCTCATTCTGCAGCATTCACCAATCTCCTGTGGTAAGCCAGACTTTAACGATGGATGCTGGGGATGTGATGAGGGACTGGACAGAAGCACCTGCTGCTTGAGTAGCTTGTTACATGCAACAGGAAAGAAAAAAGCCAATAAAGGGTCCGGGTGTTGGTGGCGCGCACCTTTAATCCCAGCACTCGGGAGGCAGAGGCAGGCAGATCTCTGTGAGTTCGAGGTCAGCCTGGTCTCCAGAGCGAGTGCCAGGATAGACTCCAAAACCAAAAAAAAAAAAAAAAAAAAAAAAAAAAAAAAAAAAAAAAAGCCAATAAAGGAATAACAACACAACAACACAACAGAGAAATACAGGGATCTGAGGAGTCCCAGAACAGGGCCACACAGCCTGGGGCCAGAGCTGGCATTTCAGATTGAAAACATGTTTAAGATGTGATGTGAAGGACTTCATCCTGTCTGACATGTCCCTCACCCCCACCACTGCTGTGGCCAGCACCAACCACAGTGACACATCTCTCACTCAGCATTTAGATCCCCGGTGTTGGGGCAGAATGTAGATTATTAAAAGCAAAGATAAGTCTTCGCATCCCCCTGTACGTGGGTTTTAAAATGGCACAGAAACAGATGAGTAACTGACTGAAGAGGGAGAAGAGTCCTGCAGAAACACCAGAGTTCACCAGCAGCAGGCCCAGTCTGGCCTGGGATTTACTTCAGCAGGGCCACTTTCAGCTGCTTGCAGGCCTGTTAGTTAAGGCTGCACTGCCACCATGAGGACAGTCTGGCTACTGTCAGGATTAGGACCCTTGTGACCCATAACTGCTTGGAATCGTGGCTTCCTGCTGAAGACAGAAATGACTCTGTGGAAAACCAAGGCCCGCCCACCACCCAGGGGCCCTTCCTCAGGCTCTCCCAGCCTCATTACAAGGCAAGGACAGAGAGTCTCCTGGTGGATGTGCACACACACTACAGGTTAGAAAAGCGGACATACAAAGGTGTCACGTTGCATTTCTCCCCTGGCTGACTTCTCTTGGACTCCCACTGGCCCATTCCTCCCACTGATCACAGGAAGGCTCAGCAGCCTTAAGCGGAGGCTAATACTCCCTCTTCAGTGTCCTCTCCCCTTCAGGGACTTTGCATTCTGGTACATCCTGGTTATCACTCCCAGGAGAAAATGAGGAGCTCTTTCACTGAGCCCCTCCTCACAGGTCTTTTGGTCAGCCCTGTCCACTGCTGGGCCCCCCAGGGAGCCAGCACCTAGAAAACTTGGACTGTAATCCAGTCATTCTGACTTCTGATACTTGACCCCAATGGTGGCTTACCTCTCTGAACTTTCTGTTTGTCATCTACAAAATAAATATCAATAGCCAGACCTATCTGTTGGGACTGTTGAAATCAAGGCATGTCCTGTGGTGCATGCCAGATCTGTATACATGTCACACACTACCCCTAAACTCCATGTATCTGCAAGGGTGCACACTCCAGCATAAAAGCAAAGGGAGGCACAGGAATACTGTGTTGGAAGTAACGTGGGTGTAGTAACTTACAAAGTACTTTTTGTGGATTTGAGGATCCATCAAGTAAGTTTAGATTTCCAGAAAGGGAGCTTCCTGTTGTGAAAATTAAGGAGGTATATTTTCTAGAATGAGGGATTAGGAAAGGACTTTTTGGGGGCTAGATTGAAGGCTCAACTGTTAAAGGACTTGGTCTTGCAGAGGACCCGGGTTCAGTTCTCAGCACCCATGTGTCAGCTCACAACCAGCTGTATCTCCAGCTCCAGCGGATCCAAAGCCTTCTTTAGACTTCTGAGGGTACCACACACACACGTTGTATGCATACATATATTCAGGCAAATACTCATACACATAGAATAAATGAAAGAGGAAGACTTTAATAGTAGCCTAGAGTGACAAGTGACAGATTGAAATAATCATTTCAAAGAAACGGAAACTAATATATGTAGACACGTATAACTGGCCTAGCTCTGCATTTTTCTTGTCTAGAGTGGAGATCAGCATTGGCCACTTGCAGGAGACGCTTATGAGACTGGGCCTGCTAAGGTTCCCTGTGGAGGGAGGTGGAAGGGTCACAGGGCTCAGGGGACATTAATGATATCCTCACTGGTCCCTTCTTCTCAGAGAGGTCACAGACACTGTAAACCACTGGGGTGAGTCGTTTTGGTAAGGTGGTTGCCTATATGCTGACCAGTGATCTCCAGGTGGTGTGGCCGCCTGTGAGTTACCCATGCACCTGTAAGAAACAACAATTAACTCACCATTTCCCCAAGCTGGACTTTTGCAGAGACATGTTTTTGATCTACTAGTTTCCATTCTCAGGTGAGCAGACATTTTGAAAACACAGAACTGTTACCTTCAGTGGCTGTTACTATTGACTGATTGTCAACTTGACAGGGTCTAGAATCACTGCAGAGCCAAGCCTCAAGGCATACCCCTGAGGGATTACCTGAATTGGGTTAGCTCTGGCTGGCTATGAGGGCTCATCATGATCAGGTTCAGGTGGGATGACTGGGCCGCTGTGAGCAGTTTCACTCCCCAGCCAGGCTCCCAGATGGAATGAAAAGGAAAAATGAGCTGATTGCCAGCATTCTTCTTCCAGCTGTGGAAGCGATGTGACTTCAAGCTCCTGCCCTAACATGATGGACTGTTCCCTTGAATTGTGAGACAAAACAACCCCCTCCTTGCTTTCTCCAGGATATTTTACACAGCAATGGAAAAGGTAACTGATACACTGTCTCTCCTGAGGGCTCTCCTGATGACCTGCACAGCATCCAGGGAACCAGGCAGAGAACTGGGGTGTGGAGTGCCTGCCACTGGCCTCCCCAGTGCCCAGGCTGCAACTTTCTTCACGAGAAGGAATTTCCCACTTATTTACTTACTTATTTCTTTTTGTTGTTGTTGTTTGGTTGCTTTTGTTTATTTTGAGACAGGGTTTCTCTGTGTAACAGTCCTGGCTGTCCTGGAACTTGCTCAGTAGACCAGGCTGGCCTCAAACTCACTGACATCTGCCTGCCTCTGCCTCCCAAGTGCTGGGATTAAAGACATGCCCCAACAACACCCGGTTAGAATTTCTCCTTCTTTAAAATGTATGCCATTGCTGACTCCTCAGGAAAATGGGAATCAGTCTACCACAAGATCCAGCAATTCCACTCTTAGGCATATACCCAAAAAGAAGCACATCCATTCAACAAGGACATCTGTCCAACAATTTTCATAGCAGCATTATTTGTAATTGCCAGAACCTGGAAACATCCTAGATGCCCCTCAACTGAAGAATGGATAGAGAAAATGTGGTACATTTACACAAAGAAGTACTACTCAGTGGAAATAAACAATGGAATCTTGAAATTCGAAGGCAAATGGATGGAACTAAAAGAAACCATTCTGAGAAAGGTAACCCAGTCACAAAAAGAAAAGCAGGGTATGTACTCACTCATATATGGATTTTAGACATAGTGCAAATCCACACAGCCAGAGAAGTTAGGAAACAAGGAGGACTCTAAGAGAGACATACATGGTCCCCCAGAGAAGGGGAAAGGGACAAGATCCCCTGAGCAAATTGGGAGCATGGGGGAGGGGAGAGGGAGCTAGGAGAATAAGAAGGGGAGAAGAGGAGGGATGCAGAGGCATGAGGGAGCAGAAAGGTTGAGTCAGGGGAAGAATAGAAGATAACAAGAATGGAGATACCATAATAGAGGGAGACATTTTAGGTTTACAGAGAAATCAGGCACTAGGGAAAGGTCTGGAGATCTACAAAGATGACACCAGCTAACAATCTAAGCAACAGAGGAGAGGCTACCTTAAATGCCCTCCCCTGATAATGAGAGTGATGACTGACTTATATGTCATCCTATAGTTTCATCCAGCAACTGGTGGAAGTAGAAGCAGACACCCACAGCTAATCACTGGAATCCAGTTACAGAGAAGGACGAGTGATGAGCAAAGGGGTCCAGACCAGGCTGGTGAAACCCACAGAAACAGCTGACCTGAACAACGGGGAACTCTTGCTTCCCAGACTGATAGCTGGGAAACCAGCACGGGACTGATCCAGACCCCAGGAACGTGGGTGTCAGTGAGGAGACCTTGGAAATCCATGGGACCTCCTGTAGTAGGTCAGTACTTATTCCTAGCATAGGTGTGGATTTTGGGAGCCCATTCCCCATAACTCCCTGAGCCAAGACACACGGGGGTGGGCCTACGCCCTATCCAAAGGATACGATAGACTCTGATGACCCCCCTATGGAAGGCCTCATCCTCCCTGAGGAGCAGAAAGAATATGTGATAGGTGGGGTTTTAGTTGGGGGTGGGGTGGGGAGGAGAGAAGAGAGAGGGACCTGTGATTGACATGTAAAATAATCTTGTTTCAATTCAAATGAAAAAAAATGAAAAAAATGTATGCCATTGCACAGTTTTTCTAAAAATAAGATAAGAAAGTATGATTAAAAACACAGGGAAATGTGAATCTCAGCTAAGGCAGATTTATATTTTTGTTGAGTGGGCATTTGTCCTTGTTGCTTCTTGTCAGTAAGTATAGTAGCCAGCATCTATCTAAAATTACCTGTCAGAGACTCACCGTGCTAGACCCAGTGATCAGGATTCAGTGATCAGGATTCCTGGGGGGCATTGATAGGACTGTTCTCTGTATGTGTTGGTTTGTAACTGGGCAGTTGACATGGGACTTGGCTGCCTTTTGTATTTAAAAAGTACTTCCCCACAGATGGAGACTCTTGGTATTAGCGGTAGACGTCTGGTTAAGGAAACACTCCTTTGCTCAGTTAGTTTGTAATAATACAATTTACCACAAGGTGGCAGAAAAGTCCACAGCATTGTTAATCACCCCTCTAAAGAGCCCCAGAGTCTAAGGCATGGAGAATCTTGTGAAGGTGTGGAGCCTGCAATTCTACAGTGTATATCATCCCGAGACTGTAAACACATGCCTTGAGATGCTGCAGTTAGTCTCCTGAGAAAACTAAACTCTAGATTTTAAAAATGGATTTTAATTTTTGACATCTGTTACTAGAATTTATAGAAACACATCCATTAAAGAAATGGCAGGTGCTAGGGGCTAACATTCATGAAGCATTTGCTGTGTGCCTGGAGCTGTGCTGAGTGTTCAAGCCTCCTGCACCACATCCTTGAGGATCCCTAGGACCCAAACCCTCCATGAATGGAGAATTAAGCTGCTCCGGGCCCCTCCTGAACCATAGTGAAGCACCATAATGCAGGCTTCTTTTTTTAATTTAACATAATTTCTTTATTGAACCTTTGGGGATTTCACATCATGTACCACAATTCCACCCACCTCCCAGTCCCTCCATATGCCCCCCAACTCCTGCAGCACCCCCAAAAGAAAATTTAGAAAACTGAAACTAAAACAAAAAAAGCAAGCAAACAAAACAAAAAGAAAAACAAAAACATAAAACAAAATAAAAAGTTCTTCACTCTTCTATCTTTCCTGCCTTTGCAACACTTCCTAATTAGTCCTGGTGTCATTGGGAATGAAGGTGTGTCACACAGTATACTCTTTTGTCCAATCAACCTTACTTGCAAAAGTTCATTACAATGAGTCATTGGTCTGGTTCAAGGCCTCTGGTTTCTAGTACCCCATCATCACTGGATCCGCACCAGAACTCCTCTCAGGTATACTGAGGTCACCCAAAGTCTTGGAGATCCTGTGGGATCTCCACAGGACCAGTCCCATCATGAGCTCTAGCAGGTCCTAGATGGGGTAGATGTTAGGGTGGGCCAACCTAAGGCCTGGCTGTGGGCCTGGGTAGTAGTTGAGCTGATCAGTCCAGGTCACTGGGGCTGCCTCCCTCAGGCAAGTGGTGGAGCCAGCTCCATATGCCATAGTGTCAGTTCTCCCCAAACCATAGTGAGGGGTGGGACCACATCTCCCGAGTTGGTGGGAAGGGCAGCTCTCTCATGAGGATTGGGGCCAGTTCTCTTGCTGCAATGCCCAGTGAGGGGCTGGGCCAGCTATCTTAGGGCCAGAGTAGGGCAGGGCTGGCTCATCATGGCACTCTGATTTCACCACAAATGGTTCCTATGGTCCCCTGAGGTGACATAGGCCACAGACATCAATATAGGCTCCAGCTGCAGCTGGACCACAGATCCAGATGTGGTCCTAGACAGCAGCTTTGGCCCAGATGACATCTTGGCTCCAGGCCACTCAAATCAGGATGACTCTGGTGGTGGCATAGCCCCTGGACACCAACAAGGCCACAGGTTGTGTTTCTGTGTAATCTTTGTTGGCAACATGAGCCTTGTGCTTTACCAGAGACCCCGACTTTGGTAGGACCATGGACCCAGACAGCAGCAGGGTCCTTGGCAGCAGCAGGGTCTGAATGTCAACATTGCCCCAGGTGGCAGTGCACTGCCCCAGCTCAGCATGGCCTTCGGCCACCAACATGGACTAAGGTGGCTGACCTGACCCACTGCATTCACACAGCCCTCAGTGGCAACATGAGTCACAGACTTCAACAGAGACCCCACTGTGGTAGGACCACAGACCCAAACTTGGTCCTTGGCAGCAATCTGGGTTTGGATGTTACCATGGCCCCAGGGGCCAGTGCAGGCCACCCAGACCTGCATGGCTCTGGCAGTAGCATGGCCCTCAGACACCAACATGGCCTTAGGTAGTGGCCCAGCCCCCAGGAATCCACATGGCCCTCATGGCAACAGCAGCCACAGACATCAACACAGACACTGGTTGCTATAGGGCCACAGACCCAGACATGGCCCTTGACAGCAGCTTGGGTCCTGATTACACCATGGCCCGGGGTGGTAGGACAGGCCACTCATATCTGTATGGCCCCAGATGCAGCATGGCCCCCAGACTCCAACAAAGCCACAGGGCTTCAAGTGGCTCCTGGTGGCAACATGGACCATGGACATCAACACAGACTCCAGCTGCAGTAGGACGACAGACCCTGACATGGTCTTCGGCAGCATCTGGCCAGGCATTCTGCTCCATGTGACAAGAGCGTTCAAAGATCACACAAGGCACACTTGCCTTGGACAGACACTTGCCACTGTGATCTTAATGGTATCAACTAGATTCAAAAGGGATTTAATCTTTCTAAAGAATTGTTTAGGATGAAGAACAGGACTGGGGTGACTTTAGCAGATTTGCTCTTTGGGTACATCAGCACACTAAGACACTGGCTATTCTGATGAGGGAGGAGGTGGAAAAGGGAAACTGGGTTCTTTAATACAATTTAGCAACGCAAATCTGGGGCTCTCACCCCCTGTAGGAGTGGAGACACTCAATCCCACAGCCCGTGCTAGAGGCACAGAAACAGGTGTGAAAGGGAGGGTTCTGATTTCCTGGAAGGGGCAAAGACTTTGGGGCTTTGACCACCTTGGTCATTATGAATGGGGACGACAATGGCTGAGAAGGACCAGTAGGTCAGGGCTAGACCTAAGCCTGGATCCCTGGATGACTGACTGCTGGGACAGATGAGATGAGAGGCGTGGAGCCAAGGGTTACAACACAGGGACTCAGGCAGAGCTGGAAAATCGGCAGCATTCAGAGCACAGGCTGTACACAAGCTGTGGATTCATGAGACCATCTATGAAATGTGCAGCTCCATATGTGGCACATAGTAGACAACGTTCACTACAGCCTATTTCTTTCAGTTTTTGCATGTCTGAAAGTCAACTGACATCCTTGATATAGGTGATAGGGAAAGACATTATAGGAACTGTATTTGTTCTTAGACCCAAGAGGGCAGTGTAGAAAGACAGGCATTTTTGCAATGGTGTGGGGGGACACCTCAGGGGTGGAGACCACTGTGATGGTGACGGCATGGGAAGATCCCTGTAACCTGGGGTGGGACTAGTCCCAGGCAGGGAATCCTGGAGTGTTAAGAATGTGTCTCCTGGTAATATCAGTAGCTACACCCATAAAGTCTCACCAATATGACTCTCTGAATGTGAGCTGAACCAAGAGGAGACCAGTGTACTTGCCAAAGTGGACTAGGAAAAGCCCTGAGAAATTAGCCTTACACAAGAACTACAGACAACTGAGGAAAGCTGGGAGTGAATAGGTGGTCTACCCCAGGCAAGAGAACAACAGTCGGTTATCCAATCCAAATGGTCAGCCTTGAAAACATACAAGCAAGTAACATGCGGACTGAGCATCATGTATATGTACACACACACACACACACACACACACACACACACACACACACACACACAAAATAGCAATTAATGGAAAAGATCCATTGATTTGAAGTTGAGTTGGGAGGGGTGCGATGGAGAGTTTGAAGGGAGAAATGTTATTATATTATATTATGATCTCAAAGATAAAAACAAAACCTTTTTACCTTTTACAAAAGGTAAAAAGACAAGAGCAAGCACTGGCATTTACCCCTCTCTGCATCTTGCTTGTGGACGTTATGTGGCCAGCTGCTTTCTGTCCCTGCTGGCTCCCTTGACTGGCTTCCTCAGCTTTCCTTTTGAACTGTGAGCTGAGATTAAACCCTTTCTCCTTGAGTTGTTTTGCCAGGATGTTTTTATCCCAGCGACAGGAAAAGAAGCCACAATAAACACTAATATCACTCACACACTTCCTTGAGCAGCAATGGGACCCAAATAGACCCACACAGGCCAAGGAAACTCATTTTTTCCCACTTACATAGAGATAATGTACCTGAGGCCCACACATTAATCAAGTTTGTAAGGGTGATGTAGTAACTGGAGTGTCTTTTACTTGTAGTTTTTAATTTTGATTTTTAAATTACATTTACTTGTTTATGTATGTGTGTGTGGCAGTCATTTATTCTTTAGAGGAAATACTCTGGGGTACTGAGACACAGAATCCAATTGTAAAAACACATAGTGTTTGTGGGAGAAGCCCAGCTGGAATCAGGAAGCAGCTATGCTCAAGGCTAAGATGAAAGATCATTGCTGTCATTAGCTGGGGAAAGTTCCTCATTCAGGCAGCAGGCACCCCTGGGCCAGTCCCTCTCTAAGACAGTGCTGCCTTGGACATTGATAACTTCACCTCTGTAGCCATTTCTCCCCCCCCCTCCCCCATATCTGTCTAGCCCTTCACATTGCTTTCTTACCTAAACTTGGTTTCCTCAGCCAAAGTCATCCATTCATTTCTGTTACAAACAAGTCTTGTAAACCTGTATACATTTCCTTTTCTCTTTCAAGAGTTTTTTTTTTTTTTTTTTTTTTTTTTTTTTTTTTTTTTTTTGTCTGGGGATATGGCTCAGTTGGTAGAGTTCTTGCAGGAAGCCCTGAAGTCCATTCCTAGTACCTCATAAATCTTGTGTGGTGGTGCACACCTGTAATCCCAGCACTTGGACAGGAGTTCAAAGTCATCCTCAACTACATGGTGAGTTCGAGGCCAGACTAGGTCACATGAGATTGTTTCAAAAACAAAACAAGAACAACAATAGATAAATACACAGGAAATCCAGTTCTTTGTGTCACAGTCATCCAGTTACAGATGGCTGTGAGCCATCATGGGTGTTCAGAATCCAACTCAGAACCTCTGAGAAAACAGCAGGTGCTCTTAAGTGCTAAACCCCAAGTCATTTCTTAATCCACAAGACCTCTTCCCAGTCTACAGCAGTGGATAAGACACTCCAGTAAATAACTGCCCTCCAGCCACGCCCCTCCTCTGTTTTCAGTCACAGAGCTGGGAGCAGAGTTGAGCTGTGCCATTTCTCTCTTCCACTTACCAGCCTTATGATCCCCTTCCTCGAGTTCCCATAATGTAGTAGAATATGCTTTGCAGGATGGTGCTGCCCCCGCCATGACCTTTGCTAGAGGAAGACACAGCTTCCAATGGGCCAATCCAACTTCCCTCTTGGGAGAAACAATTTGCTGAGTTCTACAGATAGCTGGGCTACCAGGAAGGCCTGAGGATTCTAGGCTGGCCTGGGACTTTCACAGTCCCTGCTTCCTGCCCTGGACTCTGTTGTTAGCTTATTCATTGATCCTGAACTGCCCAAGAGATTCCTCATGCATGGCCAGATTTCACTTTAAGCTAGTCAGAGTCTGGTTTCTGGCTTCCACAGCCCAAACACCTACCCAGATAGAACACTAGCCTCTTTAAGAATGCAAAGCAGCAGTGCTGAGGAATGTCCTTTCTGGCTGTCACCCTGTGTCTACTGCCTGACATTCCCACCATGACCACCCCCCCCCCAGCCACCACTGCTGATTGTGGGTGTGACCAACATTTATTACTGGGAATTTTATTGCCATGTTGCCCTCTGTTTAGCTCAACAGACAAAGTTTGAGTTTACTAGACAACCTTTCTCCTCTCTCAGAAGAATCAAAGCAGACAGTCAAACCCCCACTCAGTTTATTTCTGTCACACATTTCCTATGCACCTCCATCTGAGGCCACCTGGTACCTTCTCAAACTGAGGTTTTTAAAAACCAGATTCATGATCTCATTCTTCAAGTCTGATCACTTTCTGGCTTTCCAGTTCTGATCAAGCACAGAACCATCCCCCATGGGACCTTTGAGAATCAGAGTCTTTTGTTTTCTCTTCCAACCTGCTTCATGTGCAGGCCCCGCTGACTCTGTCCTGCCACACACGCATGTGACGCACAGTTCTTATGAAATTTCTTCACATTCCACTTGCCGGGCTTTACAAACCCAGCACCCTGCATGTTGGCTGTGCCCCATCTAGCCGTTCCCAATGCAGCCATCAGGCCACTCTGAGACTCAACCCTAACCATGGTGGTGCTACAAAGGAAAGTCTCAGTGGTTCTTCACTGGGACATCTGCTAGAATAGCTCGACAAACCATTGCTCTCAGTGGCTGATGAATGGCTTTTACATTTATTTCTCTGATGTTTAAGGTACCAACTTCTCTTTCAAGTCACATCTTATTCTTGTCACCTTGGATATCCTTTCTTTTTATTTCTATTTTTCTCAATTATGACTTTGTCTGGGTCAATAAATGAGACAAAGTCATATAAAAATGCACCTGAAATATTTATAATAGTGGTCACCATAGTAAGATTCCATCAGTACCAGTTAATGTGATCACGATGATGGTGGTAGTGATAGCATAGCTCATCTCTGTGAAGTTCTCACTGTCCCCTGAGGAAGAGCTATTCTTTACTTCCTCTGTGTCCATCACTCTTTTTTTCTGCTCCTTTTTAGGACCTTGTTGTGCTCTGCTTTGCTTTCTCATTGCTCTGCTCTGTCCTGGGAATCTTGATGAACTCTACCTTCATAAGTGTGAGGGTTGGTTTTAAGTGTCACTGGGAAGACAGTCTGTGATAGTTTGTCTATGTTGGGTGGGCATGTCTTAGCTTAATTCATGTGGGAAGAGTCAACCACTGTGGGTGGCACCAATCCTTAGGCAGGTGATCCTGAACTATAAAAAGAAGTGAAGAAATAAAACTGAGCACAAGTAAGCATGTGTGCATTTTTTTTCTTGACTGGATGTTTCTAGGTGCTCCCAGTTCCTGTCCCTTGTCAAGTTACTGCTGTGATGGACTGTAACCTGGAATTATAAGTTGAATAAACCCTCTTTCCCCTAAGTAGTTTTTCCCTGCTTTGGTCAGGATGTTTTTATCACACAATAAAGCTGAAATTAGAACAGTCAGATACTGAAGCATGTCCAGGAGCCACACAGTGTCTCTTAGTTCCTCTTTTCATCATTACATCCAAATACCCAATGAGGAGCAAGTCATAGGAAGAAGGACTCACTTCACTGGAGTTCTTCATAGTGGCTGGAGCTCTGGACTTGGAGCTGGAGTCTGCTGCATGTTACATATGTGGTCTGTTAGAGAGGAAATGGAGAAAGACTGAAAGTTGCCTGCCCTAATGACCTCTTACAGGTTCCACAACCTCCTGTAAAAGACCAGCAGCATCTAGAAATCAAAATCCAAGTCTTATTGGTGCTGAATTAAGTTACAATCCTTGAGTTCCATAAAGTCTGTGAAGATTGCCACCCCTGCTTTCTTGCCCATCTTGCCCAGTTAGAAAAGCCTGGCTCAGAGCCCTTTAAAAGTATAGTTATACTGTCATCAAATGAAGCTTCCAGTTCTGGGAATGGGTTACAGCTGACTGAGTTCTTGGCCAAAAGAGTGCCCTGGAAACCCCCAAATAACTCAAGTTGTTGATAAGACAACAGCTCTGCACAAACTGCCAACAAGGCCCCGTTGCTGAATATAATACCTATACAATTCATCGAACACGGAGAAGTTAAGCTGATGCCTACAGAGAGCCTTCACCCTGATGCGCTAGCATCTTTGGTACAGGAAGGTAGTCTGAATGCTACCAAATGAGAAACGTGAACACCAACCCAGCCACAAACCCTGGATTGACAGTGGTGACCTGCCTGTAACATGTGCTAGTGCCATGGTGGCACAAAGTCTGGGGAAGTAACTAACCAATATCTGATTTGACAGAAAGTGCACTCCATGATACCATACTCAACACTGCTTGGGTGACCAAGAAATTTGGACTAGATAACCCAGTGACCTCTAGGTTCTGTAAAAGAAATATTATTGTTCTACCAAACAAAATAAACAAAATCCTAAAATGTAACAATAAGATGACTTCTAATGACATTCTGCTATATTCATGTATCAGTGCTTTGCTCATCCATCATCAGAGAAGCTTCCTCCTGTGGCAGATGCGAGTAGGTACAGAGACCCACAGCCAGACAATATGCAGAGAGTGAGAGACTTTGAAGACATCCTTAAACAGGATGTCTCCATCAAATCCCTCTCCTCAGTACTTAGGGAAACCCTCAAGGAAGAGGAGGCAGAAAGAGTCTAAGAGCCAGAAGGAATGGAGGACACAAGAAAACAAACCCCTCCAAATTAACATGATCAACAGACATGTGAACTCATAGAGACTGAGGCAGCCTGCACAGGTCTGCACCAGATGGAGTCCTAGAAGGTAAAGGAGAAGTGGACACATGACCTTATCCCTAACTCAGAAGCAATCTCCAATTGATAAGCACTTGCAAATGAAGATTTAGTTTCTTCCAAGGGAGTCTCACTGGGGAAACAAACTATTCTTAAGATAGTCTGCATGCCCAGCAGTAAATGGCCAACAGAAATATATAAAATGGACACACACACACACACACACACACACACACACACACACACACACACATATACATACATGCATACATACATACATACATACATACATACATACATACATACATACATATGGCTTCCAGTCTAGTGTTTTTATGGGATTCCTGTGTGAATGAGTGGTTCTCTGTTTCTTATGCCTTTTCTTGGGCTTTTTTCCTTTTGTTAGTTTATTTTGCTAATTCCAATGTGTCAGGGTTTGCTTTATTTTATCATTACCCTGTACAAACCTGTTTTTTTTCTTTTTTCTAATGAGAGACAGAAAGGGAGTTGATCTTGATGGAAGGATAGGTGGGAGGACCTGGGAGGGGTAGGGTAGTCAGGATATATTATATGAGAAAAAGATCTATTTTCAATAAAAGGAAAAAAGAAAGAGGAAAAAAGTGTGGTTATATATTAAGATGGCTCTCAATTAGAGGGGGCAAAGGAGTTACAGCTTTTGCTGGGTGTGCCCTGTCACCATGGTCCTGTTGCATGGCTCTCAGAACAGCTGTGGAGCACATGGCTGCTCCTCACCTGCCCTGTACTGCACCCACGGTTTGCTGTCTGATGCTTGCTGGACTCAGTCATCCAGTTGTTTCTGTGTAGTATAAAGAGGAAGCAGCTCATTGGCTGGTAACCAGACACTTCCATTTTCTCAGATGTTCAGGACTGAAGCAGCTGTGTGGGTTCTTCAAACATACAACACACTACTAAGAGTCAAAATGTATGGACAATTTGCTGTTATTTTCTGGCAGGTAACCATTCAGATGGTCTTAGAAGGATAATGCATTTCAAAGAATTCTGGGCCTTCCTTAAGTGTTAGTCTGTGGTAACTATGTATGTCCCTGTGAGCAATCCCCAAACCAGATCTGCTTTAATGGTACAAGGGACTTAGTGGCACTCTGAGCCATGCTTACCTGTTAGATGGTGGTTTTTCCTATGATGATGTAATGTCTTCAAACTGGCATGCTTGGAACAAGAGAAAAAAAAAATGCAGACTGCCTGGGCATATTGGGACCAGGTGATCAGCAGACTGCACTCACAGATATCACTCAACTGGGGATGGATCCTTATTTCAGTTGAATTGAGGGCAGGGCAAGCCAGAACAACAGAGAGATTGGGAGTGAGAAGGAGAAGCACACAGAGAAATCACAGAGACATTGAATATTCTGTGGTTATTGTCAGAGGGCTGAAGAAAGCTGGGGGGTTGAGTTGATAAGTTCCTGCTCAGTAGTTTCATATAAAAGCAGGCATCTCAGTCAAGGGTAAGTCACACCCTGGGTCTGCTGAGAACAGGCAGATCTCTTGTAAATATTGGATGTAGCAAATAATGAACTACAACAACTACAGACAAGATTGGCAGGAAAACACTCAATGAACAAACAGCACAGTGCTTGGCTGCAACCACGCTGCAGGGGAAACAGGTAGGCTTTCCCCATCCTTATCTTAAATGCTATCTCTTTCTGAAATGCCTGTCTCTAAGTCCCAGAAACTTCTGGTGGCGTGAACTTTGTGCACCAGGATATGAGTGTCCGGACAGGAACTTCTCCCTGAAGCTCTCTAATGCATCAGGGACTGCATGTTGGTGTTCATTCTCTCTAATCAGGATCCCTAGGGAACCTGTGTATCCCAGGCAGATTCCCTCGGGAGCTGTGGTTCTCAGTGGGGCTGATAGTCTCAACAGTGTCACTAAGTTGTGAGCATGCATCTCAGATCAGCATGAGAGAGCTTCGGATGCAGGAATTCCAGGCTTCCTCATGCATAACACTGCTCTCCAGTGACCTACTTATCTCAAGTCTTTCACTACTCTGTTTGAACTGTGATGAAAGTGGGCTACATACAAGCTGACAGGCACAGCCTGTGAAATTAAATCCCAAGCCAGACCTTGATGTTAAGATCCTGAAACAGAGAGTTAAATTTACACAGGAGGATCTGAGCATCCAGAGGAATCCCAGGCTTCAGTGCTCAGCAGGACAACAGTTTGATCTGAAAACAGAGCAAGTGAAGTCATGCCCTCATAGTTTAACTGAGATATGATGCTTACAATGGAATGGGAAAACTTTTAGGGTGTGCTCTCTCTCATCTGAGTCTTTGAAACCACACATTTATTAAAATCTGAGCTGTTTCAGCCACCCCTGTGCTCTCCAGCTCTTACTGCGAGTCATTTTATGTGTAACAAACAGTACATTAGCATGTTAGTAGTGACACTTGCAGCAGATTTACTCACCTGATTCCACAGTGACTTCCTAATCTTTCACTGGTCCCAAGAGGACAAGCTTATAGAAATGTGTGATGACTGAGTCACGCATGTACAGTGAGGGGCAGTGTGGACAACACTCACTGCCAGATCTGGACCCTGAGAAACTGTGAAGTAGCTTGCTAGAGGCACAGCTGCATTTGGCTTCGGGGTGTGAGACTTGGGGCAAGTTGCTTAGTCTAAAGCATGCTATCTCTGCTCTTTGATACATTCTCTGTGATGTTTGGAACTGGCCCTAAGGCTTCTGCACACCAGGCAAATTCTCTACAGCTGAGCTAGAGCCTCAGCCCTATTTTGCATTAGTTTTGTTTTAGATACAATGACTGGCTTTCACTCACTGTGTTGCCCAGGTATGCCTTGAACTTGCCACCTTCTGCCTTAGCCTTCCAAGTAGCTAAGTGGCTAGCATTACAGGCCTGTGCCACCAGGTTTGGCTTCCCCCTACTTGACTGTGTAGTTGTATAATTGGGGAAAAAAAAAAAGGAATGTAAGCTAGGATGGATGGTACACACTTATAATCCTAGCAGGCTCTCTCTGTGTGTGTGTGTGTGTGTGTGTGTGTGTGTGTGTGTGTGTGTGTGTGTGTGTGTTAAGGGGGAGTGAAGACAGGAGGAGAAGGAGTTGGAGGATATCCTTGTTTACATTTGAAGCTAGCCTGGGCTACATGAGACCTTGCCCTACAAACACAAACAAACAAACAAACAAATAAATAATCGAGTCTACTTACAGTGTGTGGGGTATCTTGACAGACATATACACTGTGAAATGGTTATCATAGTCAAGCTAACATATTCACCATCTTGTGGGGTATCCTTGTGTTATGCATATGTAGTAAGATCACTTAGCATGCTAACTATAGTCACCAAACTGTAAAGTAAAATTCTGTAACTTATCCATTGCCTATCACTGAAACCAATAAGGCTATGGATGAGCATGGATATAGGTTTTACAAGGAAACAGAGGAACACAGAGAGGCTGATTAAAGACAATGAAATAAGAAAATGACTGTTTACCTGTTTTGTTTGCTTGCTTTTTGTGAGTAGGCACAGTGGGCTCAATGACAGATAACCCTAATCCCAATGGATGGTGACAAGAAGTATGGCCTTTGAGAGGTTATAAGGGTGAAAGCCTCATGAACAAGATTAATATCCCTATAAAAAGGACCTCAGAGAGCCATCTTATCTTCCTTCTACTGTGTGAGGACGCAATGACAAGACAGCAGTCTGCAGCTGGAGGAGGCTCACACCACTTGTACTTTGTTGACACCTTAATTTCAGATTCCAGGCCCCCAGAGCCATGAGCAGATAGTTTCTTTGTTTACCAGACACCCACTGAATGGAACTTGGCTACTGAAGGCTAAGCTAATTAAGAGAGCAGGTGTTTGGAGAAATCAACCTGGGAAGGCAGAGCCCCCTAGGTCAGGGTCTTGAGAGGAACTATATTCTGTATTCTGTAAGGAGGGTGTAGTGTGAGGTAACACCTAGCTAAGCTCTGCCCTGTGGTCTCCTTCCAGAAACCTGGTTAGAAGCAGAACTCAAGGGAGCCACTGAACATGTAGTACAGGGTGACTGTCCAGGGCAAGGAGCTAGGCAGAAAGTGGGTGTGAGCTTGGTTGGAATAGGACATGTCTTTGCCCAATTTTACAACTTAAGATTATTCCTTAATTCCACCATTTCTTTCATTCCTTCCTGGTGTTCTGGGTGGACTGACATTTCTCTAGACACAACTGTGGTCTGGGATGCTCTTAGGATTTCTTCTCCTGCCAAGGATTCTTGGTTCCTTTGTTGCCATGTCTTCTAACTAGGTTTGATCCTTAATTCTGGTAAAACATTCCTAACTAAGACAGAGTACATGAAATATCCAGACTAAGCTTTTATATTGTATTAAAGCATCCTTGTATTTTTCTTTCACTGTATCCACAGTGCGAATAGGTATAGAGTTTAGTTTTAGTGTGCTTTCCTTGAAAAAGTGGAACTCTAGCCTTTGCTGTTTGCCGAGTGGGCAGGTAAACTTTATGTCAAGGGGCTCTTTTAGCATTTAAACTGGCAAAACTGTTAGCATCTTTCTGTTGTTTTCGTTATTTTAAAGTTTTATAATAAATATCTTGGCTTAAGTTAATTTTCATCTGCTGTATTAGGTGGTCAGTAGGTCTGTTCAGTTCTGGAAACAAACGCCCTTCAATGATAAGTGTTCTTCAGTTTCGATGTGTAATTCCTGGTTTTCCTTCGCTTTTGTCTTTCTGAATTAAGATTCCAGATCTGCTGGATGGATCTTACACTTAATTTTTTCTTGCCTGTTTGTTCTGCTCTCTGCTCCCACAGTATTTGCTTTTCTGTTTTTGTTTTGTAGATGTGCTGGTTGTATTTTTGTTACCTTGATACAATTCTAAACATATCTGGAAAGAGGGAACCTCAATTGAGAAAATGCATCCATTTGGCCGGTAGACAAGTCTGTGGAGTATTGTCTTGATTGATCAAGGGCCCAGCTCCGTGTGGGCAGTACCACCTCCTGAGGAGATGTTTCTGGTGCTATTAGAAAGCAGGATAAGTAAGCAATAGAGAGCAAGCCAAGAAGCAGTACCTCTTCAGTTCCTGCCTCCAGGTTCCTGCTGTGAGTTCCTGCCCTGGGTTGTCCCAGTGATGGACCTCCACACTGTAAGGTGAAACTCTTTCCTCTTCAAGTTGCATTTGTCAAATGGTGCTTTATCATAGCAACAGAAACCCTAACTAACCCAGTAGATACTATATAGTTATAACAAATAGGCCGGGCATTAGTGGCACATGCCTTTAATCCCAGCACTCTGGAGGCAGAGGCAGGCAGATCTCTGTGAGTTCGAGGCCAGCCTGGTCTACAGAACGAGTGCCAGGATAGGTTCCAAAGCTACACAGAGAAACCCTGTCTCAAAAAAAAAATTATGTGAGGACAGTGTGGAGCCTTTTCAAAATAAGCTAAAGTTATGTATCATTTTTCTTGCTTCATTATCAGCTGGATAAGTCAGTCACAAGAGTTAAGTAAACAAAGACACTGAAGTAAAGGTCACGTCATCAGCAACAGTGAGGAATGTCCCAGGGAACTGTCATTGTGTCTCCTAGCTCCACCCTTAGAACATGCACACTATTCAGGAGATAGGAAGAAGGTTGCTCCTCCTTCCAGGAAATCAGCAGATGGTGAAGCCACTTGAAATTACAAAACAGGCCAATACTTAACAGGCAGGCTGAAATGGTCTTCTCCATACACATGCCTGGTCAACTCTTCCCAAAGCAGAGGCCAGCTGTTCAACACCCCCAATCTGAAGCGGGGTCCCTACCAGCAGCACTCTGTCATTTTCCACATCAGCAGTTAAGATTATCTATCAGCTTTCCTACTCTTCTCCTCCCTCCCCATCTAGCTTGCTGTATAGCTCAGTCTGTCTCCCAATTCATGATCCTCCTCTAGCAGTCATCAAGGGCTTCATCACACTGGCTACTAGAAATTTTATAATGTCCTAAGAATGCAGAAGAATTACTAAAGCAATATGCTTGGAGTTCTTGAGAAGTGCTTGAATTCATTTATTCCCTCCCCCTTCTCTTCCTTCTTTCTCCCTTCCTTGCTTTGAGACAGGATCTCACTATGTGACTCTGGTTGGGCTGGAATTCCATATGTAGACCAGGCTGGCCTTGCACTCAGAGATCTTGTCCTGCCTTCCAAGGGCTGATATTAAAGGCCTGGTCAGCATGCCTTGACCCTGTGCTCAGGTTTCTCATACGTGCAGCATTACCATCCTCAATGGCACGTTGGGAACGAGAAGAGCCATGGAAGTCACAGAGCCAGCTTCCAGTTATATCACTGCTACACCCTAATGCCTTGGGTTAATGAGGTAAGGCACTTTCAGTTCCATGTGGACTGTGACAGTGACAGTTTGTACCTTCAAGTATAACAGTGGTAGCAGTACGTATGGCGGCAGGGACTAGTGTGTGTTTCCTTGTGTGTGGTTTTACTTCCCAAGTCTGTAGTCACTCCTTGCCAGCTGTGGTCTAAAAATAGTAAGTGAAAAAATCTTAGAAATAAAGAAGTCGCTCTCTGTGAGTTCAAGGCCAGCCAGATCTACAAAGCAAGTTCTAGGACAGCCAGGGCTACATAGAAAAAACTTTGTCTTGAAAAGCAAAACAACAATAAAAAAGGAAGTCATAAACCACAATTACAAACCACACTCTGAACACTATGGTGAACTATCTTCTGCATGTTTGGGGATCATCTCTTCTTGTCGAGCATCCATGTTGTATATACTACCTTCCCAACACTCATTCAGTGCCTTGGTTTGTCTGACCTACTATCATGGTACCATAGAGCTTGTTTCCAAGTGACCTTTAGGAACAAGTCTAATGTCCCAATGTCAATCTCACACATATCTTTTATCAGTTAAACCCGGTCTTTTGTTTGCTTTTGCAGGGTTCAGTGTATTTCACCCACAGTTTCAGGCATTTTTTCAGTCTTGGGATGTAGGAGACTATTACCTCAATTCATAAGACCTGGAGCAGGAGTGATGTAAGGGAATACGTTTTTAAGCAATGATGTACGATAGCATAGTTCTCTTGAATCCTTACCACTTGGTTATTCCCACATCACAGTAAAGAAACGAAGCCCGGAAGCCCATCTCAACAAGGCCTGCAGGACAGTTTAGCTGGTCTTCCCTACTCCTTGTGATTAAAGGCAATGGCTTCTGGTGCTTTTCACACTCAGTGATAAACAAAGGCTATCATTTCTAATACAGATCACTGCTGCCCTTTAGCCCAGCAACGCAGCCATCCTTAGGGACCTGGGTCCCAGTAACTCACAATCTCTGCTACATTTGTACTGTTTGTGAAGGATGGGGATTTCCCTGTGATGAGTATGTGTTTTCAGGGAAAAACTGGGTTTGAGCAGAAGCTTCACTGTGTCTAGATATCTGGTGAGAACCTTGTGGATTTTTGAGAGAAGGAACGTTGTGGATCTGAGAGGAACTAGTTCTTTCTTAATCTGGAAGTCTTAATATTTAACACTTGTGATTTTATTAGTGGACTTAACCCCGACTGCCCTGTTCCCATGGAAACATGCATACCTCTCTCCAGAACTGACCCCCAAAACACAGACGAGAGACAAAATTTTGTGTGATGTCCTGACATAATTATGATCTGAAAAAAGTATTTTTTAAATTACTTAATTTATTTAAAATTTCTTTGAAAGAGAATCTCATGCAGCTCAGGCTGGCCTCAAATTCCAGCTGGGATTACAGATATGAGTCACCATGACAGCCTTTTAAGTTTTCATTTTATGTAAGACAGGGTCTGTGTATGCAGCCTGGGAACTTGTCATGGAACTCTCTATGTATCCAAGTCTGACCTTGAACTCGCAGAAACCCGCCTGCCTCTTCTTCCCAGTGTTGGGTTACCTGAGTAAGCCCCCCCCCCCCACAGTCTTCAATCTCAAAACAAATAGTTTTCTAATCGCAAGTATGCTTTTTCTGTGGATCCCCCAGATACTTATTGGTGTCTACCCGAGGCCAGCTTTCCAAGGGTGCTGCAGTGGCGGTCTCCTCCTCTGTCTCCTCTGTTCACTGACAGTGAAGTCACTTCCCTCTGCATGGACAGAGAGCACAGTGGGCTGCAGACTGTAAGGCGCTGTCTCTCAGGTGCCATAGAACCACACACCCAGCAATGTGTGTGGTGCTTGGCAGTGTGGAACACCTCCCTTAGCCTTACCCCTAGCGTCAGCTGTCTTTAAGATGCCAGCGTCGGAGACTACATGTCAACTACATGTAGGATGCCAGTGCCGTTGACTCCGTGTAAACTACATGTAGGATGCCAGTGCCCTTGACTCCGTGTACACTACATGCAGGATGCCAGTGCCGTTGACTCCGTGTATACTATATGTAAGACGCCAGTGCTGGAGACTGCCTGTAAGCTGGGTTGGAGGAATGCCGTGGGCCGTCGGAGTTGCAGGCTGCCTGCTTTCTGCGCGGTCTGAGGCTCTGTTTTCGGGCACGCGAAGCCCCGGGGGTTCCGAGGCTTGGTCCCCGGCCTCCTCTCGGAATCGCGCCCGCCCGTCGCCTCGCGAGGCGCAGTCCCTCGTGGGCTACGGTCGAGGCCGGCCCGGGCCCCGCCCCTCGGGGCGGCTCTGCGCATGCTCGGCAGTGCGGGCGGCAGAGCGGGCGGCAGCGACCTGGAGACCCCCGAGGGATGGAAGCGCCGGCGCCGGCGGAGGCGGTGGGATGCGAGGAGCTCGGTGGGTGTCTGCGGGGCCCGATCCGAACCCGGGACGCGGGCGTCTCTCGCGTTTGCGGTCCAGGGTGCGGGCCTCCGCGTCTGCGGCGGCATCCGGGCTCCCGGTGTCGCGCGCGTCTGGCAGGGACGTCCCTGCGCGCGCACCGAGCACTGGGTGGCGGGGTGGCGGGGTGCCGTGGTTTGCAGAGACCCCAGGCAGAGGCTATTAGGTCCTGGGACCCCGGTTGGGGTGAGCTCCTCCCGGGCCAGCCCCTCGAGGTGGTCCTTAGGCCTGGCCTGGCCTGGCAGGGCGCTGCATCGTGTGTGTCGGCGCCAGTCTGCTGGTGTGTCCTCAGGTCTCCTGTCTGTGCGTGGGTCTGTCTGTCTCTCCACCGGCCTGTGCTTGTAGCACTGTGCGCCCGTGCTGGGAGTCGCCCTGTTTGTCCACGTCAAAGGGAGGCGGGAGCCGCTGCCACTGTTTTTTTCCAGGATGTTTAAAGGAAGTTGCCATTGTTTTCTTTTCTAAGCCTGGATCTCAACAGTGGGCGTCTCCAGGTGAAGCCTCATTTGACTCTTTGCTTCCCAGATGTTCTAATGGGGGGACGTTGGTGCCAGGGAGAACAGGACGTACCCACCTGGGCGGGGACCTGCCAGCACTCTGCTTCCACGGTTTTGCTTCTTTTGCTGCTGTCAGAAAGAAAACAAGCCAGGATTACGATAAAATGATGTTCTCCCAGCTGCACACTGCGCTTAGGAATATTTCTGAGTCCATGCTGGATGTTGACCCCGAAGAAAGGTTAAAGTAAAACATACTGGAGTTTATAGGCTGGCATTCCTGTAATCACGTGCCAGCACTTTGTAGTTGTTTTCTTTAATGCTACAACAATGGTAGAGATTGTAAGTGTAAAATAACTTTTATTGAGAGCCTCAAGCAGGGAGCTGTGTACTTTCGAGCCAGTGCCCACTTGATCCTCTCTGGAGTTCAGCCAGGCAAGTTCTTTTATCTTACTGTTAAGCTCGATAAAGGCAGGACTCATGCTAGTGAGGTGTGAGGTTGGCAGGAGTAGGATAGTACATTATCACTGAAACCTCTAAAGCTTGTGTGGTAGTAGTATACACCTACAATCCCAGTGCTCTTAAACTGCTAGCCTGTGCCCCACAGTGAGTTCCAGGTCAGTCTGGTCCACAGTGAGATTCTGACTTACCTCTTCTTTCTTGAAAAGTTTATCTTTTTACTCAGCAATTTTATAAAGTGCTATCGTGGGATAGCACTTTACATTAGGCTGAGAAGATGGTTCAGTGCTGAAGAGCACTTCCCATGCAAGCCTGATGGCCTGAATTCGGACCCCAGAACCCATGCAGAGAAGTGGAGTGTGGCAATCTGTTATCACTGGACCCTGAGGTGGGAGAGAGAGGAAGGAGAATCACTCATTGGCTTCGATACCAGCTGTATAGCACAGCTACAGAAACAAGAGAGTTCCTGCCTTAAGCAAGGTGGGAGTGAGAATAGACTCCCCAAAATTACATAGACACACACACACACACACACACACACACACACACGTCTGCCAGAGGACTTTCATTTCAGCATTTGTAACAGGCTCAATGTAGTTACTGTCCCTGTCCAAATGTCCAATGAAAGGCCATGGGCTAAGATGTGATTTAGCCATACAGTCATCTACTGCCTAGTTGTTAAACATGATATGGAAAAATGTTCACCATGTATCATGTCTGTTAACTGGAAAATCGTGTTAGTTCCCTCTTCCCTAGCCCTCCTTTTATGAATTTTAGAGGTGGGGTCTCATTGTGTAGCTTAGGGCGTGGGAAACATCATGAAAAAGACCCCCCCTTCCAAAAAAAAATCACAAACCCATCAGGATGTCTGCCTTGGCTATTGTATGTAGTAAGCAGATATAGATTCCAATCAGGTAATTACACATCTGTCCGGTGACAGGTGCTTTGGGAGAAGAGCAGTATAAGGGATTTGAAGTGAGGATGAGCTGAGTATTTACAGTGACATGACTGACTTAGGGTTAGTTATTTGTTTATTTTTGAGATAAGATCTTCGTATGTATCCCCAGCTGTCTTGGAACTGAGAGATCTGCCTGTCTCTGCCTCCTGAGTACAAGTGCCAGGATTAAAGGGTTGGCCTTGCATGAGCGAGGTTTTAAAAGGATGATGGGAATGTAGCTAGGCTGCTAGAGTATTTGTGTAGTATACCTTAAGCCCTGGGTTTGATCCCCAGCACTACATAAACTAGGTCTAGAGGTACAGCACTCAGGAGGTAGAGGGAGGAGGATTGGAAGTTCAGGGTCATCCTCTGCCAAATAGCAAGTTTGAAGCCAGCCTAGTTTACATGAGACCTTGTTTTAAAAGACAATACAGTACTAAACCAAGCGTGCTTCTGATGGTTTCCATATGAAGAATTGACTAGGGCACAAAAGCAGAAGCTGGAGGGCATTCCATATGTTTAGGAAAGACCAGCATGCTCTTCAGACCAGCATGGCGGCAGTGATGGAAACAGGCAATTAGACTGTGCATATTAGGATGCAGACCAGCTTGGTTTTCCAAGAGTAGATGAAGGTAGACAGGATGGCTCCCAGGGACCTGCATGTCTGAGGAATGAAGGTGCCTTGGGTTGAGGGCTTACAGCAGTTCTATAATGTGTCCAGCCTTTTATGTTTCTCTTTAAAGAGAGGGGCTTTGTTTTCTGTCCCTTGAGTATGTGCTGGACTTAACAGCTCACTTCTGAGGAGCAGCTTTGGCTGGTGTGATGATTCACCACTTCAGAGTTAGGCTGTAAGAGGCACTGTGCCCTCCTCTCTGGTCTCTCATTAAGGTTACTCACTTGAAGGGAAGTCATGTTGGGAGGATATTCAGGCATCCCAAAGATTGATCACAGATTGGAGGACTCCTGACAGAAGTCATGGACCTTTCCTTTTTTTTTTTTTTTTTTAAATGAAGTAAAAAATAATTGGTACCAACATTAGAAGTGACTCCCACGTAAGAGGTGGCTTGTTTGATGGGTGAAGCCATGTGGGTTTGAAGAGGAGATGAGGCGCTTGGTTGAGAGCTTGTTCATGTGTAGAGTTATTGGAAGGAAAAGCCTAGGGAGAAAGCTTGGAAGTTGTCAGCACTGACGCTGTGGGGAGGGCAGGGAAAGGAAGAGGAGGCAAAGGAAGGAGGGAGAAAGAGAAAGAATGGATACAAATATGCTCTGCCAATGTGAGGCAGTGTTGGGATGGTGAGATGAGTTTTTAGAAAGTGCTGTTACACCGTTACCTATATGTGTTCTGATTTTTGTTAGTGACCTTGTGTTACATAATGTAAAAGGCGTTTTAGCATTAGACATCTGAATAGCATTGTTGGAGATTGAGGATTCGGCTTCCTAGCTCAAAGGCTGGGCTTTATGTCACAAGCCATTGGGGATTTCCAGACTGTTTTTTACATACTATTCTCTCAACCACAGGAATAAAGTAGTCTTATTTCACAATCAAGATAGTGGTTCATAGGTTTAGGTGACAACATTGTGCTGTTTTTCGTAAGGAAACCATGTGTAGTTTGTCTTATTCTCATTGCCAACATATAAGTGGTTTCTTATTTTACCGGAATAATAAGAGCAATATAACATTACTTAATGTTTTAACACTTTCATAGAAAGAAGAGGATACACATGGCTCTGTGGTCCATTGGTACCCTTGTTAGCACATTCCCTCTTTGGAATATATTTCCTCTTCATTTCCTCTTTACTTTTTTTGGGGGGGGGTTGAGACAGGGTAGCTTTGGAGCCTATCCTGGCACTCGCTCTGGAGACTAGGCTGGCCTTGAACTAACAGAGATCCACCTGCCTCTGCCTCTCGAGTACTGGGATTAAAGGCATGCGCCACCAACACCCGGCTATCCTCCTTACTTTTTAAAACATTGCAGTGCAGTATGAATATGCAGTTCCTCTCCTGATTTATCGTAAGCTGGGACTGCCCTTGTTTGTCTGAGACCTGTAAACATAATGTGAAGTCAGGGTTGTATTTTATAGAGGTTGTATGTGTCTTAGTGAGTAGAGTAAGTTGCTTATTTCTGCATACTTAGCAAGTTTCAAGAATATGTTTTGGCAAACATCTTTATCAGTAGCTTGCCAGAAGTAGAATTACTGCATGAAAGCAGTGAATGCTGTAAGACTTTAATACATATTGCTAAGTTTGTCAGTCATTGGCTACAACTGGAGCTTAAGCTGTTTTAGGGTAGGCAGTTGAGGCTGCAATGAGTCAGGGTGACATAAGAGAGCATCCATATTCTGCCTCATTCAAGTTGGTGTGCATATGGCGTATTAGTGTGTGCATATGGCACATAGTATGTCTGAGGTGTATAACACTGGTTCAGATGAGTGTTTCTTATTCATACATAAGTTATCCACTTCTAAATTGAAATAATTATGCCCCAATTATTTGAAATCCACTGATTACTAGTATTTTATAAGGCATTATTAATTTTATCTGTTTTATCATAGTTTTTATCAGAACTGTGTAATTTACTGCTTGGTCAAAAAGTATATCAGAACACCAGCAAATAACAGACTATGTGTAAACTACATGGGCTCTTGTAATTTTAATTACTTGATGTAGAGTATTCAGATGTTATTTCATGTGCTCTTAACTCGGTTAAATCTGTTACCATGTTGGATCTTTACGTATCATCACCATGATAATTATTTCAGGATTAATTCACTAATTCATTGAGTATGTGTGTGTGCCCGTGCGTGTGCAGGCCAGGGTACAACTGTGGGAGTCAGTTCTCTCCTTGTAATGTGTAGGTCCCAGGGATCAAATTTAGGTCTTCAGGCTTGGTAGTAAGCACCCTTAACTGCTGAGCTATCTCCCTGGTTCTCCTTAAGGATAAATTTTGCATTTGTTTCTATTTCTGTTTCCCCTTAGCTAGTATAACTTCCTGTCTTGGCAAACTCAAGTCTTTTTGGACAGTTTGCTCATTATGCTCATTATCAGTTATTTTTATTAGGTTAGTTCTGATTTCTTGTCAAAGATTAGCACTTTAAAATCCTAGAAAGTTCAATTAGCTTTTAGCAATGTTGCATAGCAAGGGGTGGAGCTGCTGTTCATTGGTGGCTCATATTCTGTGGAGTGGGATCCATGCTTCATGCCTGGTATCTCATTTCATTGCCTAGTTCTCTGAGAGCTAGAAGTTGTGACTTTCATTCCATGTATGATATAACAGGCCTATGGGTCTCTGGGTAATATGTCATCCAGCTGACTTCATTTCTTACACGAGGTTGGTCTTGAGTATTTGCAGTATGTGTGTCCTAGTAAATACACCCTGGATTTCAGAATGAAATACAGGATATAAAACACCCTACTCTTTATGTTGTTTATCTGGTGAGGTGGCAGTGTGTTGGACTCATCAGATTAAATACAGTACACTATTAAATGTCCTCTCAGCAGCAGGCAGAGGTTCAGGCCTGGCGAGTGCTGGGTGGTCTCCTGACCAAAGCCAGTGTTAGCTAGCACTAGACACTAACCACAAGAAAACATCACTGCATTTTGTAGGGGGTCAAACACAAGACATTATTGTTGTATTTAAATATTGTATCCTGAAATTCAGAACGAAATAGTTTCTCATTGCATAGTGAGTAATTGACAGAGTTCCTGAGAGTTGTGACTGAGTTTGTTTGTGGCAGATCTCACCCGTAGAGGTTCTGGTTGAATGAGATATTAATGAACATTTTAGGTTGGAACTTCTTAGCTGAATTCTTCTCATGTTAGCATCTGAGTATCTTTTAATTCTTTAGATTTGAGTTACTCTGTGTCCTTTACACTAATATAGTCTATTCTAGAATTTGACCCTTCACCTGTGCTTAGTTTAGTTACAGGAGATGAATATTTCTTAGTATGCAGTGTTCCTCCAGTGATGAAGTCTGAAACAAGGGGAAGTTCAGAGCCCTTCCAGCTGCTTTTAGACATCATTTAAGCCCGGAGGCAGGACATCATTAACAGTGCCACTGAGTTTGGCTTCAGTGGCAGAATCAAAGTAACACATAAATGTAGTCTCCTGAGTTCCTAACCTGTTAAGTACTTTTCTCTCAGGTTCAGCTTTTATAAATTAATTCCCCTAAATCTTGTTATGAGAAAGTCAGAGGAGTGTTCTGGATACGAGGGATAAGAAAATGGATTGAAAGCAAAGAAATAGAGCAAAGGATTTTTTCTTCACAGTAAGTCATGGATAATGTTTACTGGACTGTTAGAACATTGAGAATGATTTTGGAACCAGAGAAAAGTGGAGCTAACAAACTTAAGTCAGTTGCTGTACAATCTAAGATAGGATGGAGTGAGCACCCAGCTGACCTCTGAGAGTCAAGCAAATTGTGATGCTGATATGAAAGTCAACCATAATTTACAAAACTACTATTTACAGTCGTTTTGATACTTGTAGGCTAGATTCCTAGGTTTTATCCAAAAAAGGTACTGAAAATAAATTCCCCATCTATACAATAAAAGCAAACTTGTCATTTAGAGTTGATACATTTTAAAAGTCATGAGAGAACTTACCTTTTCCTTGACTTTTCATGGCTGCTGTGATCTCTCCGGCAGCCTGCTTCAAATAATAGGTGGTTATGGTTTTGAAATGTTGCAAGTGATAACTATCTTCATGGAGAACACAGTGAACTCACTATGGCCACAGCCTGGGGCAGAAAGAAATTAGAAAGTGGGCGTAACTGGTAGTTTGGACAAGCTGAGCTAATCAAAGTGAATGAAGTCAAAACCCACAGGGCAGTGGGGTGCACTGAGGCATAAAGCCAATGCTGATGAAAATAATAGGGATGGCTGATGGGGTTCACTCACTTCCCCAGAAGTCATATGTTGAACCAGTATCTCAGGAAGTGATCTTATTCAAGATAGGACCTGCTGTAGGAGGCAGGGTGACTGATGTCCTTACAGACGGGGGACTTAGGCACAGGCTTATTTATGGGGAAGTGTTGCATGAACATGAAAATGACCACATATAAGATGGGGCAGAGGACAGAGGCCTGGGACAGGGCTTCCCAGGACCTGAGAAGAATCCACTTTCCGTACACTTATATTTCAGGCTTCAGGCCTCCTGACCTTTGGGATGATAGATTTCTGGTGTCCTATTTTGTTATGCTACTCTCACAATCCTGTAGTGATGTTTTTGTGGGGGAAACAATGACATTGCTTTGTATGGAGCATAACAGAAAAGGAAGCAGGATCTGCTAAGAAAGGATACATATATCCAATTCTAATATGTTTCTGGGGTAATTATGAGATGGCATCACAGCAGACCTACCACAGAGAAACAATTAAATGTCCCTTGCGAGTTTTCACTCTATTCAGGTCTAGCCTGTAAGTTCTTTGGTACTAGAGGCTAAGAAACAAAGCAACCCTATAGAGTAACCCATGGAGCATAAACAAGGATGACAGAGTCAGAGGAACCACCCAAAGACACAGGCAGTGTCGTCTGAATTATAAAGTCCTAATGAGTTTAGATGGATGACAGAAATTTGGAAATGTCCATAGCTTAGCTGATTTTAGCCTCTCTCTGTTAGTTACATCACTTCAGGAGGAATGATGTAAGTCAGCATAGACTTTTAAAATATCTCCCAGTATTAAAAATCCATAGGCTGTACTCCAGGTGGCGCTAGACTGGACTGTCTGAGCTAATACATGAACACAGCAGTCCCAAGCCTGTGAATTCAGTAAGGAACAAAAGTAAATGATTTGTGGAACAGTGCAAGGAGACCTGATACTACCAGCACAAAGACATTGAGAAGCACAGATGGGAAAACTGTTTATCAAGTTGCAGACATGGAGAGTGGATGGGGGACAGCATGGAGTGTACGGGGGCAGTATCAGGATATGTGAAGGGTGGGAGTAGAAGCCTAGGAAGAAACATTAGAAATCACCTTCAATGTGAACTTCTTAAAGTGCTAAGAGTCAGAACAGAGAGGTCTGGTCTTCAAGCTAGCAAGCAGTTCAGGTAATTAATTAATACAATTAACTAATTGTATTAATTAGCAAGCAGGCCAGGGAATTAATTGTATTAGTAGTAGGGGAAGCCTTGGCAAAGATTGCTTATAGAGGAGAGCTAGACAGAGCAGGGGAGAGGAGACGCTCCCCACACCCCAATGGTGAAGGGAGAGAAAGGAAGAGAAAACTGGAGACCTTGCAGAGGTAATTCAACCAGAAGACATGTTGCTTCCTCCTCAGCCTCATCCAAGGCATTAGTTGGACTTCATGCTTTAGGACCCTTGTATGTGAGGTACTTAGGAATAGGGAAATGCAAGGCAGAGAAGAAAGTACAAGTTGCCAAGGGAGAGTATAGTGAAATAAAAGAGTGATGTGTCCTTAAAAAAAGAGAAAGTGAAGCAAAGAAAGGCATCAAAGAGGTCAGAGAGGAAGGTGCTGAAGTGAAGGTTGGGCAATGGAGAGCCAACATGCATGCAGTTAGAATGCCTAAAGAAGGGAGAGTGTTGGGGCTGGAGAGATGGCTCAGAGGTTAAGAGCACTGACTGCTCTTCCATAGGTCCTGAGTTTAATTCCCAGTAACCACATGGTGGCTCACAACCATCTGTTATGAGATCTGGTGTCCTCTTCTGGTGTGCAGATATACATGGAAGCAGAATGTTGTATACATGATAAATAAATAAATAAATAAATAAAATCTTTAAAAAAAAAAAAAGAAGGGTGAGTGTTTAAACCTACAAGTATTTAGAAGTATAATCCAAGATACTTTTTTAGAAATAAAAGCAGAAGGAGTATGTCAAGAAGGCCCATTCAGTTCCTGGAGAGATGGACTCAGGATGACCAGGTCAAGACACCCATAATAAAGTATTTGGGTCTTAAAGACACAGATAGAAGAGAATCAAGACGGTGCTGGCAGCCATGGCAGCCTGAGCATCATGCTCCAGGCTCTTAGCTGCAGCAGCTGTAGCCTCAGCCAGGGCCTCATTCTCTTCTGAGAGTGAGTGCTCCTGTCCTCGCCTGTCCTCGCCTGTCCTCGCCTGTCCTCTCCTGTCCTCTCCTGTCCTCTCCTCTCCTGTCCTCTCCTGTCCTCTCCTGTCCTCTCCTGTCCTCTCCTCTCCTGTCCTCTCCTGTCCTCTCCTGTCCTCTCCTGTCCTCTCCTCTCCTGTCCTCTCCTGTCCTCTCCTGTCCTCTCCTGTCCTCTCCTCTCCTGTCCTCTCCTGTCCTCTCCTGTCCTCTCCTGTCCTCTCCTCTCCTGTCCTCTCCTGTCCTCTCCTGTCCTCTCCTGTCCTCTCCTCCTCTCCTCTCCTCTCTCTCCTCCCTCCCGTCCCCTCCTCTCCCCTCCCCTCCCCTCCCTCCCTCCCTCCCCTCCCCCTCCCCTCCCCTCCCTCCCCTCCCCTCCCTCCCCTCCCTCCCCTCCCCTCCCCTCCCCAGGTAGAAGGGACCTAGAGAACACCCTTGTGAAGGGCGAGAGAGTGCCCTGGCAGGCACCATGAATAGAATCGTCAAAAAACAGATCCTGTGATGTCCTTGATCTCTCTGGCTCCTACAATCCTTCCTCTCTTTGTTCAACAGGATTCCTGAGCTCAGGTTAATGTTTGTCTATGGGTCTCTGCATCTGCTTCCATAAGTTACTGTATGAAGGCTCTCTGATAACAATTGAGGTAGTCACCAATCTGATTACAGGAGAGGGCCAGTTCAGGCTGCTATATTCAATATTGCTAGTAGTCTAGCTGGGATCATCCTTGTAGATTTGTGGGAGTTTTCCTTGTATCAGGTTTCTACCTGACCCTGAAATGTCCCCATTTTCCAGTCATTTCTTTCAGTATTCTTACCCTCCATCCACCCCTTAACCTGATCCCTGAGGTTCCCATCCTCACCTGCCCCCATTCCACTCAGGAGATCTCTTCTGTTTCCCCTTCCCAGGGAGCTCCAAGCTTCCCCCATTGAACCCTTCTTGTTAGTTAGCCTCTCTGGGTCTGTGGATTGTAGCATGGTTATCCTTTACTTTACAGCCAATGTCCACTTATGAGTGAGTATAAACCATGCTTGTCTTTCTGGTTTGGATTACCTCACTCAGGATGATTTTTTTTTTTTTTTAGTTCCATCCATTTCCCTTCAAATTTCATGATGTCTTTGTTTTTAACATCATAACAATACTCCATTGTATAAATGTATCACATTTTCTTTATCCATTCTTCAGTTGAGGGCCATCTGGATTGATTCCAAGTTCTGGTTATTATGAATAAAGCTGCTGTGAACATGCTTGAGCAAGTGTCCTTGTATGATTGAGCATCTTGTATGAAAACTCATAGAAACAACTAACTTGGCTCACAGGAACTCACAAAGTCTGAACCAACAACCAGGGAGCCTACATGTGACCAACCTAGGCACGCACATACATACATACATACATACATACATACATACATACATACATACATATCTCAGTTGTGTAGCTTGGTCTCCTTGTGGGACTCCTTACAATGGAATCAGGGGCTGTCCCTAATGCTTTGACTGGCTCTTGGGAACCTATTCCTCATACTGGAGTGCCTTGCTCAGCTTTAATACAAGGGAAGGTGCTTAGTCTTACTGCAACTTGATATTCCATGCTTTGTTGATACCCTTGGGAGGCCTGCTCCTTTCTGACAGAGCAGAGGAGGACGGAGGTGCAGAATGGGAAGGAGGGAATGGAAGGAAAGGAGGGAGGGGAAACTGTGGTTGGGTTGTAAAATAAATGAATAAATTTAAATTTAAATTTAGAGAAAAGCAGATCCTGGACACTGGAACACCAAGGCCCCGATCAGACCTAGCTAACCCCTGGTGCACTGGGAAGCACGAAGATAACACCAAAGCCCCATGCCTGCTGGGTGTGGTGGGAAGTGAGTAAGAAGATGGTGGAGTGATAGGAGAGAAAAGAGTGAGCAAATAGGTGGTAGACAAATGAAGACAGTTTGTGCAGTATGAAGTGAGGTAGAGCAGGAGACATGAAGGCAATTGCTGTGTTTTGCTCCTTGGGAAAAGATGAATTGCACTGCCCATTAATAGAGCCAGTAACAAACACAAGTGCTAGTGGCCTCTGCCTTCTTCCTCTGAGAAAACTGAGCACTGTGTAAGTAACTGCAACTCCAAAAGCTGCATCCTAGCTCAGTAAGAAGAGCAGTACCTGAGGAATGGAGAACCACAACTGACTGGACATGTCCGGCTGTGTTTACTTCTCCTCATTGGCATATCTGCTAATCTCTCTAGTTGGTTGTGGTGGAGGTTCAGCCATGAGACTGGATGACTTTATGTTGAATTACAGTCTTCCCATGCTGCCTGACTTTAGCCAGAGATTTATTTCCTTTGGAAGTTTTGGGCTGGACAAACACTTGAAGACACCCAGAAGCCACACTCACTACCATGCAGAACAGACAGGAAGAAGACACCCAGAGGCCCTGCTCACAGCAGGAGCTACTACAATGTGCAGGTATGGGGTGGAGAGATGGGAGAGTAAGAGAAGTGGAACAGCTTGAGCACTTTGGAGAGGGGTGGGTCTGGAGACTCGAGGGTGGAGAGGAACAGCCTGATATGAATAGCCTGAGAAGCCACCTGGGGCCATGGTGAAGTCCCTACCTGAGCTGCCACTAAAGACCGGGTCTGGGTCTGTGGCCATGCATCAGCAGGGGTCTGTGTTGATGTCCATGACCCATGTTACCACCAAAGACCATGTGGGTGCCCTTTGTCTGCTGCCTGGGACCACGGTATCCAAGGGCTGCACAGAGTTGGTTCCACCCCTCACTGGGTGCTGCACTAGAGCTGCTGAGCTGTCCCTGCCCCTCATCAGCTGTGGCACTCAGGAGAGTCGGCCCTGAACCTCACCTGAGCAGCACAGTAGGGCTGGCCCTGGTGCCAGGGGAGCCTGTGAGCCAGCCCTGAAGGTATGAGCTGGAGAGCTGGCTCTGTTCCTCATCTGCTGTGTGGTGGTATGGGTGAGAGAAAGGTGTCCTACCCTCCTTGCCCCTTGCCACCAACAGCAGGTGGGAGACCTGGCCTCAGGGACATGAGAATGGGAGAGCTGGTCCTGCACCTCACCTGAGCGTCACAGTAGAGTTGGCCCTGGTGGTATAGGTGTAGGTAAGCCAGCCCCAAGGGTGTGAGAGTAGAACTGGCCCCATCCCTTGCTGCCTGCAGCATTAGGTGAGCTAGTTGGTGCAGGGCTGGAGAATTCACCCTGGTGGTGAGGATGCAGGAAAGCTGGTGGGCTGACCAACTCAGCTATTATCCAGGTCCAGATCCAGGACTATGAGTTAGCCCTCTGCAATACCCCCACCCCCCATCTGTGATCTTCTGGAGCACATGAAGGGGCCATTCTTGGAGATCCAAAGCTGCAGGATCTCCATGGCCACAATACAGGGCAGCAAAGGATATTTAAGGGGAGTTCCAGTGAGGATCCAGTATTGACAGTGTAGCAGGAGCCAGAGGCCTCAAACCAGACCAATGACTCATTGCAATGAAGATTTGCAAGTAAAGATGTGTAGACTACAGGGTATACTGTGTGACTAATGGTGACATACTACAGCTTCTATGATGAGATATAAGAAAAAAAAATATTCTTGGTTTTTAATTTTTTTCAGGGGAGGTTGCAGAGGCAGAGGGTGGATATGAAAGGAAACGAGTGGGATTGGGGTGCATGATGTAAAATAAAGAATCAATAAGGCATGAAAAAAGAAAAAAAGATACAGGTAGGTCATTAGACTTTCTAGGACAAAGAACAAATCCCTTAACAACTGAAAAGATGAGTCTGCTATTGTAATACTCAGAAGAAGCTATAGAAAGGCAAACCAAGCATGAACTGGGGTTTTTATACCCAGCCCTTTAGATAGCTGGGTCATGGGAAGCATTAGACAAGTGCAGAGACAGCAGAGACAGCAAGCACTGATGAGGACATGGGAAACGAGCACCCTGCTGCTGGTGGAAATGTGAATTGGTGCAGCTGTTGTGGAAATACCACAGATTTTCCTAAAACAAACACACAAAAACAAAAATAGAATGGCCACATGGCTCTGCTATGCTATTCCTCTGTAGAGTCCTGAAAGACTTGATAATCCTTTGGTGGAGATACCATGTTCATTGATACTGTATTCACAATAGCTAGGAAATGGAGCCAGCACTGATGTCCATCAATAGATAAATGGATAAACACAGGCACACATGCATACATGCACGTGCATGCGCGCGTGCGCACACACACACACACACACACACACACACACACACACACACACACACACTGGAATTTTATGCAGCTTTAAGAAAGATACAGTCATGACAAATTGTAGAAAAATGTGAAATTGGAACTTATGTGAAAGAGACTCAAAGAGAGCGTATGCTTTTGCCCCATAAGTGGATCTTAAATCTTAATTTTCATATATGTGTAAGTATTTTGGTGATAGTAGAGGCCATGAAACTTTAGAAAGGGCACCATGAGAGGGGAGATGAGGTCTTGAGGAAGGGTTGGGGAGGGGATGAAAGAGGGTGGCATGGAAGAAGAAGAGAGGCTCTGAGGAAGGTGGAGTCTGGGAGGAAAGTAGGGGAACATAATGGGGGAAGATCAACCAAAACAAAGCATGTATGAAAATATCATGAAACCCAGTACTTTGTATACTAAATTTTGAATAAAGAATGAATCCTCGGAGAATAATGTATCAGTGAGTTTTTCCTGAATAATCTGCTAGGACTGTGTTCTCAGAGCGAGAGAGCCCCCAGCACATCCGGGTCTCAAGGCCTTACTCTCTTCTTAATCTTGGGGTGGAGCATGCCAATTTGTTAGCAAGCCCTACAAGGTCTTTCTGAGACATTCTAGTTGGTATAAGCTTCTGGATGACTGAGGAAACTGTCAGAGCTGTAGTGACTGCTGTGTTGACTGTAGGTCTAAATCTAAGGTGCAGATGAAGACATAATGGGAAGAACATTTACAGAAAATAACACAGTTGAAAACAGAGAACATGAGATGTCAATGGGAGAAGGGACAACAGACCATCATGGCTGGGAGAACATGATGGCAAACAGGGCATGGCTTCAAGTGGCTCTATCCTGGTGGGAGCATGCATGAGCTGCTTGCTCACTTCTTAGTGTTCCAGGAAGTAGAGACAGGACAGAAAGCAGGCTGAGCTGTGAACCCCAAGAACCTGCCCTGCCTAGAGACTCACTTCTAGCTAGGCTCTACTTCTGAAGGTCCACAGCCTCCCTAAAGAGCAGTACCTACTGGGGACCAAGTGTTCAAACACATGAGCCAGTGACATTTCATATCTCAACTAGAGCTTACAAGTAGTAGGTAGAAATTGTATAACATTCAAAACTGTCAAGGCAGGCTGGAAAGATGACTCAGCTGTTAATGCACACTGCTCTTGCAGAGGACCTGAGTTTAGTTCCTAGTACCCACACAGGTGGCTAGCAGTCACCTGCAGTCCCTGGTCCAGGAGATCCGATGTGTCCTGCTAGCCACAGAGGCACTGCACTAACTCTTGCACAGACCACCTACAGATGTACATACACACGATTTAAAAATCTTAAAACCTCTAGGTAGTAAAAAGTTCAGAAGAGGAGAACAAAGGACACCCTAAAAGACACAGTGACAGAGGTGACCAGCAGAACAGTCCAGGAGAATAGAATCTGCAGCCATACCCTGGACCTCCTGTCCTGAAACAGCTCAGAGGAGTTAATTGGTGCAGCTGGGGAAGTGAGATCTCTAATACGGAATTTGGAGACCTTTCTTGTTCTTAGGAAGGATGTTACCATAGGGTGAACTGAGATCACATCATGGAATCAAGTCTGCATTTTAGAGGGAAAAAGCAACTGCAGCAAATGGTGAAAGTCAGAAAAGTCTGCAAAGAATGCACAAGTATTAGTACTGTTTTTGTTGTTGTTGCAAATTTAAACCTGAAATTACTCTAAAATGAAGAGTTTGAAGAGCAAGGTTGATCATTTCTAGCTATAGTTACACCATTCCCTGGTATGTCAGCTTACTGGTTGATTTTACCTTTAAAATCTCTCTACTTCAGGTTTTTTGTTTGTTTTTTGAGACAGGGTTTGTTGTTACTGTTTTTCAAGACAGGGTTTCTCTGTGTAACAGCCCTGGATGTCTTGGAACTCACTTTGTAGACTAAACTGGCTTTGAACTCACAGAGATGCACCTGCTTCTGTCTCCTGAGTACTGGGATTAAAGGTGTGCGTTACCACCGCCCAGCTTTGTATTTTATTCTTAATTAACTCAGATTTTGTGATTGCCATTGAAATAAGAGGACAGTGAGGAATAGTCACATGAAATTGTTAGAAGAAAATATTTTGATACTAAAATTTTTAGCATTGTAATGATTGTAATTTTAAGTGTTTAAAAACATGATTGTTTACCTATTACAGTGGGATTTGAAGGTGACCAGATATGGAAAATATATTTGATTATTTCTTCACATTTCTCATCCTGTAAACTTGATGTGGATAAAACAAAAACTGTTTTCTACATTACTTAAGCTTTTTCTTCTACACTGTACATAATCCAATAGAACATCAGAAAGTAAGTCTGGTTTTTCTTTTGTGACAATATCAAGACTAAGGGGCTAAGGTGAACTACTCTGCTTCAGTGAATACAGATGGCATTTCAGTGTGTGTGTGTGTGTGTGTGTGTGTGTGTGTGTGTGTGTGTAGGTGTGTAGGTGTGCAGAGTGTTGGAATACTTACATGTATGGGTGTGCACATGCATGTGTGTGTGTACAGTGTATTTATGCTTGCACTGTGTAGGTGCCCATGCACCTGTGTGTGTGTGTGTGTGTGTGTGTAGCGTGCAGAGTGTAGGAATGCTTGTGTGTGTGTGTTGTGTGTAGGCCTGAAGTTGACCTGTGTATCTTCCTAGGTTGCTCCACTTTATTGAGACAGGATCTTTCACTGAATTCAGAGTTTATGGTATCTTGCTAGTCTGGTTAGCCATTCAGCTTGTTGTCTATCTCTCCCTAGTGCAGATTTTACAAGCAGCTGCCATGGCCACCTGGCTTCTTTGTGAGTGCCAGGGATGAGAACTCAGGTCCTGAAACATGTGGGTCAATTGTTTTATCCAGTGAGTCATCTCGTCTCTGTAGCCTGATACTTCCTATTATTTAAAAATTCACCAGTTATAGCCTTACCTCAATTTTACAAGCAGTGTTACAGGACTGTTCCCATTTTGTAGATATGGACGTGATGAGACCCTTAATAAATGAGCAGAATTTTGATGGGACTTCGGATGAGGAGCCGGAACAGACACTCCTACCTGTGCAGAAGCACTACCAGCTCGATGGGCAGCATGGGATTTCGTGAGTGTCATGGGTCATGGGGTCCTCGGCTCTGAGTGTGTTTCTTAGTCTCCTGCAGATCTGAGTGTTTTACAGGTGACACAGAGATAATTAAGAAGATTAGGATTCCTGGATGTTTGTAGTCTGTGAGAGAAAGGTATTAGGATACTGAACAGCATGGGGATTTCTTCAGTAGTGATAGATATCAAATCCAGTGCCCCCCCAGAGAAAGATGTCAGTGAGAAGACAGAGTGTTAAGCATATTAGAAGAATGGCTTCTCTGAGGGAAGGAGCTGGTGGGTGTGGGGAATGGCTCGTGCAGAATGAGGAGACAAGATACTGGCAGAATGTGTTACAAAAACCTGTTTTGGTGTCTCCTCATCATTGAATTCTTGCATTAAGAGTAATTTAGTGATTAAGCACAGTCATATGAAATTTGATTGGGTCAAACTAAAAAAACTGAGTAACTCTAGGCAGCTATCTTTTGTTTCATGAGTTTGAAGTTTATGCTTCTCTTAATTTCAGTTTGTTTCTTCTTGGTCAAGGAGAACTCCTCCAGTCACCTCCTAGATACTTGCAAGTCATGGAAGCTTATGAGGGAGCTCATGATAATAGAAGTTGTTATTTACCTGAATATTCATAGATCGAATATTTAGAACCATAATTATCTCAACAGTGCCAACAGTCCTTCTGGTTTAGCAGTCAGATCCTCAATGTTCTTGACATCATAGCAGCAAAGTATCTTATGAGAAAACCAATTTTAAATTATTGTTCTATATGCCCAACACTGACTAAATATTTCTTTTAATTTCTACAATAATTCTCTGTACTTGTATTTTTTGAGTGAAGATGGCATTCGATTCTGGGTTGACTTCTTGCCTGTTGGTGGGATGGGAACCATTATTTACTTTGCCGCCGAGGTCCCTAGGTTGAATGCTTAAACCTTATGGTTTTCACTTTTCAGATTTGTGCAGACCCTGATGCATCTTCTAAAGGGGAACATCGGAACTGGCCTCTTAGGGCTCCCCTTGGCAATAAAGAATGCTGGCATTGTGGTAAGGCTGTCTGTGCCCTCCACTCCAGATAGTTAGTTGTCAGTAAAAATGACTTAAAGGCACCATCTTGCCTCAGCCAGTATAACCTGGTCAGGTGATATGTAGGTGGCCATTGGCTGCTGTCCTGATACATTAATGTGAACTATAATCATGGCACCTAACCCAGAGTGAGAGTCACTGTTTAAATTTCTATATGATTACTTATGTGTAATATTTAACAACAACAGACTCTCAAACCTAACCCAGTTCTTGATTTCTGAAGATGGGTGTGACTCATTTTGGGGGGTTGTCAGAGTCTTAAGCAGTGTACCACAGCAACTAATGTATTAAGGGAATGGATTATTTTTATGGTGTAACTTCCTTAGTATTTTAAGAGTCAGGATAAGTATGTATGCAGTATTCATATCTAAGAAAAATAGTTGAAATGAGTAATGATGTCTTTTAAACATAAATATCAAAACAGTGTTAGAGGCAGTTACTCTAATTGCTGCGTTTGAGAATCTTGCTGAGACAGGTTCATGGATGAAGTAAATTAGACATAAATGTTTTTAAATGGATTGGTCTCCATGGAGGTTGTAGCTATCCATTTTTCTGGGTTTAACAGTCCTGTGTGTAATTAAATGGATTTTTTTTTTATTGCTCAGTTAAGCTTTGTCTGGTTCTGCTACCCATCATAATCCAGACATGACTTTGAGTCTGGCAAGTACACAGTTGAAACTTTTCATGAACCACTTTTAAAAACAATTATTTCCTAATTGCTGTCCCTGACACAGGTGTGTATTCTCTAAGAGCAATGTGTAGAAGTTTAAAGATATTTTTTGTCTAGACAAGGGTATTTACGTGTGTACTACACCAGTGGGACACTGATGCCATAGATTTGTCCTCCTGTGCTGGATGTGACATTGTATTCCATATTCTGTACTTCGTGTCTGTACTCTGTAACACAGGTTTCAGTTGCCAAGTTGGCAAGATAGCATCATTGTCAAAATACCACCTGAAATAATTTCTGTGTCAAAATTATTAATTTTCTTCATGCCTGTGATAATTTAATGAATGGATTCAACAATTTTTTTCACTGTAAATGAATTGTCCATTGACTTATTGCTTATCAGCTCACTCAGTTTTTAAAAATGAATATTTAAATCTTCCTTATTTTCTTCTCCATAGCTTGGACCAATCAGCCTTGTGTTTATAGGAATTATTTCCGTCCACTGTATGCACATATTGGTACGTTGCAGTCACTTTCTATGTCAGAGGTAAATGTGGACTCATTAAGTCTATTTGATTCATTGTAAAGTTTCATACTTGCTTAGAGCCTCATTGTCTCATGTATTTATTGTGCCTTGCATCTAGAGGTTGTGTTCCCTTCCAGTGCCTGACACCCCTAAGATGATGACCATGGGACAGGCTAGTGTTTTCTGTAGTTAATGTGGTCAGTATCTGTTCACAGTCATCCCTTAGCGTTCTCAGAAGACTGGTTCCAGGGTCCCCATGGATACATACAAGTGCTCAAGTCCCTCACATAAAATGATGTAATCTTTGCACATCCTTCCACATGTTATAATCATCTTCAGTACAGTATAAATGCTATGCATGTTATTATTCTATGCTGTTCACCTAATAATGACAAGAAAAATAAAGTTGTGTATGTAATCAACACAGACATTTTTTTTTTCATGAATCTTCATATGCAGTAGGTTAACCCATACACGAGGAATTTGTGGGTATGGAGTGATGACTGTACTTTTTTTAAATGTTGAATATTGTCGATGTGTACATGACATGTATGTAGGCACATGTATGACACAGTGCACATGTGAGGGGAGAGGACAACTTTGTGGAGTCAGTACTTTCCTCCACTTTATGGGTCTTCTCAGGTTGAACTCAGGTCGTCGGGCTTTTGTGGCAGTTACTTTAGCTGCTGAGTCATCTTGCTGGCCTGTGATTACACACATTCAAAAGGTGTTCTATTGGGGAGATGGGGTGGGCTCTTTCATTTAGTAGAAGAGGAAGCCAAGTAGCTATGCACTTGAAGTGACAGCTCCAGGTCTTCAGCTAGTTGGTGATTCAGTCTGGGGCAGAGTGCCTTTAGTGACGGTTATTGATAAGTGAGCTGACAGACTTAGAAAAATAGAACCCCCCTTTTAGTTCTATAACATGAAATCCTCTACTGGATGATAAACTGCTTTTAAAAATGCTTCATGTTATAGCAAACCAGTGGTTGCCTCCTAACTCTTTTCATTAATGTTCTCGAAAGTGTTTATATCATGTTTGTTGTTTGGATAATGATGCATACTCTGGAGAAGAAAGTAGAATAGAGAATGGAGAAGTGACACTGACTTCATGGAGGTGTTCTGAAGATTAAATGGGACAGTTCACAGGGAACTATAATGCAGCGCCTGCACGCTGTTACACAGTGCTGTCACAGGATGGAGTGATCCTCAGCTGAACAGTACAGTTGCTGTTTCGAGGTGCTTGAAACATTTAAATCAATGGAGCACCAATAAAAAGTTTTCCGAATTCTACAGATAGAAAACTGCAGCAGCAGTTAAACTTTGTATGCCTGTAGCAGGGCAAATGATATTTTGAAATTTCTTGACTCACACTCATGGGTACACAAATATTTATTTGCACTTTGAAAACAAATCTGCTAATGTATATCCTGAGTTCACAAATCTCTATTTTTATTTGGTGCTATTTTCATGGAATGGCCTTATAGACCAATTTAATACTTTTCTCTGTGTGCATGCCTATAAATTGCAGGTTTAAGAAGTCAACATTGGGGTACAGTGACACTGTGAGTTTTGCCATGGAGGCCAGCCCATGGAGTTGCCTTCAGCGGCAGGCAGCGTGGGGGCGGTAAGCACTGGCCTTGCTTCTAATGTCTATGTGCTGAAGTCACACTGATTTTAACTATTTTCATTGAACAGGACATAACTCAAAGTATGACAGGGTTGGGGAAACGTGGTAACGGGGTTTCACAGTTGGATAGACTCAGGTTCTAGTCTCTATCTGTTTGCTGTTTTATGATCTTGATGGCAGTTGACAGGAGTCACCACGTCATCATCAGTCAGTCTGACTATGCGCTCCCTCCTTGCTCCAAGTCCAGTGTGCAGGATGTTGTACCTGGGGCCTGCCATATCCCAATGATGTCACATAGATATCTGGCAATAGTTGCTCCCTCCTTCTACATAATTGTTTTGTGTTTTGGAAGTTTCTAGAGCATCTCATTATAAAATAAGAATAGAGAAAATTTACCAAAGATGTCTCTAGAGGTCTGACTCATGCTTCCAGTTCCCTTGCATTCTGCATTCTTATGGTTTAGGAAGTAGCAAGTGTACTTCCCATGTGTGCAAATGGCAGGAGGCCAGCAGGAAGGAAATACACTGGCTTGGCCTGAGGAAGATCTTGAGAGGTAGTGGGGAAGGATGTAGTCTAGAACATGAATTTTTCTCCAGGGCTGAGTCTTGAATGAAGGTCCCTGGTTACCTAGGTTAAAGGTATGAGTCACACCCTAATCTTGAACATAGTTCTGTGAAATTGTTTCACAAGCAGCTGTTCTTACACAACTGAATTGTGGAAGTAGGAAGTGATGTAAAATCTTTGTCTTTTAACTGAGGGAAGTGTGCTTTTTACTATCACAGTCTAGTGCCTTACTGACTGACACTATCTTCATGAGAATAAATATTTAAGTGGCCATTGTCTTAGGAAGTAAAAGAATAAATGCCATTATAAAATACTTTAAAATAGTTAAATGAGAAATGAGGTCTGCTGCTTGTTTAGAACTCCCTGTGACACTTACTTCTTTTCGGGACTGTGTTTTCAGGAGCGTGGTTGACTTCTTTCTGGTGATAACACAGCTGGGATTCTGTAGCGTCTATATCGTCTTCTTAGCTGAAAATGTGAAACAAGTGAGTATGTTTCTGCAGTCAGCAAGACTTTTTCTTCAGAAGCCTTGGCTTTTGTGGAAGCCATGGTTGAAGATAAAGATGTGTTTCGCTCACAGTCATTTTTATAGATTCTTCTTAGGTGTCTCTTTTACAAGTTGGGTTTCTGATGTTAATTGATGTTAGTGTTACTATGCCTGATTTTATATCAGCCATGCTTGGTTTTATTTATTTATTTATTTATTTATTTATTTATTTATTTATTTATTTTTTTGGACAAGAATGTGGCGTGGCTTGCTCTTTCTTGATTACTTCATGTTCAGATCTCAAAAGTATGCACACAGATCCACAGTCACGCTCTTCATGTTGTTGATGGTCTTTCAAGGAGATAGGAGATGGTGGGCAGCAGCTGAAAGCATGCAGTAAAAAGGCGAGTGTCCGTTCCTAAGCTCCGATAATTGCTGCTGTTGTTTAAAAAGGTTCTGAAAACATGCCTCCTTGCAGTCATTCACATGGGCCATGACGGCATCAGAGTCTGTCCTGGATCATGCAGGATGGCAGTGATGGAGCTGTTATTCCATTCCCACCATTTTTTACTTGCTTTTTTGAGATGGTCTCATCTAATTCAGGCTCATGTTGAACTTTCTGTGTAGCTCAGGCTGGCCTTGGACCTTCTGACCCTCCTGCATTTACCTCCCAAGTGCTGGGAACACAGATGTGTGCCACCATAACTCGTCACTGCTGGGTCACCTCTAGTTCTCCCAAGAGAGTTTCCAACAGCCCTGTGTGAATCTAGGACCAATGTCCTGTGGTTTTATGTTTATAAACTGTAACACAGCATTAACTTTTACAACTGGAGTAACTACTGTGAAGTCCTGTGAACACGATTGATCTCCCCTGATCTTACTAGGCATTTTCCTGAAATAGAGCCCCTGGTCACAGCTGCTACCTTAGTATGTTGTTTGTTAGTTGAGTATGGTCTTAAACTCAGAATCTTGGTGTCTCATTTTCTAAGTGTTGGGTTTCTAGTTATGTGCTGTCACACCTGGTTAGCCATCTTTGGTAATGATTTTATTAGTGGATAGGATTTTTTAGGGTGTGTGTGTGTGTGTGTGTGTGAGAGAGAGAGAAAGAGAGAGAGAGAGAGAGAGAGAGAGAGAGAGAGAGAGAGAGGAGGGGGGGGGGGCATGTAAAGGCTTTTTAATGACTTTCTTTTATGAAACATTGTCTGTTGCAGAGTTTAATGGGATATTTAAGACATGAGACGATGAGGTAGAACAAGTGGCCCCCTGGCTGGTTGAAAAGAGAAATTGTCTTTTAGAGCTAGAATGATGAGTCTTTCAGAAGCATAAAGGGAAACACAGAGAAATACTTGCAGTCAGACTTTAGAAAACAGCCCGAGGCAGCAAGGAACACACACATGGGCACGCAGGCAGCAGTCACAATGTGTGCGATTGGAAATACCACGCTTGGCAGAAGTTTTCCTTCCATTTGTAGGCAGTGCACATTACTGCAGATACTGGCTAAACCTTACTGGTCACCACTGTCACTGTTAGACACTGTGGGATGACCTCACTGGTCAGATGCCCTCACTGGTCTCCATGATCACAGTTAGACACTGTGGGACCACCTTACTGGTCACCACTATCATACACAAGACACCGTGAGATTACCCTACTGGTCACTACTGCCAATGGTCTTGATCCTAAAGGGTGTGAGTTATGTTTTATTTGTCTCTCCTATGACTGTAAGCTGGTGGATAATTTCCTTCTTCTTCCCCTGGTGCCTTACTGTACTGCAGGTTCACGAAGGATTCCTGGAGAGCACAGTGTTTGTTTCAAACAGCACTGATCCATCTCATGCATGTGAGAGGAGGAGTGTGGACCTCAGGGTGTATATGCTCTGCTTTCTCCCGTTCATAATTCTCTTGGTCTTCATTCGTGAGCTGAAGAATCTCTTCATACTTTCGTTCCTTGCCAACATTTCCATGGCTGCCAGTCTCGTGATAATTTACCAGTACGTCGTTAGGGTAAGTGTGCTTTTGAGTAACCATCCTGTGTTCCTATGTATGTAAAACTTTCTTTGGAAGTGACAGTCGTGACATAGAGAGGCCTGTTCCGCACACAGGACACACAGACAGGAAGCTGATGTTGATTTCCCCTCAGGGGATAATGTTAATGCATGACATAGATGCTAAACGGTTGTGTCTGGTTTGATTGTTCATGAGGATGCCTATGGGTTTGAATCAGTGTTCCCAAACATCTCACCTTCCCTGTTAGAGCTCTTGTGAGACTTAGAACTGTGTTCCTACTACAGAGGCTCCCATGATTCAGCTCATTGAGTTACTGTGTTTATGCCTTTGAGCTTGAGCTAGTCACAAGGATGGGTATGTGTATAATTCTCTAAGTATTTTGCTTGCTACCACATGCCATCCACTGCCATGGCACAAGTTCATGACTCCTTTGTTTGAAGACCATGCGGTAATTGGAACTGAGGTCACTGTTTGAAGTCTCGGGACTCAGCCCAATTACCTTACGCAGAGGCCAGTGACCCCAGGATAGTCGAGGATCCTATTTTATTTCCTCATGATCTAATTTATCAAAAATATAACTTCCAAGATAATCATAAGATTTCCATGATTCACACAAACTCATATATTGGTCCGTTTCACTTTTCCTCCCTCTGGATTCTTAAACTGGTAGGAAAGAAGGTTGCCCGAGCCTTTCTGACGTTCACAGTCCCTCAGCTGACATGTTAGAGTTGGTAGAGCAGAAAAAGGGGATCCTTCAGGAGAGGGACGTGCACAAGGAGGGGACAGTTTAGCAGTAGCAGATGATCAAGACCCTTTGGACCCTGCCCCTTCTGATTCTCGCTTCCCCTGTCACACAGCTTCTTCCTATCACACAGCTTCTTCCTATCACTTAATGCTGCATGTGCCTCACCATTACCGGCCCCCACATCCCCCAGACTTCCCACATGCCTTCTCACTTTGGTATGCACAGCCTCCTTTCTTGGCCTTGAATTCTGATTCAGCAGGTAAGGCAGAGGAGAAGATTGTGAAGTGGGGGACGACCAAATTTGGGGTGTCTGGAAGGAAGGTCATTGTGGTCATAGTGTCAAGCCAGGTGTCCTACAGAGTGGGAAGCATTGCTGTGAGTTGGTGCCAGTTAAAGAACAGTGGGGTCATCCACAATGAGGAGCAGGTTGTGTGTGGCCTGTCAGAGCACACACTGAAACCAGAAGGAGCCCTGTACAGCTAGGGCTTTGGTTGGGAGCAAGGTGTCGTAGGGAACTGAGGAATGGGAATGCGTGGAGACCACAGCAGTGCCTGGTGACTGTTGGGCTCTGGTTTCTGAGTATGCCTGTGTACTTCTCATATGTTAGAAGATGTACCCCAGGTGCTGCCTAGGACTGGCCAGGTGCTGCCTAGGACTGGCCAGTGGACACAGGGACTCGGGGAGTGTGTGAACGTGACAGAAGCATTTGTTTCAGTGACTGTATCCTAACAACATAGCCTCCATATACAGGGTGTGTAAAATGTTTGCTGGATTTCATAACCGCAGCTGCTCTGTGAAGCTTGGGAGGATGTGATTTTGCTCTTTAATTTTAAATAGTTTGCATTAGATAAAGCTGTAACTTGGTTTATTTTTTCTTTTTTTCTCTTTTCTGCAGAACATGCCAGATCCCTACAACCTTCCAATTGTGGCCGGTTGGAAGAAATACCCACTGTTTTTTGGTACTGCTGTGTTTGCTTTTGAAGGCATAGGAGTGGTAAGAATTAGCCATTTCTTGTTTTCCAGACTCTCAACACAAGAATTTTTGTGGTCAAACTGTATAAAAAATACATGTTTTTTTCTGGGGGGGGTTGTCATGAAAAGCTCTAAAGTATGGAGGTTTTTATTGTAGATATAAGGGAGAAAGCAGGGAGAGGGAAGAGTCCAGGCTGAACATGACTGGCTGACTGGACAATGAGAAGAGAGAAGGGGAGGGGGAGCAAGGGAGGAGCCAGGGGCCCAGACCCAGGCCCAGGCCCAAGCCAAGAGGCCAAGAGAACAGCATAGCCAAAATGACTGAGTTGTACAGGAATCAGGCTGGGAGAGGGGAGGTTTTAGGTAGGGGTGGGGTAAGGAGTGCTGGGAGGAGCCATAGGTCAACTGAATGAGAGTTGTTCTAGATTTGAGACCTAACGGTGGGGTGGGGTAGACTTGAACTAATGTTTGTTTTTTCTACTGATCAGAAACTTAGACATGTTTTGTAGGTTCTCTAAGTCTTCCTTGGTAGGTTAAATGACAGTTTTAGACTAGGTTTTTGGCATTTTATTGGGAAAAATTTCAAGCCTATAAAAGCCTTAAGGTATTATACTGAAAACACTTGTGTCATATAACTGCAGAAAATAGAACTCACAGACAATTTTGTTTTGTTTGTGTCTCATGTATTCAAGCATGGCCAAATAGACCAATTAGAGCTTTTTTTTAAATTTTATTTTTATTTTTTTTTTAAGGTTCTGTGTTGTATCTGGGTTGTTTTGCCTGCAAGCATGTCTGTGTACCACGTGCATGTCTGGTTCCTGTGGAGGCCAGAAGAGGGTGTTGAGGCCTTGGAACTGGAGTTATACATGGTTGTGAGCCACCAAATGGGTTCTGGGAATCAAAGCTAGGTCCTCTGGAAGAGCAGCCAGTGGTTACCAGGCAGTCTCTCTATCCCCTACCCCCACCCATCACACATTTTAAAAAGGTGCATGTATTGGTGTGGGTCAGGGGTCCAGAGCACAACTCTCGGGAGTTGGTTCTCTCTTTTTACATTATGGGAGCAAGATCTTTCCTGTCTCTGCTGCGCTGAGGTTCTCCAGGGTAGTAGGCCAGAGAGCTCCTAGGTAGTTGTCTGTCTCCCCCTCCCATCTACCACAGGAGTGGTAGATGCGATTGTAGATGTGAGCTAGCATATCCAGCCTTTTCTGGGTTCTAGTGGCTAGACTCAAGCTGTCAGGCTTGCATGTCAACCTGACAGCCCAAACATCACATGTTACATATAGCCTTGAATATTTGAAGGTTATGGAAATAATTATAAAGTTACTGTCGAGTGAAAAGCAAAGAAAATTCTCCCTTTAGGTTGGGTATATCCTATTTGTTTTTGATGTACAACATTATTGAGATGCCAGTGCCAAGAGATACATCCTGAGGCCTCTAACATCTTAAGTATTTTTACTTAAAACACTTTCAGTATTTGTGGCCTATAATTTGTAGATTTAGGGAAATTAGAATATTAATGTCTACTGCCTTCAAGGTCTGATGGTTTGATACCAGACAAAAGCACTTTAGATGTCTCTTCCTGTGAATGCAAATGGATGTCTCACCCCACCCCACCCCATTCCCCTTGGCTGTCTGCTGTCTGAAATCTTATAGTCTTAGAAATTCTCACAGCTCCCCTTACTGCAGAGCAGCTGTAGATGTGGATTTTAATGTCTGTCTTTTATTAGTTTAGAATCTTAATTATTGGATATTTAGTTAAGGGTTGATTCACTGACAAAATCAGTTTCTCATTCAAAATCAGCCTCACTCTCCCACTTTCTCTTCCCTTTTTAATTTTAATGTTTAAAAATTTGCTTTAGTTAGGACATAAATCAAAATTTCCTATGGCATTTCTGTACATACATACCATATAATTGGTTCTTATTTGCCTCATACCGTCCTCCCCTTCTTTTGGCTGGTCCCTTCCTTATACCACATAGTCCCTCCTTCTGCCATCATGTCACACATTTCATTCCCATGGCTCATCCCTTCCCAAGATCTCTTTGTCTTTTTGTAGTCCCCTTCCTGCTCCCCTGCCACACACTGTAGATCAGTTTCAGATGTGTGTATGTGCGTTCATATGCATGTGAGCTGTAACTTGCTGTGTCTCCTGAGAGGTCAGAAGGAACACTCCTCACATAGCACACTCAGCACAGAGATCTTAATTCTAAATGCCATGCTCCAAGAAAGGAACCATGTTCTGTGGAGAAAAATGTATGATGATGACTGAAACCATGGAATTCAACATGAGTGTTGGGCTTTGTATAGGCCAGAGAGGAAAGGAGTGCTCAGAGGGACAATAAGGCAGTCAGCACCAGGAATGCACACATGCCTGGTAGTATCACAGTGACAAAGGCTGGAGCAGGATGAGTGACAGAATGTATGACCCAATGTTGGGTTGGAACTCAGTGTGCATAACAGATCTCCAGAAGTCCACAGTGACACAAATAATTGCACTAATGACTATGAGGCAGAATTCCTAGGAGAGCCTCATTCCTCCAGCAGGTGTAGATAATTCCCGCTTAGTTCTTGGAGAATGGGTAGGGCGATGAGGTGGGTGGGTGTGACTGGACTGACACACACCAGGGTGTGGTGGCCTTTTCTAGAAGCCATGGCCCCTATGTAGTCACCAGGAAGGCATTAGGACAAATCCATATTAGAGGGATGTTGTACAAAGGAGTTCAGCAAGTTGGGACAGTGAGCAAAGAAAGACAGAAGCCAGCTAGCCCGCAGGAGGCCGAGGAGCAGAGTGGCAAATGCAGTGCAGTGTCCTGGATGGGCTCCTGTTACAGAAGAAGGTCATTCATGGAAACACTAGAGAAATTGAAATGGAATTCGGGGTTCAGCCAGTGTTGGATCAGTTGTGACAACTGGTAATCTAAAAGTGTTAATCATGGGAGAGCTGCTCCACAGGCACATGGGAGCCATCTGTGGTCTCCTCAGCATTTAAAAACAAATCTAAAATTATTCTAACCAGAAAAGGTGTATAAAAATAACCAGCAGGTTGCCTGCTGAGAGCTGATCTTCAAATCTGTTTAGGAATTAAAACATAATATGATATAAGCATCTCTAGAGCACAGGGGCTGAGGAGGTGGGTGTGTTGTTTATTGCCTGCTGTTTAAGGATGAGCCCATCACCCATATCCAATGCTGAATGCAGGTATAATCCCAGTGCTGGGACATGGAGACAGGTAGATCCCTGTTGCTCAGAGGTGGGCAGTTTAGCTCAACCAGGAAGCTCCAGGTTCAGTGAGATCCTGTCTCAAAAAGCCAGGTAGAAGCTTGGTGTGGTGGTGTAAAGATGACTCTTTCTGCCAGCAGCCTGAGTTCTGCCGCCACGTTAGGGCCCCCAAGTAACATGCACAGACTTATTTATATTAGGTACAATGCTGCTGGCCAATGACTAGGATTTCTTATTTGCTATCTCTGTCTTAAGTATCAACCATAACCATTAATCTATATATTTTATAAAGATTATCTTATCTAAGCCAGGCGTTGGTGGCGCACGCCTTTAATCCCAGTCCTCGGGAGGCAGAGGCAGGCGGATCTTCGTGAGTTCGAGGCCAGCCTGGTCTCCAGAGCGAGTGCCAGGATAGTCTCCAAAGCTACACAGAGAAACTCTGTCTCGAAAAACCAAAAAAAAAAAAAAAAAAAAAAAAAAAAATTATCTTATCTAGCATGCCAGTGGCATGCGTCCTCTCTTGCCAGGATCACATGGTAACTCTCCTCTTTACTACATTTCCCAGAATCCTCTTTGACTCCTAGCCCCACTTATCTTGCTTCCCTATTGGCCAACAGTTCTGTATTTATCAACCAATAAGTCAAACATACACAGAAGGATTTTCCCCATCATAGTGGCGCACACATTTAGTCCCAAAATGTAGGAGGCAGAGGCCAGGCTGGTCTATATAGTTCCAGGCTAGCTAAAGCTACATAGTGAGACACAAGCATACATACATAGTGTGCACATCATTTAGGAAAATAACACTTAATATGTGAAATGAAGAAAAGATTTTGTACACAAGACTACAAAGGACTAACTTTTTTATATAATTACCTTGGTTATTCTGAAATTCCTGTATCCTGTTCCTTTAAAAATAGTTACATTCTCCTTTTAGGTGCTCCCACTGGAAAACCAAATGAAGGAGTCTAAACGATTTCCTCAGGCATTGAACATTGGCATGGCAGTTGTCACGGTACTGTACGTCAGCTTGGCCACTTTAGGCTACATGTGTTTCCGTGATGAAATCAAGGGCAGCATTACACTGAATCTTCCCCAGGACATGTGGTAGGTGGAGATGACTTACCCGTCAAAGTTTATGGGGAAGATATATTTTTAGATTTATGATTTGAGCATTTAAACTTTTTCATGATTTCATTATTTGTGGAACTGGAAATACATTTGACAGGCTTTTAAAATTTCAAATATGAAACATGACAGTAACAGTCTTTATTCACAGAAGTATTTAAGGAATGTCTTACTGGAAAAAGAACTGAAGAGCAAGCATGCAGACAGATAGATGCCCCTGTTCCCAGCTAAGACACAGAGAAGGATGGGGCAGGACTCTGCGAAGGCACATATATATGCTTGCCAGTTCAAGCTTGGGTGTGTGACCTGTCCTTGAAGTAGCCCTTTCCTTCCCTACAGTACCAGGTCATCCCTGATGCCTGCTTGCTGTGGTTCTCCAATTAGGACAGAGCAAATTGGGACTTATGACCAATTTGACTGTCCAAACTTATTACTGTTCAGTCATAGTTTAGACTCAAGAAAGCTAGCAAGTCATCTGATTTTCAGTTGGAAAAAAGCCTCCAAATATTTCCCTGAGAACAAGTAGACATCTTGAAAAGCAGGAGAGCAAGTCAGGGTAGAGAGAGATTTCCTTTAGTCTGTCAGAACCTCTTCACAGGGCAGATGGGTGCAGTCTGTCCTCTGCTTTGCTGTCCGTGTGTTGCAGACCTGATGAGGTAATCAGAGTTAGTAGTCTCCTGACTGAGAGAAACAGGGTGGTGCTGTCCTTTCAAAGGTTACTGTGTTCTGAAAAGTGAGAGTGCAGAATGGCCCTCAAGTCTGCTATGTGCAACTCAAGAGTGCATAGCTCTGTGGATACTTCAAACCCAAGTGAGAGCACAGGTTGAAATGTTGAGGAAAACCGTTTAAGTGTTACTGGAAGTGTAGATGCCAACCATAGAAATAAATGGGTTTTGACACAGAATAGGTAAAAGTGAAATAAATAGGTGCTTTTATAGGGTGTGTTTGAACACACTGTCATTTATATTATTCTTCCAGCGTTGCAAAACTGGTCTGTGCAATGCTTACTTCTCCAGCATGCATTTGTGAAGAAAAAAATTAGAACAATGGTCCTTGTAACACCAAATAATAGTACTATATGTGGAATGATATTAACACTAACCACATGTTAGCCTGTGTAACTCCAGCTTTATGTCGGTGGAATATAATTATATTTATATGGAAAATAGTGCTTTCATTTTAAAGTATATTATCAGCTATGTTTTGAAACAGCAGTAATTAGAAAAAACAATGCTTCTCTTTTAAGAGAATAATGAACTAATATTTAATTCTCTACAGCTTATCAGAACATGTGAAAAAAATAGTCATTTGGAAATTTTGCATATTTTCAACCACAACCATTTATAGTTAAATTTTAAGGCCCTAGCTAAATCTGTCCTTGCGTAATTTTTTAATTAAGATTTACTATTTCTAGCCATGAGGATTTTCCTTGTACCCAATTATGTTATTTGCCATATTTTCAAATCTACGTTTACTTTGTCCTATTTCTTCTATTCACTCTTAAGATGAATGTGCCGTGGGCCGGAGAGACGGCTCGGTGGTTAAGAGCACTGACTGCTCTTCCAGAGGTCCTGAGTTCAATTTCCAGCAACCATGTGGTAGCTCACAACCACCTTAAATGCGATCTGGTGCCCTCTGCTGGCATACAGGCAGGAGACTACACAAAATAAATAAATAAAATCTTTAAAATAATTAAAAAAAAAAAGAAGAAGAAGAAGATGACTGCACTGTGGCAAAAGCCTGCTGAATCCTTGCTTGGTTGCAGACTAGAGAGCTGCTTATACTTCTCATGGCTGTAGGTCTTAAGATGTCGAAATAAGCTTAAGCCTAATTAATCGCTTTGCTGAAAGTAGAGTCCTGTCTATCCTTTTAGGACAATAGGATTTGTTCCAAGGAGAAACACTCTTCTCTGTGTGTCACACTCTTGGAGAGGCTGTGGACCCTGACATTTCCACAGAGAAAGAACACAGGAGGTGGTCACTGCCACAAACTGCCGCATAGCCTCCTTTCTAGTTTGTCTCTTAAAACACACAAGTGGATATTTCTTTTGATGATTTTAAATATAAAAAGTACTTAAAATTAAAATGTTGAGGTATTGAAATACAACATACTAATTTTTATCATTGATAGCTCAGAGGAGTCGGTTTATTGTCCATCTGACTTGTGAGTACACACTTGTTGGCACCTCACTGAAAACATCACTTTCTCTAGACAAAGGCATTTACTAAAGTATTTACTGAGAAATGCATGCTGAAGGGCTGGAGAATTAGTTCGGCCACTCAGAGGACTTGCTGCTCATCCAGAGGACCATGTTCAGTTCCTAGGACCCACGTGATAGCTTGCAGCCATTTGTAATTCCAGTTCCAGGGGATCTGATGCTCTCTTTGGGCCTCCAAAGGCACTAGATACTCATATAGTACATAGACACACATGTAGCTGAAACACAGAAAATACTAAATTAATTAAAAAGGAGAAAAAAGTGAAGTGCACACTCGGTTTTGGCAGAGCCACCACCAAGGCTGAAGTCTAAAGACTATGGCGCATTTTGTTTGTGACCTGACATACCACTGTTTACAGGGAGTCCTCCAGAAATGACCACTTAGACACAGTTTGTAGCCAATTGGAAGTCTTTATTGTAGCTGTCTGGGACTACACTCAGATATTTGGAACCCAATTGTAGACCTGAGCATTTAGAGCAAGGGGCTTTTAAAGGCAAAAAAACCAAAAAAACAAAAACCACAAAAAACCCACTTCCAGGCAGCTGGAGGAGGAGATTTTATATAAGCAAGCAGTTAGCTGGAGGGGAGGTTTGTATAAGCAGGCAGTTTAATAGACGCTGAGAAGAGTTAGCTGAGGCGTCTTGACCTTGGTCCCTAGAATAGAGTTGGGTGATTTTCCATGGGCTTCTCCATCAAGGAGATCGAATTCTCATTAAACTTGAAATGGCCTCAGCAACAATACAAGACAGAGGAATGGCTGCACTGTTTTGCCATGTCAGACTACACTGGATCCTGTTAGTATATGTGACTCTGTGTATCACATAAAATGAGTAATTAGAGAATTCTAAAGATGTATATGAAGCTGAAAACTGATGTGCGCTTCTGAAGCCCTGACCTCAGAGGGATAAGTTTGCATCACAAAACAAGCAGCAACAAATCTACTCCCTCATCACTGTGGTTTTAACACAGGCAGCAGGTGCAGCGTAGAGAGCTCTGCTGGTTGAAATAATTCAGATGTCACTCCTTATGTCCTTTGTCTAACAAAAGTTTCAAGCAAGGAGAGCTCAAATTGAGGACCTACTATGACATTTTTCTTCTACATATATAAATGACTGTGACTGTGACTCAGTAGTTCAAATAAATTATAAGGATATTCAAGTTGTTAAAAGAAAACATTGTTTTGGAAAGCTTCGCAGATCTTTTCATGGGGCTGAGTGTAAGCATGGAGTACTTCCTTGGCCCTAAACACAGTCTTTTGAGCACTGTGTCCCCAAGTCCATGCTCAGCCTCACCAGGATAGTCAGAGCAAGTTGTCTGTATGAGGACTAGAAATGTAGTTAGTGGAGGTCAGTTTTTGTTGTTTTCTTCCTTGAGACAAGGTTCCTAGTCTGTAGCCACTGGTCAGGTCTGGAAATTATTATGGAATTATTATGTAGCCCAGACTGTTGGGAACTCAGAGCCAGTCTTCCTGTGTGGCTTCCTGAGTGCTGGCATTACAGTTGTACCCCACCATATCTGTTTTGGTTGGCTTTTATACCTTTGATTAGGAGATCTCTAAACTGGCTTGCATTCTGTATTTCTTGTTTACCCTCTAAATGATAAAAAGGAGGAAAATCAGATTCATATTAAGGAAAACTAAATGCTGAATTTCTTTTTTTTTTTTTTTTCCAACAGGTTGTATCGGTCAGTGAAAATTCTGTATTCCTTTGGCATTTTCGTGACCTATTCAATTCAGTTCTATGTTCCAGCAGAGATCATTATCCCTGGAGTCACTGCCAGACTTCATGCCAAATGGAAGCGCATCTGTGAATTTGGGATACGGTCCTTCTTGGTTAGTATCACCTGTAAGTATCAGCACATGTCTATCATAAAGGCTGACTTGCATGTACATGTGTTAAATTGAGATCTGCTTAAGTTATATGTTTTGCACAATGTTATTTTTTTTTAAAAAAAAGAGCTATTTTATATATGTGTAGATCAGGGCAGCTTCAAACTTAGTCTTCCTGCCTCAGGTTCCTACATTCCAAGGTGGCAGGTTTGTACCACACTCATGGCTTAGCTGGACAGTGCTCAATGTAGCACATCAGAATGCCAGCTTCACTCACTTGGTTAAAGGGACCTCTGTGTTTCTCTCCTTCAAAGATAGTATCTTAGGGCCATACACATACCCAGATCTCATCCCGTTTTTAAATTTTGGTCCTAGAAACAAACCCAGGGCCTCGCACATGCCAGATATGCATTACACCCCCAAGTAAATCCCCAGATCTTGTATTTTTGAGACAGAGCCTTGCTATGTAGACCAGGCTGGCCTTGATCTTATGCTCTTCCTGACTTAGGATTGAAGCTTGCACTGCCATACAGCACATTCTGCTCTGTCCATTCATTTTCGCATCCTTCACTGACTCCTCTTGCTCAGTGAGTATGGCCTTGTCCTCTTGGTAACGTCCTCTGTGTTGTCTGAAAAGTGACTGATTAGAGCTCTGCCATAGGAACTGGTGCTCTCTATGCTCCCGTTTATTCATGGTGCACCACTCTGTTTGTGTGTCATAGACTGTGCTGTGTGGCAAGCAGAGGAAAGTTAGTAGATGTTTACATGTGTTTACATGAGAAATGTTGTTGGTAAGTATAAGTCCAGAAAGTATTTCTCTGGTTTGTTCCCCCTTAGCTCAGAATAAATTATGTCGCTTTCCCCATAAGCAGTGACTTCTGGTAATTACTTTCATTGTGTCAAAAAGGTCCACATTTAGTCCCTACATGTGTAGCCAACAAGTCAACAGAAGCCATTTTTTAATAGGTGCTGGAGCAGTTCTCATTCCTCGCCTAGACATCGTGATCTCCTTTGTTGGGGCTGTGAGCAGCAGCACGCTGGCCCTGATCCTGCCCCCCATCGTGGAAATCCTTACATTCTCTAAGGAACACTACAACATATGGATGGTCCTGAAAAACATTTCCATAGCTTTCACTGGAGTCGTCGGCTTCTTGTTGGGCACGTATGTCACTGTTGAAGAAATTCTTTATCCAACTACAGTAGCTGTAGCTGGTGCCCCACAGGGTCTCTCTCTGAATGTGAACTCTACATGCTTTGCATCTGGTTTGAAATAGTAGAAGAGCTATGAGCCTTCTGTTGTCCCAGTTCTAACAGGAGTTAAGAACCAGTATAGTGTATCGCTGTACATCTAAACACAGTGCCAAACTCTTGTGTATGTTGGCAGAATATTGTGATTGGATCGTGAACTGGTCATCTTTTGTGCCTGTGGTAAACTATGGCAGATTCTTGCTCTTATCTAATGACAATGAAAAATTTTAAATTAGCTTTGAAAACTGAAAAAAAATTAAAACCCAAAACTTAAACAATAAGCATACCCTATTATTCTTTGATTCTGTAAGAAACACTTTGAATAAGAATTATCTTTCTTACCACTATTGAGAAGATTAAGGAATTAAACAGTGTGGAAATTAAATAGGGACATAGTTAACAGACTCTTTCTGTAGCAGCCCACAATAGCAAACAAAGTAAGCCCTTGTGTACATGTATGAAATGTATAGGTTGTGTTTTTATTCCATGGGTAATGCTTCCAACAGCCCCTGGAAGGATAGACGATGCCCACTGACTATCATGTAAACATCAGAAAGTTCTCAGAGCCAGAATCACTTCACTGTTAGGCTCTACGGAGAGTAGAGAGTACTTCCCTGGGAAGTACTGACCAAGGTTCTGACCTGCTTTGGTCGTAGGTGGAAAGGCCATTGAAGTATCTGGAATACTGCTCCCTCAGTTACTGTCTTATTTAGGGTTTCTATTGCTGTGATACAGCACCATGACCAAAAGCAGCTTATGGAGCAAAGAGTTATTTCAGTTTACAGTTCCACATCACAGTCCACCATCAAAGGAAGTCAAGGCAGGAACCTGGAGGCAGGAGCTGATGCAGAAGCTGTGGAAGATGCTGCTTACCGGATTCCTCCTCATAGCTTTCTCAGCCTGATTTCTTATAGTATCCAGGACCACCAGCCCAGAGATGGCACCACCCACAATGGACAGAGCCCTTCCAAATTGATCATCAATCTGGAAAATGCCCCCACAGACTTGCTTACAGGTTAGTCTTACAGAGACATTTTCTTAATTGAGTCTCTCTTCCAAAATTACTCTAGATTGTGTCAAACTGTCATAAACTAGACATAACAATTACCATTATAGGAAATGGAGTCCCAGAAATGTCAGGTGACTTTGTCGAGAGCTCTTATTCAAGTCAAGTCACGAGAACCTGCTATTTGACTCCATGCAGAGATTTTTAAATTATTATTATTTTTCATGTCACAGTCAAGAAGAATGAAAAGCCACATACACCTTAATTTTATGATAGAGTTTATTTAATTATATTTTCATCTTTTGAGAGTGTGTTCCTGATATTTGAATATATGTGACAGAAAAATCCTGCCTGGTGGCTTTATAGACCTCACACAGGAAAAGCAGTTACCATTTCCTTAAACAGTGGGAGACTGGCTAGCTCTGGGGTGTGCTGGTCACAGGAGGTGAGATCTTACACAGCAGGAGTCAGCTGACTAGCTGTGCAGTATTCTAGTCGCATGCTCCCTTGCCTCCTGGGAGTCCTTTCAGAAATCATTGATACATGACAAAATACAGGATTTTGGAACTTCCTAGCCTCATAGCATTCTTACTCAATCTTCCATTGATCTGAGTGGGCAGAGTAAAGGAGCCCTGAAATGCATGCCTAGGAAGCTTGAAACAGTAAGAAACTATCTAGAAAATACTGAGACACTTCAGGCACCATCCTGAGAAAGCCTTCTTCACCATCTCCAAACACACATCCCAAGGCAAACAAGCTCATTTGATGGTGAAGATGGGGATTATGGACTTTAAAGGAATGAGTGCCGGGTCATCTTCTGGACTTCTCAGCCCATAGTTCTCCTGGTTGTTAGTGTGTAAGACGTCACCAAGCTGTCTGTGGAATTCGCTATTTTTCTATGTAAATGTTAACATGTTCAGGTTCAGCTTTGCTTACATCATCACTTTGTCTTCAGGTGTGAGCTCATAAATGTATCAGAAGCTTTATTTTGGTATAAATTCATAAGAACCAAAACTTTGGAAACATTCATGTTAGATATTTCTAATAATTTTTATATATTTTATGTTAAAGTGTTACTTCAAGTCTTTAGTCTTGTGCAGAGAAAGTAGATGAGGTTACGAGGAAAGTAATTTCGTAGGAATTTGACTTGGGACATATATTAAATATTTAAAAATTGCAGTGGCATACAGTGAGTTAAAACTCACTGAAGATGAACAGCATGAGGCTCTTGGCAGCTGTCCTCACCATATACTCTACTCTGTGTGCTTAGTTTTATTTTTGTACCTTCACCTGTTACTTGTGGAATTCACCAAGTGCAGTGGGTTTTTAAACAGTGGGTCACTGCAGTCCTTTTTAAGTTCTGCACACCACTGTGAGTGTCTTCTCAGACAGGATTTCCTACATAGTAAGACTGCCGAAGTCACAATACAGAAAGAGAAACATAGAATGACAGATAGGGAAATAGTACAAGTTTTAGTGTGAATCACTGTTTAGGTGCAAAGTATAAAAGGCATGCACTCTTGTATCAGGGTACCCAAAGATATATTTATCATTTGATCATTTTTCTATAATATTTAGTTCTGCAGAATTATATTTTCTAAAGAATTTTGGAGAAGATATTTTGATTCCAGCAGGTATTAACATTGTTTGCAGGCCTGGAAGAAAGGGGAAGCGGGCATACCTGCTGAACTCATGTTTGCTCTCTTGATCCATCCATCATATGGTGGCTGAAATGACCCCAGCAGTTACTTCCCATCACAGTGGGAACTTTCCCTGAAAGTTAGTCAGTTGTGTGGGTGCCATTTCCACCGTGAAGTCATGAGAGGAAAGCCATTGTTCATCTCCCCTGGGCTAGACTCTCAACCATTAGCTATTTGTCTCTGTTCCCTGACACTCCAAAGAGTGTTCATCAGCGTCAGAGGCCACTTGTCAAAACACTGTTCCTACGTGGCTTTTACCACAGACTCTTTCCTTCCACATGGCCCAGTTTCTTCACAGTTAAGAAGTGGTAGCTAGGATGTGTTCAGGTTAGGTAGCGCCACTTAAAACAAGCCAACAATCCTGTGTTTGCAACGCCCACTGCTTCCCTGTTGTGTACGCTGGCTTGTCGCCAAAGCCACTTCTGAGTCTTGTTAGATGGTGTTCTTAAAGTGTTTATAAGCCATTCATGGAAACACACTTGTGAACTTCCTAACAGGGTGTGATCTTTGATATATTCTAAGTTCTAGAAATGTCAGCTTAAGTGTATATGGGTGTCGTTTCTAACGGAATCTTCACAGCTCACCTGCTTCACTTCAGTCCCTGACAGGTGCCAGTGCCTTTGTTACTGAAAATATCTAGTAGGTCTTGTATGCAACTCCTTTTTCTTCTTCTCTCAAGATGGAAAAGATACAGAACAAGGCAATGGAGATAATAAATATAGTTGTTTATATGACATGAGTGGTTCAGTAGATATTAACTGTTGAGCAATAAAATAATTTATTGAAATATAAAGCATCAATAGTATAAAATTAAAAAAATATTGGAAATGGGTTTAATTTGATCAGTTTGACTCAGTTATCTTCGCTTAATTAAAAATTTGTCTAAGGAGGATGACAGGGTGCTTCCTACCATTAAGTGGCTGCATGTTACCTAACCACACGGCTTCCTGGACCTGATTGCTTTGACTGAGCGTATAAAAAGAAACATGGCTAGGTCTAGAATTTATTGCCTAGCAAGTGAAAGGCCAAATCACCCAATTGTTCAGATTTCCTGTTAGAACTGGCTACTTTCTATGTGGGTAGATCTATGCATGCTAACCCAAAGGGACTCTCATCTGAATCCATTTCAACTTTCTACCACAGATTGGACTGAATGATGATCACATAGGAAAATATATATTCATGACGTGAAAAATTCAGGATATAGAGTTTTGTTTTTCAAAATTATTTTGTTAGCTTTATTGAAAGTCAGGTTTCATTAGACGTGTCATTTATTATAATTTATTTTTCTTTGTAAAAGTATTTGAAAAATGTCTGAAAGTATTGTTATCTTCTGAATTGTCGATAAAGTATAATTATTTTGCTTGCTATTTAACGCCTTTTAAGTTTTCCATTTATAAGATTAAATAAAATGGAAAATATCCTAGCTGCAGAAGTATTTTTGTTTTATTAAAGTTTTTAAATTTGTTATCATAGTATGTATGCATGATCTGGATGTGTGGCTGCACATGCCAACATGCATGTGGAGGTCAGAGGACAACTTTGTGGAGTTGGTTCTCTCATCTCTGCATGAGTGGGATCAAATTCAGGTCCTCAGGCATGGGTGGCAAGCTTCTTTAGTCACTTAGCCATTTTACTGTCCCCTCCCATTTTTTAATTGCTTAAATTTTATCTGATTGTTATTACTGTGTGTGTGAGAGAGAGATGCCTGAATATTTTCATGATGAAGAGTGTGAGCAGTCTTTATGGTTATTAAATGCCTCAATGATTTAAGAGTAGATTCAGAATGAAAGACACTCAGAACCCTGTACCCAGTGATATGTATGACTCAGTTTACCTTTTTTAATTTCAAAATATCTCAAGTGTGTTAACTGCTGCTACCACTAAGGATGATAAATGTTTGAGATGTTGAGCATGTCAGCTCCCTGATTTGAACACTGCACATTGTATACATGTATTAAAACCTCATGTTGTACCCCCATAATATCTATGATTTTACTTAACATTTGAAAAAACCTTGAAGCGATTGGGTGTCAGTCATATCACTTGATTTATAAAAATGGGACAATGGTTTCCAAAAGTGTTATCCCAACCCCCTACCAAAGGAAACAAAGACTCCCAGGAATTCTGATCCTGTGAACTTTCGACTAGGACATCTCAAAGTGGGTAAGAAACTTCAAGAGGAAAAAACTGAAAACAAACCAACAACAAAATAACAGTAAAGCACCACTGGGCAGGTGTTACATAATAAGGAAGGAGGCTGAGGCAGGAGACCTGAAATTCCAGGCCTGGCTGGACTACAGAAGAAGACCCTATCTCAAAAACAAAACCAATAAGCAAAAATGTCTTGTAAGTAGAACATATTTGACCCACAAGCGAAGAAACAGAACAGCCCTCCCTCTCTCTCCACCGTAGGTTATAGAAGGAGACTTTCTCCATTTATCTCAGTCTGGTTTCTTTCTGCCCACCAGGTCCCTGCAGCTTCTATGAAATAACTTAGAGACTTAATGTATATTTATAATTGTTTGGCCAATGACTTAGGCTTCTTAACTGGCTAGCTCTCTCTTCATTGTTAACCCATTTCTATTAATCTGTTTATCACCACATAGCCTTGGCTTACTGGTGATGCCCATGTCTCTTGACTCCCGGTGGCTGCATGGGTCTCTGACTCTTATCTTTCTTCTCTCTATCTCTTTGTTCAGAATTCCTGCCTAGCTAAATTCTGCCTGTCCTTCGGCCGAAATGCCTTTATTCATTAACCAGTAAGAAAACCTTATAGTTACAGGATACAGAAGGACATTCCCTATCACTGGGGAGATGTCCCATAATGAGAAGCCATACCCAATCATCCACCCTCTGTGACTACACCTAATAAAGTCCCTGGTTTGTGTCACAAGGTGCTGACCCCAGCCTCTTTTCCATGTGGGAGGCAGCATCCAGATCTTTCACTAGTGTCACCACCACACTCAGAACTTGGCTTCTAAAGTCACCATTGGAGGGGAAAAAAATAAGCATGGCCTGGAAGAGACATGCCATTTCTACCCTCATGTTATTTCCTGGAACTAATCATGTGGTCTTCAGCTACCAGTCAAAAGTGTCTAGAAAGAGCCCACATGCTCAGAAGAAGTAGGACTGAGAATGTCTATTGAGTTTCATATGAGACACTAGTAAAACGATTCTATTGAGTATGAATTTCAAATATGGAATCTAAAGCATAGTAGACTTAAGAAGGTTTGCATTTGAGGATTCCTGTTTGGCATGGACCCCCGAGAAAACTCATGGACATTGCTGACCAGGAGGAGGTGCTTACCTCTTGATCTCATCAGCCTAAGTGAAGTGAGCAGGAACTGGCTCAACCTGAGCTGCCCACATGGCTTCATTTTCATCTCATTATGAGCACTGGAGAGCCAGAGCAGCCATAGGCCACATACTCAGAGCATCCCTGTCCACACACCTTCTTACTGAGGTGTGGACGTAAGAGACTTGGGATGGACCAGAACCCATGGACTGCTGATCTTACTAACACTGCCAACTGAGCATTCACATGGGACCCTGAAGAGGCACAATGTAGGACTCGCTTCTGTTACAATAAGGTGGGGAGGAATGGGGGTTTTTCAGCTTTTTAAATGGTTAAATTTCTACATCTAGTTTTCTGTTGCTATGATAAGACACCCCAATCAAAAGCAGCTTGGAGAGGAAAGGGTTTATTTGCCTTATATAATGTCACAGTCCCTCACTGAAGGATGTCAGAGCAAGAACTCCAGCAGGAGCAGAGGCAGAAACCATGGATAAGGACTGTTGTTTTTAATAACTTCTATTGCTGTGAAGACACACCATAACCAAAGTGACTTTAATAAGGAAGCATTTGATTGGGTTTTTACAGTTTCAGTGTGTTAGTCCATTATCATGGTGGGGAGCATGGCAGCAGGCAGATGTGTTGGAGCAGCAGCTGAGAGCCCACATCTGATCCCCAGGTCAGCGGCAGAGAGGAGGGTGAGGGAAGGAGGGGGTGGAGGAGGGAAAGGAAGGGAGGGAGGGAGGGGGGAGGGAGAATGAGAACTAATTGGGACTAATTGTACCTCAAAGCCCACCCCAGTGACACACCTCCTCCAAAAAGCCACCCCTGTAGATTGAAGTTTCTGTCCTGCCTAGTCCCAAAGCCACTTAGTCCCAAATGAACATACAGAGGCTTATACTACTTATAAACTGTTTGGCCTATTGCTCAGGCTTATTACTAACAAACTCTTACAATTTAAATTGACCCATAATTCTTATCTATGTTTAGTCACATGGCTTGGTACTTTTTCTCAGTAAGGCATTTTCACTTCCTCTGTGTCTGGCTGTCAACTCCATTTCTACCTTTCCTCTTCCCAGAATTCTCCTAGTCTGGTAGCCATGCCTATACTGCCTGCCTCTCTACTGACTAGTCAGTGTTTCATTAAACCAATATGAGTGACACATCTTTACAGTGTACAACAGCAGTAGCCCACATCACACACCTCCTAATCCTTCCAAAGCAGTTCCATTAACTTGGGACCAAGCATTCAAATATGAGCCTATGGTGGCCATTTTCATCCAAACTACTGCAGCTGCTTGCTAGATGGTTCTCTGAACTCTCTCTTAGTTTTCTTACAGCAGCCATGCCTATCTGCCAAAGCAGGTGAGAATTCTACCATTGATTTTGCCACCCATGCCACCTGTCTAGTGCCCATAGTGGGCTGGGCCCTCCCACATCAATCATCAACCAAGACAAATTCTTTCAGACATGGCCACAGGCCAGTCTTTTTTGTTTGTTTGTTTGTTTTTTGTTTGTTTTGTTTTGTTTTTCGAGACAGGGTTTCTCTGTGTAGCTTTGTAGCCTATCCTGGCAGTTGCTCTGGAGACCAGGCTGGCCTCGAACTCACAGAGATCCGCCTGCCTCTGCCTCCCCAGTGCTGGGATTAAAAGTGTGTACCACCAACGCCCCGCCACAGGCCAGTCTTATCAAGGAATTCTTCATTTGGGGTTCCCCCTCCCCAAGTGACTCTAAGTTGTGTCAAATTGACAGTAACAACTGGCCAGTACAAGTTGCCATACAAAGCAGTAGGCTCTTTGTTGGCAATTTTTATATATCTATTCATTGTATTAAAGTGTGTTTTTATACATTCTTTCCCCACTTTCCTTTTTCCTATCTCCATACCTTTCCTCTCTCAAGATTATCCTTCTGTTTAGGTCTAAGAATTAAAAAGCAACAAAGAAACCTTGACTACAGAGGATATGGAATAGTATTCCACGGTGTTTTGATTCTGAAATTTGCATATACCTTTTTCTCTTCAGCTCCCAATTCTCAGAGTTATGCCAGCACCATTCCAGGAGTACAGCTGCTGAGGAGAATTTAGATTTCCCTTCTAAGCATAAGAAGCTGTCAATAAACATTTGATGAATGAGGAACAGATGCAGGGACTCAGCACTGCAGGACCCCAGGCTCCACCATTTTTCATTTAAAAGATATAATCAGTAATTAAGCCTGTTGTTTTGAGTCTTCGTTTTATTTCCAGAGACTTTCTTGAGCCTTGGTAGCATGTATAATCCTGGCATGGCTGGAAGTGGCTATATGCTGTAAGTTTTGTATCTTATAGTAGAGAGCATTGTTCAATATAATATTGAAAAGAATACCTTTGGAAAAAACAGGTAACATGAAAAGTGCCTGGTGTGGTTTGAGTATGGTTCAAATGTGTTTCCCCAATGGTTGGGCATTGCTCCTAGCTTTGAGTTGTAGAGCTTCTGTGGACCCTTTAAGAGGTAGAATGGCGAGGGATGTGCATGGGTCACTGGAGGCAGGACCTCAGAAGAGGTTGTGGAATTCAACTTCTTTCCAGCTTCCTGTTCCTATATGTATTTGCTAGTTCCTAACACTCAAATTCATGAGATTGCCTAGGGATCTCACCAAACTTTCATCATTGAACTATGAACCTCTTTTTTTCTTGATAGTTTATCTCTAGGATTTTGCTCACCTGAGTAATGGGTAATATACAACTAGACCACCTTCATAATGGGTCTGAGGCACCATCCAGGCACCATCCAAGTCTTTTGTACTTAGTTTTCACCAGCAACTACTACTTCAGTTGAATTTTCTGCTCTTGGCTTGCAAAGTGAACAAACCCAATAGGCCATCGTATGGTCTGTTCAGTTTGCATAGATTATGCTGCCTTATATCTGGAGTGTTCCAGGTTCTGCGTGTGGTTTCCAAGCTGAGTATGCCAGAATAACAGGCCCTCTGTGGGAGTATAGGGTAGAACAAGCAGTCCTTGTACTCACCCACCCTAGTGTTCATTCCCTGACATGCCAACCTTCATTATCTTGAGAGTAATACTGTTGTGTATAGCTTGCATGTTGTTTATATACAGTTATCCTGTTCAATAGCTTGTATGGTATTTACATACAGAATAATCCTGTGTTTTATACCTCACATGTTGTTTATCCTGCTACCTCTTCTTTCTATTAGACTCAGTTAATAGTAGTCTAATGAGCTGAATGAAACAATCTAAGAATTAGCCCATTTAATCCTGACAAACAGTTGGCCAGCAGTAGCAGAGAGCTGCCTGATTATCATTGTTGCCTGGTTAACTAGGTTTGAGGACAGTGCTGTGAAAGTGAGAAAAAAAAAAAACATGTTGGGAGGATCTAGGAAGAGTTGTGGGAAGGAAGCCATGATCAGAATAATAGTGTGAAATATATATATATATATATATATATATATATATATATATTTGGTTTTTCAGACAGGGTTTCTCTGTGTAGCTTTGGAGCCTATCCTGGCACTCACTCTGGAGACCAGGCTGGCCTCGAACTCACAGAGATCCACCTGCCTCTGCCTCCCGAGTGCTGGGATTAAAGGCATGCACCACTAATGTCTGTCAAAAAATATTTTCAATAGAAAAAAATATTTAAAGTTTGTGAAAACATTTTAAAAATCTCCCTCTTTATATACTCAAACTTAGAAAAAATTTAAGCAAATAAATAATCTTCCATCTTTGCTTTCAACTATGATGACATGTAGCGATGAGAATGGAAATGATCTCTTAGGTGGTCTTTACAGACACAGTTTAGGACATGGGATGCTCAGATAGAGCAGGTGAAGAGAAGGAAACAGGTCCATGTCAGTACAGGGCTTTTTCTAAACAGTACCACACCTGTTTAAATCTTACAACTATGCAAAGGAGGCACTAGTATTAGAACCATTTTCAAGAAAGGAAAATGAGAATCAGTAAGATTCAACAGCATGCCGGAGGAGAAAAGGAGGGAACCCTGGGCCTGGCCCACATGAAACCTTGTGCCTTTAGCCAGGACATTACTTACCCCATCCATTGCTTCTCTGCAGGGGAATGACACTGAACAAAAGATCAAGTTAATTATCATTCTATGGTGTTGTTCAACTTTAACGATAATAGCCCTTGGCATTTTTCAAAAGTCACACGACATGGTAGTAACTTCTTGAAGGTGATATGTGATGCTTCCAGTATGTTCTAGTCTCCTTCAAAATGTCAGGCGACAAAAGAGGGAGACAAGTTTAAACTGGAGCAGGTCAGATGTAAGAAGAATTTCCTATGAGTGTAATAACTATGGAAATTTATGACTAAGAAGCGTGTTAAAGTATCTTCAAAAGGTTTAAAGGAAGCAGCTCACTTCAGGAGAAACTGGTTGACTTTAACTTTGAAAATCAAGGATTTTCATTACTAAGGAAATCCCAAACTCAAATTCAACTCTTCGATAACATTTATCTAGTATCTCATTTATAATTGGGAAGTATCAAACAATACTCATTCTCTCTGAATGTAAGAATTATTTTAAAAACTTAGATTTTGATAATATTTTGTTGCTATCTAAGAATTCAAAGGAAATCCAGAAAGCCAATATAATGTGATATGTCAATTTAATTTAATTTAAAATGGCTATAATTTCAGATGCGTGAAGGTGGGGAATTTAAAATGAGTTCATCAGACCCAAGATAAATGATAAGTAGGTGTTTATTAGGGAAGGACTTACACAGATAAGAGTAAATAACCACCGAGGTCTTCCTGCTCCAGAAGATGCCTTCTCTGCTCCTCTGATGCTCTCTGCAAGCCAAAAGAACTGAGCTAGCCCCTCTCTCCCTTAAGCTGTCACATCTATACCTGAAACCATGCCCAAAGGGTGTGGCCATTACTACAAGTTCACCAGCAAGGCAAACTGCTACTACAATTCCCCTTTTTGTCTAAATAATAACAAATATGAAGTATAGTCCAGGAGAAGTAAGGTAAAAACATACACAAATTAAGACCTACAACAAGTAAAAGCAACCCTGAGCAATAGACACATTCTTCAGATATGTATATATGTATATGTATGGGCATACACATATATACCATATGCATATATATCCATAAATCCACATGTATCATATGTGTATATATACATATATGTTCCCGCATGCACACGTGTGTGTGTGTGTGTGTGTGTGTGTGTGTGTGTGTGTGTGTGTGTGTGTGTGTTTGAATTGTTTTCTTTCTTTGTCATTTTGATGCAAGCTGGAATCGTGTGGGATGTGGCCGCCTCGTTTGAAGAATTGCCTTCATCAAATTGGCCTGTGTGCCTGTCTGTGGGATATTTTCTGGACTGATGATTGATATAAAAGGGCCCAGCTCACTGTGAGTGGTGCCATACTTGGGCAGGTGATCCTTGTCTATACTGTAAGACCCCCAGAAGCTGAGGCCTCCAGGATCTCAGCCCAGGACCGTGGTCACCCCAATCACCAGACAGAGTCAAAAGCTTGATGCAAACTGCACGAGGCTTTATTATAGTTGTTTAACGAGCTAACCCCATGTTAGCGCGGGTCTTTCATCTATCCACCATGGCGGATGGCTAAGAAAGACAGCTCGAAGTGTCTGCATAGAGATCTTATAGGGCAGAGTAAGGGGAGTGTCTGGGGGTACACACAGGCTCAGGATTAGTGTGCCTCCAGGCTTGGAGGGATTGCCCTGTGTTGATTGGTCAACTGGTTGTTATGGCCAATAGGCCCTCCCAGGGTGGTTGCTATGCTCTGCGCGTCATTGCTGTGCACTTGTCCATAAAGCACACCCAGAGCCAAAAACATAGCACCGCCAGCTAACTTCTGATTGGTTCCTTGCCACAAGGCAAGCATCTGACCTCCTAGTGACCAAGACAAGGTCAGGCAAGTACGTGTTCAGCTGTTATGGCTGATGAAATGGGAGCTGGTCCCTTCAATATAAGAAAGCAAACTGAGCAAGCCAGTAAACAGCATCCATCCATGGGCTCTGCCTGGGTTTCTGCCTTGGTCCCTTAGTGTTATACCATGATTGGGACCTATAAGCCAAATAAATTGTTTCTTTTCCAAATTGCTTTTGCTCTTAATCTTTATCACAGCAATAGATAGAAATTTAGAATAATATGTAATATATATTAAATTCTTCTAAAATAATATGAGTAGAATGAAAACTTGTAAATCTGAGTTCAGTGGTTTTTGTGTTGCATGTTTGGGGCTATAAGGCATCAAGTGATATTCTCACTTTGTAAACATGAAAACCTTCAGGCAACATAATGTAGTTTCCAAGTGCTAATATATTGGAGTTAGTTTGATTCTGCTTTACACACACACACTGAGTTTGAATTTGCCAGATAAGATAAGAAGTGGGCTTCCACCTCCTGATAGCAAGTTGGGCCCACATTTGGCTCTCCTCTTTGATGAGACCTGTCTGAAAGAGCAGTAGAGATATCAAAGGAAATAAATGCATTAAGCATTGCAGGGCAGTTATTTGCAAATAGAGGACTTCTGAAATATAATGTCATTGAGAGTGTGTAAACACAGGAAACACAGCAGCAGGAAAGTTCAGTGCAGAGAGTGATCCTAATTGGCTGTAGAACCGATAAGGATCTTCTCCATGGTCTGGGAAGCACAGACTTCCCTGCCTCTGCCTCTGAGAGTGGGAGTCCTGCCTGTAGGTTGGAAGTCCTGCCTGTGGGTTGGGAGTCACTAGTGAGACAGGAAAATTAGTCACAAGCCTGTCTTCAGAAGGTCTGTGCCAGTTCACTGTAACTACCAATTCTGAAAACTGACCTAGTTTTAAAAAAGTTGAAACTACCTCTGCAAATTCTTCCAAAAATTAGAACATAATTCACACTGTGCTGCTGGACACTAAATTCCTGATCCAAAACCCAGATAAAGATTAACACAAAGAGAGAAACTTGTAAATCACCATTCCCATTAAGTATAGGCACAAAATACCTGAAAGAGGAACCTCAGAACACATCAAGAAGAATGTGCAACTCTTTTAGTCAGTGTTCTATTGCTGTGAAGAGACACCATGACCACAGCGACTCCTATAAAGGAAACTTTTTAACTGGAGCTTGCTTACAGTTTCAGAGGGTTAGCCCATTACCAGCAGGCTGGGAAGTGTTGTGGCACACAGGCGGACATGGTGCTGGAGAAGGAGCTGAGTGTTCCATCCACAGGCAGCAGGAAGAGAGAGCCATTGGGCCTGGCTTGGGCTTTTGAGACTTCAACATCCACCCCCAGTGACACTTCCTGCAACAAGGCCACTCATCCTAATCTTTTCAAATAGTGCTACTCCCAAAGCATTTAAATATGTGAGCCTATCAGGGCCATGTTTACCATCTTTATTCAAACTACCACAATGACTAAGAGGGGATTTGTCCCAGGATGACAAGACCCTTTAAGCATTTGCATGCTAATTAATGTTTCAATTGAATAAAGCCCCCAAACCACAATTAGCTCAACATAGAAAACGGGCTTGTTGGAATTAAACACATTAACCTGGATCAGCATGCTTTATGTAGGGAAACCTTGTGGGAAACAAAACAAAGAAAACTTCCTCAGCAAAGGACTCAACAATAGAATGCATGCAACCCAAACAGAGTAAGTGAACTTGAAGACAGCACAAGAGAATTGACTGAATTTGGAAGGTCCTTAGGGATCTGAATAGATTTGTGTCAACAGACTCAATATTTGTGTACGACAAGATGATCAGGAAGAGAGTAGAACAGGGCTCTTTGAAAAAATAGTTCAAAGTTTTGAGCAAGCTCTCTTAAAACATCAAAGCAATTCAGACACCTCCTCATCATAGTTACCATAATTTTTATTGTTTTTCCCATTTATTTTATTTGTTCCCATAGGAAAAAATATATGTGGTAAAACACACACACACACACACACACACACACACACACACACACACACACACACACACACACGATTAGTTTACCGTTTCTTGTATTGCATAATTTCCTTGAAACTTGTAGATATTTATCTGCAATAGTTCTCAGGCTTCAAAGAGCTCCATTGTTCCACACAGTTGATGGATGCAGTACACACCGTCTGAGGTCTATGGATGCCCATTGTTTTTTGCATTTGCCCATTTAGTAAATAATATTGCTTCTTGTTTTCACTGACCCACATGTAGGCCAGTGGTGTTTGATAAAGAAGCAGCAGAGAATGCAGCTGTTTGCTATGACTCCTTTCTGTCACACCATTAACTAGTCCATAGCTAAATTTATCTGTGACACTTTAAGAAATACTTGTTATAAAGTGTTCCATTCATCAAAGCATCCACCCAAATCCCTGTGTCATCCCTATGTACATTTTAAACAAGGAAACCCTCCCAGCACCCCAGGTGGCCATCTCCATCACTGTTGTGACACTGGCAATGGATGTGACCAGCAAACATGTGAGTCCTTGTCAAGTCAGTTAGAAATTTGGGTAAAAGGCACTGGGTTCTGCCAACAAAGAAAGCTTGCTGTTGCCAAGTCCACCAAAACAGCAGAAGGCCACTTCTATATCCCACATCCTGATAATACCAATAACTAAATCAATACTATCAATACTAATTGACTGAAATTGGTGACTACAGAGGCTAATTTTCAAAATCTGAGAGAATTTATGACTTCCAGATATAGAACAACAGGTGCTAAAAGTTTTATAGAGTTAAGTATATGAATTGCAATGCACTAAGGAAATGTTGAAATGAACCTGCCATACTATTCTACCTATGAGATTAGTTTTATTTCAACTGTCCCCATCTAATTTAAATATCTATGGACAACCAGTTTTGTACGCCTGTCAGTTTATTAGAGGTTAACTAATACCTGTGGAATTTTAGGGCCCAAGGAAATGCTGAAGGGGACCCAGACTCAAATAGTATACAAGAACAAAGAGCATTTATTATACCATCATGCATGTGGGGTCCTTCACCTGTACAAAATGGCAACAATGTGCAGGCTCCTTTTAAGCATAGCTAGGGGGGTTTCAGGAGAAATTAGGTCATCTCAAACTTAATTGGTTAAGCAAGCATCAGTTACACTGGTATATTTTTAATTGGCTGAGGTTTAGTTTTGTAATTTTTAGACACATCTGCATAAGCTTGGATGTGACTCAGAAGGGGGTTGCTGTGTATCCTTGAGATACTGTGAGGCTGACTTAGGGCCTCTGATTTCTCCCTCAACTCTGAATGTAAGGGTACAGTGGATAATTGGCTCTTTGTTGGGAAAGACACCTATGTGTCCTTCTCAGAGAAATGAAAACTTAAATTCAGTTATAAAAGTGGGAGAGTTTAACCCCTTCAAACTAGTATAGTAAAGTCACCTCTATGTAGAGGTAAGTAACTCCTGGAGCCTTTTGCCTTTTGTTGAAAGGTTATCCAGTGATCTTTCATTGCCCATTCCAAAGTCATCTTTTTTATAGTGATAAAAGCTATATACAATTTTCCTTAGGACAGTTATAGAAGGTAGAACAAGGGATGTAATTATTGAAATTATCAGACAGAAATCACATTTCTTTGCTTAGTTCTAAAAACCATGTAAGCAGATGAGGGAAACATAAATTTTCATCATCAGGGTAAGAATACTATAAATGTGACTGTGTTGTAGTTTTCTAAGCAGAAATGTAACACTATTGAGTAAACACTAAATACACAGTAAACATGTCATCTTATGTATAAAGATTGCTCATTGTCAGTTTGGAAATGTATATACATTTTTTTAAAGAAAGGAATTTATTTCAATAAATTCTTTTTCACCTTAGTAAGAACATGGGCTTTTGTGTAGAGATTGGAGCTACAGAAATCTAAGAAGATAGAGAATTCTGGGTTAATGTAGGTAGCCTAACAATGACATTTGGAGGTGTCTGAGAAATAGTTCCTTTAAGTGTTGAGATTTGGCTGAACTGTTTCCTCTGGCATTTAGGTGATACTCGGTTGCCTGCAAAGCAGTGACAATGCATTTTAACTTGTAAAGCAGTGCTTCGTTCACCAAGCACTTAGAACTACTATGGCATGCTCTGAGCTTTCTGTTGTTACATGCTCTTATGTAGGGAGCCGCTCCTGCATTCTCCATTACAATAATGGTGCCTGAAGACACCAAAATGTAAATTACTTCACAGGCGCTGGGTAATCTCCATTCCTTTGATCTCTGCCTATCCCGTGGCTCATTTGGCCTGAGGAGCTGAAGCCATTCATAGGGTAACACGTCCCAGGTGGCTTGCCAGCCTTTATTAAGGAATGGGATTCTTGGTTCAGGGTCTCCGCTCTGGTAAGCTTATGCTCTCTCCATTCTCAAGATGCATTAAAGCTTGTCTGCAGAAGGATCCGAGTGTCCTGCGTGTATTTCTTGCCGGCGAGAACATACAGCGCGCGGGACATATGGTGCCGAAACCCAGGAACTTTGTTAACATCTCTGGCACTGCGGAGACCCCTCTAACGGGGCGGATTCAGAACTGCAGGGTGGTAAATTCGGAGAGGTATGTCTTTTCTGGACTTTGGCTTGGGAATGTTGCTATTTTGGGAGGTTAATATAGAGGCTTCTGTGCTTTTACTAGGAGCTATTTTGACCTTTCTCACTGTTGTAGCAATCTTAAAGAAGTCCAGAATTACATATCAGAAACCGAATGTAGTGAGAGATGGGGCGCGCCCAACAATAAAATATAAGGAAAAAGGACCTCCAGGGATGTCTACTGACAAGGGAGTGTGTAAGGAAAAAGGACCTCCCGGGATGTCTACTGACAAGGGAGTGAATAATTTGTTAAATGATTCTGTAAATAAGTTTAAAGCTTTAAATCTTGATAGCTCTGATGACTCTAAAAGCTCAAGAAATAAAGTTTTAGAGAAAACAGCTCAGCTAGGTGAAAAAGAAACAAAAATGGAGGGAGAGAAAATAGGGGATAACCGGTCACACCCCGGTAAATTTAAGAGAAATAAAGACTCAAAACCTAGCCTCTGCCCTACAACGAAACTAGAGGCCTTGGAGCTGAGCAGCTCAGACTCTGAGATTTTAGACTCTAGCAAGGAAGCAGAGCTAGAGGAGGAGGCAGCACGATACCACCCTGATAGATATCGGCTGCCAAAAGTGAAAACAAATATGAGGCCATCGCCTGTTAATCCAGCGGGTGTACTTCCATCAGCCCCCCATTATTTGGTACCCACTCCTTTTTACCATCAGAGGAGCGGAGGAAATTACAGATGGCTTTCCCAGTCTTTGATAGGGGAAAAGGCCATGCCTGCTATTCAACACTTCTTAAAGGCCTGGAATGCCTGGGGCTTTAAAGCCTCATAAACATTAAAGCTCAGGGCCATACTGAGGCCAAGCGCCAAACCTCAAAACCTAAAAGGCCAAAAAAAAATGGTAAAATGGAAAGATATCTTAACTGATCTTTGGAGAGGCCCGGATCCTATTCTCATAAGATCCAGGGGAGCTATTGTGTTTTCCCACAGGATGAAGAAAATCCTCTGTGGATCCCAGAAAGACTCAACCCGAAGAGCCCCTTCGGACCTTCAAAAGTCGAAACTCCACCCTCTCCCCGGGAGTTGAGAGCCGCTATTGTTATCCAGATTAACTCCTGTCCTTGACGGAGAGAAAGGGATGGGGGTGGGATTGTTTGATGCAGCCGTTTGCGGATTGGTGTTACTTCTGGCTGGTCTGTAAGCTCTAGGCTCAAAACTAAAGAGAGATCGCCCAAGCGCTCATATTTGGCTAACTATGCTTAAGCAATAGGCCGCCGGCCAGACAGCTCTTGCACACCCGGAGCCTAGGCTCATTGCACAGGGTAGAGTGTCTGGTTTGAGCAGCCCATGAGGGTGCTGAGCAGAGGCATCGCACAGAGTTGCCTAGTATACAGGCTTCTCTGAGAGGTATGTTGTCCTGCATAAGGGTTGCCTGCCCGAGCCTCCCTTTCCCAGAAAAACGGCAGAGGACAGGTCGAGAGTGCTTCGGGTCAAGCTAACAGCCTAGTCGCGACTCTCGTACACAGTCTTAATGTTTGATTTGGGAAGGTACAACCTCTGCCTCTATCCCTCAACATATGGGTGACCTATTTGCTTGTAAAAATATAAAGCCTTATCATTAATTAATAAAAAAGGGGGATATGTAGGGAGCCGTTCCTGCATTCTCCATTACAATAATGGTGCCTGAAGACACCAAAATGTAAATTACTTCACAGGCGCTGGGTAATCTCCATTCCTTTGATCTCTGCCTATCCCGTGGCTCATTTGGCCTGAGGAGCTGAAGCCATTCATAGGGTAACACGTCCCAGGCGGCTTGCCAGCCTTTATTAAGGAATGGGATTCTTGGTTCAGGGTCTCCGCTCTGGTAAGCTTATGCTCTCTCCATTCTCAAGATGCATTAAAGCTTGTCTGCAGAAGGATCCGAGTGTCCTGCGTGTATTTCTTGCCGGCGAGAACATACAGCACGCGGGACACTCTTACTCACACTATTGATGTTATTACAGCTCCTGGAAATCAAGGCTTCCTCAGCATTACTCCCGTGTGGACCAATGGAGAAGCTAAGATTAAAGGACAAACTTAGCTCACAGGAGGTGGGTAGGGTGGAGCTGGTGGCTGCTGCAGGGCATCAGCACAGTCAACTGCACATTCTTGTTGACATGCTTCCTGATTCACAAGCCATGTGACATTCTTTATTGAGTTCAGACAAAGAAAGTTTTTACTTTTCTTTACTTGTACCAAAGCAGCATCTTAAACTCTGCAGGCTGAATGAACCCTGGGCTCAGATTGCTGTAACTACTGCCCTTAAACCCACTCTACCACAGTGAATTGTTTTGAGGCTGAGATTCTGCCTTGAACCTATGCCTGGCTCCAGCACATAGAACACTACAATGTCACAGGCACTCAAATCATTAAAGAATAAACAATACATTGAAACAAGCAAGTTTTCCAGGTTATTAAACATTAAATTTTGAGAAGCATGAGGACAATCCATCAGGGAACACTGATTGGTCCCTTCTTAATGCCCCTTAATGCACCAACAGGGAGTGGGGATTGTGATGAAAGATCTAAGGCCAGGAAGGAGATGTCATTTCCAAGATAGGGGCAGGAGGGAAAAGATGCCTTCAGAAGATCCAAGAGGCTAAAAAGTACTGTGTCTGAGGACCAGTCTCCCTTCACAGCCTTTTCCCTACTTGCCAGGGATGCTTCCCCCTTTTAGAAACCAAGTTACAGGGGTAATGAAGAAAAGCTCCAGCATCTGTCACCAACCCACATCCCATCTTGGAGGGCCAGAGCAAGGACCAGGACTCTTGAAGCACAAGTCCCTTGGTACAGGACCCTCCTCTGTACAGTGGGAGAAGGACTCTTTTACATCTCTTTGTATAACAACACCAGACTTGTTCATGAGGACTCCACTCTCAGGACCCGGTGACCCGAGTCCCTATCCCCGTGGCTTACTACCTTGATGTACAGGCCTCAGCATACGAATCCCATGAGGACACCAAACTTCAGTTCAAAGTGCCACTCCACTGTCAGAGCAAGAAGGGCAAGAGAAGAGTGTTGGTGAGATGTTGGAGCCTGGTTTGAGACAGGCGTTTTGCCACAGAGGCTTGTTTACGTTTAGTAAATCTACAACATATTTAGAAATAGAGATAAGAGCAGTGGTTTCAGGGGTGTCTTGAACCAGGAAAAATCATCTGAAGCTGTGTCTTTAAGAAGATACAGACTTGTTTAGTAGTTTAAGGTTCATGTAAAATAAGCTTCTGAATATCTTAAAAGAAATGATCAAGTTCTTTGTGACTTTATCCTCTGGGGCAAAGTAACCCAGAGTAATGAAGTCATGCTGATAAAGGCAGTGCATGATGTAGTTAATGCAGACAGGAAGCTGTGGGCACAGATATGCTTGATTCTCAGAGTAACGGTCACAGCTCTCTGTTGCTGAATGCCCACTGCCCTGCATGCTCTATTCTCAAAGAGTAATGGTCACAGCTCTCCATTCCTGAGTGCCCACTGCCTACATTCTGGAGCAAGGCTTATGGTGGTCAGTTGGAACTTCATCTCTAGACTTGTCCCCATCAGATTAGCCTTTGGGCATGTCTGTGGGAGCATTTTCTTGGTTAATGATGACGTGGGAGGTCTCAGCCTACTGTAGTAGTGCTGCCCATGAGCAGGTGGTTGTATACCGTATAAGAAATCTGAGCAAGCCATAGGGGGCAATCCTGTTAGCAGCACTCCTGTATTGTTCCTGCCTGGACTTCATCGAGTTATAGAGTGTGACTGGGACATGTAAGTCAAGTAAACCCTTTCCTCCCCAAGGTGCTTCTGGTCAGTGCTTTATCACAGCAGCAGAGAAGCAAACTAAGACAGTGCTTCTGAAGTGAGATGGGTCCATCGCTTTCTTCCTTGTCTTGTCTTCCAATTCTAATATAAGCAGGATAGTATCAGTGCTCTAAGATTTGGACTCTTGCTTTTCAAACTGTGGACCAGAGACCAGTAACCATCAACATTTTTGGGAACTTGTTATCGATGAGACTTTTGATCCCACTTCAGATGGTCAAGATTAGAATCTTCACTGGAATGAGATTTTCAGTTGAGGGATTACATGTTGAACTTGGTCAGCATTTTCAGCTATGTGGCAGGACAGCATTAAACATAAAAAACAAAGAACAAAAGCAAAAACAAACAAAAGAACAAATAGAAGGTGAGGATGTATCTGAGTTGGAAGAGTACCTAGGTTTCGTCCCCATTGTTCATAAACCAGGGCATGGCAGGATATGATTCAGGAGGTGGAGGCAGGAGAATCAGAAATTCAAGGTCCTTTTCAGTTATATAGCAAGTTCCAAGCCAGCCTTTGATAGATGAGGTTTCTGACTCTTATGCATGCATCCCTCTGTGTGTTTCTATGTCTATGCACACCTGCGTGTAGCTGCTCTCAGAGGCCAGAAGTGGCCATGGGCGTTCCTGAAGCTGGAGTATGGTTGTGAGTGAGCTACCTAGATGTGGATACTGGGAACAGAACTCGCGTCCTTTCGAATAGAATGTGCTCCCAGTCATTAAGCCCTGATACATGAGATCTTGTGCAACACTACTAGTGACAATAATGATGATAATAACTATTGTGCTCATAGAAACACAATGTTTGTACTTTTGGACTGACAGGTGCTACTATTTCATAGCCATAGGATTTAATGTCCATAATAATCTGTGAAGTAGAGTTTTATAAATAAGAAATGAAGATGCATGCCATTAGCTCACGTTCACTACTGATAGTATTGATAGATGCAGGACTTGAATTCTGATCTTCTGTCACCGAGGCCAAGGTTCAGCCATAATGCCACACTAACCTCAGACATACCTCAGGAGCTTTCTATGTCACACTCAGACCCCTGCATTCATCTGTAGGGGAAGCTGTAGCCACACCTTCTTAGGGGCTGGCTACAGGTGTGCCTGACCAGGCTTGTGAGGGCGTGGTCAGAGTGACGTAGTGTGACTGTGTTTTCGCTTTCGGTTTCTCTTTGCTTCTTGCTGTACAGACTACCACCGGCTGGCTGGTTCGCTCTGTAAGTAAGGCTTTTCCCTATTAAATACCCTTATATTTCTACCTGACTCCGTATTGGTAATTTCCTACTATATTTATCTTCAGAGCATTCTCTACATTCAACTGTGCAACTCACTGTGTCCTCAGCCCAAGTGCTTGGCACCACTACATGTAAGCCCATGACCTCCAGTCTTCACTACCTGATATATGTGTCTGGCCTGGTGAAGGGAGGTGGCCGTAGCCCCCCAGCCATGCTCATGCATAGGAATTGTGGTAGTTTGAGTGAGACATGCCCCCTCTGGGCTCATGTGTTTGTACATGCTCATGCACAGGAATTGTGGTAGTTTGAGTGAGACATGCCCCCTCTGGGCTCATGTGTTTGTACATGCTCATGCACAGGAATTGTGGTAGTTTGAGTGAGACATGCCCCCTCTGGGCTCATGTGTTTGTGTACTTGGTCCTCTGCTGGTGGTGCTGTTTGCTCTTTGGGGAGGTTGAGGAACCTTTAGGAAGTGGAACTTTGCAGAAGCAAGTATGTCACTGGGGTGGGCTTACAGCCTCACTCCACTTCTCTGTCATTCTCTCTACTTCTGCATGTGGTTGAAGATTCCATCTCTCGGCTTCTTATTCTAGCTGTCTACTGCCATGCCTCCGCGGCTACTGTGGACTCCCCTTCTGGAACTGTAAACCCCAATGAACTCTTCCTTCTGTCATTGTTTTAGTCACTTTGCTCATGGTGTTTCATCACAGCAACAAAAAGTAACTACTGCAGGGGCCTCTGTGTCAACAGTGCTGCCAGAGACAAACCTTGACAGAGCTGTCCCTAGAAGGCCTCCTTGAATGCATTAACTTGAGGCTGTTAGGTTATAGTTTCCTGCCCATGAACTCTTCTGTGGAATTCTTCCAGGACATTCCAGGTAAGACCTTGGAAAATTTTCTTTGCTTCTCTCTGTGCGTTTTTGTCTCTACAATATAGGGGTGTGGATATTACATCTCCTAAAATGAGATTCTGCCTGTTCTTAGCACAGTAACTACCAGATGAAAAGATGTAGATAAATGTTGGCTAGAGACATCATATATAAAACATGGATAGTGTCTACCTCACAAGGTTGCTATTCTGGTTAATGCCTGACGTAAAGAAGTCACTTGACAATGTGCTTGATATAGCAGCTGAGCAATGAATGATAGGGAAGGAAAACAGAAATCATGGTCATGGTTCACATGGGAGGGGAGAGGGGGATGGGAAGGGAAAGTAACATTAAGACCTCAGCCTGTGTACATAGACACGTTGTTCTCAAGGGATCTCGCAGAGAACCACGGATGAGTTTGACTTTACATCAGAGCCTGTCATCACCCCCTGCATGACTCCTGCACTGAGTCCTACCTGCTGAAGAGCAAGGGAGGGGCTGGTGCCTAGCCCCACCAGGAATATTTCTTCCTCCTCCCCTTTCCCTTTAAAGGTCTCTCCACTCCTCCTTAAACTCCCCCTCCCCTCTCTCCCTACTCATCCTTGAACTGAATCGGTACTCAGAGCTAGGGTCTGTGTACCTAGGCTGAGACTTCTCTGGGCTATATGTAGCAGCAATTCCAGCTTTATCAACAGAGCCAGGAGAAGTCAATGTGCCCTTAGAAATCTCTGTTCAGAGTGGGAATGCGTTTCCAAGGAGGCAGAGTAACCCTTCTCCTGACCACAGCTATGTTGTGACATCATCCTCATCATTACTTAAGTCTGCTGGGTTTAGGTTTTGTGTTGTGTGTGTAAGTTACAGGTTGACATTGATTATTTATTGTTTGTCTTCATCAATTACTTATTGTTTGAGACCTGGTCTCTTGCTTAACCCAGAGCTCACCAGTTTAGGTAAGACGGACTGGCTAGTGAACCTCTCTCATTATAGTCTCTCTCTGTGCTTCTGCCCCCACCTTCTGTCTGCAAACAGATTAACTGTCTCATAAACCCAACGTGTATGGGTTTGATAAGACTTTCTAGTTCCAATACTCAAGACCTTCTCAATATGCTACCTGTCTGTGTCTTCAGCAGATGATGGGAGGGGGAATGGGTAAGAATGTGGTTACTTAGCTCAGCCCTTCAAAGGGGACTTGGGGGTCATGTAGCAAGGTGGCATGTAATATTTGGGGCATTCTTAATCCTAAAGCTAATTTCTTGTGTGTGTTCATCTATGTGAGGGTACACACACGTGTGCATGTACATATGGAAGACAGAGGAACAAAACAGAGGTTTTATTCTTTTAGACATGTCCTCCCTTTTGTTATTTTTTTCTTGAGATAGGGTCTAGGCTAATTATAGCTTCGGACTCACCCAGCAGGCTAGACAAGATGGCCAGCAAACACAGGGGTCTACCAGCTTCTACCTCCCCAATTCAGGGACTATAAGCCTGTGTCTCTGTGCCTGGGTTTTTCTTCCCTTTTTTTTTTTTTTGGTGGATTCCAAGGATTGAAGTCAGGTCTTTGTGCTTGTAAGGCAAGTACATCACCAACTGATCCATCTCCCCAGCCTGTCAGGGCTAATTTACCATTTGTGGGACATTCAGTGTAGCTGTTGACCTGCTAGAGAGGTCTGGCTGTGTTCCATAGGGTCACTTTGAGAAGTCTACTCTGGGGCCCAGGACACAAAAGAGATGAAATGGAGTTCTTTTTGTCTTTCAGCTGAGGTCTCAAAGATCAGTGTTGGTGTGCACTGTGCAATTTTCTGAACACTCGTTTCTAAAAGGGAATAATTATCTTATTAAATAGAAACAATTACATAAGATAATTAGTTGAATTCCACTTTGCTTCAAGATAAAATATGAAATGGAGTTCAAATTATGCTAATGTGAGTCTGCTGCAGACGAGTCTCCCTGGGCCACACTAAAGATGCTATCAAGTGAAGAAGAAAGGCTCCCAAGAGACCTTGGGCACTCAGTGGGCAGCATCCCTGGGAGCTGTGCAAGCTCTCTGCTTTTCTCCACCACTACATAGTAGACAGCCCCACCCTTGGCTGACCCAGGATTTTCTTCTGCTGAGTACCCAGATAAATGCTAACTAACTATAGACAGTGTTTAGCATAGTGTCTTTGGACTGAAGGCAGCCATGTTTGCAAACTGTGTGAGTAAGAATGACAAAGACAATGCATGAACAGTACAGTAAGCAATTAGTGAGGGTTTTATTTTTATTTTAAATTTAATTAGTTAAAAATCAGAGAAGCTTTACAGTGGTCTCATGACACAGGCTAGAATTGGAGTGCCCTGGGAAAAGAGGCTCTATAGATACATCCCACGGCTCAGCTGGAAACCCAGCTACAGAGTCAGCAGCCCTTGGTAGGTGGAAGGTGATGAGGGGCAGACAGACCTCCTCTAGAGGAAGGCAGTGCAGCAGGGCTTCAGTTCTCTCCTGCACTTAGTGGAGCTTTGGGATCAGATGCCCAAGGTACTTGGGTTGCCCTTTAGGTTAGCCATTGCTTTCTCATATTTCTTGAATTCCTACAAAATCTACAATTCCTATATAACAACTCATCTGGTGGGTCAGTTTCCTTGTCTACTATGTGTGTGTCTGTCTGTACAGGTTTGCATTTGTGAGTGTGGGGAGGCAGAGGTGGACACTGGGTGTCTTTGTCAATCATTCTCTCTACTCTCCCTGTTTCCGTTTGAGACAAGGTTTCTTAGCATGGAGCTCAGCAATTTAGGCAAGACTGACTGGTAGCGAGCCAGGGAATAAGCTGATGAAATAGGAAAAGAACACTAGATCTGTAAAGCTACCATTGCCTGTTATGACAGCCCAGAGAGAAGGTCTAGTTGGAAAAGTGCCTTATAGTTAGCAGAGATTTTAAGTGTTATTAGGTTTAATGCTTTACAAGACCTTTTATAAGAACATCATTCACAAACCCTAAGTTAAGCTAATATGAGTGCACAAACCAGGTTTCTCCAGCCACAGTTGTGATCTCACTGTAGAGAAGTATCACCATCCCACATGGGAGAACCAACTCTTGGGCAGTATGTTTCCTTTCCATCCATTCTTTGACCCTCAGCCAGCCAATGGCAACCACCAATCCACTGTCTCTATATAAATTTGCCTTTTTCCAAAAACATTTTCTACAAGCAGAACTTTATAATAGCTGGCCTTTTGCAGCTAGCTTTCTTTTATATAGTATTACGTCAGTATTTCAGACCCTTTCATGGCTGAACACTTTTCCATTATATAGACATACCAGATTTCGTCTGTCCATTAATTACTTGATTGGAATTTTCTTGTTTATGTTTTAGCTGTGTAAATAATTTCACAGTAATCATTTTTTCTTTTCATTTTATTTTTGTGTATGCATATGTGTATGTATCTGCTTGCATATATGTACTACATTATGCTTGGAACTTGAGGAGGCCAAAGGCATTTAATGGGATCCCTTGCAACTTGAGTTACAGGTGGTTATGGGCTGCCTGACATGGGTCTGATGTGGGTGATAGAAACTCTGATGCAGCAGCAGCACTCGCTACTAACCATTTTTCCAGCCCCAGTTTCTTGTTTTTGAGAAAAACTCTTGGTGTGCTGCACAGGCTAGCCTCAACTTCATGATCCTCCTGCTTCAGCTTCCAAAGTTCTAGGACCAGAAGAGTTAGTCACTGTTCTGACTGGCTCTGAACACTCTGTGTAAGGTTTCATGGATGTCTGTCTTCATTCCTCCATTGGCAGAGTTCTTTGTGTATTTTGGGTGGATCCCTTGTTAGATTTATGACTTGTAAATGTTTTTATTATCTTATGGATCTTTTAATTTTCTTTCTTTTTGTGTATCTATGTGTATGGTGTATGTGTGTATTTGTGTATGTCAGTTTGTACATGTGGGGGCACAGGTATGTGTATAAGTGTACGTATGTATGCGTGTGTGTGGAGGCCCCAGGTTGATGCTGGTGTTTCTCTCCATTATTTTCCACTTTCTATATTGAGTCAGGATTGCTCACTGAGCCCGGAGCTTGTCATTTATGCTAATCTGGTTAGCCAGCTTGCTCCAGGGATTCTGTCTGACTTCTAGGCACTGGGGTTACAGGTTGGTTGCCAAACACACCCAGTTTTTACTTATGGAGTCTGGGGATTTGAACTCTGGTCTTTACGCTTGCATAACAAGACTTTGACACTGAGCTACTTCCCCAGTGCTCTTCACTTTCTTAATGTCACTAATTTTAATATAAGACCTTTATATTTTGATAGTCTTGAGTTGTTTTGTTTTAGCTGTTGTGTTTAGGCTTATGAGACATTTTTAGTTTATTTTCATCTATACAACTCAGTATTTACAAGAACCAGGTAGGTGGATTTTAAACTACTACTTTAACATATATGACTCAGACTCAAGTGAGTTTCCCAAGACCAGACTAATATATATTGATGCTAGGATTCAGACATAAACATGAGACCAAATGCAGGTACACATTTTATCATGTCACAGGCACACTGGGCACTGCCGGCCATGCGACCTCAGTTATTCTCAAAGTACACAGCACACCCACATTCTGTGATTAGGTAATATGGAGAAGAAGTCAAAATCTTATCCAAAGAAGTGTCCACTTAGGAACTGCTATTTTATTAGTGTTCATACTGGAAAAAATAATTTGGCAAATACCTTCTGAGGCTAGAGTTCATTAAAAAGACTTGTACTCCAAGATGAAGATACATATCAGAAGACCAACTAGATTCTCTTAAGGCATGGTCAGTGAACCATATGCCATTTCCCATTACTTTTTTCCTTAATTAAATGATGCTACATAAACTATTAAAGTACACTTTTTCTAAGAGGAAGCCAACAATCTCACTAACCTCAGAAGACAGGCTTAGACTGGTTGCTTCCAGACCTTAAGTAGCTCATCTGCCTTGTAGGTGGGAAAAGGTCAAATGGAACAGAAATGAAAAGTAACCCACGGCAGGAGAAAGAAAGAAAAAGAGGAGGAGAAATGAATGATTACATTGCTTAGACAGAGACTCAACAGTGTATGTTTGGGGACTGTCAATCCTAAATGACATTGGAATGTGATGGCTGCTAGGGAGAGTTTTCCACTGCAGGATTTCAAAGCCCATTTGTTTGGTTGGACAACTTGTTGCTCTAGACTCGGTGACTTAACAGATATTGGTCTGGAGGCTGAGAAGTCCTGTGGTTGGTACAATTTTCTTGTCTATATTCCTGCATGGTAAAGAGAAGGTGGGAGGAAAAGGGGATAGGAGGATGCGGGTGTTTGTTCTTATAATATAATAAGGAATCTAATTCCACTCATTGGGGTTCTAGGCCATCCATAGCCAAGAAGTACCGGGGTTGTTGAAAGGAGAGGGAAGAAGGAACAGATTTTCCTGTCTATAGAAGGCTTCATCTCAGATGGCACCCTATGAAACAAATATACAAGAGGAAATATTGTTTTTGATTGAAATTTTCAAATCTAGAGACTACTAGATGAGCAGAGGAAAGAAAGAAAGGAAAAAAGAAAGAAAGAAAGAAAGAAAGAAAGAAAGAAAGAAAGAAAGAAAGAAAGACTGAGTTTTCCTCAGGAAGACATCATCAGTGGAGTCCCTCCTATGCAGACTGTCTGGTTCTCAGGAAGACACCTCCCATGGTGTCCTGTGCAGAAGGGTCTTATCAAGGCCTGGTCTCTTTCATAAGTCACACTCTTCTCATAAAAGCGCTAACACTATCAGCTCAGTTCTGTGGATAAAGAAATGAAGGCGGAGTGAAAAATACATTCTCCAAGGTCACACTGCCCATGGATAAGTGGTGAGTCTGATTGTAAAAGTGTAATGACAACTAATATAGAGACCCAGGCACCACTGTGAGGGACTGATAATATGTGTATATGGTTTCAGGGTTGCTCACTTTGTATTGGATAAGCAATTAGGGGGTTCATGCCTGGGAAAGACTAATTTTCCCTCTCAGCAGTCATTAGTTGCCTGTAGTTTTTTGTCTAGGTGTTGGGCCACTTATGAGATTTCCCTCTTCCGTGTTAGCAAGTCTATTGGTGCTATCGTTGCTTGGTCTTGTGTAGGAAGCCATATTGTTGAGGTGTTATGGATGTAGCTTCCCTGTCATTTCTAAGAATCAATCTCACGTCAGACTTCCAGGTCCTCTGACTCTTGGAATCTTCCCATGCCCTTTTCTATGATGTTCCCTGAGCTTTAGGGGAAGGGTTGTGCTGTAGATGTATCCACTGGTGCTGGACAGCCCATGATCAGTTGCTCTCTGCATTTAGAGCAGTTGTGATTTTTTCAGAGACTGTCTTCTGAGAAGAGGGTAAGAGCTATGCTTATTTGTGGGTACAAGAGTAAATATTTAGGGATTTGCTGGTCTACTAAAGTGGCAGGAGTATGTTCTCCTCTAAGATCCATATCCTCACTACCTCCAGAGAGTTGCCTAGGTTTCTAGTACCAGACATGATTTCTTGCCTGCTGAGTGGGCCTTAATCCAAATAGAGAGCTAGCTGTTCGTCACCACCAAGATATGAGTGCCACTACCTCACCTTACTGATATCTTGCCGTGCTGGTCACTGTAGTTCACAGACAACACAGATGGGTAGGACTACTGATTGCTTCCTTCCCCTGGCAGATTGCATGGCACCTTCTGACACTCCGGAAGCTAAACCTTAGGAAGGAGGCTTTCAGGTCAAGTCCAGCTAATCCTCCTAACCTCATGTCCTGAGTGTCTGTAGTCTTCAGCAATAAGGATTTACGTTCAGCCTCTGGGAGGCAACCAAGGAAAACAGCAGTAGCTTATTGTCTTGAGAGTCTCTCGGGCTATCTTGACCAACAACTTAAAAGGTGGCTCCTCATACCTGCTAATGGGGGTTTTGTTAGTTTATGTTCTTGTGGGGAGCATTGTCAGCCATATATATAATGTAATTTTAGGTAAATATAAAATGAGTTTTTTCTTTTTATTTATTCTTTGTGTCTTTCACATCATGCATCTCCACCCCATTCCTTTTCCTGTCCCTTTGAATCCACCCTGTGTCCTTGTAAGCTCCCCCCAAATAAAATCAGATTTAAGAGAAAAAAGAAAAGAAAAAGAGAGAAGGAAAAAAGTAATCTCATCATGGAAACTGTTGTGTGATGCAGTGAGTCACACAGTAAACCCTTTTATCTAACCCTGTAACTACCCAGGGTTATGTGTTGCCCCCCAACCCCCCACTCAACATCCACGCCATCTGTGATCTGCTGGAGCACATGAAAGGACTGGTCCTGCAGACCCAAAGCTGCAGAATCTCCACAACACAGGGCAACAGCAGGATAACCAAGAGGAGTCCCAGTGAGGGCCATTATTAGTGTAGCAGAAACCAGAGACCTTGAACCAGACCAATGACTCTTCACAGTGAACACTTGCAAATATAGTTATATGGATAAAATGAGTTCTTAAGGCTTTTCAAACATCCTTAGTGTTGTCTGTCCCTTCTCCCTCCCTTTCACTCTGTATTGAAACCCAACATTATACCTAATTCAGTGGTTCTCAATCTTCCTGATGCTGCAGCCTTTAGTACAGTTCATGTTGTGGTAACCCCAACCATAAAATTATTTCTTTACTACTTAATAACTGTAATTTTGCTACTGTTATGAATCATAGTGTAATTATCTGTAAATATTTGATTTGTGATCCCCAAAGGGATTGAGACCAACAGGTTGAACACTGTTTTCCCATTTCCCCTTTCTATCCTCTGTATCCCACTAGTCCCACTCTGTAAGAGGTCTCAGCTCACTTCAGGCAATGCCCCCTTTGAGCAGGTGGTCCTGGGGTGCGCATGCAGGGTGAGCAAACAGTAGAGAGTAAGCCACTAAGCTGTGTTCCTCCAGGGCCTCTGCTTCATTTCCTGCCTCTAGGTTCCTACCTGAGTCATGCCCTGACTTCCCTTCATGATGGACTGTAAGTTGTAAGATGAAATAAACCTTTCCTCTGAAAGTGGCTTCTGAGAACAGCAATGGAAAGCAATCTAAAACACTATTCAATCTTAGCTTGTACCTCAGTTTCTTCATCTGTGTAATGGGATCCTGTCAGCACTTGTCTATAGGGTCCTTTTGAGAATTAAATAGATGGACACTTTTAGCTCACTAAGATAGACCTCACTTTAGATAAATGTTATCTATCTGCAGTATTATTAATTGTTCTTATCCCATGTTATAGTCACTAAAGTCTTCCAAAATCTACACTTCAATTTTAAAGCCCTTTGGCCTTAAAAAGTACCTTTTCTTACTTCTCTGTCAGTTGATGCTACGAAGGCTTTTTTAAAAAGCTGTTTTGAAAGCTTAGTTCTTCTAAAAACTACATTTATTTGTTTGTGTGTGTGTGCATGTGGAGGTCAGACAACAGATTTCTCCACTTTTAATGTATGGGTCTTGGCAATTGAACTCAGGTCATCAGGTTTGGCAGCAAGCACCTCTATCCATGGAGTAATGCCACTGATCCCAAAGCTAAACTTTATAGTCTTATTTTCAAAGAATGAAACAGTGAACAAGAACAACACAAAAAGATATAGAAGGGGAATCAAGGGACATTTGAAACAATATTTGACAGTTTGCTCAACAAAAACAGCAAGTTAATGGATTCATTCCTGAGTTGAGAAAATAAATACCATTTTTTTCTTTTGGTGTTGGTATACATTTATTTTCTAGAAAAATCACAAAAGCCTTGGAGCTCAGCTCTACAGGGAGCCATCCAGCCATCTTACTTTCATTACTTCTAGAGAAGTTTACGACGCTGTCTCCTGAATTATAAACATGAGTGAACAGATGGCACGGGAGAGAAGCTGTACATACTCATTTTTAGGACTGCAAATTGGCCCTTCACAGAGACCGCCATTGACAGAGCTTGCTCTGTGACCTTACCCAAACTATGTGGGATTCAAAAGATAGTATTTGTATTCCAGCTATGACGTACAAGGGTTTTAAAGGAGCCCATATTAAAATATATTCCTTTAGGTAATGAAGTTTGAATAGAAAAAGCATAGGAAAAGACCATCATGAATTCCTGGGAATAGCCTGGCTAATGTAATTTGCATAACATTTTGTGCTAAGCTTCCAGGAAGCCCCGGCAGAAAAGCAATCCCATTATGAGAAAGAAGGACATAATGCAAGCCTCTTCAGTTGGTAGAGTGGAGGGAGCACTGGGCTGTTGGTTTGTGACGCTGTCTGTAGCATTTTTCATCCTCTGAGTAATGCTCGACCCTCATGCATGGGGCTAGAACACAGCAGTCTAGCAAAGACTGACATAAAGAAAAATTGAGCATCCTATCTGCACGGCCCATTTAGTTGACACATTTCCTATTTTGTTTTGGCTAAAGGGAATGGACCAATTGCTTTGCTATGATCAGAACCTGGCTATGTCCTTGTGACAGAAGTGCCCATATATAACAGGAATACAAGGTACTCAAATAGTCTCTGCCTCCCTCTTCATAAAAAAAGTTTGTTGCTATCAGGACTTTTGTTCCTAAGCAAAGATGAACCTGCCATTTTCATAATGGTTATTTCTAGCTTTGGCTTTTTGATTCTCATCATGTTGAAATATTGTACAAGATTGTTAGTAAAGAAGGAAAGAAGAAAAAAAGAAATAAAAAAGGAAAGATGGAATAATGGTCTTGAATATGTAATTCATTGTTTGCCGTACAATCTTGGACTTTTTCTTGAATATTTATAAAACATAAAGTGAGGCAGAATGCCACCTATGGATTTTTATGTGTTGCCCTGCCTGGCCTGGAGCTTGCTGTGTAGACCAGCCTGGCTTTGAACACACAGAGATCTGCTTGTCCCTGTCTCCAAGTACTGGGACTAAAAGGTGTGCACCATTACATTCAGATAGGATTTTTTTTTATGTGAGTGATTTCTAAATCCCCTCTGTATTTTTACAAATGGACTTTGTTAGAGTATTTTTAAGTTTGCAGACTATATGGTAGTAGAAACAGTTTTTAATTAGCCATCTCTCCCCATTTCCTATAATGTCCTACAGCTTGGCACATTCAATAAATGTTGATTCCTTATTAATTCAAGGGTACAGTTTACTTTTCTTTAGTTTTCCTGAATATGTTTGCCATTCCAGAACCCTGTGAGAGACAGACAGCTTTGGATGTCCTCACTCCCTCAGATTGTGGCAGTTTCCAGTGGTACTGACACAGTATGTTTAGGATTCCCCTAAAGAGCTTAAAGGGGGCACATTAAGTTTAGTATAAACTCTTGGAGGACACTGAACTGAACAGGAGTTGGTTAGGTGAGCTTTGGCTTAGCATCTCAGAGAGATGGTTAAAGAAGAAAAAGTCACTGGGGAGCAGAGTCCAGGTTGATGGAGGCTTCTGGCCCATTGTTATTAGTCCTTTTCCCACCACATCTCAAGCTGTGAGCAGTAGGGGTCTTCTGGTTTTCTCTTGATTTGACTAAGTTAACTAATTCTTGGGAGGAAGATGGCACAGGGAGGGGTCACTTTTATCAAATCATGGAAAGAGAGATGGTGTCCACATGACTGTTCATGGTGGTTATCAAGCTTGGTCCTTGACTGGGAAAGGATTTACAACACAGTTCCTGGTACTGACATTCCCTAGAAGGAACACACAATCCACATATTGAGTGGGAACTTCTGTATCAGCTTGTATTATTTGGAACTTCCACTTTCTTTTATTCATTTAGAGTTTCATACATGTGTATAATGAATGAAACATGGTCATATATATCCCAATTTCCCCTTCAATTCTTCCATATACATCAAACACTTCCTAATTCCATGTCTTCGTCTTTTGATAACCTGCTAAGTCCAACCAGTGCACATAGGAAGCACTGGTCGGACTTAGCACGTTAACAAAAGATGAAGTCTATCAGTGGCCACACCCACTCCCTGGAGCAAGGGAAGCCTATCAGTGGCCACACCCCATAGAAGAATGGATTTCTTTTCCCCAGCAGTTTTCAATTGTCAATAGCATCTCCATGAGGGCTGGGCCTGGAGATTGTCTTTCTCGTCTATGTTGAGGTTTCAGCAGCATTGGAGAGGTCCTAAGCCCTAAGGTAGAACCAATTATTTGTATTTTGCTAAATGTTGTTAACTTGCCTTCTAAATTCTGCTCTTTATACCCGTTATTTGCATTTTTAAATTATTTTGGTTTTTCGAGACAGGGTTTCTCTGTAGCTTTGGACTCTATCCTGGAACTCACTCTGTAGACCAGGCTGGCCTGGAACTCACAGAGATCTGCCTGCTCTGACTCTAGAGTGCTGGAATTAAAAGCATGAGCTGTCACCACCTGGCTCATTTGCAATTCTTACAAAAGAGATTTGCCTCTTGTTTCTCATTTCTTCACTCATTTATTTGTATAAATACAAACTCATGAGTATTTATTTTTCAGATTGGATTATGATCTGATTCCACTTTATTTGATGCTTAAATTCTCCTAGCTTTGGTCACTGGGGATTTTTTTCCAGTTGTTTACTATGCCCTGTTGGCATGTCCCGGTCAACTTAGGCTTTTTGTTGAGCACTTTGTTTTTTGTTTTTGTTTTTTTTTAACCTCCTGGTACCAAAAGATGTTCCAGGAGCTTTTGCTATTTCCGGAGTCTGCCATGCCCCCAAGGAGAATGGCAGGATTGAAGCTGTGCTGGTTAGTTTTTATTGCCAAATTGACACAATCTAGTGTTACCTGTCAAGGAGTCTTAATTGAGACAACTCTGATAGGCCTATGGTCATGTCTTGATTGTTGAGTTTCAATTGATGTGGGGGGGGGCAGCCCACTATGGGAGTACCATCCCTAGGCAGGTGGGTCTGGGCTATATAAGAATCCTAGGTAAGCATGAGCCAATGGGCAACCCAGTAAGCAGTGTTAGTCCATTGTTTCAGCTTCAAGTTCCTTATTTCATTACCGTTTTTTTCTGTTTGTTTTGTTTCCCTGAATGATGGACTGTAAGCTGAATAAACTCAGTCCTTCCCAAGTTGTTGTGTTCGTGATATTCATCACAGTAACAGAAAGCAAACTAGGGCCAACATAAGTTATGAAGCTATTCTGACTCATCTAAGCTGCCAGCCCTCACTGTGAATAAAATCAGGATGAGAACAGGTTGTTTCTACTCATAATTTCTACCTATTTATTCTAAAGTATTAAGAACATTTCTGAAGAAATTGCAAGTTAGCACGGGCTTCAGTAGTCTTTATTATAGACTTCTATGCAAAGCTATGAGACTTGAGAGTTATAAGCACTGAGACTTGTTGGATGTCATACTATGCAAGAAAAAAACAAAAAACAAAAAACAAAAAACACCTGGAAGTTTCTGAAGGATTTTGGAGAGATCACTTGGATGTACCATTTCTTAGAGAAGGAAGGTTCCTGTAGCAGTCTGAGTGGTTGTTGAAATAGAAAGAGACCTCTGTGGTAACTCGGTCTTTGTCAGGGCTACAGGGGTCCTGGCAGGGATTCTGTAAGTCCATAGCTATAGCTATTCTGTAACTCCATAGCTACTATAGCCATTCTGTAACTCTATAGCTGGAGGGACTAGGGTCTCCATAGGAAGCTGTCTTTGTAAGATTTCATATCTCCTTTACATGATTTTTAGTCCTGGACAGCTAATGGAAATCCCCAGGGGCATTCTAGAAATAATTCAATGAATTAAGGATGCTTTAGATTGAGGGTTAGACATTTGAATCAAGCTGGGTCTTATTACAAGAGCCATAATTGAAAGCCCTCAGACATTTTGGAGTCAGAATGTACTCCACAGAATAGTACCTGGAAAAGATATTAGAACTGCACACTGGGGCTATAAGTACAAACATGTTTTTCCTGTGATTAAAACTCATTGCTGTTCACATCCTGTGACTCGGAGGGAAAAATTATTTTCTAATCATAATGAACCATTGGGATTTGTTCAGAGTCAGGCAGAGCTCTGTTCTTCATAGACGTCCTTATTTTTTTTTTTCTTTTTCTTTTCTAGCACTTCCCTAGGGTGCTGGCCCAAGAACCTCCTGTTCTCACATTTCAATTTAATTTCTTCCCAACAGTTTATTGCCTTATTAAATATCTTCCTTTTCAAAAGTTTACTAGGCATGTTCTGTTGCTCTTTCTAATGCATAGAGCTTGCCATCTTCTGCATTTTCAGAGTTCTCATTTGAAAAGTAGAACCAAAGTCAAAGATGAGTCATCTCCACCACCATAACAGACTCTATGTTACTTTCTTCCACGAATATGTCACGGACATAAGATCAGATATGTTAGCATTGTTGATGAGCATCACAATTACTAAGAGTTTATGTGAAGCTCTGCATGTATATTGTTGAAGTTATATATCATAACTGTTAACAGTTCTGTCTTCCTCCTCTAGGGATGTTTATGATTCCTAGATCCTCTAGGTCTCCATGAATGCTAGCCAGCATCTGTTTCTGTCAGGGCTCAACCAAGAGATGAGAACCAAGTTAGTTGTTTTTATAAGAAAGTTAAAATACAAAATGTCCCTAATTAGGTATAAAGACACATTGATTAATTAATTAAACAGTCAAGATAAAACAATTACAAATCACAGAAATCTCAACTGCTGCCCCAGGCCTCAGAGAACACTGCAGAAGATAAGTTGGTAAAATTGTAGGAGCCAGAGTTGGAATGGACTTTTGTGAACAGTGTTTTCTGGACACCACAGGCCTCAGCACTCATGAACTTCCAGCAGCTGTGTTACTGGTGTAAGACCAGTAACAAGCCAGTAAGCATTGTAGCATGGACAAGAGAGGGGCTGAGGAGCTGCCCCACCCCCAGCTGAGGAGCTTCTGGCAGTTGCTGCTGAGGGAAGGTCAGTTTTGTCAGGGTACAGCACTGGGTGGGTTGATGGTGCTGGAGTGGACCACACACTTGCATTTGGATAGCACCAGTTCTGTACTCGGTGAGCTACTGAAAACGAAGAAAGAGAACATGAAGTTGAAGGACGCTGGAGGGACCAGGAAAAAGTTGGAGGGGTAATGCCAGGGTGGATATGATCAAAATACACACATGTGTGGAATTCTCTGATAACACTGACAATGAAGCAATAATAAAAGAATCATAGAAATACCAAGTGCAGAAGGCAGCTATCATGCTGAGCTGGCAGAACAGAAGAAAGAAGGTAAAATACCAGACTCTGAGCGGCTTGATGGGGAGCTCTCCTTAGGTAGGGGTGACTGAGGATGGAGCTTGACTCTTGTGGAATAGCTATACATAAAGGGACACCTGGATGTGTGACCCAGTCCTGTGAGGAAGGGACATGGGTTAAAGGTGGCAGAGTATCTGGGAGGTCACAATATTGGTGCCCCTGTGAACATGGGAACAGCTGTTCCTCCTGTCAGGGAAGAGACACCAAGGTGTGGGTGATGGTGGTGGGAATCTGAGAACGGTGGTCAGCCTGGGCAGTTGCTTTTACCCACGTTATCTCTGGGGTCCAAAGGACCTCTTACCAGCCCAGCTCTGTACCTTGAGCTAGTTACTAACTTTCTTAACATCTGTTAACATGTTTCTCAGGCATAAATGAGGCTGCTGCTCCTTATTGGATATTTCTGAGTGAGAATGGAGAGTGGCAGTCTTTGTGAATCTCTTGGCAAAGTAGCTAGGACTCAGACCCCAGCTACATGCTGCGAATAAATGTAGGGACATTTTAATCATTGGTTTTCCAGATCTGAGTGATTTTGAGCCCAAAGCACATTTGGCATTGCCTGGAGATACTAAAGATTACCGTGCTTTGAGAGCAGTAATACTAAATATTTCTGCCAAAGATACTGCTGAATCCCAGGCCTGGGAGGCTGCTGAATACCACACAGTGCACAAAACAGCAAACGGGTATATGACTCCAAGTATTGGCAGTGCTTGGTTATATATCCCTGGTTTGAGTGGACCTTGTGACACGTTTCTGTAATTCAAGAACTCAGAGGCCAAGGCAGGATGAGGAACATGGTGGAGAGCAGATTAACCTCTCTACCTCATTAGCTCTGATTAGGGTGAGAGGCTTAAACTAACCACCAGGAACATCTTAGTTATTTTTCTAATTTCTGTGACAAAATGCTCAACAGGAAAACGTAACTGGTGAGGGTTTATCTTTGTTCAGTTATCCTGGGGGTAGACAGGGCAGTGGGAATACACAGCTTATTGGTTCTTACACCAGAAAACCAAGAGCTCAGGTCAGCACTAGAGATAGATTTAACTAGAGCTCAAATGCCATATGATAGGTCAATTCTTCTAGAGACCAAAACCCCATCAAACTGAGGGGAGCATTGACATTTCTATCCACAAGAGTTCCTATCTGTATCGTGTCAATTGGTTTTGAGTCAGTCTTAAAACATCCAGGAGTCTATTTAGATCACAGTTTTATATTTGTAACAAGACATCCATATCACTAACTTCAAATTGTCCTATGGGCTTTTGTGACTATATATATATATATAATATATATAATATATATATATATATATATATTTGTTTTGAACATTTGTTTTCTCTATTAGATTTCTCAGTCTAGGAAGAGTAGTCATGTTCTGCCCTTGAGCTATTCCCCCTGGAAATTTAGTCATTTTCTTCCAAGTCATGTTAATGTTACCAAATGACTCAAGGAAAACAAACAAACAAACAAAACAAAATTGAGCAAACAACAAATAAAACCCACTGAACAAAGTTTCTTGGGACTGGATAGTTTATAGTTATGTCTGGACAAGGGTCTCACATCCCCTTGAGCTGTTCTCTTCTCCTTCAGCAACTGTCCATGCAGTGCTAAGGTCTCCCTTTATGTGTGAGCTGCTATTCCCTCAGACACTGGTCCTCACATCAAGATAAAAAGGTAGCCATTACAGCCCAGGTACCACTCACACTGTTCACTTTTTACAAGAGGAGAGACAGCGAGTTTTTCTTCTTCTGCGACTTTACTCCCGAGTTCATAATTGTAAGGTTAAAATGAAAGTGGCAAGACCCCTTTGTTTCTGGCAGATCTGGCAGAACCCAAGCTTTCTCCCAGTTACAGATGAGACACAAAGAGCTCCATTGAGTGGGTAACAGAGTGTCATATCATTAGCACCGAACCAACCTTATTACTCTGTTTTAATTAGCCCTCTAATTATTTTCAGCTGCTACTAATGAGCTGCAACTGTGGTAAGAAACAGAACCTTAGGTAAATGCATTGAAAACTACTTTTCAGTTGAGTGGAGAGGGTATTATAGCAGGTTCCTGGGAGCTTTGGGTCAGTGGTGGGGTATGCTAGGAAGTTCATGGGAGCTTTGGGTCAGTGGTGGGGTATGCTAGGAGGTTCATGGGAGCTTTGGGTCAGTGGTGGGATATGCTAGGAGGTTCATGAGGACTTTGGGTCAGTGGTGGGGTATGCTAGGAGGTTCATGGGAACTTTTCCTGTGGAGAACTAATTGTAATGAACTTCATCAAATAATCACCCTTTTACATTGATTCCCCTTTTTCACTATTCAGGGCTGAGAGGTGCTCAGACTATAGCTCAGTTTAATTTCACATAGCTTATGCAAATAAGGGAAAGTAAGTTTTACCTGCTATCACATTTTAAAATATTTTAAAAAGTATTTTTATTTTATTATTTTATGTGACTGGTGTTTTGCCTGCTTGGGTGTCTGTCAACCATGTGCACAGTGCCCTCGGAAGTCAGAAGTAGGCACAAGATCCTGTGTAACTGGAATCACAGATGTTTGTGAGACACCCTATGGCTGCTGGGAGTTAAACCTAGGTCTTTTGCAAGAACTCAAGTGCTGTTGACTGTCATTTCTTCAGCCCATAGTTTAAAATATTTTTATTTTTATTATTCTGCTTGGTGTGTGTGTATGTGTGTTGTGTGGTGTGTATATGTGTGATGTGTGTGTACATGTGTGGTATGTGTGTGGTGTGTGTGTATGTGATGTGTGATATGTGTATGAGTATGTGTGTGTGTGGTGTATGGTGTGTGTGTATGTGGTATGGTGTATGGTTGTGTGTATATGGTATGTAGTGTGTGTGTATGGTATGGTGGGTGTGTGTTTGTGTGTGTGGGGGGTGTGTACATGTGTGGTATGTGTGTGGTGTGTGTATGATGTGTGTGTATGTGATGTGTGATATATGTATGTATGGTGTGTGTGTGGTGTGATGTGATGTGGTGTGGTGTGTGTATATGGTGTGTGTGTGTGTGTGTGTGTGTGTGTGTGTGTGTGTGTGTGTGTAGTGTGGTGTTGTGAAGATGTCAGAGCACAGCTTGGTGGAGTCAGCTCTTTCCTTCCACCCTATTGGTGGAAGATATTGATTTGAGGCTTCTAGACTTGGCAGCAAGCACCTTTAACCCCTGCTTTATCTGGTGGGCCCTGGAAGCACATCATTTCTTTGTGTGTGGGGTCTTCAGCTCACACATTACGATTCTTTGCTGCTTGGGTGATGGGCAAGTACTGTGGAAGCCTTTTTCTTCCATCTCCGTGGTTGGGTCCTTGCTGAGAGTTTGCTCTGTGAGTTCAGCTTCTCATGTCACAGAGCTGGTTTCAGTTGCATCTCTTCCTACAAGATAAAACGTAGGTTCCTAGGTCCTGCTGCAGAGTCCACTCCTCCCTGGGGCTCCCCAACACACACAAGTGCCATCAAAGCATGGTCTCTATTTCTTCCTTTGGGCTTTTGATCTTTTCGTGTCAATTACTTAGAATCTGATTATGGCTGAGGATCGTCCTCTGGACTCTAAACATATGGATCTATCCCACCTTTTGAAGATATCCTTTGTATGATCTCTGTAGTATGCCCCAACTATTTCACAACTGGATCTCCATCGAAAGGGCAAACTGATTATAGCATGTGAACAGATACTATGGCTGTGTTTGTGGGGAGGATGCAGAATGCAGAATGGGACGGAAATGAGTCATCATTCAAAGGTATCTCCATCATCAGATACAATAACCTCATAGCTCAGATAATGGTGGAATAAAATATGAGTTGTTTCCATCATCACATTCCAAGAACAGCCTTAGCTTAAATAATGACATAATGGAGTAGTCTAGAGATGAGTGATGAGCATTTGTTACTTTTATTTTAATAGAATTCATTTAATTGTAAAATAATTTGGCTTTAACAAAGGCCATGTGTGGTAGCTGGTTGAATGTTGGCAATGGCTCTTGTGCACTATTGAAAGCCACCACTGGAAGCCACAGCATGGAGCTTAACATCTCCCTCTGCATGTATAAAGCATCTATAGAACTTAGTTTTTACAGTTTTCAAATATCTTGAACTTACTTGTAGCCAAGGCTTGCCTGGAATGCCTGGCCTTCTTTTTTCTACCTGAAGTGTTGGGATTATAGGTGTCATGCTGTTGTGCCAGGTTGGAAAGGAGCCCAGTGACTAACCCAAGGAGAGGACACTGATGCAAAAGCAAAAGGTTTCTTTTTATTTCAAGCTGGCCAGCTAGGGTCTCTCTGCATGCCAGGCAAATGAGATGCCAACCAGCCAAAAAGAGAAACTTTTAAAGGGGCAGACCATAACATTGGAGGCCACAAATTTCAGAGTTTCCATAGTTATTTCAGGTCATACAAAGTACAGAGTAAAGCAATAGCTATATATTTTAAACGGAAATCCACTGGAGTGAGATAAGACAGGGCATGAGCTTGCAGGGTTACAGGGTCACAGGATCTGTCAGTGATCCCCTGGGCTGGGGGATCTTTATGACCAGCAATTAGCAAAGGAATGTTAACAAGAGTGGTGGACAGTTACCTCCCCTTCTCTGAGAGCAGGGAACCAGGCGCCAGCCATGGCACTCCTGATTTAAGGAGTTAAATCTTCCTTTACCGTTCGAAGTTCCCTTTTCAGGGCCTAAGTTTTTAAACATTTGTTAATTTTAATTTTTGGTTCCTCAATGCCACCATGCCTGAATATTCTGTCTGTATAATATTCCACCCTCTCCCCTGCCAGCTTTAATTACAAGGTGAACATAGAGATAATCACAGCTATATTCTTTCCCTGGCTCCATCATGACAGCATTTTCTGTCTACCCTGACAGGACCTTTTGAATACAAGTATTCTTGTTAGAGATTCAGCCAAAAAGCACTTAAAAGAAAAGCACACTTTCAGGTGGATGTGGTTCTGTGAATAAGTTGAAAAAGCAAGACAGTCATGACTGGGTGTATCAAAACCCTTAGAAGGCCAACTTCTAAAATTTTTGCTCAGGGTTCAAAAAAAAGGAACTACAAATAAGCGAAGGAACTAAAATCTGTGGGAAAAAGGAATCAATTCACACCCAGTTGCTTCTCTGCATGTTCTTTAGCCTTCTTTTTCTCTGTCTGTTTCTCTGTTTCTGTTTTCTGTTTCTCTTTATTTTTCTCTGTGTTCTTGGGGGTACTAGTATATCTATGCTTGCAATAGTAATTCTTTTTGCAATACAATGTAAGGCTTGAGTTTCTCTGGGTCAACATGGCAGATAAGATTTACACACAGAGCAATAAACTAAAACTACTAGGAGACACTTTTAGCAACAATTTCTTAGGGCTGTAGGTCAAAGAAAGGGTCTAAGTTTAATTTGCACAAGAAACAAAACCTGGCACCTTCCAGTGCTCTGGCCTCAGTGGTGGCACAGGCCTTCAGGAAAGTTTACTTTTCTCTGAGGATGAGCAAATGGGCTGATTACCTTTGTCTTTATCTTCTCAGGGAAATAAGAGGAGCAGTAAATCTCTGAGCTAAGATTTTGGGTTAATAAAACAAGAAGTTTGAGAATCTTTTAGTTCAGAGTTAGTTTAGGTTATCTCTTCTCTATCTGCCAGTGAGGTAAAACCAGGGCATGCTTATTTCTTCTATTCATCTAAGCAGCTATGAATCAACAGCTTTGGGTAGTAGTAATTCTATGTCGTTGGATTCCTGGGAATGTCTTAGATGGGATGATTTTGCACAGACCCTAAACACTGACCAAATGCCTGTCAATAAAGATAATTGCAGAAAGGCAGATCTCTGCAATTACAAAGGAGAGCAGAACAAGGACCTGATAGTGAGAAACAGGTCTCACACATAGCTAAGGAATGTAATCAGTAAACTAGGACCTGTTAATGGAGAAGAGGTTTCACACATAGCTAGGAAGTGTAATCAGTAAACTACAAATGCATGGAAGAAATTGTTCCCAATAAATGATCAGATGATGCTGAACGGTGGGAAGCAAATCCCAAGTTTGTTGCAGAAAGGAATAAGCTACAGGAAGAATTTACAGCAAGAAACAGCCACTTCATTCATGAGACTATACTGCCAAATACAACTTTTGTACTGGTTTAATCCATCAGAATTCTTAATTCTTCTGAGTTATCTCATGATATGATAGCTGTATAATTACTGTGTGATCTTTTGGCTTGTAGCATGGGTGGACAGTGGGACGTTCGTATAGAGACTGACGGTAGAGCCCACATGGGGAGACCAATGGTAGAGCCCACATGGGGAGACCGATGATAGAGTCTGCATGGGGAGACTCATGGTAGAGTCTTCATGGGGAGACCGATGGTAGAGTCTGCATGGGGAGACTGATGGTAGAGTCTGCATGGGAGACTCATGGTAGAGCCCACATGGGGAGACTCATGGTAGAGTCTGCATGGGAGACTCATGGTAGAGTCTGCATGGGGAGACTGATGGTAGAGTCCACATGGGGAGACTCATGGTAGAGTCTGCATGGGAGACTCATGGTAGAGTCTGCATGGGGAGACTGATGGTAGAGTCCACATGGGGAGCTGAGGAGAGGGTACTTGGTTCTTAGACAGTTTTCAGGTATCTGTTAGTGTAAGGGGAGATTAGTGTAAGGGGAGATAATTTTAAACTTCCATATAGACTCTAGAAGCAAGAAGGGAGTCAGGACTGAGTGTATAGCTGAGGATAGCTCTACACACACATCTTATATTTAAAGTTGCAGGAGTGGATGAAATATTATACAGACAGAATAAGGGTGGACTCAGGCATAGGGACACAACACCTGTAATCTCAACCCTTCAAGGTGGAGGTAGAAAAGCCAGGCACTCAAGACCAACCTTGGCTACCAGTGAATTCAAGTCCAGTCTCAGTAACATTAGACCCTGTCTTTAAAAAGAGAAGAGAGGCCTGAGATACACCATTTAAAAAGAAGATGGAGACTATTATCATATTCTACATAACATTTTCACATGCTTTGTCTTTCCCTAGTCAAGCAATGACCTTAAAGAGAGAAGAAGCCTCCTGGGACACACTGTGGTGGCTTACCATTGCAGGATTTTATTGGACTGAAACGCAGAATAAAGCAGAGGTTTCTTTGCATACAGCAGAAGCAGAGCTGACACCTCAGCCACTGTTGTGCATAGGACAGTGCCTGGTCATGCAGACCCCACCTTGGCAGCCTACTGGTGTGATAGCAGAACATGAATAGCTATGTTCACACAGCCAGGCACACACCTGGCCTCCAGGGAGGCAGACAAAATGCTGTCAGAGCCACATGTGAAGAGAGAGCAAGTGGAGACAGTGAGAGCAGGGCCCAGCTTAAGCACAGGTCTGGGCAGGGCTAGGGCCAGCTACCATTCCAGTCTCTGCTGGTCAGGGTTCTGGAGAGGCACAGTCCTCAAGTGTACTGGGAATCCAAGGAAATGTCAAGTTGAAGGTATTTTAAGGAGCATGAAAGAAGGACTTTCCTAGAGACTAAACAGCTCTTAAATCTGGGAAGGAAAAAGAGTCTAGCGAGCTTGTGCCTTGCATTAATCAGGACAGCATACCCTTTAGTTGACCGGTCAGCTACTTTGCAGAGTGGCAATTTATCTTATTAACTGTAGACTCAGGAGTCTAGTGCAAGAACACTTTCCACATTTGTAAACACACCAAACTTCCTTTCAAAGACTGAAGTTCAAGTTTTAAGTTTACAAGGAAATGAATGTAATTTGCTCTATTTTCCCTCCAAGGACAGGCAAAGATCACATGGTCTGCTATTCCTGTAACTTGTCATCTCTCCAGATTCTTCAGGCTGACCGATCAGAGCTGTGGGTAATGCTGCCTTTTCATTCTTCCCTTCACACACAACAGAATTCTGGCACAGCCAAAGAACCCACAGGAGTCTGCTTGCTCTTTGAATCAGTTCTTCACATTCAGCCAGTAGCTTACCAGTCTACCCTCCCCTTCCTATTAACTTTCCATGAATGCAACAGGGTGTCTGAGGCAATTAACTTGTAATAAGGAAAGATTTATTTGGACTAACAGTTTTGGAGACCATGAACTAAGATCAAAGGGCCCCATTATTTGGGGGTATTTGTGGCGGTACCATATTGAGGCAGAGTTGAGCTTCCCATATCATGAGTCAGAAGGCAAAGGAGGACAAAGAACCCAGGATCCTTTCAACCCCATCAAGGTCCGGATGCCAAGATCCTGGAAGCCGTGTTTTGAAAAGTTCTCACTGTGAGCTGCTTCGGCCACTTTAAGAAATATCTGACAGCAACATTTAATTTTCTTGTTCTGTTTTAAATCAACATGCCAGTCTGCACCCATAAAGCACCTCTGCATACAAGCCTCCCAGTTCACATCCCTCGTGGGTGGAGGTGGCGGGGAAAGGCTGCAATAGGAGAGAGGGCACTGGATAAGGAAGGAGAGAGCCGTGTGAGACCTGCAGAGCTTTGAGGTGGAGATAAGAGCGTGCATTCAATTTGCAGGATGGTGCTCTTGGGATTTCAGAGAGACAAATATGCAGGAGAAATGCTCGCATGTGGACATGAGTGAATAGCTGAAGTAGAAAGGAGTTAGAAGTTAGACACAGAGGAAATCATAGCCCCGTGCTGCCTTCTCCTTGCTGGGAAACCATGGGGCTGTCCCTTCTGAGCATGGAGGCCCCTGTGGGTCCAGCGACCAGACCTGAGGCCTTTTGTACATAGCGATCGTTTTGTTTATGGATTTATAACAGCCAGCAATTTTCAGATGGACCATTCTAGCACCCTGATCTGTCAGCCTCCATAAACAGCCGGAGATTATTTACTCTAGAGGCCTGGAAATCTAAGATCAAGGCAGCAGCAATGTTTTGATTGATGTGTGCATGAATGTCTCTGTGTGTGCACGTACATGTGTAAATGTGGAGAACAGAAGTTCATGCTGGGTGTCTTCCTTGATTTCTCTCCATCGGTTTTTAAGACTGGGTATCTCACTGAATCGAGTTCATTGATGTTGACCTCTAGGAAATTCTTCCTGTCTCTGCCTGCCCAGTGCTTTAACAAAAGGCGCAAACCACCATGTCTGGCTTTTTATAAGGAATACTGAGGTATCTTCTTGATCCTGTTTGTGAGGAGCCGCACTCACATTCGCCATTACAAGATGGCGCTGACATCTGCAAAATGGCACTGACATCTGCTGCCGGATCAAGTAAACAACGTTGGTGCGCATGTGCAAAGTGTTTTTCCACTTGCCTAGTCTTGCCTCTCCCATGGCGTCATATAGGGTGATGAGTCCTCCACGCACTGCTTGGAGCTTATGAGCCTTTATAAGGATTCTTGGCTCCGGGTCTCCCTAATCGGAAGCTGATCATCTGTCTCCCAAGATGCATTAAAGCTTTATTGCAGAAGGATCCGAGTGTCCTGTGTCGTTCTTGCTGGCGAGACGATCGCTCAGGACACCTGTTTAGGCCTCTTCAACCCTCTTACTGTCCTTAGACGCTAGCTATTTATCAAGACTACAATGTATTTTCAAGACAGCTTCATCCCTCTGTGCTTCTGTAGGATGAGAGTTCTCATCATGGCTGGCACCTGAAGTCCTCATTTTTTTTAGTTTTAGTTATTGAAGTCGATAGGTGTAGTTGTACTTTATTGTGGTTTTAATTTCAATCTGAAGATTTATGTATTGTAGCTTTGCACATATTTAATGATCATCTGGAAATCATCCTTTGAAAGCCACCTTGTTTTTCTCCTATTAAAAACACTGGGATGTCTTCTTACTGATTTATAGGATTTCTTCATGGGGCGGCATGCGTCTTTGTTGGATATAATTATTGCCAATGTTTTTCTTCAGTAAAGATTTGCCTTTTATTTTCTTAATTAAAAAATACCATTAAGGAACAGCATCATTAAATTAGATGATGCTTTCTCTTGTGTGTTTGGTGCTTTTGATGTATTATTTCAGAGAACTGCATACCATGAAGCCATGGCAATTTTTTTTTGTCATTTTAACCTTAGTATCTAAGACTCTGATCCATATGAAGTAATTTCGAATATAGTCTAAAGAATCTATAAAGACTACTTAAAAATGCAGTAGTTCCAGCAAAGTCTTTCTCTAAATTATAGTAGTGTTTTTTTTTTAAGGAAATAAAGTAACTGCATAAGTATAGAAACATTTGTGGATGTCCTATCTGTTACACCAGTCTATATCCTATTCTTCCATCTTCTACTATCACAACATCAAAATGACTTTAGAAATTTGCCAAATTCAACTTTTCTCCATTTCTTATTTTCTTATTTTTCCAAAATAATTCCTGTAAATATTAGATCCTTGCATTTCCACAGCTATTTTAAAATAAACTTTTTAATTGCCAAGTGTAACAAGTCTTTCTCCATCCCAGCCAGCTCCCAATTCATGACATGGAGACTTCTTATCGAAGCTTGGCTGTAGCTTAGGCTTGTTTCTAACTATCTCTTATAACTTAAATTAACCCATTTCCATTACTGCCACATGGCTTGTTGCCTTTCCCTTGCCTCCTGCGTGTCCTGTTTCCTCTGTGTCTAGCTGGAGACTCCTCCTTTCTTCTTTCCTGAGCTCTCTCTCCAGAAGTCCCCCCTATACCTCCTGCCTAGCTATTGGCCATTTAGCTTTTTATTAAACAAATCACAGTGACATATCTTTATACAGGGTAATCAAATATCTTACAGCAGCCAAGGACATTTTTTATTGAGATTATGTTAAATGTGTAGATCAATTTATAAATACATGACATCTTGACAATATTGAATTTTCTAATCTATGATTATATTATAACCTTCTACTCATTTGAGAATAAAGATTTTTGTCAGTGTCACTCAGTGGTTTTCAATATAGAGGTATAGTACATCTTTGCTGAGTTTATTATCAGTTATTTGGTATTACAAATGACATTTTACTTATTAGCTATTTCGTGTCTTTAATTTGCCAGGACTTTTGAAACATTGAAATTTGATTCAACTGTTAAACCCCAAATGCCAAGAAAACAAAGCTGGTAGTATTTATTTTAATATTACATTTCTCAGAACTCAATATATGCAAAATATTATTTTAACATATAATCAGTATGAGCTATTTTGCATTTTTCTCACATGGAGTCTTAATACATCTTAGTCCTGAACTAGCTCAGTACAGTTGCCCAACACCCCTATGTGCATCGCAGCCACTGACTCCCAAATATTGTGTCTTAATACATTGATTCCAGAATCCAAAGAAGTCTGGGGAAATTGCAGGATCAAGAAAGTCTCTCTGATTTTTTTCTACCTACCAGGGCTTTCCCTGAATATAGGTCTAAGACCATCCCTCTAGATGGGGTCTCCTTGTACTAGAAGGGAAGGATTTTGTACCTAGAAATACAGAAATGAATCGGGGTGACCAAGCCTTGCTGGACACCTGCTCCTCTGTCTTGTGACCAAAACATCATTCTCTTTTGTCAGGTTGGATCATGTTTTCCATAGCCATTCACTTCATCAGACTTAACATTGAAAACATGCAGCTTTCCCTTTTGCAGGGAGATATACACATATTTATTTCCTTCTGCAGGCTGTGTGTTACATAAAACTTACCTACCAGATGAATTTGTGTGCTGTTGTCGTGTTCATCTGACTTTGTCATTTTTATTTTTAGACTGAGCCAGGGACCCCAGAGGGGTGAAAAAAATCTTCCTCTTTACACAACACAGTAAGTACATTGTGTGGTTTCTGGGCTCACCTGTATGCTGGATAAGGAACATTTCATAGATGGACACACAACTCACCAGAAGTCCTTGGAATCTCTCAATGACCAACCTGTCCTGTCACTCAGCTGAGGGAGTGATCATTAGGTGCTTTCATTACAAGGTACATTTTCACTTCTATCATCTTGAGAACTCTGTATGCTAACACTTTGGCCTAACCAACTTACACCCACCATTGATAACAGAACCAATTATTATAATAGAGTTAGGAAACAATGGATTGTTAATTCTATTTCCCAGGTACATTATTACCCAACCTTGGCTCCTAATGGCTTAGAAATGTTATTACTTGGTATGTTAGGGTTACTAATAATTCTTTTCCTTCTTTTTTTTTTAACTGACTATGTAACCCAAGCTCACAATCCTCCTGCTTCAGCTCCTGAGTAGCTGGGACTTCAGGCATACACTCCATGCCCTGACCCATTGACTCTATTTTCTCTGGTGTTGAAATTACTGTATTATTTTGTTCCATCAAGCCCATTTCTTTAGAGCAATTATTATTTTTATTAACCTCTTTAGTCACTTGTCCAAGAGTATTAGCCTTCGTAATCTATTTCAAGGCAAATGCCCATAACATTTCAGGATGGGATCACTGCATATGTCTCTTAAGAAGTGATTTTTTTTTTTTTTTATCGTGTCTGGCAAAGGTGTTTATTGTTTTCTAGAAGATAAAAATGTGTTCTTCTTTCTGTCTGAATAATGGAATGGTTATTTGTCTTATAAATAGCTCATCTCGTAGTGGGGCAGTGGCAGTCTGCCTCTGCCCGTCTTCTGCTCTCTGTACCATGTATGTGTCTCTCCCTCCAGGAGCTCCATCAGCTCAGGTAATAAACAATACTATAATCTGTCTGTCATAAACTGAATCATGCTGTTCACTGCCTTTAAGCTTCTCCATGGAATAGTTTCACCCTTCCTTCAAGCTCATCTCACACACTAATAAACAAAGAACCTTATTTTACTTGGTTTTAAAAGAAGACAAGTGATATGCATGAAATTCCTCTTTGTTCTTTTACAAAACGTGCTGAGCAATGATAGCTCAGAGCTCACTCATCACAGAGGTTCTCATTTACACCTGAAAACTCACTGGACAAGTATGTCCAGAAGTGACCTAGGCTAGGCCTGCTGTGAATAACTTGTGAAGCAACCCAGGTCTGCAGGGCTCCCATATCCCTCCTCTAGCCTTACACACTTGCTCCTGTGACTGCATCTTTGCTCAGTGCAAAGTCTAGGTTTTCTCTGCAGCAGAAACTCACATCTACTGAGACTTCTGCAGATGAAGGATAAATTTAATTCTTCTAGGGTGAAGGCTTGCAGATCACATACACTGATGCTCAAGAAACACCATCCGAGTACCTCCTCTGGCTCACTCCTGCTCATGTAGGGCAGAGTTGCACATATTTCTTTATTACTGTTTGAAACAGATGGGATGGAATTCTTCAGACGCTGTTCTCCAGAAAGAATGTGGCACTGAAAAGATAGTGTTCTAGCAGCTACATTTTAAAAGTAAATAAGGACACATGAGATTTATTTTATGTGCGTGAGTGCTTTGCTACATATCTGTGAACCATGAGCATGCAGTGTCTACAGAGCCACAAGAGGATGTTAGAGTCACAGACAGTTGTGAGCAGTATGTGGATGCTGGTAACTGAACCCAGGTCCTCCTCAAGAGCAGCCAGTGCTCTTGAGCACTGACTCATCCCTCCAACTCCTACTCTTCCTTCTTTCCTTCCTCCCTTCTTTCCTCCCTCCTCCCTCCCTCCCTCCCTCCCTTCCTTCCTTCCTTCCTTCCTTCCCTTCTTCTTTTCTCCCTCCCTCCCCATCTCTTTTTCTTTCTTCTTTTTATTTTTTAGCTTTTTGAGACTGGGTTTCTCTGTGTAGCCCTGGCTGTCTTGGAACTCACTGTTCTGAAGACCAGCCTGGCCTTGAACTCACAGAGATCCTTCTCCCTCTGCCTCCTGGGTGTTGGGATTAAAAGCCTGTGCCACCACTGACTGAAATAGGTGAAATAAAGTATATGTTTCTGATAATCAAATATATCCCAAATATCTTTCTAACATGATAAATACTAAAACTTTAGTCATGGGATATTTCATAGTGCCTGTGTGTGTGTGTGTGTGTGTGTGTACCTGTCTGTGTGTTTGCCCGTCTGTCTCCCAGGATCTCATGTACCCCAGGCTGCCTTTCATTACAACTCACTGTATAGTTGAGAATGTCCTTGAGTTTTGGATCTTCTACATGCTAAGTGCTGGAATATTAGGATGACCACCATATCTAGTAGATGAAATGCTGGGGCTTGAACAAGCTAGAGAAGTGTTTTTCCAAACTGAACTATATCTCAAGCCCTCTTTAAAAAAAAAAAAAAAAACTACATTTTTGAAATTTGAACACATTTTATGCACAAATTTCAATTTTGTTACAGCAGCCATACTTTAATTTCTTGGTTGCCATATGAATGGCATTGTCTAAAAGCATGGCCATGTTTTCTCTTGAGGAAATGTGTGTGTGTTCTTCATAAGTTCTATCTGCTGAGTTTGCCAAGTGTGCCTTCCGAGTACATTCCAGAAGTAGAGGACAGCATTTGGGAATCTTACTGGTAGCACATTCAGTTGGTTCACACTTTTGTTTAAAATCTTTGCAGATCTGGATCAACACACTGCTATCTCTTTATTTATTCTAGTTTCATTCTGTTGCTTTGATAAACCACCCTGACCAAAAACAGTTTAGGGGTGAAAAGCGAATAAGTTTTTTTGCTTGTATTCCTAGGCTGCCATTCATCATTAAGGGAAATCAGATCAGGAACTCAAGTATGAGCTGTAGCAGAAGCCATGGAGGAAAGTCACTTTGTTGTCTCAATCATGGGCTCATGTTTTGCTCGATTTCTTATACACCCTAAGACCACCTGACTAGGGGATGGTGCTGCCCACGGTGGGATGGACCTTTGTATACCAGTTAATAATCAGAGCACTGTCCCACCACCCAATCAAATGATTTAAGTCATTCCTTAATTGAAAATTTCCTCTTGGATGATTCCAGGCTGAATCAAGTTGAGAGTAAACCTGAGATTTCCAGGTTATCTATGGCTTTGTTTTATTTTATGGATGCCACATGAGCAGTTCCAGCAGAGCCAACTTCCTATCCACACCAGACTCGGCAGAGGGGCATGGACCTGTGACTACCAGCTTCTGGAAGAGTTCCTTTCCTCAGCTTCCCAGACAGAAGATTCCTTGAGACAGGCAGAGACAACCAATTGGATACAAAGCACATGTTTTCCATGGGAATTTGCCAGGAAGCAAAATGTTGGTCTCTGGAACATTTATTATGCATAGAGGTCTGTGCAGGGTCATCAGGTGGCACCACGGAGGTTTCCAGAAGGAAACAGGCATGGGTTAATGTATGCATTTGCCCTATACAGTTAAAAATTGCATATTTTTTGTTTATGCAGATCATGTGGCTTGCCTTGCCAGAGCCTGTTTAGAATGAGCCTAGTGAAGTGGCACGACACACTCTGTCATGCTTTGATCTTTGTTGTTCCAGCTTGGTGTGCTCAGTTACCAACCTGCTTCTCTGAAGGATTTGCCTTGAAGGATTGCCTCCACAGATTGCCTGGGAGACTGCTGCTGGCTGTGGAAAGGCTGTTGGCACTAGGCAAGTTTCTAAGAAATGGCCGATAACATCTTATGTCATTTTATATTAGTTTTGAGACACACAGACACAGACACAGCAGATGCCGACACTCATAGGCACAGACAGGCAGGCAGGCAGGCAGGTGCGTGCACGTGCACATGCACACGCACGCGTGCGCGCGCGCACGCACGCACACACACACACACACACACACACACACACACACACACACACACACGAGATAGACAGAGATGGGGTGGGGTGGGGCAGGGGGAGGCTATCCCCTGCATCTCTGTCTTTAAAGCATGGAGGAGCACACTTTGCCATCCTGAGAATCACACAGATGGAACCCTTGGATGAGTTTCTCTCAGCCTTTTCTTTAACCCTCAGTCTCTCTGTCACACATGAGGTTGCTTGTTTTTCTTCTTTTCAAAATGACCAGTCTTCGTGGCCCTTTAGCTTGTCAAAATGGACTCTGGGTCTTCACAGTGTTCAATGTGATGCTATTATCTCAAGTACTGTCTTGTCTCTGAGCTGAAACATATAAGGTCTGCAGAAATAAGCTCCAGGGAATCATTCACTCTAATGTACTCCTAAGTAATGACCCAGAGGCAGGTGCAGGTCCTGCTCTGGAGAGCAGGCAGTCCCAAGATCAGGCATGCTCTGCCACACATGCTGCAGGCTCTGAAGCCTGTTGTAGTTTATGTGGGACCTGTGCATCCTTCCAGGAAATGACAGCTACATCATCTCTGAAGTTTCATGTGCTCCAAAGGTGCACCCTCAAGAAACTGGTGGTTGAAAATCTCCTTACCAGACACCAGACAAGCTTTCCTCCTTTGGCACCATATTCTTAATATACTAGGAGCTCAGCAGCCCTCCTTATGATAACACCCCCAATGTATTCTGTTTGCTCTCTCATAATCTCACCCCACTAGGAAGCAATAGCACCTTCTACTAATGGTAGCTGGATGGACATTTCTCCAGAATTCCTTTTGATTGCAGAGCTTCCAATCTCAGAAACTCGATCAGTTCTTAGAAACACTCCATTTTATGCAGCCACAACAGTTTTATAAACCTAGAGGGTTGGATGATGACCTTAACCTGGGTATCCTAGAGACAAATATTAGCTCTGCACCAACCCTTGGTAACAGGGTTTATTTTTTATATCATTTTTTATTTGAATTAGAAACAAGATTGATTTACATGACAATCCCAGTTCCCTTCTTCCTCCCATCCTCCCCTACCACCCCCTCAACTAAAACCCTACATATCAATATCCTTTCTTCTAATCTACACCTGACTCAACCTTTCTGCTCCCTCATGTCCTCTGCATCCTTCCTCTTCTTCCCTTCTCAGTCTCGTAGCTCCCACCCCACCCCCTTCCCATGCTCTCAATTTGCTCAGGGGATTTTGACCCTTTCCCCTTCTGCAGGGGACAATGATTGTCTCTTTTAGGGTCCTCCTTGTTTACTAGTTTCTCTGGCAGTGTGGATTGTAGACTGGCAATCCTTTACTGTATGTCTAAAAACCACATATGAGTGAGTATATATCATGTTTGTCCTTTTGTGATTGGGTTACCTCACTTAGAATGGTTTCTTCTAGTTCCTTTCATTTTCCTGCAAATTTCAAGATTCCATTTTTTTTTTCTGCTGAGTAGCACTCCATTGTGTAAATGTACCACATTTTCTCTATCCATTCTTCAGTTGAGGGACATCTAGGCTGCTTCTAGTTTCTGGCTATTACAAATAGTGCTGCTATGAACATCATTGAACAGATGTCCTTGTGGTGGGAACGGGGTTTAAAACACATTGTTTAAAGTGAATGTACCTTGGCTTCTTCAAGATCAAAATTATGTTTCTGGATGTTTGCATGATAACCATGGTGAACATGTGGGCGTGCCTCATCTTCCTATAAGTTAAACTTTCATCATCACCCTTGGGCACCATCCCCCATGGTTTCAACTGTTAGAGCAAGCATATAGCATTTATTCACGGCCTCCTAAGAGGAGACCTGGGTTCCGGAGACAAGCAAATTTCCTTCTTGCAAGGTGGCTTCTGAAAGAGTGGAGCAGATCCTGAGCCTGACTCACTTTAGCAGTGATAGTACAGTCGTGGCACTGCAGACTCCCTTTGGGAAGCAGGTGAGGCACCCTGGAAGAAAAATCATGGCCACAGTTGATTGGAAGACCCAGACTTTGAGATTGGAATGATGTGTTCATGCAAAAGTGGTGTGTGTGGACTGCCACCTGGGGCCATGTTGGTGTCCAAGGGCCACGGTGCCATGGGGCACAGACCCTAGCTGCAGCAGAGCCACAGACCCAGACATGGCCCTGAGCAGCAACCCTAGCCTCAATGACACCATGGCCCCAAATGACAGCGTGGGCCACTCAGATAAGCTTGGCTTCAATGGCAGCTTGGCTCTTGGGCACTAACATGGCTACAGGATGCTACACCTTGGGTGTCCTTGTGGCCTTTGGTGACACCACAGGCCATGAACATCAACCCAGATCCCAGCCATGGTTGGACCTCAGACCCAGACATGGTCCTTGGCAGCAGCTCAGGCTCGGATGTCATCATGGCCCCAGGTGGCTGTGCAGGCCTCTTAAATTCGTACCCCACAAACCTCTTTATCTTTGGGTCACCAGTGAGCCTTGCCATGCTTAACAATAAGGAGGATTATGGAAGATTGGGTGTATGTGTGAGGGCAATGGTCCTCTTGACAATCGTGGCCAATGGATTCTACACCAGACATAAGGATATGAGAGAAATAGCTTTCTATTAAGAAAGTAGTGGTGTCCTAAATGTGTGGTTGTTAAGAGGACTTTTATTGAGGGAAACACAAGAATTCAAGCTCTGTATGTAACCCAGCATCTTCACGGAAATGCAGGGACCTAGACTCTTTCTAGTCCTGTTCCCTACTTCAGAGATAGCTCCCTTATTTATCTTCCTATGAAGCTTCAGGATACTGTAGTACTTGCCTCAGGTTGAAGTTTCCAGCCACTCTCTGAGATGCCTAGGACAGAGAGCAGAACTTCTCTGCTTAGAGAAACAAGGTATGTGTAGGGCTGTTCCATGTCTCCATTAAATGAATGTTTGCACTGTGGTGGGGGATGGTCACTTCTTCTTTTGCAGACATTTGCTAAGGAGGGGAATATTGGAGGCAAAGAGTCCTGCAGTCACAACACTTAATTATTTAGGGCTATCAATGTTTTCAAACGATTTTAATACTCATATGGGCACTTGGGCCAAGATCCATTTGCAATGTGTGCTTTTTGAGTTGTTGGAATGGAGTAAAATAATTGAAATTTAAGACATAAGAATGTGTGTTGCAGTGATCTTAACATCATTGACATCTCCCACAAATGTGTGCATCAAAACAAAAACTGCTCAAATTGTTTACTTTTTTTTGTTGTTGTTTTTTGAGACAGGGTTTCTCTGTGTAGCTTTGGAGCCTATCCTGGCACTCACTCTGGAGACCAGGCTGGCCTTGAACTCACAGAGATCTGCCTGCCTCTGCCGCCCGAGTGCTGGGATTAAAGGCATGCGCCACCAACGCCCGGCAATTGTTTACTTCTTAAATTCTATTTAACTAGCTTCATTCACTCCAACAGCAAACTTCCCCCAGGGAGAAGAGCATCTTCAGAAATCTGCCTGCATCCTTGACCTGGTCCCTCATTGACCATAAAGAGTGACTGGTTGCCAGCTGATCTGATTGCACCCTTTGGAACAAGAAAGGCAGTGGCCTTCATTATCATTCACTGGCCAGGAAACAGGGTGAGAGGTCATCCTTTTCCTGTTTTCTTCAGGGCTCAGTGACAAAACATAGTCACTCTACATTTCCAGAGCACCTGTATACCTTTTCATAACAGATCACAGGGCAGCACTCTTCTGAGGAGATCCCTCTTTTGCAACTAGAGATCTGGGGCATCAGAACAGAGCTTCATACATCAGCTTTGTACCAGAGAGAAGACACAATCACTGGCTTTCTGGATTACCCTGTTCACCAGTGCTTTTAATTACCACTTGAATAATGAAAGCTTTAGAGAGAACTTTTAAGGAGAAATCTTAAAGAGAGACTTTTGAGAGAGAACTTTTGGAGAGAAACTTTTGAAGAGAACTTTAGGGAAGAACTGTTTTTGAAATAAAGAGCTATGCAAAGAAGGATATGTATATGAACTGATTCATTGCTTTTTAGTCAGCCCTACCTGACTGCTGTAGGCCTCTGGCATGGATCCTGAGAGGGCACTGAGGCTGGCACCCGAGCCTTTAGCTCGGGAACAGGGTCCTGTGTGCATCTCTCCTAACTGCTCTCCAGGGTATTTGTATAACACCTTGGTTCTTTTTGTGCATGGCCACGTGACTGCCAGAAAGTCGCCATGTCTATTCTCAAGATCCATACCTGAGAGCTCTTTGACTCCTTTGGGAACCCCACTATTGAGGTTGATGTCTATACCTCAACAGGTCTCTTCAGAGCTGCCGTGCCCAGTGGTGCCTCCACTGGCATCTATGAAGCCCTAGAACTCCGTGACAATATAAGACACACTACATGGGGAAGGGCGTCTCAAAGGCTGTTGAGCACATATCAATAAAAGAATCGCACCTGCTCTGGGTAGCAAGAAACTGAATGTTGTGAACAAGACAAACTGATGCTTGAAAAGGCTCTGAAATAAATCTAAATTTGGTGCAAATGCCACCTTGGGAGTGTCTCTGGCTGTTTGCAAAGCTGGTGCCGAAGAGAAGGCAGTAACCCTTTAGGGTCACATCGCTGATTTGGCTGGCAACCCTGAAGTCATCCTGCCTGTCCCAGCTTTCAATGTGATCTGCAGAGGTTCTCATGCTGACAACAGGCTGACCATGAGGGAGTTCATGCCTCTCCCTCCCTGTGAGGGGCATTCACACCACTGACATCCTGGTGAGAAGGAATTCCTTTCTCTGGGACCTATTTGAGAATACAAAGTACCCAGTATATATTCTATGTATCAAGATTAGTAGTACCTTGCTGTATTTCTTATGACCCTTGACAGAAACCCCAGATCAGCTCTGTCTAGCCAGGGACTCTTGCAAGCTTGTCTGTTTATTGTACCCAATGTCTCACTTTCACACCCTAGGCATTCTCCTACTCTTCTCCACCCAGAGCCTCGTGTGTGTTCACATTGCTGAAATGTGGGCGGCTACTTGAGTAGGATTTCCATCCACACTCATTTAACAGGACTAGAAAGAGTCTTGCGGCCATTCAAAAGCCCAGGCAGAGAGATTCCATTTTCACATGTAATTTTCAGAGTCATTTTACACAGGACATCCAAGCAGTGACAAAGGCACAAAGAGCAGATTTGGCCTAAAACCTCTTTACCAACTCCTACTAGAAAATGTCATTTCCATGAAGTCAGCTAGCTGACCTGTCTGGATCCCTCTGTATCTCCCCTTTGAAGAACTTTGGCTCAAATACACTCAACCTTCACAGAGAAGAATCTTCATTAGAATCTGCCAAAGTACTATTTGCTTCAAGCAGACATCATAGAAAGAATTCACTAGATTCTGATGTTTTCTCATTAATGAAGAAAGCCATTCATTGTAATGTAGTGGGGTCATTAAAATTCAGTCTGTAGACTAAGGGAGTTATGGGTTCATTAACTCCAGAATTAGTGAGTACATTTTAGGGTGAGGAAAATCAATTTATTTTAACAAATATATTTAACAGCCAAGGTTTCCTAAAATAAATGTCACAGTTTTGTGGTTATAAGAAATGTGTGGTTAAAGTTTACAGTCTTGTGAAAGTCAATGAAATGTTCACCATTGAATAGTCAAGGACCTCAGAGAATCCTGGGGTTGTTTTCCAACAGCCTGACACTGTCAGTGGAAAGCAGAGAAACATGTCACCAGAAATACGTGCCAAGGCCCCTGTATGTCAGCAGGCATGAAAAGGAATCAACTTTCCTTCACAGAATGCAAATACTGAAAGCACTAGACTAAAACACCCCAAGCTAGATTCAATAAGTGAAAAAAACTGAGAAGGTACAAACAATAATAGAAGTTGAAAGAGATATTTACATAGATGCTTCAGACAGAGCCAGCAACACACTATAAGATATAAAACTATGTAAGTAGATAAAACAATGGGGAAATGAAATTCATCAAAAGCAATAAAAACCTTGAACAGAGTGAAAATCATTTACCAGATTTAATCAAGTAACAAAACCTTTCCCCACACAAACTAATCCAAAAGCAAATTCTGCCTAATATTTAAATGAAACGGGAGGACAGGAAGAGGAAAGAAGAAAACGAGAATGAAGACTGGGTGGCTGGGGAGATTTCTTGGCCTGCAAAGTGCTTGTGTAAGTTGAAGGCTTGAGTTCAGTCCCCAGAATCCTTGTAAAAAGCTGGGCATGGAGACAAGTGCCTTCAATCCCACACTGTGGCGGCAGAGACAGGTGGATCTCCGGGCTCACAGGCCAGGCCCCTTGGCTGAATTAGCAAACCCAAGGCCAAATGATGTAGATAGTATCCTGGGGAAGGACACTTGATGTTGACCTTTAGTCCCCTTCCTCTCATGTGCACATGTATCTACACACCTGCACACACATGAACACACGTGTACACACTTACGTCCATACTTGAAAGAGGAATGAGAAGAAAAATTATGAGTCAGGTAATATGAAATGAAATCGTCATCACTGAAGATAATAAACACATCTCTTAATCTAAGTGCAATTGATAAAACAACTTAGGTGGTTAAATTAAAACTATGTGAGTCATAGTTCTACACATTAGTAGAGATTACATTTTAAGCAGTATTCATTTTAGAGATGAATGAGCAAAATTAGTGGAAAACACAAGAACTGTCTCTGCATCTGCATGTTGAATAGCTCTCACTTGGAAGCAGAGGTTACAGAAATAGAGCTAAAAAATCAAGTAAGCAAGTTCTCTGGAGAGTAAATAGGTACAACCACTGTTGGGACCACTGAAATCCAGTCCACCCTGGAAATTAATGGCTAACCCCAGCTAGGGATGGCACGACCACAGCTTTCCAGAGCAGTGTGACTCTGCCACCAACAAGTGTCTGCATACAGTACCACATTCCTTGATGACTTCCCCAGGCCACTTTCTTATGTGAGTGATCCAGTGGTGGGAACCACATGACACATGTTATAGCCACAGAGGACACTGAGGAACAAACGATTCTGTGAGTTTGAGCCTCACTTGTGTGAAGCATCTTTGTTAAAGCTTTCAAACCATGTCCAGACTTTCTGAGGGAGAATAAATATTACTGAAGAAATTAAGACCGATCTACATATATTGAGAAGAGTATTATTAAATTTAAAGAGTTGATATTGTTGAAATATAATTTTTCTCCAATTTATTTAGAGATTATTGTAATTCTAATAAAAATCTCAATGATATTTTTTGTGAGATTCAATAAAAATGATTTTAAAATTCTTTGAGAATTGGTAAAATCACAAAATGATCAAGACCTGAGTGGGAAATTCAGTTTCTCAGAAACCAAGACTCACTTAAAAGACAGTATGATAAAACTAATTTGACTTAGTGGATGGTAAATACACAGACCAGTGAAACAACAAAAAATCTTAAATACCTCCATTATTATATGGACAGGAACAACGGTGTTCAGGCAGCACAGGCTAGTAGAGCAGATGTGATTTCATGTAAACCAGGCTGAGAAAACTGAATATTGAGGCAGACAGAAATGAAGCTGCAGCCTTCCTTTTACACTGTCAATTCCATGTGGAAGGCAAGATCTTCAAAGAAAAGTGTGTGTGTGGGTGTGTTGTGTGTGTGTTTATATGTATATGTACATGTTTTTGTGTGTGGGGGTTTATATGTATGTGTATATGTTTTTTGTGTGTATAGGTTATATTTATGTGTACATGTTTTGTGGGGTGTAGGGAAGTTATATGTATGTGTACATATTTTTTTGTGTAGGTGATATGCATGTGTACATATGTGTGTGTGGGGGGGTGGGTACAAAATTGCAGGTGCACATAGAGACTAGAGATCCAACATATGGTATCTTTCTCAAATGCTTTTCTCTTTTTTTCAGAAAGGGTCTCTTACTGAATTTGGAGCTCATCAATTTATTCTGGCCACAGAGCTCCTGTCACTGCCACCCAGTGACACACAACTGTCACCCCAGCCCTTGTGCAGACAAGGTAGGAGGGTTGGAAGTTTGAGGTGAGCCTGAGTTACATAGAAAGAATGAAAAATAATATAAGAATATGTGTGGAACATTCATCCCAACTATTAGAGAGAATAATAGAATTCTTGTAGCTTAATGTTCATGCTTATGTATCACTGATCACTGTGTCATTAGGATGAATTCTTGAGAAGTAATTGCTGTCTAAATCACATGTCTATTTCCTTTCAAATTTTTATTTTGAAGACATTCATCTATAGAAAAAGAAAACAATAGAATAAATACCTAAACTCCACCAAGGCTCATTTCACACAACCTCATCTCTTTATTAACTGTATTCCAAAGTGTTCAACACTAAGAACACCATAACATTCTACCCCTCACTGTCGAACCTGAACCTGAATCTCCTAAGAACAAACTCATTAACCCACTTCCCTCAACACTATCACACCCAATATGTCACCACTGACTTAATAATGTCATCCAGGTTTCCTGAGTTACATCCCAAACACCCCCCTCACAGTCCCCAGATCTGAATTCTGCTGTGGTTCCTTTTATTTCCTTTGGTTGTTATGCTCTTTTTAATGTTATGTCTCCTTTAATTTAGACTAAGCCTTCACTTTTTGCTTCTTTTCTTGTCTTCACTATCTGTTGTTTCTTCAAACTTTAGTGGCCAAAGCCAACTATAAATATCTGCTTGCTGTTTCTCTTGCTTGTAAGTTTGGGGATGTTTTCTCTGCACCATGACTGAGGGCCTCTTATATGAGGAAAATCAGCACTCTGCCTGGGGATATCATGTCTCAAGGCTTGCTTGAGCCTGAGGCATTGCTTCTAAGGTCCCTGGCTCCAAAGTCTAGCAAGTGGTTCTGACTTGGGCAGGGGTCTCAGTTCTTCATGGCACGATCTCAGTTCTTCTATGAGACTGATTTATGATTCTTTCTCGAGGCACGGTGACCAGCCTCTTCAACAGACGCTAATTATGATTGGTTTTGATCAGGATGTGTAAGCCAAATAAACCCTTTCTTCACGTTCTTTATTACAGCAATAGAAAGTAAACAAGCACACCTTGTTCTTTTGATGTTCTCAGGCATCCCAGGCTGGCTTCAGATCCTGGATACAGCTCAAGATGAGTTTGGACTTTAACTCTGACCCTTCGGTCTATACCAAGTACTGGGGTTATAGGCATACATTACCAAGACCTGATTATACTGTTATGGGTGTTGATCTCTGAGCTTTATGCATGCTGGGCAAGTACTCTATCAACCCAGCTACGTTCCCAGCCTCCACTGCCTCCTTCTTGACTGTCTTACTGGGGAAGTATCAATCAGTAGACTAGTACCTCAGCTTGATCTTGTCACAAGGCCAGAAACTTGGAGACATTTTTTTTTCAATTTGTAAAAATATAGGACCCCTGACTTTTTGCCCAAAATAAATGTACATGGGATCCCTTATACTCTGACTTCCCTGACATAATGGTTTCAGGGAATTCAATCTGACTATCTTCAACCATGTTATCACCAGGGCTGTGGGTCCACGAGGTCCTAATGTCTGTCCCTGCACGTCTTAGGAAGCACACCTCCTCTACAGCCACATCACCCTGTACACAAGCTCTCCCTGTTTGCAGAAGCAGGTGGGGTCTGGCCTGCATCCAGCATCAATGTTTCCTTTTCACTGTCATGATTATTAATTGCTCCCCAAATATTTTGAGTCTTCTTGTTTGCTCCATCTCTGGGAAGGAAGTGAGGCTCAGAACTATAGTGTTTTCCTGCTGGGGAAGCGCCCTAAGTAGAACTTCCCAGAGTATCTGAGTGTGTGTCTGCTCAGGGTCACCCTCTTACATTCGATTTCATTTTCAGGTGGTGTCTCTGTGCTGCACTGACTCATGAGCCCTCCTTCTGAGTGTCACGGAACTGTGGCAATCTGCTCCCTGCTGAGCAGAATAATTAGAACAACTGTTTGTTGTTGTTAAGAAGCTGGCATGGGGATGCAGTGGACACTGTGGAGTTCAGTGACCCTCTTCCCTCACTCCTCAGTGGGCTTCCTGGGTCTTGGCTGAGCCAGGGGAGAAGAATGCACCTTCTCTTCTTCTGACCCAGGCATACAAACCCAATAATTGGGCAGCCCAGACACAGAAGAAGTAGAAAAAAAGGAAGGAAGGCTGTCCTTAGAACTGGGCCAGTCTCCTAACGCTACCTCACTGGAGAGGAACATATGGTCTGATGGACATTGCTTGCTGCAGACCTCAGGCTGTCAGCAAGGTGTAGGCATTGGGGAGAATTCTTTTTTTTCTTTTTTTAAAATTTGAATTAGAAACAAGATTGTTTTACATGTCAATCCCAGTTCCCACTCCCTTCCCTTCCTCCCCTACCACCTTCCCAACTAACACCCTACCTATCATATATCCTTTCAGCTCATTGGGGAGAATTTTTAAGAACTTCCGTTACTGTATTTTCATTGTACACAATGTAATGTATAGTAATGCTGTCTGGTTCAAGTCTATCACCCACTTTGTTCTTTGCTAGGCTTATTTCACTTAATAATCTATTTCTCCACAGGGGTCACAGATCCATTCTTCTTTGGGGCTGAATAAAATTCCATTGTGTGCATGTACCATGTTTCTAAACCATCCACCCCATGATGGACATCTAGGTTGGACATCATAACTTGGCTGTTGTGAACAGTGCTTGTGTGAGTGTGGTGAACAGGTGTCTCTTGTATGTTGGTGGGAATGGAGACTGGTGTGGCCACTGTGGAAACCAGTATGGATGTTCATCAAAAAGCTAAAATCAGACCTACCATATGGACCAGACGTCCCACACTTGGGCATACACCCAGAGAGAGGATTACAAAGCTAATCACCTTTACCATTGATTAACCAGTGCTCTGAAAACTCTCCCTTTAGGTTGGCATAAAATACCTTCATCTACAGTCTGCTTCTTCTTCTCCAACTTCACTTGCCCAAATCATTTACCACATGCTTCGTGTGGTGTTAAAATAAATGGAATGTGGCTAAGAGCTGCATTCGTCTTTGAATCTTGACACAAACAAATTATATGCCGTCTGTGTTCTTCCCCCAATATCTTTGTCTCAGCCAGTCACAGCAGCTGAGTCTCAAGAATACCCCACTGACGCCCGAACAGACCATATCCATGGAAGGCGGGTGTCTCCTTATGCCATTTGTGCCGAGCAGGCAAATGTTCCAGAGTGTGGGGACATAGTGCCAAACAAACTGCATTCTATAAACTGCTATCTCGTTATTGGCCATAGTGTGCATATCTGGAATCCCAGCACTAGGGAGGCTGACACACCAGCTCAAGGTTGACCTGGACCACACAGTGAGACACTATGAAAACAAAACCAGAAACAGATAAAAAAAAAAAAAAGCAAGCAAACAAACAAAAATACCCAAACAAGCAATAACAAAAGCAAACACTTTGAATATATTCAATAGGAGAGACCACAGGTGATATCTTCACACAGAAAATAACTGTAGTGACACTGCCTCCACTCCTGTACCTGCCCTCAGTTGCCCTCCTCTTGAGCATACAGCATATTTAAGTATTTTTAAAAATCTTTTCAGACACATTTTGTGAGACATTATTTACTACTAGTCAAAGCTATGCAGAGAAACTAAATCAGTAGGACATAAAGGAAGAAGTAGACATAAATGAGGATATTCATTGTAAGACTTGGCTCATGACATTGGATTTCACTTTTTAATACTTCAATTTTTTATTTTTACATTTACGTATGCGCGCATGTACATATATATGCTACAGTACATGTATGAATCTCAGAAGCCAATGGATGGAAGTTGGTTTTCTCCTTCTACCCTATGGGTCTTGAGGACAAAACTCCGGTTGTTGGTTTTGGAGCAAATGCCTTTATCTGCTGAGCTGTGTCACTGTCCCAGGTCTTGACATTTTAAAGGCATTCCACAGAATGCCATGTGCAAGACAGAAAATAAGGAAATCCAGTGGTATAAGTCAGGCTGGGGCAGAAGATGTATAGATAGATCCCTTATAACTCCTGGCCCATAACTGAGAGAAACAGGCCATTTTCACAGGAACCTAGAGTTCTGATTTCCCACGGGTGGGGAAGATAGATATCCCAGCTTTAGGAGAGAGTCGGTCTATCCCATCTAGGCCTTTTGCCCAATGCAAGCCCTCATGGGTTGGGTGGTGCCTGCCTTCATGGTGAAGATGGATCTTTATTCAAAGCACGGATTCACTTGCCAGTCTTCCAGAAACATCCCACAGTCACACCCAGAGATACGCTTTGACAGTGGCACGTTTTTCACTCATCACGCCCAAGTCTACACTACAGTGATGAAATGCTTACACGTATTCCATTTTGTTCACATTATTTGTAAAAATGGTGGTCCTGCCCTGCTACTTTGCATATTGGCTAACCTGGATCCTGGCTGACCTGAATGTGAAGAGCCTTCCTATGCTGGCCTGGTGCTGTGGTGTCACAGAGTGGAACTGCACTGACATTTATTTTCCCAGTCCTTTGATACTTTTAATCTTTTGCCATCAAAAAGATGTTGCCATAATTCATCTAATTTTGTTTACACAAGGATGAGTGTACAGTACAGCAGCTCTCTCAAACCAATAGACTAAATGGATTTGTTATCATAGGGGTTGTTCCTAATTCTCCTTATTAAGGGCTCAAACCCACCTCTGATCCAGCCAGGAACACCTCAGAGGACTTGTTCCCAACACTAGTACCAAACAATAGTGCTCTAGTTTAGCCTGTTGGCACTCTGACAAGGAGAAAAGTATGTACCAGGATGCTTCCTTGCCTCTCCTTGACCCCCAGTTGGTGGTACTGTTTTGGGGAGGTTGAGGAACCATTGGGACATGGAGGAAGTGTGTCACTGGGGGAGGCTTCATAGCTTTGACTCATTTGTTGTTTTCTCTGTCCCTCACCTTTCTCTGCCTCCATCATGTGTTTGCTTCCTGTCCCTGCCCTTCCTACCATGATGGACTCTGTGACTGGGACCATGAATCTGTCTGGAACTGCGAGCTAAAACAAACAGGAAGGCAACTAAAATAAGTGTGAAGCAGTACTCCCCTCCCCATCACCCCAGCTTTGCTTTACCCTCCCTGACACCCTTGGCTGCTGCTCTGCTTTGGGACCTCTCCGGTTCAGGGCCTTTCTCTGCTTTGCTGCCACATCCCCATCGTGGCAGAGAACAGGAAAGGTCCATGGCAGCGACCCCCAGACCTCACCCCGTGCTTGTGGGTGTAATCAGACTGACTCCTCAATTGAGTGAACCCCCTTTCATGTCTTGTGTGCCAAACTTCAAAGAGTAGGAAAATGCTAATATTTCTGCCACGGAAAATTTCCCCTGCTCATTTACATAGTCAAAATGAAAGATTATGTTAGACAGGAAAAAAAAAAGAAATTGGCTTTTTAAAAAAGGGTTTGTTTATATTTTCAATTGCTTGTATGTGTGTTTCTGTGTGTCTGCCTTTGGGTATGTGCATATCAGTGCAGGTGTCCACAGAGGCTAGAGGAGGGCATCAGAACCCCCAGAGCTGAAGCTACAGGTGGCTGTGACCCATTTGATGTGGGTGTTGGTAGCTGAGCTCTGGTCTTAGAATGATAAATAAGTGCACCAGCGCACCCAACTTCTGAGTAATCTTCCCAGCTGCCAGATTTTTGTTTCGAGTGGAAGCATTTGGCTAGTTTGAACAAAGAATTTGAATTTCAGGTGCACGGAACATCTCCCGACTACTTGAAAGGAAATGAGTATAATTTTATCACCACTCTGTCCACGTTCCTGGAATGTACACTGTGTTTTTCTCCTGGCCCACACCTCTCAGTTGGAGTAAAAGAAGAGAAATGATGATGTATCATATCTACTTCCCATGGTTCCATTGTTCCTTTTCACAAGCAATTCATATGAATACTGACACTAATTAATTCCAGCTTCATTTATCATGTAGCTCAACGTTTAATCTAGTCCTGTGAATTAGATAAAATTTAATATTCTGAATTCTTGAGTCCTTACCTTGAGTGATAAAGGAGGTCATAAATCTCAGCCAGCATTTGTGTTCTTCATTTTGCCCGATACTCCATCATCTCCAAGCAGGTAGGAACTTCAGGAGAGTTCAGGAAGAGAGCTATGGAGATTGATGAACTCATCGTTAATGTGGAGGCGTGCAGAACCACGACCAGCCTCTCCATTCTTAACGACCCTTGAAAATATTCAGAATAAGAAGTCTATTCCCAGGAACATATATCAGAAGTTCTGGAAGCTGTAACTTTTGAGTCAATGCTATTTATTTAAAATGTGTGTATTTTATTGTTTTTAACATCTTCATGTGAGACCTAATATGCTCTGGGGTTCTCAGCTTTGTTCCTAACATCAGAAGCAGCTTCTCAGCTACACAGTATGCACTCACTGGTCCTGCTTGGTTTCCTTTTGGGTCCAATCTTCCTTTCACCTTGTAAGCTACTAACCTTTGACCTTCACATACGGACTTTGTTCTGCTCTACAGACAGTTAGCAGCTTTATAGGTTTCTGCTACTCCTCTAAAGTTGGAGTTTGTTTTGTTCTTTGTGGACCAGAACCATGGCTCTCTGCTCTTCCTGACTCTAGGCATTGAGTGACCTTACTGCAGTTCACAGACAGTGGTCATCCATCTCCAGCACTGACAGCCAGAGGAAGACAATTAGACAGGATAACTGACTCGAATTTGAATGGTGAACTACTGTGAAAGCTTATGTCTTCTGTTTTCTAGATAACAGTGGGGGGTATGGCTGTTGTGGTGACAGGGTGAAGGAGTCAGGAAGGCAGCAGTGAATTGTGGTGAAAGACGAAATGTAACAAAGTAAAAGTTTGCAGTGAGTGTGTATTTTGTCTGACCCAAGTTCCAAGACATCAATTGCTTTCTGTGATAATAAATGGTCCCAAAAACTTGATTTTTCTCTCAAGTTTCTGTCATCTACCAAGGCAGTATTGTTTCTATCCCCATCACATTGTCAATCTATTTATCTTTGTCTGTTTCCAACTCAACTTTATTTAAGAATGAGATTCCAGAGCTGGATTGATGAGTAGTAGTAGTTAAGAGCACTGACTGTTCTTCCATTGGACCTGGGTTCAATTCAGCACCCACATGGCAGCTCACAACAGTCTGTAACTCCAGTTCCAGGGGCTCCAACTCCCTTACACAGGCATGAATGCAGACAAAAAACCAATGCACATTTAAAAAAATGAGATTCCTGTGCAAAATCAGGAATGAGTCTGGATGCAGTCTACCTACGTGTTGCTGTCTTCCCTCAGTGACATATCCAAATATGAGTGGCACTGGGGCAGGACTCCCACCACACACGGATCTCCCACTACACAGCTGGTGGTGCCCATGCTTATTTTTCTCTCTCCTTTTCTCTTCTGGGCCGCACTTCCTCCTCTTCTGAGTGTGTTTATACAGTAAAATAATGTGGGATGTCCCAAGGTCATGCATGGGTCAAATACCCATTACAGTAAACATTATCTCCAACTGGACTTACTTTTGCAACACAGCATTTGGAAATGTTGACTGGTGTACCAAGCTAAATATTTATTAGATAATAATGTAAAAATTTAAGTACACAATCAGTGTCACATTTTTCATAAGAAATATTTGAATGACTTTGAAAACCACTGAGCTACTAGGATACAAAGGGTCTAGAGAGTCTGTATAGGGGTTGGAGAATTAGTGAGGAGTTCAGAGACTTCCTTTCCCCTCATAAGAAAGAGGAAATTGGAGACAGCTAACTAACCCAATGAACACAACTTCCCTCAATGAGTGATTTCGTACCTGGCAAGAAGCTCTAGAGAAGAAAAAAATAAAAGAAAAGAGATTCAAGAAGGAGGAGAATGAGGAGGATGAGGATGAGGACTAGAAAAAAATGGTGTGACAGTTGGTCTTGACTGTCAACTTGCCAGGGTACAAAAATCACCCAGAAGACATACTTCAGGGCATTTTCAGGGAGGTGTTAATAGAGAGAGAAGACCCAATCTCAAAGTGACCTTCATTCTCTAGGGTCAACCCAGACATAAAGAGGTCTGAGGAAATGCAGTGTCCCCTGTCTACCCTGGCTTCTTCTTGTGTGAGTTGCTCTCTGTCACCATCTTCTGCTGCTATGAGACTCCAGCTTCTCTGACAGTCCAGTATGAACTCATTGCCTTCAAGTAATCCCCAGGAACCTTCAAGGTGTCACTTGCAAGTCTTAGACTGACAGAAAGAGGCCGACACAACTGTATATAGCCAACAGCTCATCCCAGAGTGGGTTTTGTTCTTTTTTTGGAGAGGGGGAGAGGAGGCTTTCCTCTGTATCTCAGCAGTAGACAGGAGGCTTAAGTAGCAGAAATTTATTCCTCACAGTTCTGCAGGCTAGACCCTGTGTCTGGTAGGAGCCTTCTTCCTGGTTTCCAGATAGCCAGCTGCTTTCTTAATGAATTCAGACTGAAAGAAGGACAGCTCACCTGGCTGGTCTTATAAGGGCACTCATCCATTTGTGAGGGTTCCTTCCTCAGGACTCAATTATCTCCCTGAAGGTACCATTGCACAGTGGACAGGTCTTCCATATATGAATTTTGGGGTGACACATAAGTTCACACCATTGCACCTTTTATCAGTGGCTATCCCCCAAACATCAGAAGACCAGGCCTGATTTTATCAGGTCAGGCCTACTTGTACCTATTCTTACATGATGAACCCCTTTCATTTCTTGAAGAATTTGTTTTACCTAATCTTCCATTTGAGGAAGGCTAAAGGTTTTGTAATTCTGTAGAGCTAACTGTGGTCAGAAGGCATTGTATCTGTGCAGCAGGCACACTCCCTGCCATCTTCTTTTCCAGGTTATGGAGAAGCTGTGTCCACATGAACTATGCTGGGTGTGTACCATGGTGGCTTCTTCCATGATCTGCGAGTTCCTCCAGCCCAAGAGCAGGCTGTAATTTCTCTTCACTGGATGAAGAAGAGAATGATAGGATCTGCAACCCTTACCCAGGAAAATGAACAGCCAAGGGGACAGGAGGATTTTCATGTCCACATCAAGATTAATTGTCCTCCATGGCAATGCCTTCTCAACACATCCTTCAGCAGCAGTGTGCAGCTCAGTCCATGGGTCATTAGCTACACAGAACCTAATTTGGTAATTGCAATTTGGTCAGACATTGAGAGGGCTCTGTTTCCTTCTGAACTCTCATGTGCAATTAGAGCAGAGCCATGCCTCTGTGGATGTTAAGGGGTAAATTACCTTCTGTTTAGGGTGTGCTCAGGAAGAGAGTCCTCTCTGAGATACTCTGATTGGGCAATTCAGCAAGATAGGGCTAATGCCCAGGGAACAAAATGCACGCTTGGAGACATGTAAACTGATCCCGGTGCCAATGCTTTTCAAATGAACAGATACCATGAGACATTTGCACTTTGGGGCTTGATATACAGCTCTATTTTCAGCAGTCACATGTCACATCCTAATGGATACATGTCTTAGTTGTTTAGTCTTACCAGCTGTGCAGTGGTGGTCAGTGGGATTTCTCTGGGTGCTGACTGGGGAAAGTGAGGCCCAGAGGAGTTCTGTCTTCTTCCCATGAACTGAAGGCACTTCCATGCATGAATTTAGGAACGCTGTGAAGTGGTCATCAATTACCTAATTTGCTGAAATAGTAAAGATGATAATGGGTTCAAAGCACTATGCAAAACACTAGCTGCCAGCTCAACCACAGCTGTGGCTGGAAACCAAATGGTTAGGTGGCTGGCAGGAGAGCCAGACCTGTTTTCTTTCCGTGCTTCAGACGGGGAAGCTATCTTCCTAGCAATGCCCATATGTGATCATGTCTTCACTCCCTTTGTTTTGCCAAACACCGGTCAGTCATCTCATAGTGCCAAGAGCAGGTGAGCTGCCACAGAGCCGTGAGTGCAGCCTCTGACCTGGCACATGGCACATCAGAGTCTCAGGCCTGCAGCTGGTGTTGGAAATCTCTCTCAGAGCTGGCCTGCTCGTTAGCTTGGCACACTGGCTCCATCACTGGCCAGACTTCAAGGGAAATTAGCTACCAGGCACAATTTAACCTGGCCTAAGAGCTTTACAACCAGCTAGCCAATTTCCAGCTTATAACTTAATAACCATGAAAGACATTGCACCTCTGAACCATGTGCATTCTCACATTCTCACACTCAGGTCCTTTAAAAAATATAAAATTACACACACGCACACACACACACACACACACACACACACACACACACACACTTTTAAAATCCGTGCCCCCTAATTTTCATGTGGTGTGTATGTGGAGGCCTGAGGTTGTCATTGGGAATTATCTCTATTAGTCTTCCACTGTTGGGAAGCTTTGTATCTCATCTGCCAGTGCTGTAGAAATCTGCCTTGGAGGTCAGAAGCCAACCCATGAAACACACAGGAAAACCAACATGTACTCACTGGGGCAGGCTCTCACAATCAAAGGCAGAGCTCCCAGCAGATATGGCTAGTCCTACTAGTCAGCTTGCTCTGAGGATCCCTGGATTGACAGGTGGGCTGACATGCCTGTATATGGGGTTCTGGGGATCCACACTCTGGCCTCCATGCTTCCCCAGCAACTTCCTTAACCACTGAACTCTGTCCTCAGCCCTCTTTCATATTCCTTAAAACTATATTTTGATGGGGGAAGTGCTTCTGTGTATGTGTTTGTCTTACGGGATGATAAATAAACTTTTGTTTGGCCAATGAGGCAGCAAGTTAGACAGGACTAGGAGTCAAAGAGGATTCTGGGAAATGTAGTAGAAAAGTGGTGATCCAGGCAGGAAGTGACATAGCAAGGAGACTCATATTTAAGGAAGGAGAAGTAGGAAGTGGTCCCTTTTCCCCCTTGGCATCCTCTGGCGATGCCATGTGGCAAGAGAGGGCGCCAGCAGAAGGCATCCTCTATAAAATAAGTCTTATAAAATATATAGATTTATGATAATTAAGACTGAGCTAACAGATGAGAATCCTAGTCATTGGCCAAGCAGCATTTGTACCTAATATAAGTCTGTGTATTATTTTGTCCATCCACATGGCCAGCAGAACTCATGCAGCTGGGGGAGACCACCCATGTGGTGGTAGGGCTCGGGTGGCTTTTGAAGGAAAGATTTATCGTAACAATATTTCATATCTTTATATTTATCACTCAGTTTTCATGGGTAATCTATATTCCTTATGTAAGCATTTTTTTAAGTTTTAAAATCTTTTTTGTTACAAACTAGAAAAGCAAAGAAACTAGATAATTTTAATGAAATATTTATTTTGATAATTTAAGATAGTTTCCCTCAGAAAACTACAAATACATTTGTGAAAATTATATATTAGCTACCTGAATTTATTTGCTAAGGTCTGCTGAATAAATCTTTTCATTTACTTTTCTGCCATGATGCACGCTAAGAGACAAACGTCTGTTGAAGCTTAACTAAACTTGTGCTTCCATATGGCCTTCCTAAACCTCACCCTTGGGAAGTTGCACACTTCATTCTGTCGGTGCTGTAGAAATCTGCTTGGGAGGTCAGAAGCCAACCCATAAAACACACAGGAAAACCAACCTGTCCTTCCAGCTGCAGTTCTCAGCCTTGGTGGCCTGTCACAAGAATTCTCTACTTTAGCAGGATAAGCTAGCTAGGCCGCAGAAATTCTGGATGCTCTCCATTTGCTTCCAGTTCTCTGGTGATACTAGTTATGGCAAAGACCTAAAACAACTCTTTCTTTATGAGGCCTGCCCAATTTATCTGAATAGGTTTTAACTGCACCCAAGATTTAGATCTACCGTAAACACATTCCCTTTGCTAGATGGCTGTGGTTGAGTGTGTCTATAATTGTCTGGGAGCTGATATAGGAGGATCCCAAGTTTGAATGAAGTCTGGCCAACTTGTTGAGATCTTGTCTCTAAACAAACAAACAAACAAACAAATACTACTAATACTAACAACAACAACAACAATATTCTCTGACTGAATCTCTGTGGTAGAGTCCTTACAGTGTATAAGGTGCAGGGTTCAGCCCACAGTACTGAAAACAAACAGAAGAAGCAAGCAAACATGTCTGAAGAAAATGTTGCACACTTTGCTAAACCAACTGGTAAGTTTTTCTGAGCTGCTACAATCTTACTAGAAAATGCATGAAGGACAGGGGCAGTTTGTTCATGTTTTTCCTAACAAGAATCAGTCTCTTAAAGATTCTGGTAACTGTGAGAAAGCTGCCATAAACATTTGCAAGCAATGTCTGTGTGGTCATATGTTTTCATATGGTCAGAGGGTTACTATGTGACTGACTTAAAACTCTAGACAGTGGGGCTCAAGAGAACTTTCCTGGAAGACAGTATATTACAGGCTGTCTCTGTTCATCACTGGAGTTTGTCTTCCTATGTGATGCTCGGAAGCTTGTGTCTGTCTCTTTCAGATGTGAGCTATACTGGCTAGTTTTATGTCAGCTTGACACAAGCTAGAGTCATTTGGGAAGAAGGAACCTGGCTTAAGAAAGTGCCTCTGCTGGATTACCCTGTGGGCAAGCCTGGCAGGCATCTCTTGGTTGATGATTGATGTGGGAGGGTTCTACTCACTGAGGGTTCTACTCACCCTAGACTGGTGGTCCTGGATAGTGTAAGAAAGCAGGCTGAGTAAGGGGAAAGCCAGTAATAGTCACTTTTCCATGGATTCTGCTTCAGTTCCTGCCTCCAGATTACTGCCTTGAATACCTTTGATGATGGACAGTGATGTGGAAGTACCAGCGGAAATAATCCCTTTCCTCCCTAAATTGCTTTTGGTCACTATGTTTTTCACACCAATAGAAAATCCCACTAACATGTGCCCTGTGAAACTTTGTCCTTTACTCTGCAGCACGTGACTTTCTATCATCTTCAAACCACACATTTACTCTACCTGTGTTTTCATTTGGACGCCTCTATCTTCAAACACAGGTTTTACTTCTCTGGGAAATTCTCATTGCACGAGTCTCACCTTCCCCGCTACCTCTTTAAACACACCTTTTTTTTTCCCCTCCATATTTACTTTAAAACATTTTCTGAAAGCAACTCCCTGTGCATCTCTCCTATCCACAAATCATGTAATCTGCCGTCTTTGCATATCTTATAGTTCTAAAAGTTGTGTGCTAGGATCTTATGAAAGAAGTTAAGCTGAAATAAGAAAATGTATTCTCAGCAAAGGGCACACCCACTCTGTGAGGGCTTTATTCCGGGAGTCTGGGTGAGTTTAATCGGTAGATACCTGACTGTGGGCTTCACTAAAGCTTTACATAAAATTCACGACATGAGTTTCAAACAATTTGGAGGTGGGAATGAGATGTTCTCCTGATGATCAGAAATAAGGATACACTAGAGATGGTGCATTGTAGCCCATAATCAGCTCTCTCCACCAAGAGAAGTCTCTCTCTGCCTCTTAGTCTGGCTTCCAGGCTAGGATGAATCCTGTTTTCGAACCAGTCCCACTTTAGCATTCTGCTAGTCTCTCTGCTTCCCACTGTCCTTCCCCATCTTATGAGCACAGCTCCAGAGCTGTCTATGAAGTTGCTGTGGGATGGTCTGCTCCAGTGCTCCATTACCCTTCCCTTAGCTCCAGCCCATCCTGTTCAGACACTAGGTGGCTCATTCAGGAGTCCTCTAGGCTGTCCCAGTTTTTGGTGCATGACATCGACAAACTGGACAGACCTGGTAGGTCAGAACTGATTCGTTTTGTTGCCTAGGCTTTTCTAAACTGTGCAGTCTATGTCTGCCAAAGGGCCATTTCCATCACAGATCATTGGTGCCTTTGCTGAAGATGGGTTATGTCTGGCCTCTCTCTGCTATTCTGCCGATTTATACATCAGCCTTAGCACTGGTAGCATGGTGGCATCAGTTGTCTCAGATCAGAAAGTACGAGCATTCAATCTTGTTCATTTTCAAGATTTGTTTGGCTATGAAAGATGCTTTTTGGTTCCATATAAATTTTATGATTATTTTTCCATTTCTATAAAAATGCCACTAAAATTTTGACGGGGATTGTATTGACTATATATGCTACTTAGGGTATATGGACAACAAAAACACCAAGCTTTTCAATTCATAAATATGAAATTTCTATTCAGTTATATGTGACTTTAACTTATTTCAACTATGTTTATAATTTTTAATAGACAAGTCTTTTTTTCTCCTTGGTTAATTTGGAATATTTTATTATTAATGGTGTTACTGTAAATAGATTTATTTCTCCAGTTTTGTTTCCATTGCTAATGTACAGAAAAAACAGTTTCTGGATACTAATACTTGTGTAATTCAACTTTGCCAAATAAATGTAATGTATTACTTTAGTTTATTAATTTTAATTCTTGTGTGTTTTAAGTTTTTCTACACACAAAGCAGCAGCATCTGTGATAAGAAGTAGTTTGACATCTTCATTTCTCATAGTGAGGTTTTCGTTTCTTTTTCTTGCCTTATTGCTGTAGAGGGAACTTCTAGTGTCATGCTGACTGAAGGTGATAAAAGTGTTCCTATCTGCTCTTGATCTGGGGGAAAAACTGTTTCTCATTGGTGTGTGTCATGTCAGCTGTGGCCCTTTCATAGACAGTATTATTAAACTGTGGCAATTTCTTCATATTCCTAGTTTGGCAAAGGTGCTAAGAAGATAAATAAAGGAAAGTGTCTTCAACACTGGAAACATTGGATGTCCATGTGTAAAATGGTGAAATTAGATTCCTGCTATTGATAGTAATATATATATATATATTACTGTGTCTTCAGTTTTTATTTTAAAAATTTGTTATTTGAGAATTTATACATAAATATGGTGCATTTTGATAAATCTACCCTGACCCTTCAACTCCTCCCACACTTGCCCACCTCATCTTCCCTCCCAACCTCATGTGTTCCCTTTTAAACCCACTCAATCCACTAGTGCAACATGTATAGGGCCTCCATGGGAACGTGGGTAGTCTATAGGGATGCATTACTGAAGAAAACTGACTGTCCCAGCAGCCATCAATTATCATAGTTACTCAGCTAGGGTTGCGGTTTTGTGAGCCTGTGCTCCATTTATGCTGGAATTTTGGCCAAGTTAACAAAAAGTAATGATTTTGTCATAGTGTTTACACACACACACACACACACACACTTACATGTTGTTCTTATTTGTGTGTTCATGTGCCTCCTCAATTGCTCCCTTGAACCCTTTTTTTGGTCCTTTTACCACCAAAAAATGTCTCCCTTGTGGGTTTTTTTTTGTGCCATATATATTCTGTTACTGTCCTGCACCCGTCAAAGAGCTCTTACCTGCATATAGTGGTTCCCTTAGTGCTTTAATAACCTACACACACACACACACACACACACACACACACACACACATGCGTGCACGCACCTCGAGTCTGCACATACAGAAAACATGCAGTATTTGTCTTTCTACCTCTGGTTTATTTCACTTGACATCATAAGCTCTGGCTCCACCCAATATTCCTGCAAATACCATACTTTCATTTTGTTTTGTGGCTACATAAAATTCTATTGTTTATAGGCATCACATTTTCACTGTCCACTAGTCTGTTGATGGACATCGAAACTGGCTCCATTTCCTCGGTGTTGTGAGTGGCGCAGTGCTGAACACAGATGTTCAGGGATCTGTGTGATGTGGCAGCTCAGAGTCTATTAAGTGCATTCTCAGGGGTACGGTAGCTGGGCCGTATGGTAGTTCTATTTTTAGTTTTTCGATGAACTTCCACACTGACTTACATCATGTCTATACTCTCACCAATGGTGAATGAGTGACTATTTTCCTCATATCCTCCCTAGAATTTGCTTCTATTTTTTTTTTTTTTGATGATGATAATCACTTTGACCCGGGTGAGTTGGAATCTCAGTATGGTTTTAATTTGCATTTTCCTGATGGCTAAAGACATTGAACACCTTTTCAAATATTTATTGGCAATTTGCATTTCTTCTTTTGAGAACTGTCTGTTCAGTTAAATTATCTTGTGTGTTGCTCGAATAATTTAAGTTTTGGGTGTTTGATTTTTCATCTATACATTCTAGATATGAATTCCCTGTCTGATACACAGTTGGCCAAATTTCTCCCCATTTGTAGGCCGTGTCTTCACAGGATGGCTGTATTCTTTTTTTTGTGCAGAAGCTTTATAATTTCATGGAATCTAATTTGTCAGTTCCTGAAATTAATTCCCACTCCGTTGGAGGGTTTTTGAATGTCCTTGCCTATGCCTCTACCTTGAAGTAGTTTCATCTAGCAGACTCAAACATTTCAAGTCTTAAGAACTTTGAACCATTTTGAGTTGATTTGTGTGCAGCATGAGAGCAATGGATCTTGTTTCATTGTTCTACAAGGACATTCAATTTTCCTAGCACCATTTGTTAAATGGGATTTTATTCAATGAATGTGTTTTATACCTCTGTTTAAAATTAGGTGGCTGGAGTATATTGGTTTATTTCTTGGTCCTCTATTATAGTCCATTAGTCTACATGCCATTTTTGTGCATATACTATTTTTGTTACTACCCCTCTGTAGTACAGTTTGAGACTGGGTATTGCAACCTCCAACATTGCCTCTTCTACTTATGGTTGCTTTGGCTGTTTGTGGTCTTTTTGTTTCTATATACATTTTAGGGTTATTTTCTAGTTCTGTTAAGAATGTCATTGGATTTTGTTATTGAATCTGCTTTTGGCATTCTTCCAATATTGACTATGTCAGTCCATAAGCGTGAGTTTTTCCACCTTCTAGGTTGTTCTTCAATTTCTTGCTTTTTTCTTTCAGTTTTGGACAGTTTCTGTTATAAAAATTTTCACTTCCTTGATTAGGTTTAATCAACCACACATATATGACTTTATGCACATTGTGAAGTTTTGTGAATGATATATTTTTCTCACCATCTTCTTGGAGAATTTATAATTAGTGTATAGAAAACCTGACTGTCATATGTTGGTTTCATATGCTGCTAGTCTGTTGAAGGTGTGGATTAGGTATGGGAGCTCCCTAGGAGAGTATTTAGCATCATTCAAGTACAGAATCATGCCATCTATAAATAAGATCCTTTGACTCCTTCATTTCCCATATATCCCCTTTATTTCTTTCTATTGTTTCATTACTTTAGCTAAAACTTTAAGCACTGTACTGAATAGCAGTGAACAAGTTGGGCCCCTGTCCTGTTACACATTTTAGGGGAGGCGTTCTTGGTTTATTTTCTTCAAGCTAGCATAATGTTGGCTAATAGTTTGACATTTATAGCCTTTGTTATGTTTGTTACGTAAGTTCTATTCTCTTTCTATTCCCATTTTCTTTAGAGTTTTTTTTTTCTTCAGGAAAGGATGTTAGGATGTTAAACTCTGGCAAAGACCAGCTCTGCATCTACTGATATGATCCTGTGACTTCTGTTCTTTTTTTCTTTCTTTTTTTTTTTTTTTTGGTTTTTCGAGACAGGGTTTCTCTGTGTAGCTTTGGAGCCTATTCTGGCACTCACTCTAGAAACCAGGCTGTCCTCGAGCTCACAGAGATCTGCCTGTCTCTGCCTCCCGAGTGCTGGGATTAAAGGCGTGTGCCACCAACGCCAGCGTGATTTCTGTTCTTAAGTCTATTTATACATTATGCTGCATTACTTTGAATATAATGAATTAACCTTGCATCCTTGGGATGAAACCAGCTTGGTGATAGTGTACATTTATTGTTCTACTGCTGTTCTGATTCATTTGCCTTTGTGAGGTCCTTTTACAGATGGTTAAATTATTTCTTACTTTTTTTGGCATTCTGACTACAATATGCTGTGGAGAGGTCTTTTTAGGTCATATTTACTTTTGCTTCTAAATGCCTCTTGCCCTTGGATGTCCGTTATTCATTTAGATTTGGACCAGTTTCTGGTATAGTTTGGTTGAAGAGATTCTCTATGCCTTTAGTTTCTAGCTCACTGTCTTTTGGTTCATGGATTCTTGGGTTTAGTGTTTTTTCCATTTTGAGATTATAATCATAACATTTCTTCCTTCCCCTTCTTTCCTCAAAAACCCTCCTATGACCCCTCCCTGATCTCCTTCAAATTCATGGCCTATTTTTCATCAATTGTTATTGCATGCATGTATGTATACATATATACATATGTATTCCTAAACATAACACACAAAGTCTATAATGTTACTTGTGTGTTTTCATGGCTGACCATTTGTCACTGGAAGACCAGTGCTCTTGCCTGGGGAGGACTGCCTCTCCCACTCCCGGATTATCCAGTTCCCTGTCATTCTTTGTGTAGGGTTGAGCCTCATGAGCTTTCCCCTGTTGGTTTGATCTCTTGATCACATCTTAAATTTCTAGGATGTTGTCATGCTCACCTTATTTTTATTTATTTAAATTTGAATGTAGAAGGCTGTTTTATGCCATATGCAAATGTCAACTCAAAATGGATTAGTCTTAAATTCCTGGAGGAAAAATGTGTATGTGGATGAGGGAGTTTTATTGGTCTGAACATTCATTTCTCTGATATGCTCTAAACATCACAAACAAAAAAACAAAATAGATAAGAAGGATGATATCAAAGGAAACAGAGTGAATGGATAACCCACAGAATTGTGAAAACGTACTATAAGCAATTGATCTTATGAGAAGTTAATATCTGTAAGAGTAAAGAAACCCCTTGGAGTCCTGTAGATCAATGTGTACAACTTCACTGTTGGACAAGGGGACTAAGCTCTGGTGTTCTGCTGCACAGTAAGGTGATGGTAAGAAATAATAACTGTTGTTTATATTTCAAAATAGAACAGAGGATTTGGAATGGTCTTAACACAACAAAATGAGACTTCAAGGTTCTCATTGCTAATTACCCTGATCACTAAAGAATGAATGGATGTATGTGTAAAATTATTGCTATTCAAATGTAAAACAATGTGTAATTTTAAAGGCAACTCCTATAATAATAAAACCCAAGCTAAAAACCAAAGTAAAACTATAGTAAGAAATTACCAATACGGAGTCAGGTAGAAATATAAGGGTATTTAATAGGGAAAAGCCTTACTTACAGAGCGAACCAGCCAGCCGGTGGTAGTCTGTACAGCAAGAAGCAAAGAGAAACCGAAACCGAAAACGCAGTCCCCCTACTCACTCTGACCACGCCCTCACAAGCCCTCAGGTACTCTTGTAGCCAGCCCCTAAGAAGGCGTGGCTACAGCTTCCCCTACAATTCCCCTTTTAGTCTAAAAGAGGATTAAAACTTAACAGTATAAAGGTAAAATATAAGAAGATAACTATCTATTTTAACTAAACCCTAAAGTCATCTGAAAGAGGTGTCCAAGCCTGAACACCTCCTTCCAAACCGAACCATAAACAATAGGAAGCTATTCCTAACAAGGTATATACACTATCCTAAGTGACAACAATGGGGAAAGGGGGCGTAGCATTTTCCAAGTTACTTCCTGCTGAAATGGGACGATGATAGTCATGTGGGGTCCTGTAGAAAGAAAATGTTAGTATCCAGTCCATGTTAGATGGGATTTACTTGATTGAAGATCTCGCTTGAAATCTTCAACTTGATTGAAGTCAGTACCCGAACCTCTGGCCGGAGTGTCAGTTGAAATGGAGCAAGTTGGAAAGTGTTGACATAAAGTAGGGCTATTTAGCATTCCTTGTGGCAAAACCCTCCATTGATATCTCCTAACTGGCCGTGAATTACTAAGAGTTGGTATAGTAAATGTAAATTTTTCTCTATCATTTTCCTGTAACGGTATTGTGAAAAAACAGTCTTTTAGATCAATGATTATGATAGGCCATCCTTTAGGTATTAAGGAAGGTAATGGCATTTTAGGTTGCAGAGAGCCCATTGGTTGAATTACCTTATTTATAGCTCTCAGGTCTGTCAGCATTCTCCATTTATCTGACTTCTTTTTGATGACAAAGACAGGAGAATTCCAAGGACTGGTAGATTTCTCTATGTGTCCAGCATCTAGCTGTTTCTGTATTAACTTTTCTAAAGCCTCTAGTTTCTCAGAGGTCATAGGCCATTGTCCTATCCAAACTGGTTCATCTGTAAGCCATTTTATTGGCAGGGCCTTTGGCTCCTCTGAAGGTCCATCATTTGTACCTAGTTTCTGTACAGCATGGATGGTTGGTAACCGTTTTTCATAGCGTCTTATCAGATCTTTTTTATAATTTGTATCTGACATTGGAGGAATATTAATCTGAGTATTCCATTGCTGTAAGAGATCATGAACCCAGAGATTTATAGCTATATCTGTCATGTATGGTTTTAGCATCCCTTTCTGTCCTTCCGGTCCAATGTAGACCATTGAGTTAACATTCTGTTGAACTCTAGATAGAGTTCCAATTCCTAAAAATTGTACATTTGACTCTCTAAGAGGCCATTTCTGAGGCCAAGACTTTTGAGTAATAATAGTTACATCCGCCCCAGTGTCCATTAAGCCAGAAATAACTTTATTATTAATTTTAACTTTTAACTGAGGCCTTTTATCATTAATAGAAGCTTGCCAAAATATGCGTTTCTCATTTTGTCCATTCACACTTGATTCTTTATCATTATTCAAACTACCATCTAGAGCAATATCTTTTTTCACAATATGTAAAGTACTATCTATTGTTCCTGTGAGAGATTGTCTTCCATTGCTATTGGGAATGACCTGACCTTTCTCGATGTGGGGGCCTTCTTGAGGCCCCCCTCGGGGTTTCCCGACCTTAAGGGGTTTCCTTGTATGTCCCTGGTCGATCTACATTCATTGGTCCAGTGTCTGCCCTTACCACATCTTCTACACAATCCAGAAGGCAGTGGCCTTCCATATGAGGCATTGTTAGAATTCATTTGTCTACAATTTCTCTTAGTATGTCCCATTTTACCACAGTTGAAACATCTAGGTTCCTGGAGCCTTCGTGGTCTCCAGGGGAAGGCTCTTCCTACCCAAGGTTCTGGTTCATAGTAGTAGTAACCTCTAGCCTCTTGGTATCTATGTTGACCTCTGTAAGGTGCTTCTCCTTGCCAAGCCCTTACATCCTCACCTCTAGACCTTTTAATTTCCTGTTGCCGTTTTAAACCTTTGGAGATGGCTTCTCCTACCCAAGCTCCAGTATCTTGTACATTATAGTCAATGTTGGCTGCATACAAAACCCATTCTTCTAACGGAGCTGATCTGATCTTTAAAGGCAAAAGTATTCTTTTGCATATAGGGTTTGCATTTTCATAAGCTATTGTATATATAATTGATTGTCTTGTTTCTGGTTCTGTTACCTGTAATTCTACTGCCCTAGTTAACCTTTGTAAGAAGTCCTGGAACTGTTCTGTAGGTCCCTGTTCTATTCTGGTATAAGCTTCTAGACGTTCTCCTGGCTCACGAACCTTATCCCAGGCATTTAATGCTGCTTTCCTGCAAAGAGGCAGTATATCGTCATCATATTCAGCTTGAACCTGTGGGTCAGCATAAATACCCTGACCAAGAAGCTTATCTAGAGGGGCTTCAAAACCTTCCTTTATGCCCTGACGTTTAAGGAGCTTTGCCTCTTCCCTTACCAATGCCTTCCATTGGATTTGGCATGAATTCTCAAGTACAGCTGTTACCAATAGTTCCCAATCTGTGGGTGTCACCCTGTTAAAGCCCATGAATGTAATAGCTGTTTTACGTATGGGCTATGGAGACCATATGAGACAACTGATTCTTTAATATTCTTAAGATCCTTCGGCTGTATAGGTTGCCATTCATAAACCATTCGTCCATGAGGGTGTTTCTTAGAAGCTGGCTTTTCTACCATGGTAGCTGGGTACACTAATGGTGTACGAGTAACAACCTTAGAAGAATAGTCATGATACCTGGGTGGAGTAGGTGCCTGGGATTGGAGTGATTCTGCTTCTGAGGCATCCCATTGATCTTTAAGCCTAGCAATGATATCCTTTTGAAAAGTTTTAATCTCCTTAATCATAAAAGATTCTAAGCACGTTAGTGAATCTGTAAATTGCTCTAACTGCTCATCTACACGTTTTTCTAGGTCTTTCATACGATCATCCTTAGACAGCATCTGGATGGCATGGAAACTGCCTTCTAGGTATTGGAGTCTAGATTCCAGGTCATGATTTGCTGATTTTGAGTCCTCAGCAATCGACCGTATGGACCTATGTAATCTGTCAGCCCTGTACTGTAAATTATCTTCCAAACATTCAAATCTAGACTCAAACTTTTGATCTGTTACCTTGGATGCTTCAATGACTGATTGAATGGCATTGTCCAATTCTTTAACCCTATGTTGGGTATTTTGTACCGTTGCATCTAGTTGATGAGTAACATTGCCTATCTGAGTTTCTAGCTGGCTACAGATATTCTTTAGCTGGTCATGGTCTTCTGACAGCCTAGCCTCTAAGGCCTCAGACATGGAGGATCTCTCTGTGTTTATCTTATCATAAATATGCTGTATCTCATCAGACAGCTCTGTCTTTAGTGTATTGGACACAGAGCCAAGCTTATCATCCAATTTCTGTTCCACTTGCTGCACAATTGTGGTCTGACCTAATCGTAAAGCTGTTATTTCCTGCAAGCAGGTGGTGAGGTTATCCTTATCCCTATTCCTGTGTCCTCTGGCTAGTAATACTATTTGTACCAGCAAGCTAACTGCCATTATGGCATATAGGCCAGTAATTGGCACATTAACATCCTCCTCAAACAGTGAATTCACGTAATAAGCAAAAATATTACCAATTTTAGCAAATGATAAATATTCCGCCATAATTTTACCTGATTTCTACTCCAGATGCAGTAAATATATTTGATCAGCAGGTAGCACAGGCGTTCAGTTATTCCGAGGCGTTTGGCAGCAGTCGGTCAGCGGTGGAGAGAGGTCACAAAAGCGGCTGCGCTTATCTTAGAGAGTATACGGCCTTGCGGCTACAACCACTGAAACAGATTCGGCTTTCCCGCAGGCCAGGGGAAGCCACAGCTGAAAGCCGAGGCCTACCTGGACTCTAGGCAGCTAGAAACTGTCTCTGAGCTGGGTGGATGGTTCTGAGCAGCTCAGCAGCAGTGGGTCGGCTGCTAGCCGGGAAAGCCTGTGGAGAGAGTGTGCTTTCCGGGCCTAGGCGGCGGGCCCGATGGAACCATAGCCTGTCCCAAATGGGGTATGGGTTTCCAATATCCCACTTCTGACACCAGATATAGTAAGAAATTACCAATACGGAGTCAGGTAGAAATATAAGGGTCTTTAATAGGGAAAAGCCTTACTTACAGAGCGAACCAGCCAGCCGGTGGTAGTCTGTACAGCAAGAAGCAAAGAGAGAAACCGAAACCGAAAACGCAGTCCCCCTACTCACTCTGACCACGCCCTCACAAGCCCTCAGGTACTCTTGTAGCCAGCCCCTAAGAAGGCGTGGCTACAGCTTCCCCTACATAAAACATCCCAAAGTTTAAGAAAAGAGAGCGACAGAGTACTTTATTTCATTTGGCTTAGCAGCTATTATGAAATACCACAGACTTTGTGCCTGAAAAACCACAGCAGTTAGTTTCTGGCAGTTGCAGAACCCAAGGGGTCCTCATTCAGGATGCAGCTTGACTCTTGCCCCTTGAGCTCACATGGCAGAAGAGGGATCAAACTCTCAGAGGTCTCAGTTTATAGCAGTGATAATCTTAGTCACTGACTCTTTGCCCTCATATGCTAATTGCTAGCCCACCCCAACCCACCCATCTCCCTCAGATCCATTCACACTGAGAATGGGCCTCCAAGATACTCTGGGGTGGAGGCATAAATGCTCACTCTATAGCTAAACTTGAATACATGCACAGATGGGCAACAGAATTCTAAAATGGTGCTCAGGATCACTGAGCATTAGAAAATTCGAATGAATCCTCAGTCACTTCCTATCTTTTAGAGTGATAGTCATTATGAAAAAGCTAAAAGTGAAACAAGCAGCCATTGTTAGTAAAGAGATGAGGGAGCTAGAGTATCAGTACTTCTGCTGGACTTAAATTACACAGCTGCTTTGGCAAACAGCATGACAGTTCCTCAAAACACTAAGAACGGAACCAATACTTGAAATTCATCTAGGTGCCCTGAAGTATCAGAATATTTGAGTAAAGCAGACACTTGCCATACCAGCACAGACATGGGTGTGCACATAAGTCATTGAGATCTTGCCTTCACCTCTTCTTGGTGAATATCAGAACTGCAATTGCTGGCTCACAGTGGCAGTTCACTGTAGTGTGGATGGGCAGTAGGTTGGCCATTCCTCCTTACAGAGGAAGGAACTCTCACTGTAAGAAGCAACACAAAGGAACCCTCAGGACATTGTCTCATGTGGCTAGTCCAGTCACAGAAGGGCACGTACTGCATGAGCTGACGTAAGAGCTCCCAATGACATCACTCCCCAGAGAGGGAAGTAGGGTCCCGTGGAGAAGGTGGCTCATGTCAGCGGTGAAAGGTTTCAGGTTTGCACATGGAAGTTTCCCAGTGTTCTACTGTACAACACTGACTTCATACTTGACGTTGGCACACAGCACACTTTCAAATGTGCTTCTCTGAGCCAGGTGAAGTGGCAAACATGCATGCCATTCCAGCACCCAGGAAGCAGAGCAGGCAGGAAGATCACAAGTTCAAGGCCATCTTCAGCTACAAACCAAATTCAAGGCCAGCTGCGACTATATGAGATCCTGTCTCCAAACCCTCTCCACCTTGAGGGTGGAAAATTTAAACAGTTCAGATTTACTTTATTTATTTGTTGATTTATTTTTGCATACTATTGTTTTCTTTTTTAGCCAATGACTGGCTATTATTTGTTAAGGAAAAACTGTCAGTCTCTTGCGACTTTCTGTGTCCTAAGTGTCTCTGACTAGGTATAAATGTATGTGTATCCTGATTCATGGTGGCCAAAGTTCTGGATGACCTCAGATGTCAACAGAGTCAGAAGTCTGCACCTGGATTTGAGGTCCCTTGAAAGCTGAGGGTTTCCTAGAGAGCTCAAGATGGGAGTCCCAAGGAGGGTCACAGAAGGAAGATGACTGGGAAGCACCTTTGCAGAGACTGTTGGGTTCATCAAGCAGAAGGTGCATCATCTCCACACCCTTTGAGTGAGCCTGTTTTTGTTTAAACGCAGGGCCCACGGTGCGACATGATTCCAAGGAGTATGCACGTCATCTGATGCTCTGGCTTTCTCCACTTTCCTTTGTTCTCTGGGATACTGGTTCATCCTGAAAACCTAAGGACACAAGGAAAAGTCCTGGTTATTAGACTTACATGCCAGGACCTCGAGGACCAGTGAAATTGATAGGCTGTGGAAACAGAGAGATTGTATTCCTTCTGCCAATATTTACTGACCATGCGCACACATTTAGCACAAGAGACAGGAATGACTGGAGGGTTAGAGTCACACAGTTGACAAGCAAGTGATGACTCATTTTTTTTTTTTTTCAAATCTGGGGTCATAGGAAACTTCTATGTCTGGTGTCTGGAGAGGGGACAGAGTCACATCTGCCTAAGTAGGTCAACCTTGGCTTCCACCCAAAGACTAGAAAAGCAGCTACAGTGCATGGAACCTGAGGACTCTGGCATTTTCTGGGCCTCTGTCAGACCAAGGTATGAACTGTGGAGTTCAAGAAGTGGGAATATCCACCATCAGTCACTGTGAGTGACATCATATTCCCCTAGTGGATCTCTAGTATCAGACTCAGATTTCCACACTGAAACATTGGCAGGGACCAGGGATTCACATTTTTGAGGAAGGCCCAGCTGACTAAGTGACTAAGCACTCACCCTGGCCTGGGATTTTCCCACTCCAGGGAAGATGAAGAGGTGGTATAGTGCTGAGCCAGCAGCACACAAGGGTCCCCTCATCCTGCTTCCAGGAAAGCCCCATAGCCAGTTGAGGTAACTGTCCTTTCTCCCTGTGGTCCACAGGCCTATAAGGTGCTTAGCCTAGCTCGGTGTATCTCTGCTACTTGTTCCCAAGTGTTCAGGAGCAGAGTGGAATGCTGACAAGGCTGGCTCCATGCCTGCCTTTGAACTTAGCACCTTTTTGGACTCATGCAGTCAGTTAAGTTTTTTGAGTTTCAGTTTCTTACTCCACAAACACATGATAGTATCTATTTCTAATAATTTTGAAAGGATTTGATATGATAGGACATATGAAGCATTCATCATAGTGACTGATTAAAAAACAAACAAACAAACAAACAAAAAACCACCCGGCAAGTTTTGCTGATACCAGACTGTTGGTAGACTGACCTCCCAGAGGGAGATATCACGGTTCTCCTGCTGGACCACACTCACCAAGCATACTCAATTAACATCTGAAGAAAACACCATGGTATGCATATGTGTTATTCATGTGCTATGTTTGTAAGTGGTGAATGTTTTGTGTATTCTGTGTGTAAGTGCCTGGTGTTTATGAGTCTGGTGTATATGTATGCAGTATGTATATGTGTGGTGTTATGTTTGATGCATACATGTATATATATGCATATATATGTGTGTGTATGGTATATGGTTATGCTTGGTATGCATGTATCTTGTGTATATGCACATGATGTGTGAGTCTGCATGGTGTGTATCTGATGCATATGTGTGTGATATGTATCTGGTACACATATATGTGTGTGGTGGATATGGATACAGTAGGTGGTGTGGTACATTTGTGATGTGCAGGAAAAGTTGATGGGTAGGACCCTCTACACATGCCTCTTTTTTTCTGGGTCTCTGGAAATCACCCACCTTCAATACTGCAGATTTTTCTCTTTCAGCCCAGGTAATCAAAAGAGATCTCTTCCTGCTGGCCCTTCAAGGAAGGGGCAACATCAGTAACAGGTCAAGGTGGTGGGGAAAATGACATCTCGTGGGTAGGGTTTGACTTCTGCTCCCAGCCCTTGGGAATCCAGTGCCCAGTCTGCCACCAGGAGTGTCTTCAGGTTTGTACTTGTGGCCACCTGACAGATTTCGCCAGTTGTGGGCTATGGTGTGAGCATGTTGTTGCACAGCACTGTGACAGAAGTTCCACTCCTCTTATTTCAAAGGTTTGCTGCTTGGTCAATGTACTTGATGCAGGCTAGAGAGTACTCTCCAAGACAGGCACCAGAGCCCTGGCAGCAGGTGGTGGTGGGCTCTGCAGCTCCTTAGCAAGGCAGCATTTGGAAAATTCATGGAAGCAGCACCCAGTGTTCCATAGGGCTGAGAGGATCCTCTTGTACTCCCTGTGGAAGTTCTGGTTCAGGAGCCCATAGACAATGGCATTAAGGCAGCTGTTGAAGTAAGCTAGGAAGTAGCTGGTGACAAAAAGGCCCTCTGGGACCTGGAGAGCCATCACCTCTGGGTTGATGGCCACTGCAAGGCCGATGCAGTTGAGGGGGGCCCAGCATATGGCAAAACCCACAAACACTGCAAACATGGTTAGGAAACTGTGCAAGTCACCCGGCCTCAGGCGCAGCTTACTCTCAGCCTTGACCTTCCTTCGGCCCAGAGCACCAGTATCCAGATTTGCAGGTAGCAGAAGGATACCACAGTGATTGGAAGGAGGAAGTGAATGGCCACCACAACTTCAGTGTACTGGGTGCTGGCTGTCTGGATGAAGGTGCAGGAATAGATGCGTGGGTCATACTCTAGGGACTCCACAACGAAATTGGGCACCAAGGCCACCAGAGTGAGGAGCCAGATGAGGCTGATGTAGGAGGGGGCATGCCAGTGACTGTAGAGCCAGTGGCAGGTTGCACTGTGACAGATGCACCAGTAGCGGTTGATAGCAATGGCTGTGATGTTGAAGACAGAGCCAATGACGCTCAGGCCCATCACAAGGGCACTGGCTTTGCAGTGGGCCTCTCCAAGGGCCCAACCATCATTGACAATGGCCGTGAGGATCAGTGGGTAAGGGTACAAGGCTACCACCAGGTCAGCCAAAGCCAGACTCACCACAAACAAGTTACCTGAAGCAGGAAACACAAATCAGCAGTTAGTAGAGACCCCACATGAGTGTTATTTTTTTTGTGGGTATGGGGGAGATAACTTGGAGGGTGAAATGCTTGCAACTCAAGCCTGAGACCTGAGTTTGATTCCCAGGACCCATACTTCAAAAAGAAAAAAGAGCCATCTGTAGTGATAATTCTTATATTACCAGGGAAAGACAGGTAGATCCCTGGGGGCTCTCTGAGTAGACAGTCCAGGCTAACCAGTGAGCTCCACATTGCTAAGAGATCCTCGTTGAAACATAAGATGGATGGCACCTGAGGATACAGGAATGATACCCAGGGTTTACCTCTGGTTTCTATACCCATACATGTTTGTGCATCTCCACACAGCAACCCCCCCACACACACAATACACAGATATGAACACAACATTTTATGCTTCTCTGAACTGCTTTCATTATCATTGGGAGTGGAAACCAAATGACATTTAGAGACAGTGGAGGACTCAAATTGTACCTGTACTTGTCTACTCAAGCTCTCATGGGCTCCCTTTGGTAACTTGCAAAGCACTGATAATTATCTGCTTTGTAGTAAGTGTGATAATGAGAGCAATGCCCAGTGGAGTGGGTGTTCTCAAATAGCTGCTTCCAGGACAGGTACAGAGGCATGGTGTCCCGGTTGGTTTTTGTTAACTTGACACAAACCTAGACATATCTGGGCAGAGGGAATCTTAATTGAGAAAATGCCTCCATAAGATTGGCCTCCAGGCAAGTCTGGGGGGGAGGCATTTTCTTGCCTCATGAGTGATGTGTGAGGGTCCAGCCCACTATGGGCAGTGTCAAGGCTGGGCACATTATCTAAGAAAGCTGGCTGAGCAAGCTTCAGGAAGCAAGCCATTGGGAGCAAGAGAGTAAGCAGTGTTCCTCCACAAATTCCTTAGTTCCTACTTTGAGATAAAGGACTGTAATCAGGCAATGGAGCTGAAATAAACCCTCTCCTCCCCTAGCTGCTTTTGGTCATGGTGTTTTTTCACAGCAATAGAAACCTAGGACACACAGGGGCCTGACTGTTGTCCTCCTGTCCTATAGCCCTGGAAGAAAGGAGTGGTGCTGATTCCTACTTTGCCTGCACATTTCCCTGACTTTCTGAGCTTTTGCCTCTGAATGGAGCCCTTGGCAGTGTGATCAGCTCAGTCATCTAGAGCCTCAGGAAGCCACACAGCCATCCAGGAATGTAGCCTGAGTTCCAGGGAGGAGACCCTTTGCTCATCCAGCTTCACTGTCTGAGAACGTCAGGCCACTGAGTGAAGCACCAGGAACCTGGAAGGTTCCAACATGAAACACAGGGCATGAACAGTTCCCTTCCCCAACACCACCTCTCCCATCAGGCCTGCGTTTTCTGAGCATTTACTGTGTTCTCAAAAGACAGCAGGCTGTCCATGTGAAGCATTTCTCAGTGGCACAGCATACACAGGACACAGTCTTTTCAGTGTTCTGCCCATGTGACAAAATGCACGCTGCTTGTTGTCAGCCAGCTGAGTGCTGTGGGAAGGTAGGATGGATTTATAGAAGGGACTTACAAGTTGGCCAGGATGCAGGTGCTCTACCGGCCTCAAAAATCTGTCCTCCTTCTACAGGTTCACCCAACCCCACCTGTCTTCATCCTACCCGAGGATCCCAAGCATCAGGGGAGAGGATAGGCTGAGGTCTAGGAAATAGGTGGCTTAGAGCCACCTGTCCTCACCCCACCTGAGGATCCAGAGCATCAGGGAAGGGAGAGGACAGGTTGAACTATGGGAGATGGGTGGCTTGGAGTCTGTCAGTTTGTCTGTCAGACCTTCACATGAAGCCCACTCCACTTGCCTGTGTTAAAACACGTGTTAGGAAAGGGCTGCCTCCAGCCTGCCCTGGTTCCAACACACATGCTCCCACTATCAGAGAACTGTGTGGTATAGAGTGCCTTGGCAAGGGACCTGCACACTTGTGTATTTTCATCTTAAAAGCTCCAGGTCAGCCCGACTCAGAACTTCAAGAGAGTAAGTCCCATCATACTGTGGAAGTCCCTTCTATAAATCCATCATTCAGGGCCTCAGGGCTACATCAACATCCAGAACCAGGGTGGGATCCAAGAGAGCCAGGGGAACCGTGGCAAGGAGTGTGGGGTGGGAGGGGGCATAGCCTGGAGTCTGAGGACCACACAGGGAGGGCATCTAGGCATAGTGTATCCTGCATGCCGCTCTGCTGGCTTCCATCCTGCTCTGTTATTTGAGGGTTTTATTTGTGGGTTAAGGCTCATTTTCCTTTCAGTTGCTTCTTCAAGGTGAGAAATGAATATCTGAGGTGCTGTGTGGCCTGTGGGAGATCTGGTTGGTGTCTTTGAGTTTCATTTTCAGTCTTGGTGGTTGTCTCCACCATGAGCAGTCTTTGGCTTTCTGGCCGTGACAGTTCATCTTCTTTGTCAACTTGACAGAGTTCAAACCTCCTAAGGGACAGACACATCTCTAGGTATGTCTTGAGAGTGTTTCAAGATTAGAGTAGCTAGCTGAGCAGGGAAGACACACCCTGAATATGGGTGGCACCATCTCATGGGCTGGGATCTTAGATGGAGTAAAAGGAGGCAGGAACCAATTGCTTCCTGGCTACAATTGCACTGTGAGTATCTGTCACAATCCTACCACCAGGCCTTAGCCACCATGACGAGCTACACTCCCAAACACTTCAGGAGTCAACCCTTTTGTTCCTCAAGTTGCCTGATTCAAGTGTCTTGACACAGTGACTAGGAAAACGTCTGATGCCCCAGCTCAAACTGTACTGAGTTCCCAGAAGGAAGATCACTTCCCACATCTCTTGGCTTCAACCCAGTTAGGATAAGAACTATTTTTTTCCAGGATTTTAAGGCTCCTTTTGAAGTTTGGAGGAGGTAGGTGCTGGACGTTGTAGCAGCCTGAGGTACACTTACTTCTGTCTGTTTCTGGTCATGGGCATTTGGGCAATTATTGAACTTTCTCTGTGACTTCTTCACCAATCCCCCTCCTACTGGAGATGACTCCACTCTTCATAGCATCCCCCACTCTACATAGTGCCTCCCCACTCTTCATAGCATTGTTTTTGTAAAGAGTATTTCCTTTCACTAGGATAGGGAGGTTGGTTGCTGCAGGCCCTGAAAGTTTCTAGATGGACAGCATACATGCTCTTGGACTATACAGACATGACAGAAAAAGTCCAAAGTGGCTGGAAGCTGGTGCCAGCCCTGCCAGCTGTTTCTCTGGGAAAGCTAAGGCAAGCACTGCTGTGTTAATACGGCTTGTCCCCTAATAATGCCCCAGAGGCTGCAAACAGCTTGTAAATAGCGAGCAGAACACATTAGCTCCACGTGGAAAGTGATTCAATTACTCTCCCCTATTAAACCGGCTGTTCCTAAAAAGGCTGCAATCCACCAATCCCTGCTGGAGAGTCATCTGCCCAGCGGTCCTACTGTCTTCTAGCTTTCTTGGCATGAATCCCAATTAGGTGACTACCGCTCTTATGTTGTTGGCCATCTGTGAAATGCTGAGATGCTGGGGTCTCTCTGGATGAAATTTGGGAGGAGAGCCCTGCTGCAACAATTTCTTCCCCAGCCAGGTGAGAATTCAGTCAGCCCCAGTGTAGCTCTGTTACACATTGTGTGCAATGGCTTGTAATGAACATTCATATACAGGTCTCGGAGTGACTCATCCTGCCCGCCTCTGTCAGACAAGGTGTGCCAGTGGGAAGCAGCCGCCACTACAGTGTTGTGTTCTCTGAAGTAGAACCCCTCCATTATTCACAGGTAAAGCACATGCCCCACTACAGTATTTTCTTATCCTTTCTGGGAATCCTGTCAGTGCCACACTGTCTAGTCTTCAGATAGAACTCTGAAAGGCAAAGCCACCCCTGTCCCCAGCCACTCCTATTCATTCACCTTCTGAACACTGAAGAGTTTCCTTGAGTTTAAAATGCCCTTGGTCATTGAGCTTCAGGTCAGTAGTCACTTGAGTCAGTCATTTATTCAGTAGACAACCCGGGAATTGTCCTCATAGCAGTCTGACTGTGCCAGGAGCTTAGAGAAGGGTGTGAGCAACCCAAGGCGATCCATTCCCTCACAGAGAAGACAGCCAACAAATGAAAGCAGGGCACAGTAAGGGAAGGCCACAACTGACCCATGCTTGCCAACAGGGCTAACCACCTCCAGATCAAAGTCTTTCTCGATCCTTGATTTCATGCACAGTGCATCTATGCTTTCCCATACACAGAAAAGACACAGGTGCTCAGAGAAAGACTTGCCATGATGCACCACCACAGAGAAACAGTGACCCAGGGAAGTCCAGGCCAGAGTAACGAGGTGGGAAAAGTCCCAAGTCAGATAATGAAAAGGGGTGGTGCTGGTCAGGCTGATCAAATCCCCAAACCATTCAACCAGAATGCTCCCATGCAAGAATGGCAGTGCACCTCAAACAGCACCCTACAGTGAAAGGTCATAAGCAATATTGATGTCAACGCCAATTGTGCAAGGCATTCTTACAACATTTTGGGTATAAGCAATTGAGAAAAGATTGAGCAGATAATTTATCAAAAATGGTTTCCTTACAAGAACTGAAGCAATGGAGGCATTTTAGTTAATCCAATTAGATTCTCAAATTCCTGGAGGGCAGACATTGTTTTCTTCCAAAGTCCTATTATTTATGAAAAGCTCTCAGGGTGTCAGGGTGGCTCATAGAAAGGCCTAGATAAAGTTGTTCTTGCTTTAGTTAAATAAATGAAGTATACAGGAAAACACCAAGCCTGAGGTTTCAAAAACTTAAAGGAAGATAGATGTATTTAAGAGGGTAAGAAACATGATGATACAGTGTCAGCAAGTCTTCTCCCACAGTTACACAGTCATCAGAAGAGGTCATCTGGGGACTGGGATAAGTGCCATCTTATGACTTTAATAAATGCAGTAGTAACAAGGACAATGGATGTGCCACCACACGCAGTGGTGTGCACTCAGCACTTCTTGTAAGGGTCCTGTGTGTTTAACCAGACGATTAATAACGCCTAGATGAAGAAGCAGGTGCCCAGTTATATAAATCTGTAACAGAGGAGGCTGGAGAAGAACCAGAAGATAAGAGAGCCAGTGGAGACATGTAAGTGGGGTAAAAGGCAAGGGTGTAGAAAACTGTTGTTCCTCACAAGTGAAGGGCAGAAACAGGACACTAGGACACTGACCTCAGCAGTGAGGTCAGCCAAGATAGCAGTTAGGTGAATTCTGCTCTTTGCAGGAGAATAAAGTGATGTCCTGATCATCTTTGTCATCAAGAAAAGAGAGATGGAGTAATAGATACTTGGACAGGAGTATCCCTCGCGTGAGGGATTGTAGAATTTAATTTTTTATTCTGTTTTCCCATTTTCCTATCTTTATTGGTGTATATTTTGTATATCACTAATGGTCCTCCACGCGTGGGTTTTCACTGAACTACAGCACATACTTTAGAGCTTTTTATTTCTCCCCTCTCCTCTCCCACTCACCTTTTCCCTTTTCTGTCTCTTTCTCAAATGAAAATTTCTGACACATGAGAAATACCTACCTAGTTACCGCTTTAGTTACCTTTCTGTTGCCATGATAAAAAATAGCCTGAGCAAAGCAATTGCAAGAAGGAGGGTCTGTGGTTCATGCTTCTGAGGCCCATTACAATGGGGAAGGCATTGTGATGGGGGCTTGAAGCGATAGATCACATTCCATCCCCAGTTGGGAAGCAAAAGGAGGTGAATGGGTGCTCAGCTCCCCTTTTATCTAGTCCAGGCCTGCAGCCCATTACATGGTGCCACCTAAGGTTTCCCCACCTAAGTTACCATAGTCAAGAAGCCCCCTCACAGGCCACGCATGCCTAGAGGTTTGTCTCCTTGATCCTGCCAAGTAGACAGTGTTAACCATCGCAGTCATGTCAGCTAGCACCATGACTCTCGTTCTTGTTTTATTGTTAGTTGTGTTGAAAGAACAGAGCATTTGGCTCCCGGATCAGAATAGGATCCTTGTGAGGTAAGCCACGGGTAGTAGAGCCGTGTGTCAGTTTGGGATGTGTTCTGACACGGAAGTTGGTGATCTAATCCTCCTTGGAACTTCTCACAGTGTCCTTAAACAAGTACAGATGCTGTAGCCTGCTGCACACCTTGCCTGCAGTAGTCCTGATGACTAAAGACGACAAAGAAAGCAGGAAATCCCCTGATGACAGCCAACTCCCCAAGTGCAGAGGCTACATTTATTCCCTAACTTTAACCTCTTCAGTAATACGCATTCTACACAGCCAGTTGGAGAGGTCACACTCACTGTCTGCCATGTCCTGAAGGACATTGAGTCTCCATATAGAAGCAATGCTTTGGGGATGAATGAAGGCATTCAGACAGGAAAGTCTCTATGCCCCCAGGAAACTGAGCACTCCATGGGGAGAACTAGAGGAGACTAAGAACTCTCTTCCTTATGCAGCTAGAGACATGATTACAGACTTAAATGTGTCCATTTTTCCTCACTGAAAAGATAATAAGGTACTCACAGATGAAACGTGAAGCTGGAGACCTCAGAAAAATTGGGGAAGGAGGTCAGGGTGGTCTAGATTGTTCTTAAATTGATAACAAATGCCCCAGATCCTGCTCGCTGGCTCAGCAACAAAGACAGCAGACATCAGTGGCATCTTCGTGAGTGCAGGCTCACCATCTTCCTAGAGCAGCAGGCTAAGTGCTGACTGGAGTGTGTTTTGTCTTTCTCTGTCCTCCTGGGGCCAGGGACTGTAGGCCTACTAATCATTTACTTCTGGGCCTTCAAAGTGCCTTTGTTCAGGGCCACCCAATTATTCAGGTACCTCATGCTGTGTTTCTTTATAGGGAAGGGCCAGGGGCTGGCCATGGTTTCTGCTCAGTACCAGTGGGGAAGGATAGCCTACCTGCACCTCCATCTGGATAAGGGATGGTGAGAGTCTTGGGTACCATTAGGCACTGAGAGAAACAGTGGGGTGGTAAGAACAGACCTTGCATGTGGGCCTGTGTTTAGAATGTTCTCCCTCCATATTTTTTCCATGAAAGCGTCAGCTGCTGATGCCCTTCTGCCTTACAATTGACTAAATACTTTCAAAATGATGGTGTCCACTCACTAGCAGCACTGTCTAAATGGCCTGTTTACCACAGCTGAACACAAAAGAACATTGTGGGATCGCAGCTTCTGATTGGTAACAGGGAACTCTGGGTGATTTGCTGACAAGGCTAGGGGTGAGAAACACTGCTGGGCATTCCCAATGCTGGCTGAAAGGAGAAGATGAAGGCTGGCAGCTCAGAAGAGTGTCATTCTCTAGCCTTTTGTTCTGGGGACTGTATGGTGGTGTTGGTATCAAGAAACCCATGTTTAATAGGTAGTGTGTGTACAGACCAAAGCTTAACACTAGTGTTTTTAATTGATTTCCACTTTACATACTGAGGCAAGCTATCTTGCTGACCTTGGTGTTCATTTATTCAGCTAGTCTGTCTAACCAGCTTGCCAGGGATCACATCCCTGCCTCTAGAGTGCTGGTATTACAGGTGGGGCACCATGCCCACCTAGGATTTATGTGGGTGCTGGAGATCAGAACTCTGTCTCTCTCACTTTTGCACAGCAAGCACCTTACTTATGGAGCCATCTACCCCAGCCCTTTAGACGGATTAGGGCGGCTCAGGACAGACCATCAAGGACATACTGAGAGGCAACAGTAAGCCCAGTTTCAGAGACTGTGGTGCAGCTGAGGCTGCTAAGGGACTGCAGCCACCAGGAGCAAGAGCAGGCATGCCTTTGTGACTGGCCCAGATGTCGGCTTCCAAGGACAGCATGAGGTATTTGAGCTTTCATTGCTGGAAGCAATGATGACCTTGATAGGTGCTGTGCTAAGCAGGTACTGTAGTCCAGGTCTCTGCCACCCACTGAAGCAGTTGTTCTTCTGCCCCTCTGTGCCTGCTGTTTGCTCAAGCACATTTGGTCCCTACTATGTGCAGGCCTCTGAGGACAGAGCAGAGCAAAAGTCTATGCATTTATTCAATTGGACAGGAGGTTGGGAGGGAGATGGGATGGAAAGAGAAAGATGGTGGGATAGTTATCTGTTGGGGAAAGCACGTGGCATTATGGGGGTGTGATGCTCAGTATACCATTCACAGGACTGACAACAAACAGTATGGCTGAGCTGGGGGAGCTGAGAAAGGGATGGAAACAGGGAGTAGACATCAAGGAGGTGGAAGAGCAGAGGAGCTCCTGGTCCATCAGACAGCCTGGGCTGCAGGGAACTTGACAATAGGCCATGTAGCAGGAGACTAGGCTGAGAGTAGGTGAGGTAGCTAAGCTGATCAGGGATGGGAGCTGCACTCTGGAAGAGACTCTGTTCTTTGGATGGAGGAGGCAGGGGACTGGCAAAAGTAATGGCTCCAGAAGAACAGGGAAAACCATCAAGACACTGTGTGAAGTATGTGCCAGGGAAGATGAGGGGGAGTCAGTCTCTCAGAATAGAGAGTTGAGGAAAGGGCAGAGTGGGAAATATTATAATAGAGCAAACCATTTGGAATGAAAGAAAAGAATGACTCTCAAGACTTGGGTATCTGGGAGATGAGAAGAAGAAGAGGGGATTGGCATCAGGCCAGGTGAGGGAATGGAGGTCCCAGGAGAGTATGACTCTGAGTGTCACACATAGCAGGGAAGGAAGGTTCTGGAAAGCTGAGAAGCAGGAGAAGCAAGAGATCGAGAGGAGCCTCAGAGGAGGCACAAAGTTAAGTGGTAATTTGAATTCAATTGGTCCCCATAAGCTCATGGGGAGTGGCACTATTGGGCGGTGTGGCTTTGTTAGAGTAGGTATGGCCTTGTTTGATGAAGGGTGTCACTATGGAGGAGGGCTTTGAGAGCTCATGTATTCTGAAGCCATGCCCAGTATCTCAGGCCACTTTCTGTTGTCTTCAGGTAAAGATAGAGAATTCTCAGCTCCTTCTCCAGTACCATGTCTGCCAGCAGGTCACCATGTGCCCACCATGACCATAATGGACTAAACCTCTGAACTGTAAACCACTCCAATTAATGTGTTTCTTTTATAGGAGTTGCTGTGGACATGGTGTCTCTTCACAGCAATAGAAACCCTAACTAAGACAAAGGGGAAACTCTTTTTTCTTTAAAAATAAGAGACTTGGGTGCACATCTGTGAGGGCAAGTTGAGAGGGGGAAATAGAGGTGTGAAGGGTATTGTGGATTAGGGGAGGGCAGGGAAGGGGAATTGAAGGCAAGAAAAGGGAGTGTAGGAGAGCAGAGGGCAGGCGAGGGGAGGGAGGGAGAAGGCAGGAGAGAAGCTACATGAGAGGTTAGTAGAGAAGGAGTGGGAGGGAAGAGCACCCAATAAAAGACTGTTTCTGGGGAGAGAGGAAGTAGTCAAGCCACAAGGAACACATACAGGCAACACAGAGGTGAAATGGGCACAACAAAAGTCCTTACACATTCTCAGGAGGGTCCGAAGCTCGGCAAGCCCCCAGGAAGCATAATGTGAGGTGACAAGTCACTGTGAATAAGACACTGGCTTATAGAAAGGGGTGACACACACACCTGACTGCCCTCTTGATGGTCACTTCCCTGGACTTGCCCCCAACTCTCCCTAAGCCCACCCCCTTCTGCTTTGGTCCAGTCTTCATCTGCAATGGGAACTCACCACACAACAGCAGGGGCCTGCTCCACTGTGGAGCTGGCCTTGTGAGAGTCAGTAAGGGGGCTCATGTCTCCTGGAAGCATGCTGGGACCTCAGGTGGGCATGCATCTTGGTTATTGGAAATAAATGTTCCTCACACATTGGTGGTGCACACCTTTAATCCCAGCACTCGGGAGGCAGAGGCAGGTGGATCTCTGTGAGTTTGAGGCCAGCCTGGTCTACAGAGTGAGTTCCAGGACAGGCTCCTGTCTCGAACAAACAAACAAAACAACCAAAAAAATCCAAATTTTCTAACATTTATGATGATGTTGATATGATTGTCAACCCGACAAAATTGAGAATAACCCAGGGCAAAAACCTCTGGGCATGTCTGTAGGACACAGATGTATTCAGATAGCATTAATGTATGTGGGAAGGCTCACCTTATATATGGGAAGGACAATCTATGGGTTGATTCCTAGACTGAATACAAACAGCAATCTGAGCTAAGCCGGGGTCGGTGGTGGCACATACCTTTAATCCGAGCACTTGGGAGGTAGAGGCAGGTGGATCTCTGTGAGTTCGAGGCCAGCCTAGTCTACAGAGCAAGTTCTAGGACAGCCAGGACTGTTACATAGAGAAACCCTGTCTTGAAAAACAAAACCAACAAACCAGCAAACCAACAAAACAGAATCTGAGCTGAAAAGCAGCTTTTACCTCCTCCTGACTGTGAAGACAATGTGACTACCTATCTATCTCATGCTCCTGCTGCCACCGTCCCACGATGGTGGACTGCACCATCAAATTGTGAGCCCAAACTAACTTTTCCTTTCTTCTGTTGCTTTGTTCACAGTGATGGAACAGAACTAGTACAGTATGGACAGACTAAGAGGACAGACTTGAGTAAAAATTCTGAGATAGGTTGTTCTAGAGGTAAATGCAAACTCTTCACTTTAAAATGACTACTAAAGAATGAATAGAGGCTAACTTTTCAACGTGTTGCAGGTTTTCAGAACATTTGAAATATCACTTTATCATGGTCAGTTATACATTAAGTGGATGACTGTCACCAACAAAGCCAACCATCACACAAACACGAGCTGGGCATATGGCACATAATGAGTACTTGTGTAGCATGAATGTGAGTTTCGGCTCATTTCTAGCACCTCAAAGAAGAAGAAGAAAAAGAGGAGGAGGAGGAGGAGGAGGAGGAGGAGGAGGAGGAGGAGGAGGAGGAGGAGGAGGAGGTGGAAGTGGAGGAAGAGAAAAGGAAGAAAAAGAAAGCAAGCCCTGGTTAAATTGCATGACTGTGCAAGGTGCCATCGGCCAGCATTAAGTAATCATGGTAGCATGTTAGTTTGTTTCTCTTGTGCTGGGCTGCAGCACAGGCACCAGGAGATACAAAGACTGGGATGAAGCACCAGCAATTCCACATGCTCACTAGTCTTGCCTGCTGGGGACTGTGGGAGCACAGAGTGGGACAGTCCTAAGTGGCATGAAGGAGAGGTGGGATTCTATCTTCCTCAGGCAAGAAGCAGCAGTGGCCACCTCTCAAACATCTCTCTCATGACAGACAACCTAAAGACTGAACCAGGAGCCTCAGCATGTAGAGGCTTTTCTGGCACTCAGCATGTCCAGGAGGGACCTGGAGGGCTACCCACCCTGCTCCACAAGGACAGAGTTTGGGGCAGCTGAACTTCTGCCTCCCTGCTCAGAAAATGAATGCTTGAAGCTGCTATGCCAGGGCAGTGTGATTAAAAAATACCAAGCACATATCTGAGAATAAGTTACTCTTTGCTAACACACATCTCTTTTCCAAAGCTACAATAAGGTCTTGAAAAAGGTATTCCAGGAAACACTGGCCCCAGTGACTGGTGCTTGCGTGAAGTTTATGCCCCTTAATGGTGTTCGGGTTTCCCATGGGATGCCTAAAAACTCACACTTGACTTCTGGCTTCCTTTGTAGATAAAAATTTCCAAAACCATCTTTAAGACCCCCAAGACATTTATAATCGTTTACTGAGAATGGCTTTTGCAAATATCCTGGCATTTTAGAAAGACATTTTAATGCTTTCCCATTGTTTTTTTTACATATTCCATTTTTATTTGGCCTTAACATGCAAGGTAAGAATTGTAAAATTAACCAGTGGGTCCCTGAGGTTCTTCTCAGGTCACCTGCATAGCAATTCTTTCTCAGTTCCTTGTCAGGAGATGAGTCACATGCCGCTCCCCCTGGTTTTGTTGCCCTGCAGCAAAAAGAGAATAGATTGGAAAGGAAAAAATATGTTCAGAATTGCCACCCAATTTAGCCAAATCATTATTGTGGTTCTCACAGTAATATGATTTCTCTGTCTTCATTCAGAAAAGCCAGTGTTGATGCAAACCGTGCCTACAAGTGTCTAAATTAACACCTTTACTTGGAATTGGAACTTCCAGAGACTAGATGAAGTTTTGAAACAGAATGCTCACATCCATCCATTGCTCACATCCAAGCAATGTCCGCTGGCTCTTCCAGCAAGGGCTTTCTAGTTACTTACTGTATGAAATCAGTTTGGCAGGCGGGAAGAGGGGTGTCCCTCACATGGGGACCTTCTAGGGCCAAAAGGGGTCCCAACTAGCAGAAAGAGTTGAAATGCCACGGATAGCAGAGTGCATCCGTATAGCGCCCACATCCTGCCACAAACAAGTACCCAACAAAAGCTTGTCTCAATTCACATTGGCAGTAGTGTGTCAAGTGTGTCCTGGGTATTGGATAGAGGCAAGTTCCAGAATAGCTTCCAATTGGGAAACCAGATTGGGACCAGGATGAAATGAACGGAAGGAGACACCTGGCAGTGAGGGGAGAAAAGGGGGCGAGCGGGGTGTCTGTGGGATGTGAAAGGATCTAAGATTCAGGCTTCGAAGCAGAGGCAGGCCATGGAAGGACCCCAGCCCTGAGAAGGCTGGCACTTACTTGTGTTCCGCAACTTGCGGTTCCTGAGCACAGAGAGGATGACAAGGAGGTTTCCCACGATATCCACGGCTGTGGTGACAATGACCACTGCAGATAGCGTGGGAGACACCCAAGGAGCCCGAGGAGTCCCTGATGGACCTGTGCCCGCTGACCTGGACCAACTAGAGCGCACCTCCAGCCCGCCAGCCTTGCAGCAATTGGAGACAGAGCTGTTCTCAGGGCATCGGGACTAAGCTGCCGCCTGGGATGGACGCACAAGGTGAGTACTGCTTGGGGCACTCCCGCTGCCCCCTCACCGCGCAGCCTAGCGAAGTGCTAGGAAGAGGCTGTGGGCTGGGACCTAAAGGAGACAATTGAATGTGGGCAGAAGGGTGGAGAGAAATAAAGGATCCAGACAAGGACCCAGGCTCAGGTGTAGAAAGGAATGTGTCCCTCAGCAGCATCCTCAGAAACAGCACTGCAGCATCTCAGCCCAGCCACCAGGGCTCAACCTGTGTCTGGCCCACCTCAAGTGGCCTAGTTGGTAAGGCCCTAAAAACCAAGAATCCCTAGTTCCTTTACAACGTGGAGAAGCTGCGTCCTTTTGGGGACACCTGCTTTGCAGACTGGAGTGGATGCTGGTGGGTAGTCCGAGCTATCTGATCGCCTGGAAGCTGGGATTTGAGACCCCCTTAGCCCAGTGGTGCAGCTCTAAAGAGCACAGAGCACTGACTCCTGAGGAATGGGGATAAACCCGAAGGCAAAGAAGCCAAAAGTGTTGAGCTCAGAGAGGTGACAGGAAAACTGTCCCTTAGCCACATGTGTGTTGTGGATGGCCTCAAGGTCAGTGCAGGAAAACTCAATACTTTTAAAAATACTTAACGAGGATATTGGTTTAAGAACGGCACTTGGCTTCTGTAAGGCAAAGGACATAGTCAGCAAGACAAAACGACAGCCCACAAACTGGGAAAAGATATTCACCAACCCCACATCTGACAGAGGGCTGATCTCCAAAATATACAAAAAAACTCAAGAAGCTATTCTTGAAAACACCAAACAATCCAATTAAAAAATGGGGTACAGAACTAAATAGACAATTCTCAATAGAGGAATCTAAAATGGCTGAAAGACACATAAGAAAGTGTTCAACATCCTTAGCCATCAGGGAAATGCAAATCAAAACAACTCTGAGATACCATCTTACTCCTGTCAGAATGGCTAAAATCAAAAACACCAATGACAGTTTATGTGGAGAGGATGTGGAGAAAGGGGAACACTCCTCCACTGCTGGTGGGAGTGCCAACTTGTACAGCCACTTTGGAAATCAGTATGGCGACTCCTCAAGAAAATGGGAATCAGTCTACCACAAGATCCAGCAATTCCACTCCTAGGCATATACCCAAAAGAAGCACATTCATATAACAAGGACATCTGTTCAACCATGTTCATAGCAGCACTATTTGTAATAGCCAGAAACTGGAAGCAGCCTAGATGCCCCTCAACCGAAGAATGGATAGAGAAAATGTGGTACATTTACACAATGGAGTACTACTCAGCAGAAAAAAACAATGGAATCTTGAAATTTGCAGGAAAATGGATGGAACTAAAGAAACCATTCTGAGCGAGGTAACCCAATCACAAAAAGACAAACATGATATGTACTCACTCATATGTGGACCTGCTTTTTGATACATAGTAGTGACCATGCTTTATCAGAGCTGTTTTTAATGATGTTGCTCAGAATAGTTTCTTTCCAGATGATGATTGGGAAGCTAATTTAAAAAGAAAATGGTGCCAGGTACCACAAGGGTAACAGAACTGTTTTTCTGGGATTTTGTTTTTTACTTTTTTTTTTTTTAAATGGAGAGTGCTGGATGTCTCTACAATTTTGTTCAAATGACTGCAGAACCTGGAAAAGCTGTTGCTGCCATTGATGCATAACATACTGCCATTATTGCCAAAAATTGAATTTTTGGAAACTTTAGCTGTGCTGTCAACTTTGGAAAAAAGTATCCCAGTTTACTGCGTTCAGTTGGCATTGTACAAAAATTAACAGCCATATTGTTCTAGAAATGTTGAACTTAATTTTTTTTCCATTTGTACAGGGGTAATGTACTGAATTAAATATGTAAGGTCTTAAAAATAAAGAAGGGATTTTGAGAGCCCATCCCATATGAAGGGATGCTCTCTTGACCTGGACACATGGGGAAGGGCCTAGGCCTGGCCCAGGATGATGTGGTAGACTTTGGGGAGCCCCTTTTGAGGGCCTTACCCTGCCTGGGGAGTGGAGGGGGGATGGCTAGGGGCAGGTGGGATGTTGGGGGGAGGGGAGGGAGAGGGAGAAGCGATTGACATGTGAAGCACACTTGTTCCTAATTTGAACTAATAAAATAAAATAAAAATTTTAAAAAAAGAATGGTGCTTATATGGGTATGTGGTCTATGCTGGTTGTTACAATGTGGGTTTGACCAAGACTATCAGAGGAGTGTGAGTCCAGGGTGGAAGGAATGTTCCCCGAGAGCAGCTCTGACCTCTTTTAAGACGTTTATGTTGGCTCCATTCGGATTTTACACCCACTAACACCAAGCAACCAGTAAACCCGAGTTTATCAAGAGAGCAGCTAAGGGACTCTCATATTACCGAAGGACTGGGCAAGGTGGGCGGGACTTTAAAGGGAGCCTGTGCCTTCCTGTGCCCACCAGCAGAAATTCAGAATGAAACTAAACATAAAAACAAAGGCTGTTTCCTCCAAACCACTTATTCCACACTCTCCACGGTAACTTTGTGTGTATCAGCCCAAATCAAAAAACAAACCACACCTCTATCAGCAGAAGAATGGGTGAACCAGCTTCACACAGTGCCTGTAAACACAACAGCATGGATTAATTGCCAAAGTACCAGAAGTGTTACCCATATATACCAGCACACACACACACACACACACACACACACACACACACACACACACATTCATGTGCTTATGTGTATTAAATAGAGTAAAAGAAGGCACTACGTATCCAAATAGTATGTATCCAAAAAGTACATAGTATTTGATTCAATTTCAATGGAGTCTAAAGTTCATCTGTGGCTATGGAAATCAGAATGAGCTTGATGATAGAAGTTTGGCTAATTAAGGAATTCATTGGGCAATTCTAGGGTATCAAATCTTATAATAGCAGGCAAGCATTCTACTGGCCAGCTTCCTCCTCATCTCTGGGTTGTTGTTTTTGTCCATGTCACTTTACATAAATCAAGTTCTTCCCAGAAGTCAACGGAAGGAAAGATGAGGTAGAGGGAGGGGGGCTGACATGCAGGAGGAGGGTACATGGCAGGAGTGCACACCTGGTGAGGTGAGGTGATTACTTCTAGATCCTGGGAGGGCTGTGACTGTGAGGAGAGGAGGAAGTTTCCCCTGGGCAGAGAGAAGGCTGAAGCTAGCTGCAAATTCACAAGGACTCCTAAACTGCACTGGCAGTTGGGGCTCCCCTCAAATTCTGTATTCTTGGGGAGTTTGAGGCTACCTAATGGTCCAGACTGGGGGATAGGGTTCGGAGACAGCAGAAGGGACATTTCAGAGAGTGAGAACTTGCCCTAGGAGGCACAGAACCATGAAAGTCAAGAGCATGAGTGTCCCTGTGTATGACTTTAAACCCCTTGGGGGTGTCAGTCAGCAAGCCAGAGCTGCTCAGGACAGGGTAAGAAGGTGGCATGGACTGCTCTAGGTGGAGAAAGGAGAGCTCACACAAGTCCTAGGAATTGTGCTGAGTTGTTTTACTTTTAAAAGTGTGAGCTCAAGCAAGTGAGTGCTTAAAGATGTGATGTCTCCTTATTTTCTTAGTGGTGTTGGGTACTGAACTCAGGGCCTTGTACTTGTGAGCATGCCCACTTCACTGAGCTGTGTCCCAGCCTGACTGGAAGAGTGAAAATTTTCCCCACGCTCATCCTTCCTCAACCCATTAGAACTTATGAAAATATCAGTACGACTAACTTAAGTAGATCTAGAGAGTCAGTCCTGATAGGAAGTTGGGGCTGTGGCACCCAAGTAGTGGAGGTGATGTCCAACTCAAGAGAGTGAGTTTCATGTTTAAGAAAGACATTCTAGAAGGAGTGAATTCAGGGTCTGATCTAGAGAAGTGGGCAAAAAAACTGGACAAGAGTCCTCCAGAGTAGATTGAATGCTTGGGTTCATTCCCAACCATAGGGGATAGAGGGGGTCACTAGACATCAGCAGCCTGTTCTAAAGTCAGACTCTTGTCTGCTTCTTCTCTGCTGTGGTTTGGGAATATGTTGTGTTGGGTGTATTTTAAGTATGTGTTGGGTTAGGTATGTTTTGGTTTTCTGTTGCATATGTTTGGGTCTGTGTTAAGTGTGTGTTGGCTATGTGTTGAGTATGTGTTGGGTATGTTGGGTATGTTTTAGGTCTGTGTTGAGTGTGTGTTGGGTATGTGTTGAGTGTGTACTCCAAGTTTGCTATTAGAAGCTTTGTTTATGGAAGCTTGGTTCCTAGAGTAAAGGTAGCCATGGGTAGCAGAACCCTGAAGAGATAGGGACTGGTGAGACCTGGTGGGGACTGGGTGAAGACATGGGAGTTTTTGCCTGTAGAAGGGATTAAGGTAGGTCTCATGAGACTAAAGTCTTGTTTCCTTTGTCACCATGTGATCTATCCCTCTCATGTATATGCCTGTTACTGTGATGTCATGTGCTACAAGGCCTTCACCAGAGCCAAGCTGATGTTGAAACCACGTCTTTGAACCTCTAGAAATGTGAACCAAAGAAACTTCTCTTATTTCTTAAGTGCCCAGCCTCATGGATTCCATTATAGTGACAGAGAATGGGCTGTCTGCTTTCCAGTTGTCAGAAGCAACTCTTTCACTAGCAGATAGGAGCTACTTCTTCTTTGATAGCGATCTTGGTGCTCAATAGAAGGACCGGATTCTGTCCTTGGATGACACTGACTCCTGATCTTTTAATAATTGTTTTATTTTAAATTATGTTTGCATGTGGGTATGTGCATGTGTGAATGAATATACCTTCAGAGTCCAGAAGAGGGTGTTGGGTCCCCTGGAGCTGGAGCTGAGCCAGCTTATCACTGTTGCTTGTTATCCCACAATTTCTAGATTGGATGCCTCAGAAAATAAGCTTAAATGCTCATTTTAAATATAAAAAATATGTGTGCTACACATTATGAAAATATATATGTAAATTATTTTATATAATTAATTTACAAATTATGTATATAACTTAAATTGCTTAATCTTTGTCTTATTAGAATTAAAAGTAGTTTGAAGTTTGCTTGAGGAACATTACTTAAAAATAAACTTTAAGCAATAAAAAATCAATAGGAAAATTCAAGAGAAAGGGCTGCAAGATGATAGTGATAATTCTGACTCCAACAGGAAAAAAAAAAACAAACTTAATTTGGAATCTTAATGAGACACAGACAAAGGACGGTCAGTCTCAGAACAGGCTGTTAGGCAAGTGAGCCCTGGAGAGAATAGCATGATGAGTTATATGTATTGCCTCCATCTCTGGGGGAACAGACCCCATGATCCCTGAGGGCAGAAGGTGCAGACGCAGCAGAGCCTTGGCTGGGTAGGGTGGGAGGTGTAGTAGTTCATTTTTTCATTGCTATATCAAATATATAGTAAGAAACAATGTCAGGAAATGAGGCTGATTTGGAGCCACAGTTTGAGAGTATAGTCCATTATAGACAAGGTGTGAGGCAGTGGGTCTACACAGTTAGGGTGCAGAGAGGGACAAATGCTGGTTCTCAGCCCCTGTCTCCTTTCTGTTGCATTAGTTCCCTCAGCCTTTAGGATGGTGTTGCCCACCTCAATTAGACTTCTCTGGAGATGTGTTTCCATGGTGATTCTAAGTCCCAGCAAGTTGACTCTCATCAACTCTCATGGGAAGTGCCTGAACCCTCCTCTCACAGGGAACTTTCCTCCCTCCTCAGGGCCTCTGCAGGGAAGCCACCAGCAGACTAGTCTTTTCTCCATTAGCACACAGGTCTATGGCTCGATGGCCTTGCACTGGGCTTTTCAGGTCACAGAGCCAGAAAACCGTTTAGGCTCTCCCTGTGGTTTTCCAGTAGAGATATTTTTCTGTTCTAATCCAGTTAATGCTCTAGAGTCTGTCCTGTCCCAGGCCACAAAGCCAGGATGAATGCTTCATTGTAGAGATTTGAGCTAGTTCTGGTGTGTAGAGGACCCCTGCCCCTCCCCCATCAAAAACATCCCATGGGATGACTGATCGGATCACCCTGAACACCACCAGATGAGCCTTGAGCATCCTTGCCGAAGGGAATGGGTTAGTCAGAGGACCAGGTGGCTTGCAGGGCTATCTATGACCTGAGCACTTCAGCAGGAGGTGGAGCACTTCCATCTGGCTCATGGGTTGACCTAGGTTTTCATCTCAAGGCCCTGTGTGGGAGATAGCAAATTTTAGAATGTAGGATTTGTGTAGAGGATTAGGATGCTTAAACCATGACCCTAGAGGTTGTTGTTTATCCTGGTCTCTCTGAGGGGGTAAATTCTTGGAAGCATGTTTCCTGGAGCAGCAGTTTGTCTTGGGCCCCTCTCTGTTGTTCGCTCTTCTTCCTTTCTGATATGAGGTGAGATGTCCCCTTTGTCAACACCGTCCTCCCCAGGATGTCAGTCCAAGTTCATAGGGCATATTTGCTATAGAGCCAAGGATGGCATTGAAATCCTGACACTCCTGCCACCAACGTCTAGGATTAAAGGTGTGCACTGCCATGTGTGGTTTCTGAGATGCTGGAAAGCAAATCCAGGGCTTTGGGCATGCCGGGCAAGCACTCCAATGAGTGAGTTTCTTTTTGTGCATGGTTGGCAAGCGCTCTAATGAGCGAGCTTCTTTGCCCTCCAAGCCCTGTGTTTGAATGGTCGACTCTCTCTCTTTTAATACATTTCTAACTGAAATAGACATCACTTTCCTAACTTTCTTCCCTCTAATACCTCCCAAGTTCCCCCTCCAACCTCTCCCAAGACTCCTCCCTTCAGCCCCTCCCCCACACCCCAATTCTCCAGTTGATAGCTTTTTTCTTTGATTATTATTGTTACAGATACATGTATGCACAAATATATATATATATATATATATATATATATATATATATATATATTACCACCTGCTGAATTATTTTTTGTTGTTTTTGTGTGTATGTTTTCAGGACTTGCCACTTTGCAATGGATAGCCAATAAGGGGACTAATCTCTGGTAGAGGCCAGTAATTAGTTGTCTTTAGTTCTTTGTCTAGGGGAAGAACCCTCCAAAAATTTGAATGGTGGATGTTCTTTATACACAATTGGTAACTTTATCCAATTGTTTACAAATTTGTATTCTGATTAAATGGAAGAATCACTAAATATATGAAAACAAATCTTTAATAAAGTTTTCCCATATAATAAGGTAAATCATGCATCCATAAATGTGAAAAGATAAGCAATATCTCTAAGATACATTTTTAAAAGTATGGCTTCACCCTGAGCCTAGTGCATCTTCATCCTGGCTACCCACACACTGTGCCGGCGCCTCACATCTGCTGTGACAGCTTACCTGAGACAAAAACTGCTTTCCAGCCTTCAATCTGCCTCCTCTGTCATTCCCATATTCCCCTGTCCTTACTACCTGTCCTTACTACCCCACCCTTCTGCCTCATCAACCAAGGGTCAAACAGACCTTATTCAATTCAGCAAGACATCTCTCATGTATCAAGAAAGTGGCTTGCCTTTTTGGAAAAGAATTGCTTATCATTGTGGGCACATCTGCCCCCTAGTGGCAGCAAGGGAAAATACAATTGGACTTGGACATTAGGAGTGTTGGTGTGGCAGGGATTTTTGTCTAGTCCCACTGTTTTCTTCCCCTTCCTCTGTTTCAAATAGGAATGGCATACCCTTTGTCTGATACACTACTGTGTTCTGAAAGTATATAACAGTTTTAATTTTAGAAGTATTTCCTCTCAAAGGAGACTGTGGAGTTGGACTTTGGAGCAATGTTGAAACAGTGAAGACAGAATCTGGGGACCAACTGAACACATTCACATTGTGGTGGACAGGGATCCCGGACATTAGGATATGGACTGTTACCCAAGGTCCTATGTTAAAGGTCTGGTTTTCTTCACTGTGGCACTGCTTAGAGATGGTGAAATTTACAAGAATTCAGCCAAGTGGGAAGTCTCAGGTCATGGGGGCTATTCCAAATTGGGATTTGGCGCTCTCTTTCCCTCCCTCTTTCATCCTCTCCTCCTCCCTCTTTACTCACCCCTCCTTCTCCCTTCTTTCTTCCCTCCCCTCTCAGGGCATCACTCAGGTCTTTGACAAGGATTCTCCTACCAAGTTAAAGCTCCATCCATCTCTTTCTTTCACTCCTTGGCCATGCTCCCTGTCATTTGGCATCCCTACCAGAGAACAGCATCTACTCACTCAAGAACTAGAACCTTCAAAGCTATAAGCTCAAATAGACTTTTATCTTAGTTCTGTCAAGTATTTATCACCGTAAGAAGCAGCCGAGTAACAGACATTTATCGTTCACCTGAGTTGGGAGTATTTAAGCGAGGATACATTAGCTGTTTTGAAACAGTCAATTGTGTCAACTACAGTATTGTATTGCATTATAGAATATTGGAAGTTACTTCTCCCAGCCATCCCTGCTTAGTATGGCTATGTGTAAAAGCAGCATGCGGCTCTGAGCCAGAAGCACTGGGAATCATAATGCCTGCGTCTTAGGATCTACCCAGATGCTCTATGCATTCCTTCAGTTTGTAGGGCACCTTCTGTGGTAGGGAGAGTGTAGGTTTGGAATCCAGCCATCTGCTTTATGCCCAGCTCTGCCACACAGTGGCTCTCTGGTCTCAGGAGAATGGCACGCCATCTATGGAAGAGTGTTACAGTGACATCACAGATTACTGTGGTGACTAAGCATAACATGGACATTCAGGGCACATCCCAGTGTTAGACAGTGGCACAGCTCATGAAGGATCAGCGGCAGCTTTAATAAATACCCAAAAAATCCAAAATCAAAACCGAAAAAGCAAAATTCAGAATAAAACAAACAAACAAATAAACGCAACTTGCCCTGGGCAAGGCACTCCACATCTCTGGGCTCCAGTTTATTTTTCAAATAAGGATGAAAATAGTAAACTTCTTAGAAAGCGATGAAGATAAAATGTGTGAATGTAAGAGGAAATCATGACTGACTTGTGTGGTAATTAGATTCTGGACAGCATCTGTGTATGATTGGCTGGTGTTTCTCCTCTTACCATTAGGGAAACAGGTTTAAAGAGTTCCTTTCATCATCATATTCTCTTCTCTAAGTGGAAGACCAAGGACTGGAGCCTGGATTACTTCAGGCTGGACCCAGTAGCCTTCATGCTGCTCTCCATATGAGACTGAGCACGGCCCATCTTATAGTCATTGATTTCCCTCCAGAGTTCTGGATCCCTCCATGGAGGTCAATACCCATCCCACCCCCAAGTTCAAACAGCAAAGACTCTCTGGATAATAGCTTCCTGCTCATGAGACAATACATTATTGCTTTCTGGAGAGATTTGATAACAGATGACTATTTGATCCCCATGACTCTTCTACAGTTCTCTCTAATATAAAAATGAATTTCTTGGTTGCCTGAAGATGTTGAAGAGAGGCAATGCCATTGTTCTGATAACTTATATTAAAAACAAAACCCTAAAAAGTACTATAGACCACTATATCCATAAGGAAAGCCAGATCCATAGAACTTGGACCTCTGGCCTTCTCCTGTATTTGTTTTGGTCTTTTCAATTTGGTAGCAAGAGATTTACTGCTGTCTTTCATCACCTGTGACTTCACTTTTGACACCACAAGTTTGGCTTTTCCCTATCACGCCATTTTCCAGCTCTTTGATGTTAATTAGCACAGACTTAGTGAAGATTCACAGATTTAAGGTTCAACTTCACAAACCCACCCTTGCATTTCAGACACTAACTGTCTATCTTGGGTTGTGACCTGTTCTGACCACTACTCTGCAGGATCTTCCAACCTAAGCAGCCAAGTTCCAACCTTTTTATTTTGGATTTTTACGGAGACTTTATCATGTAAGCATAGGTAATTAAATAATTGGTCACCAATTACCATAGTTCCATTTCCCTGAGTTGAGGTTAGAATCATTTAGTAATAAATTTGGTTCCCTTGGCAACCAGCCACCCCCAACTAGAAGCTATTGAGGCTGCACTCCTAAGGTTATCTCATGGCATACAAAACAGACACATGGCTTTGGAGAGCTCAAGGACTTTAACAAAGACAGGGAAGGGAAATATATATTGCTAGTAATATCAAAACTCCACGCCCACAGATTAACAGGACCATCACTTACCATCCTGTGTCAAATGTGTCGGTTCCTTTTTTTTTCTCTGCAAAGCTTTGAGCTTCCCTCCTTTTAACTCTCTCCTAGCTCCCACCACCCAGACAAAAGAAAACCTTGGAGGAAATGCCGGATGGTCCCCCAGACTCACCCCTATTCCTTTACCTGGACCACCTGTCTACTTCTGAAAAAGAAGAGTCCCTTCCCACCCCACATAGGCCCATGATATCTGGGCCAGTTCTCCCACATCAGTGGGGAGGGGTGGGATCATCTTTCCTGAGAATGACAGCCAGATCTCCCATGAGGGATGGGGCCAACTCTCTTGCCACAGTGTCCAGTGAAGTGCAGGCCAGGTATCCCAGGGCCAATGAGGGGCATGGCTGACTCAGCAAGGTACTTGGATTTCAACACCCACAGTTCCTATGATTCCCTATGTAACACAGGCCATGGATATCAACACAGACACTAGCTGTAGCAGGACCGAAAACCTAGACATTGTCCTGGGTAGCAGCTCAGATGTCATCATGGCCCCAGGTAGCAGCATAGGCTACTCAGATAGGCATGGCTCCTGTGGCAGCATGGCCCTCAGACACCAACACAGCCTCAAGTGATGGCCCAGACTTCAGATATTTTCACAGTCATTGGTGGTATCAGGAGCCACAGACATCAACACAGACCCTGGATGCAGTAGGGTCACAGACCCAGAAATGTCCCTGGTGGCAGCACGGGTCACCCAGATCAGCATGGCCCCAGTGGCAGCTTGGCTCTGGGACACCAACATGGATTCAGGTGACTGGCCAGACCCTAGTCATCTGAACAGCCTTCAGTGATTTACTGAGACATATATGTCAACACAGACCCTGGCTGTTGCAGGGCCACAGGCCCAGACATGGCCCCAGGCAGCATCTTGGGCCAGATATCATCATGTCCCTCAGTGGCAGCATAGGTCACCCAGATCAACATGGCTCTGGTGGTGGCATGGCCCTCAGACACCAAAATGACCACAGGTGGTGGCCCAGACCCAGACATTCTTGTGGCCCTTGTTGGCAACATCGGTCATGGATGTAACACAGACCCTGACATGTCCCTAGGCAGCAGCCCAGGCCCACCTTGGTCCCAGATGGCAGGCCGACTACCCACATCAGGCTGCACTGTCCTTGGTCTTCAGATCTGCCTCTTACCACAGCATATGAACTATTCCACCTCTCTTTCTCTCTCATTTCTCTACCATATACTTGCTCATAGTAATGGTACACACTACCTGCAAGGCTCCAGACAGGGCTGTGGATGCCTTCAGCCAGCCTGCACCATGAAGAATCAGGATGGCCCCTGGGTGCCTTTTTCCTGCCTGAACAGTGTGACTGATGCTTTGTTATCTTAATTTACATTTTAAATATTTAGAACTTCCTTTGTGGTCCAGAATCTGATAATGAGAACTTACTGAAAGAGTTGATCCTCACATGTCAGGATTTGCCATGTGGAATCACTGGATGGGAAAATGGATGCTGTGCTCTGCAAATCAGTCTTCTGGACAATAAAGGCAAGTTCTGCAAGTGAAGCTCTGGCTGCTGAGTAAATAGTCTGCCTTTGCCTACTGAGGCTATGATGTTTTCTCTTAGGGCAGCTCTGCCTTGGAAATTACTTTCTGTAATTCAACAGCAGTGCCTGTAAATAATAATTGTAGATAACATTTGCCAAATGTATGCCCAGGACTTTAAATACTTGTTGTGTGCAATATTTTATCGAGTAGTTACAATACTATGGTATCTCCATTTTATGGATGAGGAGACTGAGGCTCAGGAAGGTTAGGTCCCTTGTCCTACGCTATAAAGCTAAAGTCTCTGCCCTGTGCATTTTAAAATGACATATGCAGATGTCAAGACCTTGTGTGATCCCCCCTGGGGCTTCGAGTGTAAGGGTTCTCCAAGGCCACCTTGCCTTAGTGGATGAGAAGTCACAAGGCACTAAATTTGGAAGGCAGGATGACTGCTGCCCCACAGGAAAGCACTCTGTCCAGTTTTTCACATCTATATTTCCTCTATGAAATCTGTGGGGATGAAGAGAAGACAAGTTACTGGATTCTCACTGACTGAACATGGCACTGAGAGTCATAAAGAACAACAACAAAAAATTCAGCTTCTAAAAGGTAACTTATTCACATGCTGTAAACTTCACTTAGCAAGAATCTATGAATATTCTACTTCCTCCAAGTGACTTTCCACTGGTAGGTTAGGAATCAGCATTTCAGATAAAACTGGAGCATCCACTCACTGCCGTCAGCCACAGTGTCACCATGTGAAGCTTCTGGAAGGAGTCCTGGAGATGATCAAAGTCCTGGCTTCTTCAACTGTTCTCTACACCCCTGGTTACATGAGGAATTTTTATGCAGGCCTAGACAGGAACGTATTTAAAATGTTATACAAGACAACACTGAGAATAATCACAAAGAAAATCATTTTAAAACAATTCTTTGGCATTCATATATTTCACCGTTTATTAAGGATGAAGGACAACATGCCTACTGAGATGAATGTGACTGTTTTTCATGCAGAAGAACTAAATCTTGGCTGAGTATTTGGTACTGCAGAAAGTAGAGCATCCTTAATGTTTTTCAAAGCTGATGAGTATTTTGATTTTATAGTCATCAATCTTAAGAATACCATTTTGCATAATTATGTAGTACAAATGTCAGAAGAATATTTGTTTAGGATCATTTCAGGAACTGTTGGAAATTCTTTCCTGATCCCAAGCCACAATTTATTTAGTGATTCTTCAATATCAAGTTAGCAGTTTTTGAAGTCAAACAACATATTAAAATCAAAAGATATGCCAATTTGATACACCATGAGAAATGACCATAGGAAAATATTAAAACCCTATCTCCACAGAACAGTCCAGTCCAGATAATTTGGCACATGTTGGGGTTGTTAGGAAAGCATTAAAAGTCTGTTTCTTGTGATTAGACTCCACATAAGAGCAGACAACTCTGTATGTATATATAGTATAGTATACTATGTATAGTAAAATACACCAATTCATAAGGTAAACTAGTATGGAATCTGAGCCGAGGCTGTTGTGGCATCATTTCATGATGCTCTGCAGAGCAATGACATGCTAAGTGTACAGTGCACGTGTCTGTTCAGTACCAAGGCTGCAACATGGGCCAGTACCTGGAGAAACGTCTCAGATCCCTTACTCCTTTGGTTTTGAATTTTTGGTCAGGAATCTTTTACTGTTGCCATTATTTGTGTGTGTGTGTGTGTGTGTGTGTGTGTGTGTGTGTGTGTGTGTGTGTGTGTGTGTGTGTGACCTGAGTATTTAGTTATGGGTCATATATGATGTTGCTACCAACAGTTTAAGGAGCTGGAGTCTGGGCTGGAGAGATGCCTCAGTAGAGAAAGTGCTTGCCCCACACCTGTGAGAACTAGAATTCATATCCCCAGAACCCATGTAATTCTGGGTAGGTATGGTGGCAGAAGACAGAGACAGGATCCAGGGCAAGCTATCTGATTAGACTGGTCTTTTGTTGAGCTCTGGGTTTACCTGAGAGACCGTGCCTCAAAAAATAAAAATAAGGTGGAGTATACATACACACACACACACACACACACACACACACACACACACACACACACACACACACTACAAAAATGAAAAGAAATGAGTCAAGTTTGACACTGTGAATGAAGACAAAGAGGACTGACTGGACAGAAACGCATGTTTCAATGCTCAGCTGCCTGTTCCAATGTCCAGTTTTTCCTTGTGTGTGTGGAGGGGCCAGGGTCATGTCCAGGGTCAGTTCAGTGTCAGATTAACAGATGTCAATCCCTCAGAACTTTCAGAAGCCACCAGAGGAATATAGCACTGTTTCAAGCAATGCCTACATCAATGGCATTTTTTGATAAGTATTTCTATTGAAACTATTTTCATATTAAAATTACTCTCTGAGGGTTTGATCCCAACAGTAAAAATATAGGAAACACTTCTAGAGGCTTCCAGCAGTTGGCTTGGTGGTTTATACTTTGATTTTGAAGGTTTATTTAAATTTTTAAGCTCCTTTGCTTAGGGTCTCAGACTATTTATTACAGTTGAGAGCATCCAATGCTCTCTCTTAGGCCCATGTAAACTACTACTTGTACCATGAAGACCTGGAAATAATGGCACACATCAGAAAATTGGCACTGAGATCCCTGTATCTGATCGGCTTCTGCTCCAAATCCTTCCATTGTAGACTAACAGGGAGGATGGAAAGGAACAGTGTGTGGAAATTGAATAAGTTCCCGGCTTAGAAAAGGCTACCATGTGCTTTTTATGACTGTTATTTTATGAGTTAAACAGATCTCAGTGGTGATCAAAGACCATCTTTGTGGTCTGTGAAGTCAGATTCCTGCTCTCTCCACCCATCACCTGATGGGATAGATGGGTGACACTTTCTTCTCCTATGTAGGCCCAGGATGACTGCGAATTTAGTAGTGTTGTGCCCAAACTCTGAACCCCCAAAATCACCCAATCTCTGCAAAAGCAGAGAGTCTTTAATTTATTAATGAGTTAATTGTATTAACTTGGTTCCTCCATCTGCATCCGACACAGTGGGTGGAGCCAGAAGGACCCAGAGGGACGGGGGGGGGGGGCAGGGAATATACTGGGGTAGAGCAAGGGGATTGTCTGGGGTCTGTAACCAGTCTCAGGACTGGTGCACTTTCGGGCTTGGGCAATGGGCAACCTGTCCTGAGTTGATTGGTCAGCTGTCCCTGTAGCAAGGTTGCTGTGGCCTATAGGCCCTCCAGGGCTGTTGTTATGCTCTGCATTCCATTGTTAATGTAAAGTTCATCCGGAGTCTGCCAGCTAACTTCTGATTGGTTCCTTGCCACTGAAGGATATCTGGCTTCTTATTCTGCAGCCTGTTATGGCTGCCAAAGCAGGGAGCTGGATGAGGGTCTGGTTCCCCTCAGTAGGACTCATAACTCCCATAAAACACTGTATTTTCATGTACCTACAATTAGCAATAGCTAAAGGTGTTATATACATATTCCAGTTAAATTCACAGAGTAGTAAGAATAGGTGGCAGTAGTTTTCATACATCTGGGCATGCAGATGAACTGAATTCTTAATATTGTCCACTGCCAAAGATTAGCAAGATTGGGGTTTCTTTCTTCTTAGGAAACATGAACACATGGGGGACTTCCTTTCTGTCCCATGTTTCTGTTCTTTAAACTAGCATATTTCAGAGTAACCCTTAGTCTGTTAATTTCACAAGAGGTTACTATATGTCTCTAAAAATGGGTTAAATGCATGTATGGACTCTAAGATGAGCTTTGCCTATTAGCCAGGTTTCTGGAGACTCTCAAGTGTGGGCTGCTATAGTCACACCACTGATGAGTCTCTGGCTCTGCAGGCAAATGAAGACACAGCTCTCCTGGGATCACATTTTTATCGGCGTCTCTGACACTTACCATCTACAGATTAGAGCTCCATTGGGTTATTTCTTCAGAACATTAAGCTCAGCATCGCAAGTGAATTCTCCCATGATTTCTTTTTTTTTTTTTTCTTTCACAGTTTCATCTCCCAGGGTGTAGAAAAATAGACTCCCATATACTAACAATTGCCTCAGCTCACTCACACACATGAATCCCTTGGCCTTTTCTATTTTTGCCGAGTCATTTGAATTCCTCTGAGCTTCCCCAGGTGCCTTGACCTTTTCTAGTTCATGGCCAGCCCCATCCTCTTGCAACCCTCACTGTCTACAGAAGGCTGCTGCTGTGTGTGAGCTTTGTGGAAATGTCACCTCCTTCTTTCATTCAGTTGTCAAGCATTGAGTACCTGCTTTAGTGGGGCATTGTGGCAGTATCTCAGGGAAAGGATTAGGGAATGAATGGATTTACTCATGCCTTAGGGTTGGGAGGATCTGTTAAATAATGCATGGCTGGGCATGTTGATCTTTTAGGGAGAAAAGTGCTCTATAAACCGGAGCACTATTAAAATATTTACATGCTGGCCTAATAAAAATGATAAAAGCGGTTTTCACTATAATAGGGATTCTGATAATTTGCATTTACATAGCACATTATTGGCACAACAATGGTGTCCCTTTGAGTAGCTTCATTTAAAGTGGTTTGCTTTAATTATCTCTCACTGAGAAGCTATAAAATGACTGTAAAACAATTCACAAGTATGTGTGTTATCCATACATGGTAAATAACAGTTAAATTGTAAACACAGTTCAATAGAATCTGACATCCATCAGGATAATATTTTAGTTGTTTGTCTGATACGAAGTCAACTTTTAACCCCTTAATTTTTTCTTCCATTTCTTCTTTTGTCCTATTATCACCTACGTATTAATTAAATAATTTCTGAAGTGCCAAAATGTTCATCAATGCATGTGTTCGTTCACAAGTTAACATGCAAGTTCAGATCTGTATGGTGCTGCATTATCTGATAATTTGGCACATCATAGACATCTGACCATTTCCCTGCACCCTTCTGCTTTTTGCAAGTCACTGTGAGTGTTGCCTTGGAAACTGAGAATGAGCCAGCCAAGAGTATCAGGGGGAGGGGCCACCTGGGGATAGATTCACATCACATCTCTTTTTCTCTTTCCAACCTCTCTGCTCACTGGGAGTGTGGATGCTCTGTGCATTCCACATGGAGCCTATTGGCTTTGCTTCCAAACTGTTGTCTGCTTCTTCTGCCGCCCGGTGGAATTGGTTCACCATCTCTGATGGGGGAGGGGCACGCATCGTCTCACAATTCGTGGAATTGGTGGTTTATCTAAAGTAATATGGAGACCTGTGAGAGATAGAATCTGAACTTGGATTTCTAGACTCAAGGGAGGGAGGAATTCTAATGAATATGGAATACAGTTCAAGTCTGATTTATTGCTTCTTATAGTTCCCAATCGAAAAAATTAGAACTGAAAATATGTAACCCCCATGGCTCCTTGAATAAATGAGCTAATGAACAAATGACTTGGCAGTTCTCTGCAGATGTCCCCTGCTGACCTCTCTGACTTTCAGAAAGCAAACCCTGGGGCAGTGAACTCCCACTAATCCCTTAGCATCCTGCTCTTCACTTCTGCACCCCATGCTGCCTGCCAGAGGAAAGGATGCCTCTACTGCCCAGGTGCTCCCTGGGATACTCTTTTGAGCAAACAGTGGGGATGTGGGACCTCTACCCTCTCTACCCTCTCCATCCTCTCCTCCTGCGCTGCTCTGCTTCTGCACTGAGGCACAGAGTCCACTTGGGATTTATGATCCAAATCAGGTAAAGATTCCGATGCCTAAAATGAACTCTACAGTCTAGGAGAAGCAGCCTTAGAAGGGTGGGGCATGTATGCTGACTAAGAAAAGACACACATCCTGGTTGAGATCCCAATTTCCCTCCTCTATACTGTGTGCCTGATGTGGGGAAAGGCCTGGAAGCAGCACTAGGGTGGAGTTTCTGTAACTTGTTGAATGAATGATGCTCCCTGGTACCTCAGAGAAGAAGCATTCCATTTTAACAGGGCTCAGGCAATACTTCCCACAATGCAGTCATGGGAGTTGCCAATCTCTGGAAAATAAAAGCAGGCCCTTCTTCCCATGTCTCCATGTTGTAAGCAGAATCACTGACTTGGAGCTGTTACAGTATGAGGACCATGTCTCCTTCATGACAGTTGAAGGTGGGTGGCCCTGCGCTTGCCTTTCCATTTTTCTTTCTAGTTCCTTTCTCCTTTCTTTTCTCTCCTTTTCTTTCTCCTTCCTTCATTTCTTCCTTCCTTCCTTTTCCTTCCTTCCCTCCTTCATTCCTTCTTCCTTCTTTCCTCCCTCTCTTCCTTTCTCCCTCCCTCTCTTCCTTCTTTCCTTCCTTTCTTCTCTCCCTCCCTGCCTCCTTTTCTCCTTCTCTTTCTTTCCTGAAGAGCACAGATTTATTCTTGTTCTTTCTTTATTTCAAGATTTGTTGGCCTCAAAATTCCATTAGAAACATTTATTTGAACATTTTCTTGTTGCTTGGGAAGATAGCAGATGAAATCATCAAACATGTCTGAAAAATATTCAAGTCTGTAGAGCCTCTCATCTTTGACATTCTCTTTAGGATTGCTCCACCGAAGTCTTCAACCTCATCTAGTGTTCACCTTAAGTTAAAAACTCTAGGCAACAGTATTCAGGGCTCAAGCTGGAAAGTTTAAAAACAGAGCCTTGCACTGCACTGGGAACATCAGTGTGCAGTGTCAGAAAACTGGTTGTGGATACTGGTCCCTTCATGGTCTTGAAAGATCCTGAAGGTTGATTCCTAAGTGCATAGAAGAACCTAGATCATTGAGCGCACTCTTGTAAGAAAAATAAACTATGCTGACTAGATTTTTCTTGATTATAGAATTATACACAGCAATGAGAAAGACAACAGAAATACTGGTCTTTGCAGGATCCATCTTGCCAGCTAGTTTGCAGGATTCTGTTGCTTTGGAGTTTCTAGGGAGGATACTTCCTGCCTCTTTCATGTTTCCCCGAGGCCCTATCACACTAGGCTTTGCCTTCTTGGCCAAGCTGCTGCAACCCTTCTCTCTGTTGAACTGAAGGAACCGGCTTCCCTTTTGGCAGCCATAACAGCCGAACACGTGCTTGCCATAAACCTGCCTTGGTCACTTAGAGGTCAGATGCCTGTCTCGTGACAAGGAACCCATCAGAAGTTAGTCACTAGAAAGTCAGATGCCTGTCTCGTGACAAGGAACCAATCGGAAGTTAGCTGGTGGCGCTATGCTTTATGACCCTGGGTGTGCTTTACGGACTAGCGCACAGCAATGACATAGAGAGCATAGCAACCACCCTGGGAGGGCCTATGAGCCATAACAACCAGTTGACCAATCAACACAGGGCAAGCCCTCCAAGCCTGGAGGCACACCAATCATGAACCTGTGTGTACCCCTAGACACTCCCCTTACGCTGCCCTATAAAGATCTGTGCGCAGCGGCTTCAAACCGTCTTTTCTAGCTATCCGCCATGGCGGGTGGGTGAAAGACCCGAGCTAACATGGGGTTAGCTCGTTAAATTACAATAAAGCCTTGTGCAGTTTGCAGCAAGCTCTCAAATCCGCCTGGTGATTGGGGTGACCGAGAACGTGGCCTGGGACCCCGAATACTTGAGTTTTCGGGGGTCTAACAGAACCATTTAAAAAAGTCCATCACTAATTCTAGTTTGGTTCATTTTGAATATTGTAAGACATGTTTATGCAATTATACAGATCCAGTCTGTGTCTAGAATTTTAGAAACTATAACACACTACTAGTTGTTACTAGTCATCTAGATGGGAATTAGTTCACAGGTGTGTTTAGTTCCTGTGCCAGTAATTTCCTACTTTATCTGTTCCCTTAGGAGCGAATGCTGCTCTCTTTGCTTGTTTTTCCAAAAGTAATCTCCCTGTGTTTACACAAGCACACCACATCCTAACATGGAATCTTGTCTCAGAGGCTTCCTGCAACATTTTGCTTATTATTCTAGATGATTATGGTTCATCCCATTGGAAGCCTGTATGTCTGTAATTTCTAATGCCTATCTATCTCATTGCAGAGGTTGTAATGGCTTTATTTACACTGATGAATAATAAACACCTTTTAAGATAAAACTGATGAAGAAGTGCCAGGTTCTTCCAAGTTTATAAATAAGGGAGATATCTCCTCATCAACAGCAGGTGACGGTGCACAGAGAAAGTCATCCAATCAGGGATACTCACCCCTTGGTCACTTCAATGACAGGAAGCCTCTTAACTCTCATTATCTCTTCAGTTCTTGTCCAGCCAGTACCAACAGATATGCACTATGTAAGTGGCTCAATGGAGCACAGGAAGTAGTAATTCTTGAGGAGACAGTCTAGTGCAGAAGAAGGCTAAAAACCTACAGACCAAGAGGTGTCACCCCGAGTCTTCAGCTATAAATAATTTTGTTCTCTACTTATTCATGTTGAGACCTTGGACAGGTCATTTTGCTAATGTAAGCACTTTGCCTCAGAGCAAGCACCATCCAGCAGTGCAGGCTGGAAAAAGAAGACAGGATGTCAGTAGTTACAGTTAGTGGTCATCACTGTGGGCTGCGCATGAGGTTTGAACATGAAATGCTCCCTGGAAGCTCATGTTTTGAGGACTCGGTGCCCTGTTTGTAGCACTGTTTTGGGAGACCATGAAGCCTTGGATGTGTTGTCTAATGGGAGGACTTTAGAGCTCTAGAAGCAGGACTTAGGCATTGCACCTGCCTCCTGTCCCAAACTGGGTCTCTCTGTTTTCTAATCATCCCCAAACTCCTACTACTATGAATGGTGCCATACCAGCTACCATGCTTTCCCTCACCACGATGGACTGATATCTCGTAAACTGTGAGCCACATCCTTCCTCTCTAAATTAGTTACTAGCCTCATCTCTTAGACAAAATATGTGCCAGGAAAAAACTAACAACAACAAACCTGTGATGGTTTGAGTGAAAAATACCCTCCACAGGCTTTCTATTGGAGTGCTTGATCTCCAGCTGGTGGTTCTGTCTGGGAAGGTTATGGGACCTTTAGATGGTAGAGCTTACTTGGGAATTTAGAGACTCACTCTGTGCTTGCTTTCTCTACTTCCAATCTAGAGCTCTCTTCCTGTTTCTGTTGAAATGCTATGTATTCCCAGATTATGTACTCTTTTTCTGAAACTAAAACATAAACTCTTTATTTATCTCTTAAATTGCTTTTGGTCATATAATTTCATCACAGCAACAGAAGACTAATTAACACATTCATTCAAGGAAGGAAGAAAGGGAGGGAGAGAGGGAGGGAGGGTTTGTTTTGGCTCACATTGTGAGGTGAGGGTTATTTTATCATGATCAGGAGGGTGTAGTGGCAGGAACATGAAACAATGGGCCATATAGCACAATCATAGTAAGGATGTAAAGAGAGATAAATGCTGCTGTTGAGTTTGCATTCTTTTTTTTCCTTTTCATCCAGTCCAGAACCCTAGCCCATGAAAGGTGCTCCCCACAGTCAGGGTAGATCCTATCCAAATTTACCTAGCCTAGAAACTCCCTTGTAGACATGCTCAGAGGTTTGCTTCCTAGGCAAGTCTAGATCTCATCAAGTTGACAACCCACGTTCCCTTAAGTTGTTCTGCCAGGTATCTTTATAGTGACAGGCAAGTAGATGCCAGTCCCATCATTTTAAGGATCAGGAAATTGAGGCTCTGAGATATTAGAGCCACAGCAGTAAGAAGTGGAGGACAGGTGTAGACCTAGGTCATCTGATTCCAAGGCACAATCATCTTATGAGCTTAATTTGCCTTTGCACTAATTTAAAGAGAATGACATTCCAAGAAATCAATGATTTCTTGATGAAACTGGGGGATTTCAAGATTGTATAAGGGTTACCACAGTTTTAAGGCAAGGGGAGTTGGTTCTAATGTTTCACAGCACAGTAGGGTGACTTGACAACAAATCGTTTAGTTTATAAACTAAACTAATTTAGAGGAGAATTCCAACCTCAGTAACACAAATAATGTTTATTTGAGATAGAACCACAAATTACTCTGATTTCTATGTTATATATGTGTAACTTCTCATATAACTCATAGATATGTATAATTATTATATATACTTTTAAAAGTGATAGCTGGGGAGTTCTGTACCAAGAGGAGCAAGTGCTCAGCTCATTTATATCATGTTAGTGGGTTACAAAGTCAGGAAGGGACCGATATTCCACTCATGGTGGGTTCTCCAGGAATCCTAGTAAACTATTTACTGGACTCTGTGATGAGGGAGAAGGTCTCCATGGAGGATGTTCTGTGTCCTGGTGGCACTCACATTCTTACTAGCTCCTTTGGTCTCTTTTTAAATGACCCTGTCTCTGTCAAGGTTTCTATTGCTGTGATGAAATACTATGAACAGAAGCAACTTGGGGAGGAAAGGGTATATGTCAGCTTACAATTCTCAGGTCACACTCCATAGCTGAGAGAAGTCAGGGAAGGAACCTGGGGACAGGAACTGATGCCAAGGCCATGGAAGAGTGCTTTTTATGGGCTTGCTCCTCATAGCTTACTCAGTCTTCCCTCCTCACTCCCTCCTTCCCTCCATCCCTTACTCTCTCCCTCCTTTCCTTCCTTTTTTCCTTCCTTGTTCCCTTTTTATGATTTTTTTGAGACAGGATTTCTCTGTGTAGTCCTGGCTGTTATGGAATTTGCTCTGTAGACCAGCTTGGCCTAGAACTCAGAGATCCACCTGCCTCTGCCTCCGGAGTGCTGGGATTAGAGGTGTGCACCACCACATTCAGCTCAGCCTGCCTTCTTAAAACACCCAGGACCACCTGCCCATGGGTGGGATCACCCACAATGAGCTAGGCCCTCCCATAACAATCATCCATCAATTAAATGCACCACAGGCCAATCTGGTAGGAGCATCTTAGTTGGGGTTCCCTCTTTCTAAATTACTCTAGCCTGTGTCAAGTTGAAATGAAACTAGCCAGCACAGAGCTCCCCACCCCCATTCCCAGGAAGCTCAGCATCAGTCAGAGGTCCTAGACAGCTGTGCTGGTGTTTAAGGGCTCTCAGCCTTTGGTCTCAGGTAACTCCCACACAATGAAAAATAAAATCCCCCTGTGGGCAATAAAGAATAATCAAGCCATTTAAGCATAAGAAATATGCAATTACATTTTCAGTTTAGAAAAAAAATTAAACCTGAGTAGAACACTTACTCTATCTTTACTCCCTCACTCATCACCTTCTCCTACACATCTCCTACTCAGAGCACAGGACTGTGCTGTGGCTGCTGGCAGGACCTCTCCTTACTTTCTCAGCCATAACCTTCACTACTCAGAGCACAGAACTGTACCATGACTCTGTTGACTGGAACCCTCTCCTCTAGGCTCTAGGATACTAACTGGTCTATAAGACCAGATGCAGTTTCTTCTCTCCTAAGCTTCCCTCACCTCTCCTGATAGCCTGGATACTTTCAAACGAGGCTCCCTATGGGCCCCATGTATTCATTCATTATGCTGAATAATCCTTTGCAGTCATCTCCCTCCCTCATCCACACTCAAGACCTTCCATAGAGAAGAGGGGATGCTGGATAGAGAATAGTAGGAGGACATGATAGGCATAGGGAGTTCAGACTTACCATGCCATCCTGCTTGCCAGTCTATTGCCCCAGTCAAGGAGAAGCTTCACATTAATGTTCTCAACTTTAACCATGTGGATGGCAGTAAATCCACCCTCACTGTGCATTCTGTTTGCAACTGTGGGGGTGCTATGAAGAGAATCATCAAGGAATCTGAGGAGGCAGGAGAGGTAAGGTTCACATTGTGGCTGAGAATCCAAGTTGGGGGCGCAGTCTCCTAGTGGGTGATCTAGTTGCAGAATGCAGAAAGAAGGGCATGCTCCTCAGGTTGGGGATGCTGTTGGGGTCTGATGTGGCATTCCTGCCTGTTCCCTAATGCACTTACCCATCCTCGCATGATCAAGGTCCTTCAAGTGTGCCTGGGACCTGACCAAACTCAAGGTGGAAAGGATTACCACAGGGCTCTTCTTGTAGAAGTGTGAGACAGGAAAATATTATACCATGGAGACTTCATCAAGAACACTGGCAGGGGCACTTCGCAGGCATTGCAATCCACATTCCCAGGGACCTTCATACTGCATGGGTAGCCCAGGCTCTATTTACAAGACTTGAGGAAGGAAGTGTGGATTGTAGCCTTAGAAGTGTCCCACTTACTCCTGCCAATCATCCACCCTGAAAGGATTAGGGGGAAGATTCTCATCACTTGAAGGAAGCCCCCTTTCCTTGGTTTTCTGATTTTGAGGCAAGTAGATAGCTGGTAGACAAGGAGGCTGCAGCTGATGGATATTCTATGGACCACATGAGAGTATTACAGGATAAAAGTCCCGGGGGCCATGTTGAAGAGGCCCGAGAATTACTTTTGAGTTTCTGGGGACTGTCTCTATGTTTTCAACTATATATGAAATTTTGGGACAGCCCAAAGCTCTCTGGAGCATATGTGATGGTACCTCTCTTAACTCTGTACAGCGCATGGGAACGTTGCAGGCAGGTCTCTTCAAGAACATGCAGACCACATGCACACACTGCTATTGCCCATCCCGTGCCTCCAGTCAGACCTGAAATACCTCATTGCGTTAATAAATGAGACAAACTTAATGGAACGCTCACAGCACCAAATACAGCCCTGAGAATACCACCAACAGTGAGATCCTTCCACAACCCCATTGCCATGGCTTCCATGCTTGTCTTAGTCTGGCATTGAAATAACATGTTTGAGTATCAGATGACTGGGCAGTACAGATGGCGGCCTTAGACCAGGGTGCCAGAACCCACACCCCAGATTCAGTTCCATCCTACCTCTGGGCAGATGCTATTGTTCAAGTGTGGAGAAAGAGAATAACCCACAGCTTGACTGGTAGGAGCTTTGAACTCTGTCCTTTCACCTTCTTGCTGGTCCAACAAGCCTCTGAGGCTATCTCTCCAAGAGTGTATAAGGTTGTGTATAAGGTGACTAAGGGCTGGGTAGAATTGAGAGTAGAGTGCTATATGACTCTGGCTTGTCTCTTCTTTCAGCTTAGATAAAGTTCAAAAGTTCTTTGAGTTCTGTTACTGTGAGAGAAAGTATCTTCAATGCCTTCAAGGATGTACTGCTTTGTACAGATAAGCCCTGTTACCATAGAAGAGTAAATTTACTGCACAATGCGATCAGATTTCTCTTGCAAAGACCATATACCTCAAATACTGAAAATTCTGACTTAAAATGGGTCAATCTCCAGGACACTTCTTGAATCTCTTTTGGGTCAAGCTGGAACACCGTTACTTCTCCTATTTCTGAGATTCTGTGGTAGTGGGCCGGATGAGTCATTGTTCAGTTTTTCAGCTATCAATAACATCACCTGTTTCTCCTGTCATGTTGGCTCTCTTTCAAGTTAAACCTCTTGGGAAACAGTGATCCTGAACAGACGTAGAAAGTAGGAGAGGCTCAGGCCTGTCACAAGGCAGATGTCAAGAGCTTCACTTGTCTCCAGTGCTGGGAAGCCTGTCAGAGTCCACCTGCTGCCAGCATGAGTCCATGCCTACTGGGACACAGACCAAGCTATGGAGCACCTCAAGCTGTCAATATCATCAAAAGCCACCCATCGTGGACAGGGGATCCAGGCAGGTAAAAGGATAGTAAGAATTGAGTGCAGAAAGCTCACATACTATGTTCCACTTCCTTATTGAAGCACGTATAAGATAACGAACCATTTTATCCAGAATTCTTCATTTAGATTTTTATGGATCATAATAACAGCTTTGCTGACAATGACTGGGAACGCAACCTTTAACTTATCAGCACCCAGAGTTCTAGTGTCACTCAATAAGCACTGTGCAACTGTGAGTGGATGTCACTGTGTATTTACTGAAATGAGTGAATGGGTAAATGGATGTCAGTTCACACTTAATTCTCAAAAATTCAGGGCTCAATGCTTTTGAAGATAGCTTCAAAAATTAAATTTGCAAAGAAATATAAATATATTAGTTGTTCTAATTTGATTTCTGTTGCTGTGCTAAACCACTGGCAAAAAGCAACTTGGGGAAGAAACAGTTTTGGTTTGAAGGTTCTAATCCATCACGGAGGGAAGCTCAGGTAAAGAGGTGAAGGCAGGAACAAAGGCCACAGAGAAACACAAATCACTGGCTTTCATCCTACAGCTTACTCAGCCCCCTTTCCTAGACAGACCATGCCCACTTGCCCATGGGTGGCACTGTCTACAGTAAACTGAGCGCACCTTCCACATCAATCATTGATCAAGAAAATGCCCCACAGATGTGCCCACAGACAAGTTCTCAACCAATAGTCCCTTTTTCTGGGTGGCAAAAACTATCCAGTATATCAACTAACTCTTAAGTTGTTCTCTTCTAGGTAATTTTTCAGTGGACACCCAAAAGCACCTTTTGGAAGAAATGCAATAAGATATTTTCTGAAGAATGGATAATCTAGTCCCATGAACATTTGGGGCAGCACTACAATAAAGCAAGTAGATTTAGAACTTTCACAACAAATGGTGGCTGCTACATGCAGACAGAGAGTAAGAGCTCCATCCTCTTACTAGAGAGTAGGGCTTTGTAGTTGTTCTCTGATGGGTCTTTAGGGGCCTGGTGATCCCGAGTCCTACATAGACCTTAGCATAATGTAAATGAATGAGCACCATCTTAGTTGAAATTATTGTTTTGTGGTTGTGTGTCAAGTATTAGAAGCCATCACTTGTTTGATTTGCTGCCTCTTGTGTAGTACAATGAAACATTCCTAAGGGCTGCTTTCTACCACTTACATGTCTATGAGAAGTCACAAAGTGGTCATGTCTTCTTCAGATTCGCATTGTCACCCTGCTCATTGTATCCAACTGAATCTGACAGAATAGAGGGTACCCCAACCATTGATGGTGATTGTGGTGACCTGGGTAGGCTTTACCACCCTGTTCTCACAGTCTAGCAGAGGAGACATCCATGTAATAGAAATAAGAAGCACAATTATGGGGTAACGTAACGAGGTTCTGGAGAAATGTGAGCTAACAATGGAGACTGAAGAATAAGAGGTGGAGGAGTTGACCTCTGTAAAGTATTGCAAAGGTGTATCTTAGAGGTGGAGGAGTTGACCTCTGTAAAGTATTGCAAAGGTTTGGGATGGTAAGCATGGAGGACAAGATGTCTGGCTTGCACCATGGACAGGCAAACAGACAATTTATTTAAGTTCCTTGGCATCACTCTGAGGGGCTGAGCCTGATGTGGAGGCCAAGAGGGGTCATGCACAGTCTTGGTGGGTGACTTTTCTCTAGATGAGGGTTTTAGACTTTTTCAGAACTGGATTTGGTTCTCATCTGAGACATAGCCCATGCCTTCTTGATCTGATATGGCCCAGTCAGAGTGACATCTATGTCATTGTCATAGAAATAATTGATCAAGACTCCAATAGGCTGAGATTATCCCTTGTCTGGCCATGGGCTTAATTGAAATTCTGAGAAGATTCTGTTGACATTTGTTGGAACACAATTGTTCTTGTCATATTAAACCAAATCCTAGATACAGGAAACAGAAACCCAGGCTTCTATTGTCCATTCAAATAAACAGTTGGTGTCTCAGCTTCTTTGGGATGTGTACCAGCTCATGTTGTCAGAGCTGTTTGCTTTTGATGATAACACAATCCAAATGAGAAAAGTCACCCTGTGGGAAACCTGTTTCCTTCTATTCTTCAAAGCAAAATCCTATTGCCACATGGACCAATATGCCAACAACAACACAGCTATCATCAGACTAAGATTGCTAAAGAGAATCCTGCCCCTCACCACCATGCGCATCCTATTTTCCTACAGACCAACTGAGGCTTGGAAATATTTCCATGGATAAACCTTTCTCTACTTGCATTCCCATTTCCCATAATTACCAGGGCCTCATTATTTTCTGTATTGTCTCTGGCACATTAGTTTTGTGAGACAATGGTGCATAACTCAAACACAGGGCCAGTCTAAATGAGAAACTGGCAGAGGGCTCTCGGGACAACTGCATTATTCATGAAAAGACATCAGAACAATTGGAGGATAACATTAGCTTTTACATCACAGCAGCAATTACAAGACAATTATCCCAAATAGTATAATTGTCTCAGCTACGGGTTGTAGGGCAGAGCCCACACAGCGTCTGTGCCACTGTCTTACAATGCCACCATGAAAGCTGGTCTGCATATTGTAAGAGCAAAGTCTAGATAGGAAAACACTTGACTTCTCTTCCCTCTGCGGTACCATACAGCACATAGCAAGCTACCAGACAATGAGTGGGAAAGGCAGTTTGAAACCATGCTTACATCATTTAAATCCTTGCCTGGCTTCTTCCAGGATGTGCCCCCATTAGCCACTAGCTCCTGTCCTGGTATAAATAGGATTACCAGCACAGAGCCTACATCTCACTTCTAGATGTGATCCCTCAACCAGGGACACCCTAGATGGAACAGTGTGAAGGTGTCTGTTTAGGTGACAACTAGATGACTGACCACTTCCTGACAATGAAATTTGGTACCGACTAGTATAAGAACTACTACCTGGTACTCAGTGTAAATCATGGATGTGCAAGACAGCGGCCATATCTTACTCATTCCAGCATCAATGAATCCCACCCCTCACACATTCATTTATTTTAATTTTAATTTTATTTTATTAGTTCAAATTAGGAACAAGCTTGCTTCAGATGTCAATCCCTTCTCCCTCTCCCTCCTTCCCAACAGCCCACCTGCAGCCATGCCCCCTCCACTCCCCAGGCAGGGTAAGGCCCTCAAAAGGGGCTCCCCAAAGTCTACCACATCATCCTGGGCCAGGCCTAGGCCCTTCCCCACACACATTCATTTTTTAAACAAAATTTTACCCATCACTTTCTTTGGTTTATGCTCCACTCTAAGAGCTTCTATTAAATTACCAACAGATCAGAGCTGTGATTCCTGGGGCTTGCTAGTGACAGTGGTTATGCACTGTCCATGGAAGTACAGTGTTCTGTTTCTGTCACTGACAGAGCAAGATTCAAATGGGGGAGGGGTCACATACTGTTTTCTCATCCCTAATCTCATGACTTTCATGTTCTCTCTCGTTCTATCTTTTCCCTCTGCTGTCCTGGGCTTCAGACTAGAAACTGGAACTCCAGGGCTCCACAGAATAGTGGGTTTCCTTGGAGCTCCAAGGAAGTACTACTCTAGGTGTCTCTCCTGTGTTTCCTGGTTGTCACTGACCTTTGATGCTCCTTGGCTTGTAGAAGCAGCTCCCAGCTTCATAGCCACATGGCTTTCTCTTTGTCTCTTTCCTTCTCTTTGTTGGAAATGGTTATTTTGGATTATGGACTCCCCTGATAGAGTATCCCCCATTTTAAACTTGTATACATTTTCCAAGACCCTACTGCCAAATGGGGTTATTCACAGGCACTAGGTAAGAAGGCATGAAATATCATGTTGGGGGCACAGGACAGAGATAAACCCAAGTCTCTGAAACCTTGTGTGAGGTGCTCAGTTTTTATAGTGCAATTAAAGGAGGAGCTTCATGTGTATAAAAATAAAAATCAGCAAGTACTAAGTGATCATTCAATAGTCTTTTTTGTTTTTTAATTAATTCTTTTTAAATTAAAAACAATCTTATTTTACATACCAATCCCAGTTTCCTCTCCCTCTCATCCTCCCATCCCACCCCCATCCACTCCTCAGAGAGTGTGAGGCTTCCCATGGGGGATCATCAAAGTCTGTCACATCATTTGGGGCAGGACCTAGGTGCTCCTGCTGTACTAGGCTGAGAGAGTATTGCTCCATAGGGAATGGGCTTTGGGAGCCCATTCGTGCACTAGGGTTAAATTACTGGTTCCAATGCCAGAGGCCCTATAGACTGCCCAAGCCCCCACAATTGACACCCACGTTCAGGGGACCTGGTTCCGGTCCTATGCTGGTTCCCCAACTGTCTGGCTGGGGTGCGTGAGCTCTCACTTGCTCAGGTCAGCTGTTTCTGTGGGTTTCCCCAGCATGGTCTTGACCCCTTTGCTCATTACTTCTCCCTCTCTACAACTGGATTCCAGGAGTTTGGCTCATTGATTAGCTGTGGATCTCTGTTTCCATCAGCTACTGGATGAAGGCTCTAAGATGGCATATAAGGTAGTCATCAGTCTCATTATTGGGAAAGGGCATTTAAGGTAGCCTCTCCAGCAGTCTTGAACATGCTCCTGAACAGTTGATGAAATCATAAGTGCCATGGAAGCCTTGGAAACATTGGCAGAAACACTGCCTGGAGTTCTGTGGAAAGTAGGAAATTCTGAAACTGTAGTTAATTGTAGAACATGTGGATGCTGGGTTTCACATATGCATATATACATGCATGTAGACATGCATACATACACATACATACACACATAAACAAACATGCATGCACATAGACACGCACACATGCAAACAAACACACATTCATATACACTTACACAAACACATATACTCACACATACATACAAACATAAATAGACCCGTACATATTCATATATACATATAAAATACATACACACACACATATATACACCCACACATACACACATGCATACATAGAAACACAAAAGACATACATACATGTTCACACATATACACGTGCATATGAACTCACATACACAGATTATAAATAGAGCGATTATGGCTTCATGCCAAGGAAGTTACAAAATCCAATTGAAATTTTTTTCTCTCAAGTATTCTTTCATGTCCTACAATCATTTCCCTATTTTTGACTCAATCATTTGACATTGATTTTCACTGGAAAATCAAAATCAAAGGAAATTACTGATGCCATTACATAAACATTGCTCTTCATGTTATCCAAATTCGAGATCTACTCCATGTGACCAGAAAATTAAATTTTCTCATTGTTAGAAAAGATCAGAATAATTGAGCAGAATGCCTCCAGGTTCCAGTTCCTCTAACTACCTTGTATCCTGAATTCTTAATTAATTATATTCCTAGGCATGAGGAAGCAAGTCCCCTCATGTGCTGAGCTCTCTGAATCCTCTTTCTGTGCTGGGTAAAATTATCTCTTCTCACTGTCTTTCAGGGTTGTCCCCGAAGTTCCTGTCCTTTTGGTCATTTTAATCTCATTCCTTTCAAGTCAATTTCCCACCATTTAGAACAAGCACCTAGACTGTTAGCTTTCCCCAGCCCAGATTGCCTCACCTGTCACCATGTTCCTCTGTGACCTAGTTAAATGCTGTTTTTTTCTGGGTCACAGAAATAATGCCATCCTAAAGCCTCTCTCAAGAAACAGCTTCTGAAATTGATGGGAATCTTGAGTTCATTAGAAAGTGAGTGGTATGAATGAGAGCTGGTGTGGCTGTGTGGTACTCTAAACCCTGCTGCTCATCTTTGGTTTTGTTTTGTTTTGTTTTTTAAAAAGTTTTTTGGAAACATTGTTTCTCAAATGGCTAGGCTGGCTGGCCAGCATGCCCCCATTGCTCTGCATGTCTTTGTTTCCCCAGGGCTGGAATTTCATGCATGCTGTGTCATACCAAGCTTTTAAAAGTAGGTTCTGGGGATTGAACTCCCATCCTTATTATTGTGCAGCAAGCACTTTACTGAGTTATCTCCCCAGACTGGGAATTTATGCCTTTTATTCTGAGACAGGGTTTCTCTGTGTAGCTTTGTAGACCAACCAGGCTGACCTTGAACTCACAGAAATCTGTCTGCCTCTGGTTCCTGAGTGCTAGGATTAAAGGTGTGTGCCACTACCACCAGGCTGGGAATTTGTGTCTTAAGGACTTTTTGGGTGTTTCTATGTTGCAGAAACAGACAATGCTAAGGCTAAAGATGGTAAAGTCATGAACATTCCAGCGAGAGCTTTTGTAGTGGACACCATTAGGAACTGCTCATGTGAAATCTTTTCTCCCAACCTTCCTGTCTAAGCATCTAGCCTGAGAAGCAGGTTTCTGGTGCCTCTGAAGATACATTCTCTACAGGTCTACCAGTCTGAGATCAGGCCTTTTCAGTGTGCTGTCTCTGGACAAAGTGAGGAGCGCTGCAGCATCTATGTATTAGAGTTTCTGTTGCTGTGATGAAACACCGTGACCAAAAAGTAAATTGGGGAGGAAAGGGTTTATTTTGACTAACACTTCAGCATTGCTGTTCATCAGTGAAGGAAGTCAGGACAGGAAGTCAAACAGGGCAGGAACCTGGAGGCAGGAGCTGATGCTGAGGCCATGGAAGGGTGTGCTTACTGGCTTGCTCCTCATATGGTCTGCTCAGCTTGCTTTCTTATAGACTGTAGGGCCAGCAGCCTAGGGATGACACCACTCACTATGGGCTGGACCCACCCCCACTGATCACTAATTGAGAAAATGCCTTGCAGCTGGAGGCATTTCCTCATCTGAGGTTCCTTCCTTTCCGATGATTCTAGCTCATGTCAAGTTGACACAAAACCAGGCAGCATAATCTACCAATGTGGAAGCTGAAAGGCCAGTTTTGAGGATGGCAATGAAAAGGCAGGACATCTACAACCCAGGGTCTTCTGGGAATCTTGAAGAACACAAAACCAGTTTCACTCAGTTAACAGAGTGAACTGTATAGATTGCTGTAAGTGGGATGTGTAATATTGATAGGATTATAGTTTACTCTATTTGTAATTATTAAATGTTCTTTTGTGTAGTTAAAATGGGAAGAAATTATTAGAATTAAAAATAGACAGAAAAATCATTTGACCTAAAATTTTTCCTTCCAGAAACCTGTCTTCAGAAATACTTGCATGTGTGCCTATTTTCACAACAATGTTCACTGAAACACAAATGCCAAACATTAGCCCATCATTAAGAGCTTACTTTTATAAACTACAGATTGATCACAGTACACTGAACAGCACAGCCATTACACAGAGACACACAACAAATTACCCAAACCCCATTGATCTATCCAGCTTGGACACAGGAGGTGTTCAGGATGTTAAGTGACACAGTGAGTTTCAGGACAATTTATAGATACAAAACAAATCTTGTTATGAACCCTCCTTTCATCTGTATATATGACTCGATGGGCTATATTGGTTTATTTTGGATATGATTATCAAGTATTATAGGCTAGAAAATGTATAAATAACAAAAATTTCTTTTTTGCAATTTTGGAGAGCAGAAGTCTGATATCAAGGTACCAGCATGGCTGGGGTATAGGAACCTCTCAATTTTGCACTGCCAATTTTTTATTATGGAAGGTGGTAGTGAAAGTGTACTCAGTGCCCCTCCTTTTATTATAAAGGCACCAATCCTATTTGTGAGAGTTCCATGCTCATAACTTTATTGTCTTCCAAAATCCCCACTTCCAAAACCAGAGTATTAGGGTTGGGGTTTCAATATATACATGTTGGGGAGACATCGTATTTATCCCATAGCACATATATGTGAAGTTACCTCATAAGAACTTCTTAACAGTTATAAGGTTCAGTGAGACTACCCAACCAAAGAGTACTTTTTGCAAAAAGTCTAGGGGCGGGGGGGGGTGGTGGGTGGGGGGGCTAATACAAAGCCCAAGAAAGGGAACTGGGGAGAAGGTTGAATCCTATGGAGTGCAGTGTGGATGTCTAACGAGCTGATAGATCATAAAAGCCATGAAAAGGACGAACACAAAGATATGCCAATAAAGGAATGATTTTTAAGTATGAAGCTTAAAGACACCTTCTATGTTAAGGAAGGGGCATGTTTCTATCGGAGGTGGAAATGGTATGAAGTCCCTGTTTCTATCAGAGGTGGAAAGGGTGTGAAGACCCTGTTTCTATCAGAGGTGGAAAGGGTGTGAAGACCCTGTTTCTACTGGAGGTGGAAAGGGTGTGAACAAAGCTGCAGTACACAGCTTTGTAGGCTTCTGTCTTCATAAGGAAGTTGTTTATTATGTGGAACATTTTTATAAAGATTCTGTATGTTATGAGAAAAATGTATATTAGTATCTACCCACACTGACATAAGCCTGAAAGAACATAGATATATGTTTATGTACACATGCCTATTTATATATGTGTATAATTTATAAAATACCGTTAGTCATTGATGAATTCATATATATGACATTTTTTTCCTGTATTCATTTTCTCAGTTTGTAATGAGCTTGCACTGTTCAGGAAACAATAAAAAAGAAAGTAATAATACAAGTTGACGTTCCTAATCTCAAGTCCCAACTGCTACAAAATCTGAAACATTTGAGTACTGACATAACAACACCCAAGGAACACTCCACATTGAACCTCACACGATAGGTTGCAGCACCACTAAATATACCCTGGATGATATGAAATACAAATGAATTGCCTATTTAGACTCAGGTCCCATCCTCAATATAGCTCAGTTTGTAAATACAAGAAGTCAAAAACTCAATAAAATTTGAAACACGTTTGGACCCATGAGTAAGGGATAATGGATAATCAACCTGCAGTACTGTAAATAATTAAAGAAATGAAGAAATAAATAGAAGGAACACTTTTTAATATGAGAAATGTCTTAAACTTTCGTTTATTCAGTTGTAAATATAGGGTACAGTTTAAACAGCTAAGCAGGAGCGGGTGACAGTAAGGGATGAAGTGATGAGGAAGGATAGGGTGGGCAAAGAGGCACATGGGACATGAAAGAGGTCAAGGGTCTGGGGAGGAGGTTCAGTGGGGGATCAGCATGGCAGCTGGGGGTGAGGAGGGCAAAGAACCACTATAACTTGCTTTGTTCAAAAATTATAACATGTGACACCTTATATGTTACTTTTTAAAACTTTTAAATATTAAGATAAATATTTTAAATAAGTGATGTTTATTTAATATTTAACAAATATTTTTAATACTCTGCTTTTAGCCATTTTTAAGCTTGTTAAGGTGATTTATTTGTATGTATGTGTGCAGGTAAATATTGTCACTTACTGTTTGATATTCAGATCGATCCAAATTTTCTTTATTAAAGCACTACAGAGTTGGCAAAACTATCTAAAATTTAAGTAGAATTTTAAAAGCAAAGGTGTGCAGACAAAAAAATGGCAGCACTTTGGGAAAAAAAAACACAAACAAACCACTATTTCTCAGGATGAACTTCTGGGCAAAGAACCATGTTCTCTAAACCTGATGGTGAGGCTTGCTGAGTTTTCCAATTCCGCAGTTAGCAGAATCACTCCATTGACCAGCATGTGCTGACACAGGAAGCTCAGGCAGAAGCATGGCGGGTCTTCCTCCACTGCTGTGGAGAAGGGAAGGGAAGATCACAGCAGGAGTGCATGTGGACTTCTTGGAGGGCTTCAGCTTCCCACAATGCATTGCAAAAAACAGAAATCTTTAACTTCTGAGTCTGGGAAATCAGGGAAGTCACTTTGGTGAAAATTTTAAGGAATTGTGCATAAAATATCTCCCAATTTGACTGCAGTTCTGTGAAAGATTGGCCATTGATGATGTCTGGGCATTGGGCTTTGGGAAGGTTCTTGTAGTTTCCAGAGCCGCTTGGAGTGACTGATTCATTTTTGAATGTTTCTGTGAACAGCACTGTTCCCAGTGAACACCCACCTTCCCTCATGCAGCTATTCCTCTCACTGGATTTGCTTTGCATTTTTTTTTTCAGTTAGGTAAATCACAGGTGTGAGTATGGTTGTCCACAGAGTCATGTGAATCTCCCTGGTGAATTATCAAACTGGAAGTAGTTTTGGGAACTAACCCAAGGAGAGATTTTTTTCTTTTTCTTTTTCACTTTCTTTCTTTCTTTCTTTCTTTCTTTCTTTCTTTCTTTCTTTCTTTCTTTCTTTTGGTTTTTCAAGACAGAGTTTCTCTGTATTGTTTTGGAGCCTATCCTGGCACTGGCTCTGGAGACCAGGCTGGCCTCGAACTCACAGAGATCTGCCTGCCTCTGCCTCCAGAGTGCTGGGATTAAAGGAGTGTGCCACCAAAGACCGGCTAAGGAGAGATCTTTTGAGGCAATTATTTCCAAGTTAGAATCTAGCCCTTCTACAGCAAAGAAAGCAGACAGATAAAAGTTATCCTCTTCCGCACCCAAGAGACAGTCTCATATCTGGGTTGCCCTACCATTTTATAAGGAAGGGTGAAGATTTAAGCCAAGGCTTTCCTGGAAAGGGTGGCACAGGGAAGACACACCTGTGATTGAGTGTCTTTTTCCTGCTTAGCTCCTGAGAAACATTGCTGTGGTGGTCCAGACTTGGGGTTAGGGGTGGAGGTGGGGGCAGGAGTGTAGGGTGTTTGTGAGTGGCAGGGGACCAGCATCACCAACACCGTCCTCTCAGAAAGGTCTTCTTACTAATATAGCTAAGTTTACCAAAAACAAAGAATGACTGGGGAAGAAAATGGTTGTTAGCTGTAAACAGGATTAATGTTTTTAGTCAAAACCTTCTAAGAAAGCTTTATATGTATAGGGATAGTGATATAAAAAGATACTTCATGAAGGAAAGCCACTACTTAGCCTGCAGGTAGCTTCTGGTGTGGAGGGAAATCCAGTTGGTTCAAACTGGTTTGTGACAGGCAACAACTAGACTCTTAGGAACCTTATAAGTTATTTCCCATCACCATATAACTTGAAATTATACCTGGAATAATTGTTATGCAGAGGCTAGTGATGAGGGACAAGAATCAAACCTTTGTGTGTTATCTATAGAGCCTACAGTCTAAGAAGGCAGATTAGCACCCTAAGAACGGCCTTGTGTCTCATTCCCAGCTGACTTGATGAGAAGCAGAAGGAAACAAAGGGAATGAGTCATTAGGAGCTTAGTTTCACCTTTCTGGTCAGGTGTGAAAGGGTTCTTCTAGTGCAAGGGCATCTTGGCATTCGGTAGCCAAGGAATACCACAAAATCACACCACTCAACAAACCTCACACAAGAGATTTATTGGGGCAAGGATAGAATGGTGACTGTCTCCCCCCAGGAGCAGAGGCAGTGGAGGGCTGGGAAGAGGTGAGGGGCTTTTATAGGGTTTTTGAAGCATGCCCAATGAGCTAGTGGAAAAGTATGGACAGTTGTTTTTGGCCATTGGGCTGGGGATTTCAGGAGCTCAGGGTCAAGCCAGGGGAAGGTTTTTTTTCCCTGGGCCCATGGTGGTCAGCCACATCTCACCAGCATGCCTTGCATTCTTCCTTTCTTCTGTGGATGTCTGAGTTCAGGCGCCTCTTAAAACAGGGGGTCAAATTACTGTCTGCTGATCTCAACCTTATTCTCCTCTGGGTTAACTCACAACTAACTACTGACACTGTATATATCTGCTGAGCTGGTAATAACACATACATGCAGATTTGTTTCTACAGTATGGAATGCAAAGTAAGAATTTGAAAGTAAGAATTTGAAAATGCCTCTATCCATCCCTTCTGTCATTTATCAAAACCAACGACGATAGGAGTATTTATCCAAAGAACTGGTGCATGTTACAAGTTGGTGGCCACCTTCCTATGCAGCTGTTAATCTTTACCTGTGTATCACAGGGGGACAGACAAGTTGCCAAGGACTGCTCTGCCGAAGGGGGGCCCTTGAGCTCAGAGGACTCCAAGCATGAAGGGGAGCTGTGTGTAGCTGTGGTACTCCAATGGGGTTGTGGTTGAAGGCTCTGGCATCCTGGCAAGCACCCAGCACCTGTAGTTCCACAGTGGATGAAGGAACAGCCCACTTAGACAGCCGCTCCAGCCCCTTCCCTGCTGATCCTGCCCCCCTCACCAAGAGCAGGCACAGAGTGTCCCTTTCCTTAGAGCCTTCGAAGTCACTTTTTCAGATTAGCATTTGAGTCTTACTCTCTCCTCTCACACATTTTAACCTTTCCTTCATACAGAGAAGTTTCTGGGGAGTTGGAAGAAGATTCAAGCATCAGTTATGACCTAAGTTTTTGAAAAGAAGCTTTTTGATGGGGGGGGAAGAAGAGAGAGAGAGAGAGACAGAGACAGTCAGAGACAGAGATAGACAGAGAGAGAAAAGGGAGAGAGGGAAGGAGGGAGAGACAGAGAAACACAGAGAGAGAGAGAGAGGAAAGGAGAGAGACACAGAGAGAGGGAGATAGAGGAAGTGGAACCCTGCCTTGGAGAGCTGGGATTGGGTTCAATGATTGCAGCTGAGGTGGAAGTTGGTGACCCTTGCTGTTGAGCCTCCAGCATTCGCTCCCTTGCTTCTTATCAGGTGAAGGCCAGCAGACCATGTGCCCAGCAAGACACTACATAAGATTTTACCATATGAAGTCAGAATATCATTTTAAAAATCTCTGAAATAAAACAATAGAACCTACACCATCTCTTTCAGAACAGAGACTCTCTTTGAGTCGTAGGCAGTGCTGGGAGGGTCTTTCTATCAGCACACTTGCTCCCAAATGCCATGTCAGATGAATATGAAGAGACACTTAAAAAGAGCCAACGCAATAGTTTCATAGCATTTTTTCCTTTTACTTGAAAACTTGTTTTAATGATCAAATTTGGCAGTTACAAACCTGTACACCGTTGGGTAGTTTTTTTTTTCTTGTTTTAATTTTGGCTATAATTTTTGTGTCTTTTATCTCATTTTGTTTTTCCTTCATTTCTTTCTTTTTTTTTTTTTTTAGGAAAAAGAATACAAGGCTGGATACCTGCAACAGCAATATGTGCAGAAAACAATCCTTTTCTGTAAGGGACAAGTCAGTGAAGTATCCACTATCCACTTTGCCCTCTGCATAAGGTTTGAGTTGATGTGTGTGGGAGCTGAGGTGAGTGTGCATGTCAGTGAAGAAATGACAGATCATTCCATCTGGGGAATGGCATGAAGGTCGGGTGCTTAATAACTGGGCAAAACACATTCATCTTAAAAAAAGTCAATAGAAATACTTTTTTTTTGAAAAGAGTTAAATGAAAACAATAGAATCAAAGGAAAGACACAATACATTTCAAAATGAATAAAAACATCTTTTTAAATCTAAAGTCCTCTTTTTTGTGGGTGTACCTCAAAAGTTTGTAGAACAACAAGGTGGATGACTAAGAATTCTATTTGACCCTCCAAATTAAAGCATCCGGATAGGCATCAAATACTGTATGTATCTACAAACACCTGGAAAATTGAAACCACCTATATACAATTTTATAAACATTTTAAACACCAAAAACATACATCTTTTACAAACCAGCCTGTTTATAACAGACAAATGTACAACATGGTTTCTGGTAACAGTGCTTTGCAAAAACCCTCCCCATTCCCAGACACATCTGTCACTCCTGAAATCCAGTAGTATGGGCTCATAAAATTGTTAAATAGGAGCAATCCAGGGATTTGTTTGTTGAAGGGTGCTATGGGGTCCAATACACTCCAAATGACTACAGAATTCTCTAGTGCATCCTGAACACTGGAAGAGACTAATTATGGCCTTTGTGTATTGATACACACTTATAATTATTGCTTTTCATTATTACATAAGGAAAGAAACACTTTATTCTTTTCCTGTCTTAGCCATCTGGCTAAATATTTGCTGATGTCAAACCCACACATGGCAACTTTAAACCCCCTGTGACACACAACTGGAAGCTCAAAGAGGTGGGTCTCAATCAGCATTGTGCAGTTGGAGATTGCAAGACACAAACTAACAAGAACACACACTGCCTCCTTACGGACCACACAGAAAGATAGCACTGAGGAAATGCCCCTTGGAAGCCCCATGTCCCACAAAGCATAGGACACCCAAACCTAAGCACATGACCAGTGTCTGCATCAGTGAGAAGGCCAGACAACTGCCAGACAACCCTGGCAACACAAACACTAGATATTCCTGAATTAATTCATCTAAACGTGTTCTCATCCAAACTGGTCTTTAGTGGTTTACTCTGATTATTTTTCTCTTTTCATTTGTTTGTGTTTTGGACCTCCCAGCTTCTGCAAATCAGACACAGCCCTGTGGCTAGGGAGTCAGCAGGAAGAGGAAATATTTCCTTTTCTTCTGAGATAGTGCTTCCTTATGGCAGTCCCAGGCAAATCTGCCCAGGTCTTCCTGTGACTCCAACAGCTTAAAATTTAAGATTATGGCCTTGACCTACATATATTGCTATGACTTTCCCATTGCATTTTGTGAGTGGGCAGGGTAGGGGTACACAGAAAGCAGGTATGGCATGAGGCTCAGCAGCAAAATACTCTCCGAGGAGGGGAATAAATGAAGTATACTGTCTATCCTTTATAGCCCTGTAGTTCCTGCTCAGAGTGTGACAAAGATTGACGGCTTCTCTCACACTAACCACAACATGTGTGACACATCTCCCAACAGATACAGAGACACTCACTAATTGGCTAATTTTCCATCATGGTGGACAGAACAAGAACAGACAGTAGGCAGAGCTTATGAGAAGGAAACAACAACATTTAAACCATAAAACACACCTAGTGGGTGTGTTACACACTAGCAGTTTCACTACTAGTGATGACTATAGTCTGAATATAGTTCTGTGCTCACTCCATACCCATTCTAGAAACATTCATTTGGCAAAAGCAGCATTTTGATGCATGTCCAAATCTCTGGTCTCACCAGAGTCCCAGAGAAATGGTCTTTATTTGTTTTGTTTTCTTGCATATTTCAGTGAAGGAACAGTGGGAAGTTAGGGGCTGGATAGAAGGAAGCAGCTGCCAGCTCAGGGCAGCTTAGCGGTGTGCAATATTACAGATGAGGAGTAGTGTCTACGAGATGGGTTACAGCTTTTGTCGATGAGTTAACTTTTGCATGGGCCTGGGCAACTCTCTTCTTCTCTCTGGGCATGCTTCCTCCCTTATAAAGCATGGGGGCTATCCTAGAAAGTCTTTCAGAACCCATCTGGCTGCATTTAGATAGAACTCACTGCACTCCATCTTCTAATCTGTAAGGAAAAGCAATTTTAAAAAGAGTAGAATCCAATAGACCCAGTGCTCATCTGGAATGTCTGTAGAGCTATTTTGCTGAAATTTAGTAGGAAGGTATCCTAAAGAAAAACGTATTTTATGTAGGTCAGAGGAGAGGGTGGGCAAGAATTTTGTCAGTGACTCCACACTGCCTGCAGATAGCTCTATTTATGCCTTCATTATAGGCTTGGCCAGGCGTTCTCTCTGGAAGAGATGCTGGCTAAGCACTGGTGACTCATTGGCATGGATCTCATCTCTTATTTCCTGGGGGCAAGAAATGAATTGTTGGTTTTACTTTGATGGTTTTATGCTGTTGTGTTATTAAAAGCACAGCAGTGATTCAATTCTGGACCATTAGTTTGTCATTTTCTTTGTGATTCTTGCAAATGTGCTTCTTATATAAGAAAAATACTAAAGACTTTATTCTTGAAAGCAGCCTTAGTGAAATTCATGTATTTCAAGACCACAGTGTGGCTAATGCCTCCATGGGTGAGTCTAGCCTAGAGAATGGAAGAGAAAAAGCTGAGAAACCAGACAAGTGTATCCTCTAACTTAGGAAATTTGGGAATGAAAGGGATTGTTTTTAATGACAGATGTTTAGAAACACGAACTCCTACAGAGAATTAAGTGGACTAAAGACAATTGAGGAGATGATAGGCAGATCCCAGACAGCTCCCTTTACACACAATGTTGGTGTCATCAGGAACCATCCAGACAGAGATTTGTTCACTAGGCAGATGTGCAAATATGCATTCATTTCCCATGCTCACTGCAAAAAGGTGGCCACAGCTGATCAAAGTGAAAGAGGAAAGTTACCTCCACTGCCAACTTCAGTGGAATGAGTATTCTGTCACGGAAAAGTGATGGCCAAAGGCCATATGTTATATGAGAGGGAGACCCCGGGGTGTAATCAAATGTTACACAGTTTCAAATAGTAGTTCTGGAAAATTATAAAATACTGTCTTTAAAAATCACAGTACTTGCTTTAAGTTAATATAAATGGCAGTACTAAAATAAGGTTAACTGAATTGGAGTAAGATATGGCATTTGGTGTTCCTGTAACACTAAAGATCGGAGAAATCAGAAGGCCAGAAATGCCTGTTCACCTCGCCATTTCCAACACTGAGTCCTAAACCCTTTGGGGCAGCTTCCCTCAAGAGCAGCTGTAATGAGTGCACACTCAGAGCGATACTTAGGCCCCCTCATAAGCACACACGCTTGCACACACACACATGCACTCGCACCACATACACACAATTTAATTTATACATGGTCACTACCTACTTTTTTCTTAAAAACCTAAGAGTATTTATAATGACACCATTACCAGTTTAAAATAACACACGCAGCTTTCACCTTCGGTGTGAAGAATTGTGATTACCTAGGCTGAACCCTCCTATAGTACCACATTCCCTCTTTTCTGAATCTGTGAATTCTGTTTAGACTTTCCAATACAGCTCATTCCAGAGAGCAATACACCAGCAGGTACCTGTTCCTGCAGCAACGTTAGAACCAAGACACAGCTAGGATTATTTGCTAGAAAACACAGAACAAGATCGTCACAGTCTTTCTAATGTTTGAACATTAACTTCCACCAACCCACCCACTAGAGTCTAGATAGTCTTATTGCTCTTTCTTGGTAGCTTTCTCAGAGATCAAAAAACCCATCTATGTTATACTGGATGCTTAACATAAACAAAAACAATCTGAGCACACTAAGCATGTTACTCAAACCTAATTTTATAGCTGAAAATTAGACAGCTTGTTTAAAAAATAGAGTTGGTTTTAAAGGCTTCCATCCACCTTCTTGTTTAACATTCATGTCTCTTTTCTTTCATCTAGAACACTAACTTTTCTGATAAACACTACTATTATCACTTCCTTGGCTCAAAATCGCATGCAACGATGCCCCTCTGACGGTAGCGGGGTTTAATACTGTAAGGATCTTTGCTTTCATAGTCTCCGGGGCACAATAATGCACAAAGCCATTCGTGTTCTCCCCTTTGACTTAGTAAACTCATCTCTTCTCTTTTGCATTCCAAGCCACAAAAACAGATGCCCATAAACAAGGATTGTCAGCTCCCCCTCCCCCTGGAACAATTTCTGAGCCTCTCCTCGTCATTCTGGGAGTCAAGCTGGCTTGTGACAGTAAGACTTGTGTTGCTCATAGAAAATCCACATTTCCACAGACTTCTCTCCATCCAGCCCAAGTGCAGCTTATTCCTTCCATGTGGTAATAGTCAGAGCACAGCACCTGTGGGTGTCACTACACCTGGGTTTGGTGCTGCGTTTCCACGAAGGGAATGTGAAGGTTGGCGAGGTTGAGCTCTCCTGCGCTCTCATAGTCACTCATGGCTACCTCAGAATCGTCAAAGCCACAGCGGACTGACATGTCTGAGGATGAGGTGCCTCTGGAATTGTGCAAGGACAGAGACACGCTGTCTGCTTGGCCCATCACTTCTGTGCCCTGGTTCATGCTTACTGCGAAAGTACTAAAATCACAGTTGGAGGGTGGGCCCCCCAAATCTGTTTCATTGGGAAGAGGGTGAGGAGGGAGGTACTGGCTGGGGTGAAACTGGGGCCTTCTCCTGCAGTCTGGGCTCATGGTGCCAGCTAGTGAGGTGGGCTGGGAGGGAGGCAAGGCCTCATACTGGTCAGGGAAGTCCTCAGGCAGTGGCGGTGGCAGCTGATCCTGACTCAGGAACTCTTCTTCATGAGGTGGGGGGTATTCACTGTCAATGTCATATCCACCTAGGTAGTAGTCACTCTCCAACTCTCGTGTGCTACCCTGGTGTGCTGACCCTCCATCTTGGCTCTCATAGTTGGGCATTTCCTCGATGTCGGACAGCCGTGCTCCAGGCATCCAGTCAGAGGTGTCCCAGTGATAGGCTGTGAGAGGAAAAACACATGATTAACTGCCTCCAGGCTCGAGGTACGACAAGAATGAATGAAGAGCAGGGGTGGGTCTGCCATGCATTACTAATGCCTAGGAAACCCAAAAGCCAAGGTCATGTTCAAACTCTATATATGGGCCATTAGGGCCAGCCATGTTCTGGCCTGGAGAGAGCACAGAGAGCAGGTGCCTGGCTAGTGCAGACTTACGCTCACCAGGCCCAGAGTGATGGCCAACACAGTCATGCTGATGGAACACAGTCTTAGGATCATCAATATCTGCCCCACCCCCTATCCCCATCCACATGCTGTGCACAAGGCCAGGTTGGCAGCATGCTGGTAGAGATGCACCTGTGTATTGTGAACTGCAGAAAGCAAGGAGTTTTGCAGGTAAATGGATAAATTTCCCACACAGAGAATGAGGTCATGAAAGGAATGCACGTGGGATTGAGCGCACAAGACACCTGGAACATGCAAAACTCAGATTGGGAGACTCAGAGCGAATGGAGGGAGGGAGGGGCAAGGTAAGAGTGTGTGGAGAGGTGGAAAACACAGAAATGAGCTGTTATCCTGGGTGGTGGCAGAGTCACCTCTGTTGTAGTTCTGTCCTTGGTCCATGACAGACACTGTTCAAACACAAAGTGAAAAGTGAATCTGGCTATGCAGGTCATGTGAAGAGAGACAAAGTAGATATTTCAGAGGTCTTTAAACTACTCCTAGGGAACTAAGGCCTAACACTGATTTTAGGCATTTAAAAATCTCTACCCATCACTATTTAGGAAATTAAGACATAAATCCCATATGTATTTTGTTATAATTTTATTAGAGCACTAACAAAATTACCTGATATAAATTAATCATTATAAGATTTCCATTTCTGATGATTTTGTAAGTATCCACAGATCACAGCAGGTATTAAAAACGTACCAGAATGAATATAATATCAGCTGATTAACCTGGACTGCAAATGAATATTATTTACTTTGAAGAGATTTGTTAAAATAAGAGAACTTAAATATTTAAAAAATCTGAACTAGATTTTCTTTCAAATAAAGTTTATTGCAATCCCTTGAGATACATCTGGCATTGAATTTGAGTTTTTTTTTCTGGCTAGCTAGGCAAGTTGTCTACCACTGAACTAAATCCCCAAACTCATTATCTTATTTAAAACCATCATTTATATTGCACTTTCTATTGATCACAGTGAACCCCAGATAAAGTACCACAGAAGCAAACTTTCCAGAAGCACAGACATGCTATGAAAGGAGAAAACAAACAAACAAAAATCAAAACCAAAAATAACAGTAAATACCTTCATTCTCTATAGAGTCAACTACATTGTTGACAAGTTGAATGACAGTCACTATGGATGCTTTTGGCAGGAAAAAGAAGACAGGAGGGAGGGGAAGGACAGTTTCTGGTTAGCTACATATTTCAAACACATGTTAATAACTAGTAACAACAATAATGGAGACATTACACATAAGCTCCCACAGTCTCCCATAGTCTGTCCTTCAGGGCTGGTATCAAGAGGATGCTTATGTATAGAGGCCTGGGGATTGTTGAAACAGTAAAAAGACAGGAGGGGACATATTCCTAAAAAGCATGATTTTCAAGAATCTCTGAGTCATTTCTCCACACTCCGAGGCCTGATACATCAAACCAGGAAGATGGTGGCCAACGGAACTCATGAAGGTTTCTCATTTGCACTCCCAGAGACTCTCAGAGGAAGGCTGGAGCTGGGAATAATTACTTGTGGTCAGCGAAGTGCTCTGAATCCAGTGTCAACTGTGTAGGATATTTTGGAATTGATATGATTCTAACAGCCTTACACATGCCACTGATGGTCCAGACCAAGCTGAAGCCTATCTGTTGAGGGTGAGGCTTAGGGTATGTGAAGGAGACCACTGGTTTATTAGAGTTGCCTTAGATGCTCATGACTTCAGATGAAAGGTCCATACTTCCTGCCTAGATACAGATCATGAAGGGGTAGGTGTGTGAGTTATAGAGCTTTTGAGAGCCATCAGCCAGACTTTATGGCTGTTGCTACTGCCTGGTCTCTGAAAATATAAGTTCTCAATGTTTATCATTAAATGCAAAGTTGCTATGGTTTTACTTCTTGCTGGAGGTAAAGAAGGGAAGACACATCTAAGTAAACATACCTGGGTCAGAGGCTAGTGCCTTGGTTCTAAAATGGTCAGAAGAAATTAATACATGGTTTGTTACCCCAGCAGATAGATACACCAGTGTGTGTGTGTGTGTGTGTGTGTGTGTGTGTGTGTGTGTGTGTGTGTGTGTGTGTTTTTGTGTGCTCATGCATGTATGTTTGTGCATGGTATACGCGTGTATACAGGTTCATGGGTCTGTGCAATCCCACATAGAGGCCAGAGCAGAATGCCTAAGTATTTTTCACTTTCACTTGGCCTCATTGCCTGGAGGCAGGTTCTATCAGTAGACAGGGAGCTTAGAATGTTGGTTTGGTTGACCGGCCATCTCTTACACACAGTGCTTGGGATAGACGTGTGCCACAGACATGAGATTGTAGGTGCTAGGGATCCTAACTCAGATCCTTATGTACAGAACAATGCTCTTCCCAATGGAGCCATTTTCCCAGCCCCAGCACTGAAAACTCTTCAAAGGTGACTAGTGTTGGGGGAATATGTGGGATAGGTTTGGGTCATGTATGAGAAAGCAAACTACTGTAATCCTACACCTTCTTTTTGGGACACTTTCCCTGTGTTTTCCCAGAGGCTGGGGCTCTGCTATTTCCATTCTGCTTTTCTATATATAGAAAACTCAGCCTAGGACTTTGCACACAGTAGATTAGCAAAGGTTCATGTGCCAAGTGCAGATAAATGGGAAAGGCAACCTAAGGTGTTGGTTAGGGCGGGCTGCCTGCCCCTGGATGGTCATTTGAAATGATTCTTGCTTTAGCACCACTTGGCAAACATTTGCTTGTTGGACTTTTCTTCCTCTCCCTACTTATCCACTTCAGCTGGTTTCCTAGTCATAGACATGGGCTCCTTCTCCTTTAGCAAGGGTTCATAAGAGCTGGATGCACTAGATTTGGAGTTATCAAAGCAGTCTGTGAGCCACAGGAACTTGTGTTCAGCATTCTGGGCAGACAGGCATTTTTTCTAAGGATCTGTGTCATAGATTTTAATCAGTTCTCCAAAATCCCATGACCCTGACTGATTGATTAGAAGAGAAATTCAACTGAACAAAGATACCACTGGCTCTACAGAAAAGTCACCCTATCTCCAAAGTAATGTCTAAGGATGCTGTGGTTGGATGTAAAGCAGGGGCGTGAGGGGATACCAGCAGCACAGAGAGGCACCCTCATATGTGCCGTAAGTATCATCAGGATGGAGGCAATTCTGTCACCATTTTGGTCAAAGAGGGAGTTGTCATCCAAGCCCCCCCTGATACAGATCCTGCTCTGACCAGCAGCATACTGGGTCCTCTGGTGAGGACTCTCAATAATGGGTAAAAATGGTTAAAAGCCAACACACATGCCAAAGAACAATAGTAATCATATCCCCCTTCACCTCTTCTGCTGTCCCCAGCACTGGGTAGGGAATGTGCTTACCATTGTCATCACCAGAATCCGACTGGAAAGAGCTGAGGGACTGAACTTCGGAGTTACTGCCTTTGTTACTGTTCGTGAAGCAGGTCACCTCTCCGGGGTCATCAGCCCCTTTGTCTTCATGAGCAGGCAGGAGAAAGCAGAAACAGCACTCAGCCTTGTGCAATCTTTCAGTCTTGCTCTCTCCCTTCCTACCCCCTTTTCTTAGAAGCTTTCTGATTTGCTTCGAGAAAATAAGTTAGCTCCACAATGGAAAATTGATTGTGCCATAGGGGGCAAAGGTCTGTCAATCAAGTGATTTACATTATGGATTTGGAACCCTTAACCCGTGGTAAATGAGCTTCCGAATAGCTGTCAGCTGAAAGTAAGTGTTCCTGCCTCAAAGTGAGGACTATGGAGAGAGTGAAATGAGGATGGAGTAGCTGAGTTGCTCTTCATTCAGACTTAATTTATGTCATTTACATGAACCGATGTGGTGTCAACACCAGGTTAAATGAGATTACTTTTAAAACAGGGACATAAATATTTTATAGGCAAGAAAGCCGTTATATTTCTTCCAGCTTCCATCTCTGGGGATAAGTGGAATTTTCAGCTCTGCCTTCTAGAGGGCAGTGGTGTTTCATCTTGGGGTTGCCAATGTTCTCTGCTCTGTGTCTGCTAAGAGGACAGGCAGATGTGAATTTTCCCTTATTCACTTTGGGTTTTTTCTCTCTCTCTCTGCTATAGAAAAAATAGCTAGACACCCTGCACACACACACACACACACACACACACACACACACACACAACACACACCTATACTTTTCTAATTTGATAGATGTAGGAAGCAACGAAGAGCACCATATCTTGAGGTAGTCAAGTCCACACTGAATTAGTTGCCCAGAAACTGTTTTCCCTAGGTCTAACTGTGCCTTGCTTAACAAAGAGGGAAACATGTTCTCTCAAATACAATGATATTTCAGGGGAAAATGTGGGTTTTGGCCTGAGGTGGATTCTGGAAATAAAGCTGTCATGTCATGAGGTGGTGATGGGAAATATTCTGCAAAAAAATACTTCAGGCCATCTCGGAATGTGAGTGTACAAGAGACACAGACCTGTGATTAAGGGAATAGGTACTTTGCTTTGTAGCCACAAATCGCCCCATAAAGAGTAACCTCAGGAGCAAACCTGAGGGCTCCCCACCTGCTTTAGATGATGAGGCCAGAGCCTTGAATTAACAACTGATACAAATGTAGTGAGATATGGGGTGGGGCAGGAATTCACCCCCCACAGCTACAACTCAAATCATGGCGATGTCTTTAGCATGCAGCAAGGTGTTCGTGGCTGAGCCCGGAGCACTGAAGAATACAAAGGTGGTCAGCTGGTCCTGGTGGCTGCAATTTGACACCCATAGCCCTTTGCTTTGCCTTTAATTTAAAACTCATTTTATTTCCAAATTAAAAAAGAGTGCTTTTTTTTTTTTAAAAAAATTAAAGGTGTGGTAGCACACAGCTTTAATGCCAGGACATGGGAGGCAGAGGCAGGCAGATCTCTGTGAGTTCGAGGCCAGCCTGGTCTACAGAGTGAGTTCCAGGACAGGTAGTGCTATACAGTGAGATCCAGTAAACCAACCAACCAACCAACCAGCCAACGACAACCAAACAAGAGCCTCCCCACAGCACTGTTATGATCTCTGATTCCATTTAGGAGACTGGGAGATGACTTAAAATACATGTGTGTCCATAGGACAGAGCTGGAGGCTGGCATGTAAATGGCATTAGAATAGAAAGACTTCACTTTAGGTCTCCCCTCCCAGGGAGCAGAGCCCTCTCAAACTCTGTTCTGCCTCTTCTCTGCTGAGCTCCTGGAGCAGCTCTGGTAAGAGCAGACTTGGAACCTGGTGCCCAGATTCTGCCCTTTGCTTCCTTCAAACTTGTCTTTCCCAGGAGCTGATATGATGCCCATGTTGGACAAGCCCATTTAGCTGTGGCAGTCCAAGCAGATGGCAGACACCCAGCACTGGTAGCTTTACTTCTGCATTCTCATCAAATCGCAGTGTCTACCCCATATGTATTTTTTCCTTTGTCTTGGTCAGTTCCTAGTACCTCACACTATGAATTGTATGGCCATGCTTGGCTTCTGTAATAAAAGCCACTCCTCCTCCCCCTCCTCTTTCTTTTCAGGGAGCGTTTGTTTTCCATTCTGACCTCTGCCCTCAGACAGGCATCCCCCAGCTTCTTTCAGAGGTCCAGCCAGCCTATTTTGTCTTTCCCCTCAGTGAACTTGTCCTCCTGCAACATCCACTGTACAATATGCAGATGATGGTCAGCTGTCATCTCTTTGACTTCTAGACTGTGCTACCCCAACTCCCACATGCATCCTTAATACAGATCTGGCTGCTTCCTGATTCTAGCAGACCCTCTCCAATAGTTTCCTACCAATATAGACTCATGCCTAAGGATTCCTCAGTAATGCCCCTCTTGTCCAGAAGCACAGGTTACTTCCTTGTCTGAACACTCTCTGTGGGACCATTTGAAACCCACCCTGTCCTCCTCCCCCAGCGTATATAGCATAGTACAGAAGCTCAGACTTCTTCCTGGCATTAAAAACAAAACAAAACTGTGTAGCCTGCTAGTAAGTCAGGGGACAACAGTCTGTTTTAGTCTCCCTCTGATGCCAGGGCAGGGAGTAGTCACCTGTTTTGCCGACTCTGCCTCCCTTTTAAGTCTTATTCAGTGCTTTGCCCTGTCTGTCAAGAGCTGTCTTTAAAACTGTAACTAGCTCAGGCCACTCACGAGCTTAAAAATCTGCATCACTGTGGATCCTAAACCCCACCTTCTGGGCAACTCCAGCCACACTTAACCCTGCTTTGCAGCTCATTGAGCCCTTTCCCAGTCCAGGGCTTATACCCCCAGGTTTTTCTCTGGGTTAGAATCTTGCTTCAAGAAGCCAAAGGGATGCCAGGCGTTGGTGGCACATGCCTTTAATCCCAGCACTCGGATCTCTGTGGGTTTGAGGCCAGCCTGTTCTACAGAGCAAGTTCCAAAGCAATACAGAGAAACCCTGCCTTAAAAAACAAAAAACAAAAAACAAAACAAACAAACAAAAACCCCACAACCTGATCACTTCCATCACCTTGTTTCATGAGACTGCCTTTCTGCCTCCCTCCTTGCTGAGACCCAGGGGCTTTCCAAGACATCTGCCCATTATTGCATCTCACTCACTTTCAGATCCTGTGTCCCAGCCATTCTTTCGGATGGAATCGCAGTCAGAGCGGCATGGCGACACAGCTGGGAGGTTGGGGGCCACGCTGCATACCACCACACCCCGACGTGCTGTCAGGATGCGAGGGGACTCCGGGTGGAACGTGCTCATCTCCTGTGGCTCACCACCCAGTGCATCCAGGCCCTTGTCCAGATTGCTCCTGGAGTCGCTCTGGAAGCAGGGCGTGTAGGCCATGGGGCGCACTGGCACCTGCGGGGGTCCCACTTCCTGGTACACATTGCGCCCGTCGCCTCCACGCAGGCTGCGGAATGGGATGCCATTGCTCTTGTGCAGCAGCGCTGCTGTGGCTGGGTCCTGCACTAGCGTGATGTTGTTCCGTGAGTAGTTCTTTCGAAAGACCTTCTTGCGAAAGACGATGAAGAGCACGACCAGGGTGAAAATGACGAAAAGGACCACAGCAATGCCTATCAGTTCCTCTTTGCCCACGTATGAGTGGCCAGCTTGGATGTTGGGCACGACCACGGGACGCAAACCACAGTACTGGCCCACATAGCCTGGGGTGCAGTTGCAGAAGAAGGAGCCGAACAGGTTGACACAGGCACCCCCATTCTCACACTCCTCTCGCTCACACTCGTCCACGTCGTCCTCGCACCTTCAGAGACAAAGCACACAGAAGCCCTTCCAACATCAGGATCACTGTACCGGTGCTCAGACAAAAGGCCAGGCAGGCTTAAAACAGAAGAAAACCCCTAAAAAGTACATTGCCATGTGGCAGTGTGTACATGTGTGTGAGTATATGCGTATTCACATATGCATGTCCATATCTCTGTGTGTGCATTGTGTATGTACACACGGACATATACATGAAGATGAATTTAGGTATTTCTGTGTCCATAAGCCCTTGCCCATTTCCTTGCATCAAGGTGTGCCCTCTCAGGTCTTCATGGGATTTGGAGAGGGACAAGCTGATGGGAGAAGGGCATAAAGAGGAGACTAGACAATGTAAGAAAAGGCACCCTCGCCAATCCTTTGGGTCAGGTGCACCTTAGAATTTAAAACTGTGCAAGTTGAGAAACAGCATATAGTATACATTTCTCACACCATGTAAAACACTTCTGCAGCCTTTCCCTAAGGGTGCCACATAGGCCCTCATAATCAAATTCATCAGCATTTCTGTAGGGAAACATGGATGGTTGCACCAAGTGAGAGAAATGGACAAAGAGAAGCACTGGAGCAGTTCTAGGCCTCTTCTACCACTGCAGTAGTATAACTACAAAGCAGGCTTTTGAATTGATTTTTAATTTGTACGTGTGTGTGTGTGTGTGTGTGTGTGTGTGTGTGTCTCGCGCACGTGTGTGTGCACATTTGCACAAACACACACACACACAGGCTAGACGAGGGCATTGGATCCAATGGAGCTGGAATTATAGGTGCTTGCGAGTCACCTAACATGAATGCTGGGAACTGCATTCAGGCCCTGTGGAAGATCAGCAAGCAGTCTTAGCCACTGGCCTATCTCTCTGGCAAGCCTCTTAGTCTGATTCCTTCTTACTTTAACACTGAAAGCACATGACTGAACTTCTGTCCTCCGTGCTTCTCTACTTGAGTAATTGGTCTGATATGCTCACCGAGAAGGTCTCATTCACCTACAGTTTTGGTAATCCACCTTTTAAAATGTAGTCCAAATACGCTGGGGCCAGGTCAGCCAGAAATTAGAATCACAGAGTATTTAAAAATAAATGCAGCTCTATGTCTTCAAATTACACCCAGCAATTCAACATCAGCTAAGTATTTCTTGGTGGAGTCCTTAGAGATTTGCTCTAATGAACATCCAGGCTGATCTGTAATTAGACCATCACTTGTTGAGAGTGTATGTATATACTTCGAAATGATCAAGGGTGCCTGGAAGTGGCCTTTTACTCAGAATTTAAAGCATTTCCTTTCCATCTGGCTAACACTTAAATTTCACTCATTTCCTGGAGGAAAAGGGTTTTCAAAGGAAAGGCAAGGATTGATTTCTCAGAATAGTCATTAAACACTAGGTAGTATAGTCAGGTCAGTGGGTTCTGGGATATGAGTTTCATGTGTGTCTCAGAATTATACTGGAAAATTTTCATGGTGCTAAGCACATGTGAAATGTCTTCCATATTATAGAATACATAGGGGTTGAATAAGCTTGAAAATACAAAAAGAATAAAGCAAAAACATACAAATTAGATATAACCCTAGGATCCCTACTGATATTGAAGTACTTAAAAAAATGTAGTTAGTGGTGTGTGTGTGTGTGTGTGTGTGTGTGTGTGTGTGTGTGTGTGTGTGTGTGTATACTGTATTTTCTCATCAGTTGAGGTTGTGTGCACATGCCTGTGGAGATCAGGGGTTGATGTTAATGTCTTCCCCCATCACTTTCCCATCTTTACCTTTTGTGAGATCCCATCTCTCACTGAACCTGAAGCCCACCAGCTTGAATAGGCTGGCTGGCTAATGAGACCCAGGAAGTCCCAGCCTTAGGATTACAAGTCAATGCTGCCATGCCCAGATTTTTATGTGGTTGCTGGGGAATCTGAACTTGGGGCCTCATTCTTGCATTGCAGTCACTTTTCCTACTAAGCCAGCCCCTGTGAACACTGTATGGGAGAGACAGCAGTGTGTACATTTATTCTAATGAACTACATGCTGAGCTGTTTTCTTAGGACAAGAAGCAGTGTAGAGAAACGTCCTCAAACAGTCTCACTTACGTGACACCTGTGAGGCCAGCTTTACAGCTGCAGACAAAGGTGTTTCCTATGGGGTCGCAGGATCCTCCATTCCGGCAAGGGTTGGGGAAGCAGGCTGTGATCTCTGATTCACAGTTTCTCCCTGTGAACTGTGAGAGGCAGGAACACTGATAACCTGGGGGAAAGAGAGGGTCTCATGAGCTGAGGATGCCACAGCCATGTGCCGAGTCCTTGGACTCATCTGTGACAAGTATTCTCAACTCCTCGTCTTGAGCAAAGCCTGGATTGCAAAGTTGGTCAGTACATTGGCTCTGTGGAATTCATTTGCCATAAAAACACCAGGGCACAGTTTGGATATCATGTTGTCTACAAAAAATTCACCTAATTGTACACATTTCAAAGAACGTTAATGATATTGTAAGAGACACTAAGAACAGAGACCAGGATGGGGAGTGAGGTGACAGTCCTTTCTGTACTGCCGTCTGCAAATGGTGACAGCTCAAGATGGGAGAAGCCACTGGTGCCTGGCTCCTTCCTGCCCTGAGCTCCAAGTGAGGCCTATTCAACTCAACTGAAACTCAAGCCCTAACCCTTCACCTCACCTATGCAGATGCTCATCTTTGCATCTCTTTCATGTTCTGTTCATGAACCTGTCATGCAAAAAATAGGCACTGATGTTTGTATTATTGACAACATTAACTATCAGAGGACCGAAGATCCTCAGAGTATTACATGTGTCTCCTGGTGGAAAGGGAACATTACGATGTTTTTTTCTTAAAGAAATTGTTGTTGCCCTTCTAGTTAGACTTATTAAATAGTAAATCATTAGTTCTTCCCTGTCAATCACAGTATTTCTCTGCCTTAGAAACAACCCAGGCATTCCTTTTAGTATTTTCATATTTTCTTCTGTGGCATATTGATACTTTGTGATTCTAACATAATTGTTTTCTGTTGGATTTCCATTATATCTTTTATTTCAAAACATCAATCTCACCACACATGGACAGTCTTCTGATGGCCTTCCTCTAAATATATTATAATCTTTTAATGTTAATTATATGAACAATATTTGTATTATTGTCATTAACTGTAATATGCTATTTGTAGCTAAGCTACTTTGTGAATTATGACTTTTATTTTCATGCATATCTTTGTTTTGAAAAAACTATCAAAGATGGCCCTGGGTTTCAGATTGCTCTTTTTCTGAGTATCTATTTAAAATGACCTCCAGACTGTTCACCAAGTAGGTCTCCCTATTTGAGCTGCACGTGGTGGCTTATATTTCCACACACTAAAGAGGTTCTGAGAGCTCCACCTTGAACAGCTGACCTCCTATGCAGCTCCTTTGTATACCTGTGTTAAAACTCTGTTTCTGGATCACTTGGTTTATTCCATCTTTCATTTGACGATTCTGTAATTGCTTCCCAGGGGAAGGGTTGTAGGAGGCAAATTTCATGAGAATTTGTATAGTTAAATCCTTAAACTTCATTGAAAGTGAGATTACATTAGGAAATTGAAGTAATCTTCTGCCTGTTGTTTTTGGGAAATCCAAAGTTTCTGAAGCTTATCAAGCCTGATTTTTTTTTTGTCTCTAATAAGTTGGAGGGTCATAGTTTTGGAATCTCATCACATTTATCTATTCTATGATTTAGCATGGGCTTGCTCTAGCCAGTGCTGGGTCCCCAGTAAGCACCTGTAATCTTAAACTCTTATCTTTTAATTTTGGTGAATTTTCTTGCATCATTTTGTTGGTGATTTCCTTTGTTTTCTCTGTTGTCTTCCTGGAAGTTTTCTTATTTGCATCTGAGATTTAGACCTTCCTGGAACTCTCTTATCTTGTTGGTGCTCTTATATTCTAACTTCTTGATTGATTTCTGAGTGAACAGTTTCTTATTTTGAATTGTTTTTGAGACTAACCGACACAGTCATCTTCCAAAAAACATGTTTTTAAGTCACTGAAGTCCCCTCCCTTCTACTGACTTTTCTTTTGGCTAATGTACAAGTTTAGCCCCAGATTTCTGTATACGGTTATTATAGCATCTTATCTCTCCAAGGATTGTAATAATGATTCACGGTGTCTTTATGCCTAGTTTCTCCTGGTTTTGTGATTTCCACAACAAGCTACTTTGTGTTTCAGGCCAGCTAGGTTACTGTGCTCTGCTATTCAAACACTGGCCTAGATGTTTAGGTGTCTGTGGATTTATTAACTTTAAAATCAGTCAGAACTCTCCATAATGTGTGTGGGCCCAAGAAGAATTTTTGCCTCAAAATCAACACCAAAGAATTTTTGCCAATTTCTAGCCAACTGGCTTGCTCTATGGATTATAATTTCTGTGCTGTAAAACCGGCTCTTAGATGGATTTCCAGCCATTAGCCTACCCTACAAATTTTAGATTTGCTAGCCCCAAATCACATTAGAGAATTCCATAAGATCAAATCTCTTTCTTTCCCTTTCTGTATATGTGTGTGAATATGCTTGTGTGTGTGTGTGTGTGTGTGTGTGTGTGTAAGAGAGAGAGAGAGAGAGAGCAAGAGAGTGAGAGTGAGTGAGCGAGTAAGAGAGAGAGACACACACACAGAGAGGCAGAGAGCATGATAGATTTCTTCCTCTTGATTCTGCTTCTCTGGAGTACTCTAACAATTATCTTACAAATTACAGAAATCCCTTCATGGTCTTCTACAGGACATTTACTTGATACAGCAGTCAGCTTGACTGACTTCCTACCTCCAAAGACTGAATAGCTATATGGTAGGTGGAGGTGTGTCCATGCTGGTTCTCAATGGTTAGGGTTTGGCAGGCTAGTTACACCACCCCTGGGAGAACAATTAGAAACAGGCTAATCACAGACATCAGGGAGAACTGTAATCCAGGGCCTTCTCTTCAGTAGGGAGTGTTACCAGCACATACATAAAAAAGAAACTATGGAAAGCACTGGGATACAAGTTCAGAAAAGATGTGTATATCTCCAGAAACCTAGTCCTAGAGAAGCCAGTACTTAGTCATGCTCACAAAGCTGGATGGACTTAAACGCAGGCCTGCTAGTATTGTCCTGACCTGTTTCTAATACTACATGTTACTGACACAACAGCTACAACTCACTGAGCATTTCTTAGTCATAAGCAGACTGTTCAAGATCTGCATTGTGATTTCAGACCCACATGATGAAGGATCAGAGGGCCCTAGGAACAAATCTACTTTTCAATGTTTAATTTTGAGGAAGTTTGGGATACTCCATGAGAGAGGAAACAATGGGTTAAATACTCAAATTACATTTTTAATAAATAATGACATCTATTATTCATCTTCTCTGAAAGGCTTGATTATCAAAATTAACCTGTTACTACCAAGGATTTATTATCTCATTATTCCACCACAGAACCTTTTATTAACATTTTTTATATCAGTAAGTCTGCCATAATAATCCCAAGTGATCTAGTGATTCAAACATTACTTCCAGTCACTCAGCAGAGGATCACAATGATCCTTGGAGGGGGCAGGGGAGTGGTCCACTAGCATTCCCCTGAGGGACACTGGAGAGGTCATGAGGCTGTTCAAAGACATAGATAGGCCTAGTAAGTGATTTGAGTCTGAGCTTGAATCCAGGCTTCCCAAGTCCCAGAACTTTCTATAATACTGTATAGAGTCTAGAAATTATTAGGTGAGACTAATGGCTTGCCAAGAGTAAGAGGGTAAGAGGGAGTAGCTTGGGATAATTTCATATCGTTTTCCTGGGGGCAAAGAGAAATAGTAAGACAGACAGGAACAGACATTCCTTCTGGGAGCCAAATAGTCACTAAATGAACAAAGTCCTGTATGTTTCAGTTCTTTCCAAGAGTTCCCTATTTCTATAACACACACACACACACACACACACACACACACACACACACACACACAAATTCCTAGAGATATCTAGAAAGCATCTAATGATCACAAATATTATTTAACATTGTCACAAATATAAAAGAAAAAAATCATTAATTTTTCAAAGTCTGAATAATAATTGATTTGCTGTAGTGGAGAGAGAAGTTACAAAATCACTAGCCAGAATAATAGCTTTTCATATGACTAGGAAAAATTCTAAGTGCTTTCTATAACTTATATTTCATTTACTTCTTATAACAACTGCATGCATTATATTCTTTAAATAGTAGTTATTATCTTGGCTACTTTACAAATGAGAAACAGGCACATAGGTAAGATGGTTCTTTCATGGTTATCAAAGCCAGCGAGCAGATGGGCTGTGCGCACTTCTCAGCTTGTAAAGGAAATGGCCCTACGAGCATTGAGATATGTGTACAAAAAAACCCACAGCTTCTTTCCCTTCAAATCTTGGCGACATGGGAAGTATATTTTTAAGCCTTGCCTCCAAATCTGTGTTCCTGTTTACACTCCTACTTATAGCCTATGCAGATGGTTTTGAAACCTGTACCCAGACAAACTTAAAGTGCTTCTCCTCCCCTTACTCAAAGAACATCACAAAACCTATTAAATGCAAAAATAGAACTGGAACAAGCAATTATAGAGCAAATTTGGGTGGTGAAGGCAAATAGTCAAGATACTTCCTGTCTTATTCCCTTGCTTTATTGTTTTTCAACCCAGTTCACCCAGGCAATGGCCTCAACCTTCTGCTCTGCTCATGAGGGCAGAGGAACATCATTCTTTGGGTCCACAGTCTTGATGAGAAAACAACGCCCACAGCACAGAGGTGTGTACTGACAACACACACACACAAACACACACACACACACACACACACACACACACACACACACACACACACACAGTACCCAGACCTAAAGTTTCATCTATTGCCATGCTGGCTGAATTATGGAATGACCATGACTTGGGAAACTACATGGATGTGGTGAGGACCTGGGTTCAAGGCTGAGTCCTGGCTGTTACCCATCATCTGCATGTGTCCAAGATGCTTGACTTCTGAGAATTCCCTTGCTTTTTCTGAACAATCATATTCATGGATGCTCTGCCAGAGAAAACATGGGTCTACATCCCAGAAGTCAATGCAGTATGCAGGTACTAGGTGCTTTAGTGTTGTATTGTAATTACTGCAGGCTTCAAAGTCAATCTCATCTCCTTGTTGCTTATTAACCCAATAACTTCAGGCAAAGGAGATAGCTCTGTCAATCAAATGTTTTCTCAAAAACATGAGGACTTGAGTCCAATCCAAGTCCCAGAACTATTGTAAAAAGTCCAGCATGACGGTGCTTCTTGTAATCCCATCACCTGAGAGGGAGGTAGACAAAGGCAGATCCCTGGGGCTCATTGGCCAGCTAGTGTAGCCAAATTATTGAGTTTTAGGCCAGAGAGACCTGGTTTCAAAGAGAAGTTGGGAGAGCCATGTTCTGAGGAACAGTAGAAGAGGGGGCCTCTAACTTTCACTTTCATGCATGTGTGTGGTCATGTACATGCAACAAAGCATTACCTACTCTTTCTCTGTGTCTTCTCTCTGAATTGTCTTTGTCTCTGTTTTCTCTCATCTGTCTATCTCTGTCTCTGTTTCTCTCCTACCAAATGAAGCCAGAAAATGTTTTCACTATGAATTTTAGGCTAAGTATGGCAGTCTCTGCAACTCTCAATTAACATGGGAAATGTGTGTGTGTGTGTGTGTGTGTGAGAGAGAGAGAGAGAGAGAGAGAGAGAGAGAGAGAGAGACAGAGAAGAGAGAGACAGAGAGAGAGAGACAGAGAGAGAGAGATCAGGCGAGATGCTAATCATGTGTAGGAGGAAAGGTCTAACTGCTGATATCTACTGCTGATAACTACTTTCATCATTGTCAATTTGACTTTTTTCCTTCTTTCAAGCAAGGTACATTCAATGTTTAAGGAACCTGTCAAATGAAAACCTCTAGAATACTGTGCTATTCCCCAGGACAGGTGGCCCACATTTCAGGTACTATGTGTTAAACCAGGCTCTGAGTCATTTCCTTGAGAATGTGTCATCCTTTATGTGCCCACAACATGACGTATATAGTAGAATCTCATCTTCTAGAATATTCTTTTGGGTCTTCACATGACTTAGACTTTTTGAACTTTGCTGTTAGCATCTATTGTTGCCAGTGCTGTCCAAAAGAACACCAAAAATTGATCAACTTGTTTTTAGAAGAAAATCATTCAAAAAAGAAAAACAATTTCCATAAGCTGCAGAATTCATCTAGGTGATCTCCACTGTACACACACAGCAGGCAGATTCTCCCTTCTTGTGCCTCTGCTCAGCTGGCCAGTAGTGGAGCAGGTATGGAACAGGAGAGGAAGCTGGTTACAAAAACAGCAGTGGACTTGGGACTTAACATGGGCCAGCACAATGCAGCCACTTGCTGAAGTCTGACAGACTGAACTTCCTGACTCTTACAGGAAGGGGAACTAAATACTCCACAAAAAAGGGTCCAAGATAGCAAAAGGGGCTTTGTTTCCAAGGACGTATCTGTGTCCATCTCTTTGAAACATCTAAGAGCCCATCATGAAACTTGATAGGTAGAATATTCAATGTTGCCAATCGTAAGCTGGGCAGATACTATTGTTTTGATCTTTGAAGATCGCAGGGTAACCTGATTTTGCTGACAAGAGAGTGACACTCCAGGTTTGTTCATCTTACTTTCAACTCCTTTCCACGTCCTGTGTCTTTTTATGTCTCCTGGCACTCCCAGACTGCATTCCTGTAGATATAAAACTCCTAGGATCCTCTAGTGTTAATGATTCTCAAGCTTAAATGTGCACAGACCCCGCCTTGTTAATACAGAGATGCCTGGATTGCTGTAGGTTCTGATATTTCAGGTTTGTGTTGTCTCCCCATTGCCCTTGAATTTTTGTTGGCAAAACATCCAGGAGTTTGCAGGTATAATTTGGTTACCCAGCAGAAGGTTCTTCTGATGTGGACAACAAAGGACAAACATGAGCAAATATAGTTCCTTTTAAATGAACAATCAAGAGATTTTTCAATAGCAAGACCCCGTTTTAACAGTTTTCTTGAGTGATCTGAAGCATCTCAGAGTTGGAGAACCACTATCTATAACATAGTGGGAAACAAGAGCTAGAAGATCCCCTAGACTCCAGGGCACCTTGAAGACAGAAGGTGAAATCAGAACATTGTCTAGGGGGCTTGTTAATGTGCAGACTGAATCGTCAGGCTCAGGTGGGTGGGATCTGGGATGCATCTTCCAGCATCAGTGATGGTGTAGCTTGTCCTGGGACACACTTGAGTAGAGCAGGGAGTAAATTCTAGCTTCACACTTTCCCAGATAGATGATGCTAGACTTCTTATTTAACATTGCTGGTTTGTTTAATCTGTAAATGGGAGAGGGTGGTAGAAGGGAAGACTGTTCCCTGAGTATTGAAAAAAATCAGTCTTAGTATATATGCATTTGTAAGGTAAGCAATACTCCAGTACTGTGTACACTCAAACTAGTATCTCTGACCAGTGAAAATCCACCAAGGTTTCCTTTCAGGATTTAGGCTTCCAGTTTCATGCAAAGCTGTCTGAGTGATTGTTTCTGACATGGGCACAGCATGGCTTGGTGTATTGCTTCACTAAATTACAGCCTAGTTTCCACTAGTTTCCCCTTAATTGTCTTGAGTTGAGCATGATGAGGCATGGAGAACTGAGCACATCTTATTCAGAATGTGGGTGCTCCCTGGTCAATGCACCACCCAATGGGTCTGAAAATGGAAGGGTCAGAATGGGTCCCATCCAGTTCTCCATGGTGGTTGTTTTTTCCAGGTCATGTTTGTGAGATATATATAATTTTAAGACATTACCAAGGGGGAGCCTTCTTTCTGTGGTTGATGTACAGAATCATGTTACAGGCTCACTCTCTGTGCTTGGACTCCCCTGGGGTTCCTGAGGACTGCTTCTTGGGCAAGAAGAATTACAAGGCTGGTCAAAGCTGCTGACTATGCCATTCCGGGCTAGTAGATGCAACTCTTTGGTCCTTGTGCCAAGGCTTTGGTTGGTTTGGGGTATTTGGGGGAAGAATACTGAAAGGAAGCATTTCTTGCTATGGGTTGACTGCTTTATAGATTGTTAATGTTCTGGAACAATGTGCCACAGTTTGAGAATGGAGTCTGTTACCAGGAGATCCACCAAACGGTCCTCTATTATTGTTCCATGATCAAGGAGATAGTGATGGCAAATTATGTCCTGGTATTTTACAGTGATCCACAAGAGAAAGTTAAACAATAACACTAAACAAAAACACAAAACAACCAGGCTGATGTGCCAATGAACTCTGCCGTCAGACTGTCATGTGCTTACCTCTAAGAACCCCAGTCTACTTCCTTAATTCAGTTGTCCTCTTGGAACACTGTGCACATCCTATCTTTTGATCTGGGAGCCCAAGACTCTGGCAGCCAGAAGGAGTAGATGAGGGCATGGCTCTACTTCATTTCACCATGCTTTAAGAGGGTGTTCCTTGTAAGTAATTTTATGATTAATTTAATGGTTCCATAAGTAGGAACTAGAGGCCTGACTTTGGCTCATTCCTTTCTTGTAACCCACCGACAAAAGGGATTTTTCAGGTAGGAAAAACAAGGACATGACAAAGTGCCCCTGATAGGTGCTGGAGAGATAGCCCAGTGGTTAAGAACACTGGCTGCTCTCCCAGAGGACCCGAGTTCTATTCCTACCATCTATATGGCAGCTAACAACTGCCCATAACTCTAGTTCCAGGGGGTCTGATGCCCTCTTCTGGCATCCTTAGGCACCAGGCATGCACAAGGTGCAAGGCACCCACAAAGCCAAAGCACACATAACACATTAAACAAAACAAACCCAAAACATATTTTTAAATGTCTGTGATATTAATAGAAAATAGAGATAAGAAAATAGTGCCTTCTCTTTAAGGCCAAGACATCATCTTTACAGCCAGCAAGCCTGCAGGTACCCTCCTCACACACGGGAGGAGGACCTCTGGCATTCTAATTAGGTGGTAGTTGCTCCACCCAGAGCCATGCTTCCAGAACCAGGCTGTCTCAACCAGGCTTGGAGAGGCTTGTGGGATGGCTGCCCCTGTGGGGCCTCCTAACATCAGTAGCGTATCAGGCTTGAGGCCAGGGAGTGATGCAAATGGATGCGACAGAGAATGCACGGATCACTTTGGAAAAGCATATGCATTTAGGTGCAAAGAGATCAGAGCTGACAAGAGACTACATCATCTTGGAAGGAAGAGGAGCTGAGGAACCCAGGCTTAAGAAGAAAGCCCTATCATGGAAGAAAATAGAACATGGGGGAACAAAGAGAGACGGTTTGCACAATATACTGTACTTCTGACCCTTAGGGAGGGTAAGGTAAGAGTATAGGAAGGAGTGGATATGCAGTTCAGCTGGTGGAATGTACAAGGCCCTGGTTTTGATCCCCAGTGCCACGTACACTGAGTCATGCCTGGAATCCCAATGCTTGGAAGGCAGAGGCAGGAAGAGCAAAAATCTAAAACCATCCTTGGTTACACATTAAGTTTGAAGTTGTTCTAGAATATATGAGACCCTGCCTTAACAAAACAAAACAAAATAAAATAAAACATAAAAAACCCCGTGTTTCTCAGAGGGGCCCTAAGCCATTTAGTTATATAACATACCTGCTCTGGGTACTTATCCTAAAGGATTTTGTGGCAGTTAAAAATGTATCCTGCTGAGCCAGATTCCCCTTTTGTTCAGTGACTATTATTATTTTAAAGATAACCCTCCATGAAAGACCATAGCTTTGCCAGGAAAAACAATGTTCTGACATGGTTAAAGTATATTACAATTTGTGGCTGCGTACCCAGGATTTGACATGGCGTGGTGTTCCATTTCAACCCAATTTAATTATATGGCTCTTTCATATATTGCCAGTGGCTTGCACTAGTAGAGGACTTTTTTTTTGCCTCATGAAAAACTGGCCATGATTTGTCATGAGAGGCTGGTTTACAGAACAGCTAGTGGAGAGTCACTGCCCATCATTCGGGAATTATGGAGCCATAACCACCCTTTATTTACATATACTGCTGAGACAGTAAAAACAGCAAATAGATTTCTTAAATTGAGACTGCAGAAACTTCCCCCCAGGGCACTGGGCCCTCGTTGTGACAGTGACATATGTGAGTCTGAACAACTTTGCTGTCTGTGTTCCTGCACCACATCATCCCATGGACAGTTTATAACGTTCTAATAATAAAATGGACTCTAAATTCAGAGTCAGGCTGCATGAAAAGTAGATGCTAATGTCGAGCAGCCTCAGTGATAGTGGAGAATGTTTAAATCCACTACCCAGATGGCTGTTGAGTAGACCTACAAAGTGGCTGGAGGGGACCAGCCAGGGCTGCTGAGAGAAGGCAAGATCCAGACAGAAGGAAGCCTTACCTAGTGGACCACCATGTAGACCCTGTGCTTAGGGGGAGCAGGGGTTTCTTAGATGCCAGGCTCCTGAGCCTTCAGCAGCTATAGAGATGCTCTGTGGATCTGTCTCCCCACCCCCACTGTCATTTTCTCCATTCACCTCCCATCTCCTTCCTGCTTCCCATGCCCCCCTTGAGGATATACCTGGGGAAGACGTGACTAGAGAAGGGCATTATGCCCACCCTTGACTGGCTCCCCTCCTGAGATTCTCTGTTTATTTTCATCTCCATATAGTGTGTGTGTGCGTGCGTGCATGCGTGCGTGCATGCGTGCGTGTGTGTTCATGTGTGGTTAGGAGAGTGTAAAGGCTAACGGATATCCTTAGGAGCTATTTCTCAGATACTTCCCATCTTTTCTGCTTTGGAGACAGGGTATTCTCCAGCCTGGAACCCCCCATGTAGACTAGACTGGCTGGCCATTGAGCCCCAGGAGTCACCTATCTCCACCTTCCCTGGGAAGGTCCTGGGGTTACAGGTGCTCATCACCATGTCTAGTTTTTAATATATGGCACCTAGAGATAAAACTCGGATTTTCATACCTGCAAGGCCAGCACTGACTGACTAGGGTATCCCCAGCTCCCTCTCCTTTATTTTGATGCTTTGCATCTTTGTAGAGTTGAGTCATTCTCAAGACCCATCTCAAAAGCATGCTCCAAATACCCTCAACTCTGGGTTCTCTTCCCAGGGAGATGCGTTCACTCCTCCACCCACTTTAATTTCTGGTAAAGTTACATCTGAGCCTGGTTAGCACTCCAGTCAGTGCAGTGACACCAGGCAGCCTTCTGCAGCGACAGCAGGTGGCTCCCGAAGTCACACCTTACAGGGAGCTGAAGTCTGGAAGGGTGTGGGGTGTGCAGGGAAGAGGTGGTTGCATCTGCAGTCTGGCATCCAGTTACTGGTGAACCTGGATACCCTGCAACTGTCAAGATTCTGCAGCACACAGGATTCAGACGGTCTGAGTACAAAGTGGGTGAGCATCCTCTCCAGGGTCCCGGGAAGGTGTGTGTGTGTGTGGGGGGGAGGATGCTGGTTGTGAGGGTGAGACTCCCACAGGTGCATGCCCTCCCTCCCCTACATGCTTGCACTCACCGCCAGAGGGCAGGCCACTGCAGCTGCCCCCATGCAGACAAGGGTTGCGTTGGCATGCATCTGGGTAGAGTACACAGCCCAGCTTCAACTCCGTCAGACCCACGACCTCCGCGAAGCTGCTGCGCTTGTTCTGGAGGGGCAGCTCATTGTGATTAAGTACCACGGAGTCTAGGCAACCCTGGAAGCCACCGAGGACCTGTGTGACTCGAGTGTCTGTCAGACTGCGGATGTTATCCGCCTGTACTAGAGCACCAAAGAAGATGGCACTGTCGGTGTTTAGTGTCTGGAAGTACAGGGGCGCCCTGCGCCGCTCCACATAGCTGTCGTCCAGGGCCAGGCTGGTGAAATTGCGATTGAGCTCCAGGAAGACCGAGTGCCAGCTCCCGTCATTGACAGCACGGCTGGAGATGCCTAGGATCCCAGGGCCGCTGCCACAGTCCAGCTGGAACCACAGCTTGCCTTCCACAATCTGCACAGGAAGAAATGCAGAGCCCTCATGAGTCTAGCTTCAAAACACTATGATCCCAACAGGGCAGATGTTCCTACATCTTCATCTATGTGAACTAAGCCCTCCACTGTCTGCCAGGAAAATACAGGCCTGACACTTCTCAGATCTTCCGGCTACTGATCATAGGGAAAGCCAGGAAGCTTACAGTGAAGAGATGGCTCAGTGGCTAAGAGCACTGGCTGTTCTCCCAGAGGTCCTGAGTTCAGTTCTCAACAACCACGTGGTGGCTCACAACCATCCATAATGAGATCTGGTGCCCTTTTCTCCCTGTAGACATACATGCAAGCAGAACACTGTATACATAATAAAAAAATAAATCTTAAAAAAGAGTAAGTTTCTATCACTGGATCGCCCCCCCCTTTAATACCCACTTCGATATCTCGTTTGTTTCTGTACCCCTCTCTATCACACAGGAATGATTTCCATGAACTCACCAATATTGACTGGACACCCACCATATGGTAGGCAATAGGCTAAGTCGATCTATCCTATCCTTCTGAGGCTCACTAGTCCAGTGGGGGGATGGTCACATGTTAAATCTATACACACATACTTCCCAAATAAGTTTATGAGAGTCTGATGTAGGGAAGAGGCCAGATAGAAGCAAACACTTCCTGGTACCCAGCTTTGTGCATATTTTGAATTTTAAACTCTCTATATAAAACACTGATGTCATACTTAACCCTGTCTTTTCCTACACTGTTCACCATATAGACAAGAGGCACTTCAAGAGTATTCAGGCTTGGCTGCTGCATACAGTAAAGGTGTCCAACATTTTGTCTTCCCTGGACCACAGTGTATGAAGAAGTATTATCTTGGGCCACATATTAAATCCTTGGGTGTCTAACTCTGCCACTACAGGGTTTGCAAAAGAATACAACCATTTATTCTGAGTGACATTGGAACATGATTTTGTCATCTATAGAAGTATGAAGTTCATACTTCAAAACTGCACAATTAAGTTATAAAGTGAAAAATCACAGAAAATCTAGTAACATTTAGGTGAATTCATAATTTTGTATTGAGCTTCATTCATGACTATACTAGGGTACATTGAATGGGAGTTGGACACCCCTGTCTTAGAGCTTATGCATGTTTAACAATAGGACCTTCTCTTCTGGTCAGCTGTTTGCACTTTCGGGGTGTTCCAATCCCTCATCAGGGTGCTATGGGGGAGATTTGCCTGCTTTAGACAGGGTGTCCACCACATCCTCTGGAGGCTAACACCAGGCATCATTGCCCATAGGTGAGAAAGCTATACCACTGAAGGATCCTAGTTGCCAGATAGCATGGGCAACTTCAACATCAATACAGACCCGGGCTACCCTGCTGTTGAGAAGATGGCCTTTGATACTTGCTGCTCCACTCTGGACTGTGTTTCTTAGAAATGCTATGTGGCATCAGGATTGAGGGATTGAGCGCTAGGCCCCCATGTAACCAAACTTAAATGTGGCCACTAAGGGATTTATATCTGGTCACTGTGAGACAAAAGCCTCTATATCTAGAAAATGATTCTACAGTGGCCAGTATCCTGGTTGTGAATGGGTGGGGTGCTCTGTCTGTCTTGAGCATAGCATAGATTCTCATCAAGAGAAATAAAGTAGAAAGTAAGAATGGAAATGTCAGACCAACATGGACACCAGCAGCTATACAAATGAAATGTTAAATGTATTTGTAGAAATGAGCTGAGCTGGTCTTTGCATGGTGTGTTTTACTTGAGAAAGAACCAGTGGCTTCTTCAGCACACCCATCATCACAAACATTCTGTTTTAGAAAGGTCCACAGTCAAGCAATCCACATTGGCTCTCATGTCTGCTTTTTGACTCCATGGATTTTCTCACCTGCAAGTCAAGGTCAAAGATTCATGCCCCCCAAACACTGGGAACCTAGAGAGCCATACACTCAGAGAATGAAGAGCTTGACTCCAAGTCTGCTTGTACCGTCCTGCTCTCTGGAAAGCATGGCTCTACCTCAGTGGATTTGGGTTTGGAGAACAGAGAGATGTGCCGGTGGCATCTGCTGCAGAATGGCTGGCCACATCTCACATGAGGTGTGTGTGTGCACTCATGAGTCTAAACACACACACACATACACACACACACACACACACACACACACACACACACACACACACACACAGCTCTGTAATATATGTGCTTACATGTGAAAGGGCTAAAAACAGATTTAGTTCCAGAGAGCTCTCACCTACAATCATATGCAATTGCTGGTGTTTGTGGTTGTTTAGCAAAATAGACTGAATGGCTATTATAAATTTCAGCAAACTCACTTAGTGACAATGCATAGCTAATACCCACATCTGTATTAGAGTGTAAGTAATAAAGTGATAGAATAAGGCTTTGGAGACACCTTCTTCTGCAGCAGCCCATCTGCTGCTTTGCCCCATGGCTACAAAACATTGTCCCCAGTCTGTCATGGAAAATCTGGTGGTGAAGGTGCAGTTCATGTAGTGTTCAATTAACATATTACTTGGTTCATTCCCTTCCCCCATCACTACCAACTGCCTGTGGGCAATAACCAGAAAAAATTGACGTGAGTCAGATACATCCACACACATCAAAATTCTGCAGCTAAGGAACTAAAATTACCTCCTGTGAATACTGAACAGAGCTAAGCGCCCTCCCCCCGACCTTTATAACAGAACAGCAGCAGCATTGCTAAGTGAAAGAAGCCCAGTGTCCACAGTTTCACCTTTTTTTCCAAAGAAACATCACTGTATTTTTATGATTCTAGGCATTTTGAACCATAGGCTTGTTGCTATGGAACTCTAGAATATTGGTGCCCAAAGGTACCTTGTGAAAAGTTAATAATAGTAAGTATGTTGTTCTAGGGAGGTAAAACAACACTTCCTTCCCTGTGGAGGAAGTATCTGAGTCATCTTCACATGGGAAAATGATACTCTGATAGTAGTTAATTTTTCTCTGTCTGTCAAGTTTTACAGTATTTTTCTTTGCAAAAGATGAACTTCCTCAAATCAGAGCACCAGTGTGATATTGCAGTGGTCACTGAAGTGTGTCTGAGCTGCAAAAAGTCTGTTGTCATGCTATTGGACTGGCTTATCAGTTGGATAGGTGGGTGATTGTAGGGAGAAATCCTGATTAGAGGTACCACTGACCACACCCGCTCGTGCCTGGTCAGAGTTATGTAACAAGGGTTTAAGAAGGAAGGAGGCATGCATGTAGCTTTCTTTCGCCTGGCTGAGCTGATTAGGAAGCATTTCCTGTGCAAACCTGGTCACTGGCTCCCTTGTATGAGTACTTTTCCCCAATAAACTGCCGTTTATCAACCTTTCTCTGACTCCACTTTGTAAACTTCAATAGGTAATTTTTTCAATGATATGCATAATTCAGAGAAAGATAGATGCCCTTATGTTAGAAAACATCTATATCTTCAGGGTTGTGTGAAATCAATAGTGTGCTTTGACCAGTTTTTAATGACTAGGGCACTAAGAGACAAGAAATCAGATCCATAAAAGTAATTTTTATAGAAAAGGATTTTGAGTAGAAATGATTAAATTATGAGTTTCATTGCTTTGGACCCATAGTGTATGTCTATCTCTGTAGGGTTCAGAGGGTTGTGTTAGTTAACTTTATCAATGCTGTGACCAAAGTATTTTACAGAAACAGCATAGGGGAGGATTTAGTCTTCAGCTTGCACTTTCAGGGGACCCAGTATATCCCATCCAGAAGGGCATGACAAGGTAACAGGACAGCTCCCACCTTGGTGCCACCCACATTTAAGGTAAGCCCTTCTTTCTCAGCTAATAGTCTCTGGAAGCCTCTCACAGCCATATCTAGATGTGTGCCTCACCCATCCCCTAAGCACTTCTAAATCTAATCAAGTTCTCAATTAAGAACAATCATTACACTGATCATTAAGTAATCTCTGGACAGAATACCTTTCAGTCATGTCTTTTCAAAGCCACTTAATGGATATCCGACATGTGGGGTACCTCTAAGATAAAAATAATTGGATGAAGGAACAAATAAATGGGTGGATGGTCCTCTTCTCACTGCCTGAGTGTTCCTAACCTGCTTACCTGTCAAACTCACTATGGGGTAGTTATTATTTGTTAAAGATGTCTGCAATTGTCTCCGAGTCTCAGTAGTCTCACAGGCAGACATGGGCACTGCCTTTAGGGAGGGGGTGAGAATCAGTAAGAGATAGATGTGGTCCATGATGGAAAGACCTACTCATACCACCTAAAAACGTGCCCTGTCTTTTTTTTTTTTTTCTTCAGTTTTGGGCTATCAAGCCAAGTCTGAGAATAATCTGATTAAAGGACTTGTTGGCATACCACATTCCTAAATATTTTTATATTTAAGAACATTTCTACATTAGCAACCAAGGTTTCCATCTGCTTTCCAGTTGGTGCCAAAAGGTCTGATGCCAACACTCTGAGCTGCCATGATTTGTCCTTGTGTCTGGCCTGGATATATGACACTTGGCTTTTTGCAGGCATGAAGGGGACACAGACCATTCTTACACTTTGGCTTTGGTTGCCAGGAAGCTCAGAAGTGGGTTTGTGCTCAACTAATATATTTTCTATGATTTTTTTCCATCATGATATTTTACTTTTTTTTCTTCATTGATTACATTGTAACCTTTTATTTTCATGTCAGTTGTGCTTAGCTTTTTATTGCATTTGTGTGTTTATGGTAAGTCTCAAGTCTCTTCTAGAACCAGGGTGGTAATGGGAGACAGAAAGACAAGCCAGGCTTTTGTTGCAGCCAGGCTTCAGTGACACATTTGTCCATGAAGGATTTTGTTGTTCCTGACCGCCATGCAACTCTTTACCAGCTGCCAGGGGATGCCCTCTGCTCCCTGATTGTTTAAAATACATTTTTACAGAACACACTCTGCCTGAAAAATGCAGGCCACCAGGAGGTGCAGTTTAGGCCAGCATTTCCTTTTAGTGGCTGAAGCAAAGCACAAGGTGTACCCTGTAACTAAACCAATAAGTTCAAATCTCCCATGAGGCTCGGTGTTCAGCAAGTCTGCTACACAGGGAGATATATAGCTGCCTCCTGCTGTCGGCAAACTCAACATAGAAAATCGTCAGAGAGAGGGCAGTGATGGCCCACAACCCCAAGGCATTCACAGAGAGTCCTTTCAAACAGCAACCCGCCTTAGATTATTGGAATTCATCTTTAGGAATTCAATTATCCAATTTCAGAAACACACTTGTTTCATGAGGTACCATACATCTTCGTGGTGACTCCCTCAGGGGTTTATTCTACTTTTCTGTCCCCACGGAAGTGCACCGGCAGCACACTTGCTAGGGATGGGCAAATGGCAAGATTCAATTTAGGATCAAATCATCCTGATTTGATATTCAGTTCCCTGTTAGGTTTAGTGCAATAGGAGATTATCTAACAGCAACTACTGGTATTACAGTAATCCATTAGAGCTTGAGAGGGGAGAGGGAAGACCAGAGACATCAGGCCTAAGGGCTCTGATGAGGCTCCTTCCTTACATTCCTAGATGTTCCTGTTTGATAGTCAGTTTTCAGTGGGCAAGCTCTGAGGACTTCTAAAGAGCACAGGCAGTAATAGAGTGGATGATAGACTTAACCAAAACCCCCAAGGACAGACCAGGAGATGCATATTTCTCCAGCACTCTTATGCCCAGACACTGGATCTGCTCTTCTCAGTTAGATCTGGGCTAGAAATGTGCAGGATGTAATCTGTGATAATTTGAGCTGGAATGTCAAGACGGAGAGCTGAGGAGTGCTTGGAGGCGAAGAGCACAAGGTGAGATACACTGTACTGTGGGTCAGGTCTCACTGCTCAGTAACTAAGCAACCTTGGGTGAATATATAAAACTCTCTGGGTTGTTCTCCTTGATCAAGTAAGTGGGGATATGTCATTAGAAGATTCATATTAAATTTAAAATGAGAAAGATGCAGATATATCTGTTTGTATTCTTAGTGTCATCACGAAGGCACTAGAAGCCAAAGTTTTATACAAATGCCAGATTTATTTTAAAGAAAATCTAGCTGCTTTAGGTGAACTTCTGAGGTCAGGAAATGATTTAAAAAATTGGATGACTTGGGTCATGATAGGATATGTGGACTATTTGTGCCAAATATCTCCTATTTCCCCCCTGAGTGACAGTGTAGCTATCCAGAGTGTGGAGAGAGCATGTGGTGAACATGGACAGTCAACCTGCTAAAGGATTAGCCTTGTCATGGGACTAATAGAGAAATCTGTCCCAATAAACTGTGTAGAGATTGGAATATAACAGAGGTGTGTATTCAAGCCCTTTCTACAGGGAGACATCAAATCTCCACCAGCCAGTTTTGAAACACAACTAAAACAAAGAAGGATGCTGGCACACTTTCCAACCTCGTTGTGCTCTTCTATCCTGAAGTCTGTTCTGGTCTTCTAAACTCACAAGACAATAACTTCAGTGTCTCCCAATTTAATAGTGAATATAGTCATAATAAGAAATGATTATGGGTGTGGTGTGGTGGCTCGTGCCATAATCACAGCACCTTGAGGCTGAGGCAGGAGGATGGTTTTGAGTTTGAAGCTGTCCTGGGCTTCAATGTAAGACTGTCTCAACAATGACAGATAGCTAACTACAAGAGCACAGCTGCAGGTGAATGCAGCCCCTTTCACAAACCTTCAGAATCATGCAGGGGTTGGCCCGGGTGTACATTATGATCCCATTGCTTTGTAGGGTTCTCAGGCGCAGAGCCAGCTTGAAGTCTTCTTCTTTGCTATCTTCAGAAAGCCGGTACTTGATGTAACTGTTTCCAGCAAAGCTGAGAGAAGTGTGCCCTGAAAAGACCATTCCAATAGCAAAAGTGTCCTTTAAAAATCCAGAAATGATCAGGGAACAATCCTGATCATCACCCCCCCCAACACACACACCAAGAAAGCTCATTACAGACCATAGCAGTTAAGGGTGGAACCCAGGGGTCTTAATTAAAGCTGGCTCACAATTTTACACCATTAAATTAACCAGTCAGCTACCAAAATAATCCCACTTGTCTCATGTTCAGAGCAACTTGGTAAACTCCATAGTGTAGATTTTCTTAGTATCAATAGATTCTCAACTCCCTCTTTCCAAGCTCAGCATCATTAAAAGATACCATTTGATTGCTCCCCCACCATTGTCTTCCCTTAGACAACATGTAAGAGTGTGGATGGGTCAGGCAGTGTGTGCCAGAAATCCCAGCAGTGGGAGAGGCTGCTGCAAGAGGCTCTCAAGCCAAGGCCTGCTTAGATTAGAGAGTGAGTTCACTGTCACCCTGGATGACTTATTCTGAAAATGAAAAAGCAAAGGAAAGCTGTAGCTAGATGATAGAGTGCTTGCCTTGCATATATAAGGTCCTAAGTCAATCCCTCACAGTGAAAAAAATAAATTTAAAATTAAAAAGATTTTTCAGTTCTATGAAACAAAGAAAAGGCAGTGAAGTTATTCTCGTGGAATCCTTGTACTCTCCAGGTATCCTAATACAAATAATACCAAAGAGCCAACTGGTGTCAGGTGTTGAAGAAAGGGGGCCCTCTGCTGTCACAGTTCCAATTGCTAACCACTAACTGCAGGCTTCCCTTCTGGGCCTCTCTCTCTCTCAGAAAAATATAGGCTTAAACTTGAGGGTTAGGAGAAAAGGGGTTTTCAGAAGAAAGCAAGGTACACTGAACAGCATGGCTGTGGGGCTGTGGGTTTCTCCAGGAAGTTACCTCATCTTAGACTTAACTTCCTAGACTTAACTGTAGTCCAACCCTCTTCACCTGATTCTGAACTTACCTGATTCTGAATTAACCCTCTTTTTAATTTCTTAACATTTTCTTCAATAGAGTGTTGCCACAAACAGATCAATAGGCTTGTAGAGTGAAAATCAGAGAGAATGGAAGGAAAGCAAATGGGTGATATTGTCAGTCAAAAGTTCTCTGATCAGAAGTTGGTAGAAAGGGATACTATGAGCATGGCATGTATGTTGGGGTAGGGACACCTTAGTGTCTTGCTCAAGCTTCCTGGTTTTCCCTTCATTTCACCAGCATCTCTGTGCTGGACGTCAACCATTATGAAGTTTGCTTCCTATTTTTATATAGGACTTCTCTGCAAAGGCTGAACTTCTAAAACCCTGTGATAGCTCATATTCCCACGATTGCTACTATGATTATCATCACTTGCATAACTTAATCATCACCCACAGCCATGCTGCTGGGTATGCATTACAAGAAATAGTAACAAAATTGGTATCAGTGTGCCTGGGTGTTAAATACATCTTATTACAAAAGATGATCCTACTGGTGTAGCAAATGAAGGCACTTTTAGAAAAAAGGAAGTGAAAATAAAGTGAAAGAAATGGAATAAGTGGTTAAATGTTAAATTGGGTAAAGATCATCAGCAGAAGATTATTTGGATGAAATGATGAAAATATTGATATTTCTTCTTTAAGATGCAAAGGTGAACATGTCAAGCAGGGAAGACCTGGCTTACATGGTGTTCGGGGCTGGGCTTATTCCATGGGAAACTGATGAGACTGGCTCAGATCTACTTCCTGTTGGCCTGGTTTGTTGTTGTTGTTATGTTTTGTTTTGTTTGTTGCTACAGATTGGTGCAGCCTTCTGACACCAGAGGCTCCATGCTCTTTGTCCATAAAGCTGCACTCCGTCTTCCATAACTTCACACTCATATCAGTCATGCAAGATAACTGTGGACCTATTATACACAAGAGGCCCTGTCTTCCTGTCTCATTAGCATGGACTGGCTGTGACACATCTCAATTAAACATGAGGGTGAACATAGGCCATTGGCTAGTCTAATGGTAAGTGTTGTATGCACACACATATGTATTCTGGAAGGACCTGGGCAGAGTCCTTCATACAAGGAAAATGTATCATGAGTAGGAGATCCAACCCTGACTTGTCCATACCACTCTGTACCTGAGCACTCTCCAAGTTTTCCTGGTGGACACTGGCAGAGAAATGGTCTCCTGCTGGCCTCATAACCCACACATTGCATGTCCTCCGGACATGGCTTCTCCACACAAGGATCATTGGACCCTGGACACACACCTCCTGTGGCAAAGGCAAAAGAAGCATGATCAGGATTCTAAAAGACTCATCACCAAACTTATGGATAGTAAGAAATTGTCAAGGCCTGGGCCATATGTGATTTCCAGTGAGCTGCAAAGGGGCCACCCAGGAGCATGTGCGTCAGAATGGTCAACACGGGGTTTGGGTACCATCAGAGATATCTGTGTCTGTCAACATTTCAATGGCAGACTGGAGCATGATAAGAGCAAAGGCAAATCCAGAGCTCATCCTATTAGGACTAAATATGCCAGAACTTTATTTGGGCCAATTTCAACTGAAGAGCAGCACCACACCAAGACTCTGCCAGGAGGTACTGAAGGTTTCCAACAGCCCAGTGGTCACTTGTGAGGGCTGTGGGCTTACCTGTCTCCTGCAGCCATTACTACTCTGAAAAACTTGAGGGCAGATTGTAAGAGATGTTAGCTCTTGATTTCAGGGAGAGAAGGCGGGGGAGGGGAGGAAGGGATGTGGGAGGGAAGAGAGAAGGGTAGTGAGTACACATTTCTAAATAAAAGTCTAGCTGTAAATTGTGAAAGCACAGCTCATTTTGTTTCCCAATCCTTTCTGTCACATGGTATTTTATTGATTATCTATAAGGAGTCCCTGACAGCTATCAATAAAAAGCAGAATTATCCTTGGCTGAGTCAGGCTTCCACTCCACTGCTCTATTCATACTTGGTATAATGAAAGTTTAATCCCTTAGAAGGGAAATCCCTGAAGGAGGATTAAAGTGGACTAGGGCCCAGGTGAATTAGGTCAGAAGGAGGGTGAAGGCAGGTGCAGTCTGCCTATTGAAAGAAACGTGCTTTCCACAGGCCCCAGGGCATTTAAAACGTATCTAGGACTTTTTCAACCTGGAAGACTTTAAGTGGCAAAGGACTCTTGAAAAACTGAATCAACTAAAATTAAGCCTCAAATGCAATGGCGATTCCTTAGTGGGTTAGTGTTCTCATGGCAGTGCTTCCTCCCACTGAAGGAGGAACATGCCAGACATCAGCTGCTCCCTTCATTGGTGGGAGGTGGTCCTTGAACACACTCCTCTCCATGATGCCTTCCCTGGTCATTAAGGCTGTCCCATGATATTCATCTCTTTGTCCTGAAGAAAGCAAGAATGTGGTGCTAACTACCTACAAACATCTTTGGAGCTATAGTCCCTAAGAGGAGCATCTCCCCAGTACTAGCAAATTCAGGATTTGGAAATCCTATTTGCCATAGCTACAGCCCAGTTGCAAAAGTCACTCTTGGCACCGATCTAACTCTTAGTCTTAGAAGATGTACACATTTTAAACTGAATATTTAGAATCAGTGCTAAATGATTCCATAAGATCCAGTGCCTCAAAATATTTCTTGAGATTTATTCCTCCCCAATCTTTATGCTTTTCATATATTTATCAGTATTGGTAGAATATCAACTGATGTCTGACCATCTCATAAACCACTTCAAGGAGCTCTGAAGACCAGCTTTAAAAAAGCTTCAGGCATATTTATTCAACAAACAATAACTTGTTGAATTCATTCAACATGAAAAATAAAAATATTAATTCAATAATGGAACTGAGATCAATGAGCTAATAAGCCAGGGCCTATAATGGAATAGATAATGGAAAACAATATCCACAGGCATGAAACACACACACACACACACACACACACACACACACATTACACCTCAGAACACTGTTTTGACAGGTATGTAAGATCAAGGGATGTACCAGAACAGGGATCCTGTCTCCTGGGAGAATATCAGACCTCTTCATATGGAGGTGGTTTATCCTGATTATCTCAGCAGATCCTTCCAGCTAGCAGTAACTGTCAAGAGGACCCACGTGCAATAGTTTATGTATAGGAACCAATCAGAAGTTATCTGGTGGCGCTATGCTTTACGGCTCTGGGTGTGCTTTAAAGACAAGTGCACAGCAATGACCCTCAGAGCATAGCAACCACCCTGGGAGGGCCTATGGGCCATAACAACAAGTTGACCAATCAACACAGGGCAAACCCTCCAAGTCTGGAGGCACACCAATCCTGAGCTTGTGCGTACCCCTAGACACTCCCCTTATGCTGCCCTATAAGATCTCTATGCAGACGCTTCGAGCTGTCTTTCCTAGCCATCCGCCATGGTGGGTGGATGAAAGACCCGAGCTAACACGGGGTTAGCTCGTTAAACAACTATAATAAAGCCTCATGCAGTTTGCATTAAAAAAAAAAGAAATCTGTTGTTCTAGATCCATCACATTCCTTTCACCTTTCTATTTCAGTACACTTAGGAATGCCGTCTCTACACATCACTACATTTTTGAATACCACTATAGATATCATATTCATTATCTCTTATGGTTTTATGTTACTGATACAGTTCTAAGAAATCTTCTGTTCTCAAAACTCTGATTGAAAAGCTACCATTTCAAAGAAGAAAAGATGGTTAGCTAAGTTTAGACATGTGACAGTGATGGTATTTATTCCCTTAGAAACTGTAATAATATTTAAAAGTAATATTTAAAAAATAAAACCAAACCTTTATGAGTGTATCTAATGAAAGATACAAAGATTTTCAGAGAATATTCAGCACTGAGGTTATTTCTTCATTTTATTCATGTTTGGCCTGTAACTATCACTCTCATCATGATAATTAGCACAGGACTTTCCACTTGATCTGCCAGATCTCTGACTTTGAGATAAAGCACAAATTCACTTACCAGCAATTGGATTGCAAGCCTACAGCTCCTTTCCTTCTTGAGGCTTTGTGTCATAATACACAGAAATGCATATAATTAAACCACAGCAACCAATTAATGAATGTTTTAGATACAGTGCCCACTAGGGAAAAGCAGCATGAGTCTATATGAAAAGTAGTAATACAAATATAACAAGTGAATTATAAAGTGAACAACTATTCAGTGTGTAATGATGTACATGTGTCTTCATTCTATCTGTTTGTGACTTCAATCACTTCTTACTTCTTTTTGATTTTAATAAGTTCTTCATTGCGAAGGGGGCATTTTTGGGTAATGAATGTAACTCTGTCTGCTTTAGTCACCTACAGGGGTCCTTTGTCCTCATTCAAGCCTGGGATCTGCTTAGCCACAAATAAACAGTCAATCCAGCTGCCTGTCAGGGAGCTTGCTCACAGGCCCCCTCTCTGGTGGTTTAAGGAGCTCTGACAGCAAATCAGAACCCGCAGGCCAGTCTACATTCAGTATGCTCCTTTGGCAAGATGTGGGTTAGGTTAACAAGTTTATTCCAAGTAAATGAATAAAATCATTGAAAAGCAGCTTTCTCTGAACAGGAGTCACCACATCTAACACAGCAATTCCTTTTTCTCTGTAAAGTGTCATAGAGAGCAGGTCCTTTCTGAAGCATGTACTGTCTGAGGGGCATGGCTTCCAATGTTGATCCTGAAATGAGCCATGTGCTTCTGGCTTCTGATAGACCTGTTTGGGTCTTGGGAACACTAAGGATAAATGCTCTTTTCAGTAGAGGTCTGAAGCTTTCTAGGTACATAGAATGCATCCTGTGTGGGCCCTGAGGAGTTAACCTGATTTTAGAAATCCCATGTTTATGTCATTCCTTCTCACTCAACTGTGCACACTTATTATTGTTGAGAGCCTTAAAGACCCTCTCTCTGGTGGCAGAAAGTGCCTCATCAGCTCCTGAGTACCAGTTATGAGATGACAGTGTCAACTCCTGTTGGCTTCTGGGAGGACGTTTATCTTATTAACTATCATTAAATAATCCAGGTTTAATGAACTTGTGCCGTGCTCCGTGACAGCTCAGGGAGTGGGGGCCATAGATCTGCAGACTCTGCATCTCCAGGCATCCATCAATATGGAGTGAACATGAAGGGAGAAGTCTCCCACTCTATCAAGCCAAATGACTCAATTTTTGGTCTTCTAGGCTGGGCAGTGGGAGCCTCTGTCACAACACAAAGCAGGAAGAATAAGCTCCATTTCCTGCTTCCAGGTTCCCCAGGGAAAAGTGTCCTGACCCTTTGGACAAGCTGAAGAAGACCTGGCTAGTTATTTCACTCATTTACTCTGTGGTCTTGGACATGCTGCTCAACCTTTCTGGATCATGACTGCCCTTCAGAAAATCAGGACAAAGATTCTTCCCAGTGTCATGAAAAGTAAATGGCCAGTGCCTGAGAAAAGAGTTGTAAGGAAAACTTTGAAAAAGGTGGCAAAAGTGGTGATGCTAACACAAATGGCTTAGACCTGGTCGTTCTACCTGCTGCCTGACTTGAGTCAGGTTTGCAAACAGATGATATGGAATACTGTGTGTACTGGAGGTATGAAATTAGGCTTGGAGCCTTTTATACTTCAGGTGTCTGGGCTTGTGATGTAATGTGTCTATACTTCCAACCTCACGCCTCTTGCCTTCTCTAATCCAGGGATAGCTCTAGTCTTCTCCACCCTGTGCACTGATCCTAACCTCATCCTCTCCTCCAAAGCCAGTCTTTTTCCACCTTAGGTAGAGTCCTCCCCGACCTTCTCTGCTTCAGGCACAACACTTCACCTCCACCTCAGGCACAAGCCCTCTCCTTCTAGGTCTCAGGCTTGACTTCTCACCTTCTCCACCTCAGGTACAATCCCTTACCATATCCACTTCAGACATAGCTCCCTCACATTCTGCATGTCAAATATCCCCACCATGTCCACCTCAGGCACACCCTACCAACCTGTGTCTTGCACAGTCCCTCAACCATTTCTACCTCAGGTAGCATCCCCTACTTATTCCACCTCAGACATATCTGTGTTCCTCCTCCTCTCCCCCTCTTCTGCTCCCCTTCCTTCTCCTTCTCTGACTCCACTTGGCAATCTTCCCTACCTCAATTGTGGCTGTTCTTTACACACCAGGGGATCTTTTGCATTTTCTGAAGTTCTTCTCAGTTGGAAATTCTGGTCTCCTTCTCCAGCGCTGACAACAGGGGAGCCATCTGAGTTGGAGCTTGCCGCTTCCGTGCAGTGCAAAGGGTGGGTCCCTGGTGACTTTTGGAAGATTTTACTTCCATATTTACGACTCACCTCATTGCTGCAGTATTCCCACACCCCTTGGGATTGTGTCTGATCCAGTGGCTTATTAGCATCAGCATCTAGCTATGATTATTAAACTGCCACTTTGAGCTGAGTTCACTTCTTGGTTTACGTCACTGCCTCATTATGCTGAAGAATCCAGCAACTAATGCTAAATCTCCAACCCCAAACCCACATGCTTTGCTGAGATGCTGTGTATTGGTAAATGCTGTGTAAGTCAGCAAGATGCCTTCTTGATTCATGGCCTGCAAGAAGATATGGGACATATCTTCTGAGAATCCAAATTTGAAGCAGTCTATGTGGCTCTCCAAGAAGCAGATACATGTCCAGGCTATAGTATGCTTGACTCAGTCTTTTTTGTTTTTTCTTTTGGTATTATTTCATTAATGGCCAAGCTTAGTTTTATTCAAGACATCCTCCCTGGTCATACTGCCTCATTTTATTTTACTATAGTTATTAGAATGCATCACTATGGTCATCTACTAATAGGCTATCCTTCCCTATCCTATAACATCCATTCCAAGGACTGTTCTTACTGCTTCCCATGCAGCCCAGCCCAGCTCTGCTACTTTCTTTACATCATGATGCTGTTTAGGCTTCATGGGGATAAGGACTGTGCCAACTATTTCCCCATGCACCTTCACACTCTGCCCAAAACTTTGGCTTTTCTCTTCACTGCTCTCTTTGCTCAACACACATCTCTGATTGGCAAAATCCCATCATTTAAAAACCCCTGCTTCCAATGTCTTTCTTCAACTCCTCAAACTAAAACCCATACTTCCCTTCTTTATGTCCCCTCTATGCCCTGATTAGGCCTCTTCTTCCTCTTGGTAGCATGCTACTGTTTATATCAAGGAGTAAAAGAACACTGGTGGTTGGCTGAGAAAAGAGGACCTGAGGAATTATAACCATTCTCCTTAGTTATCCGAGGCAGGCTGTGGAGCAGGGATGAGCAGTCAAGGTTCTGTATGCCTGTCAAGACTGGAGCTATGTGGTGTAAGAAGGTGAATTTTGGTGGAGTGGTGTACAGTCATCTGGAGAGACCCTGGGCTGCTGCTTAAACCTTAGCTGAATTTCCACACCAGGGATGAAGCAGACAGGGTACATTCAGTGTAAGGAGGTTGGGCTAGGTGGCCTCCAAGCTCATTCTATAGTTACACAAAGGTAGCAAAGTATTGTATTAACAACTGCTTCCAGTAAAATGGCCAGATATGAATCTAGGTTCAGCCATTTATGAGCTCTGTGGCTGTGAGCCTAGACGTTTCCTAGTCTCAGTTTCTTCAGTTTTTGAAGAACGCTGATGACAGGTCCTTTATAGGGCCACAGTGTTCAATGTAATTCTAGAAATAGAATTGGAAACTGGTCATGGACCAACAAATATTAATTCTTTGTCCATTGGATCTGTGGGTGAATGTGCACTTCTTCATTTCCATGCCTTGGCTCTCACATTCTTCATTTGGAACCCTCCCCTGTGGCCACCTGCCTAATTCTAGGCATTCTGCCAGACCCCACTTAGGTCCCAGTGAGGCAGGATAGAAAGACAGGAGAATAATAAGGAACTTGCAAGAAAAAGGAAACCCTCATTCCAGTGTCTGGTTAAGGCCTCTTGCCAGGTAAAAATCAAGAATTCTAATACAAGTAATATTCACTGTAAAGACTGACAGCATAGAGACAATATTTCTATTAAGAAGATTAAAATAATAAACTTAGCTTAAGATCTGTCTGAGTGTCTATGGCCTCTGGAGGGCCTTCCCCCTCTTCTGGATATTTACTGAGAGTCTCACAAACAAGTAGACTGGCATTGTTTATGGCGGATGAGGATACCCAAAATTCCTGCATCCTTGGCATCCTGACTTTTATCTAGTCAACTGTAGTCCTGTGTGATAAACCTCAAGAACCGCCCTGTTATCTTGTTAAGCAATCTTTCAACCACAATAACTTCAAAAATACTCAAATACTATGTATGACTGTAAAAAAGATAATGAACTGTGCTTGTCCTTTGAAAAGCCAACACCTAAACTTCTGGGTCTCACTTTCTTCTTGGGTGCCTCTCTAAATCCCTTAGCTTCAGATCTGTGTTAAATCCTTCGTAAACTCTACCTCTACACTCACAATTGCTCTTTCTGAATTCATTTTCTTTGCTTAAATGTCTATTTCAGGCATCACCTGAATGGAGATGAGATAAGGGAACTCATCAGGCTGCCCATCTCCACCACAGCTGACACCATCACCTCCAGTGCCTAGGTACTGCTCTGCAGAACTGCTGTGCCCTCTGTTGCTGGTGGAGGGCAGGACTGCTGTCTCAGTCATCTCTGTCTGTCATGGAGCATCACTCATGGAAATGTCCCAACCTCTCATCAGGCCCTCTAGGTTCAGTTCTCTGTTTCTTATTTGAATAAATATGACAAACCAGGCAGCTGCTTCTGCCACTGCTTCTGTAAACACATTGACTTTAAAATGCTGATGGCCACCTTGGGAGCCTGTTCTAGACAACATGCCCTTTTTGATATATTTCTATTTCGTATTTTTTGAGCAGCTAATGAAAAATTTAAAAAGAGGATAATCAGTATAGCTTCATGTGTTATTTTGATGTCCTTCCTTTTGCTTACCATGGGAGGGCCATGACATCTATCACTCCCTATTTAACTTGATGTCAGACTTCCTGACTGGCATGCCAATGCTCATTGACTGTTCAACGCTTCCATGGAGTCATCTCAGGACATCAGAACTCTGCATCTCTCTAGTTCTGTTCAAAGGAGCTGTTTCACGGTGGCTGGGATTTAATGAGCTTATTTGGCAGTAAAATTCACATTGGATTTCACTTGTTAGCACAACTCAGCATTTTGGTTCAAGATGCTAATGATGATAATTGGACCCAAAAATCTGCATGAGAAAAAGATGAGCTGGAAGCTGGGAGGGGGTGGAGTACTGAGGCCAACCCTGTATAAACATCACTATATAGCCCCAAATGATCACTACATTCATTTATCATGCTAATTATTCCACCAAGTGGTGGGAAAGACCATTTAATGAATCTGTCAGTCTCCCAGGATAAACAGAAGAACAGCCACAGTAGTGTGTGAGTTCGAGCAAGGTTGTGTGTGTGTGTGTGTGTGTGTGTGTGTGTGTGTGTGTGTGTGTATGTGTATTGGTGTTTTGGGGAGAAGAATATATGAATATTGAATTCAGTGATTCAGTGATCCTTGATTTTTAATAAATGAAAAGATGCCTCAAAAGTTAGCACCTGCCAATTTTTTACATTCCTTTATTATATTTTCACTTAAAAGGAAACTTTTGAAGAAGTGAGAGGGACAACAGCTTGTCCCTTGTGCCTGAGGGAGAATTTATTCTTTAACTTGTGACATTCCTCCATGTTTGGCTTCCTGCTTATTATCAGCAGTGTCAATAGACTCCTAGCCTACTGTCCAGGCCTGAATATTCGGCATGGCACTTGCAGCAAGCCTGTTGCAAACTGTGTCTGAGACACTGTCTATCCTCCTCGGATCACACTGACTACTCTACTAGGAAACAGGGTTAACTGAGACTTCTTGTGGAGCATACACCTCTGAGAAGCTGATTTGTATAAAAAGAAAGGGAATTGCTGTTATGATGGAGATGTGTTAGGTTTTTTTTTTTTTTTTTTTTTTTTTTTTTTTTTTGTCACTGTGACAAAATACCTGAGCAAACCAAGCTGCAATGTAAATGTTTGGTTTGGCTCATTGTTTCAAAGGCTTTGGTCCACTGTCAGTTTCCCCACTGCCTGAGGTAAAGAAGAATATCATGGTCTTCAAGAGAGTCGTGGAGCAGAGTTGCTTACCTCCCGGCAGCTAGGAAGCAGTGAGACACAGAAAAGACTCAAGGACAAGGCACTCCCTTCCAGGTATGTCAGTGACCTTTCTTCTGTTAGAGCCACCACTAACAGATTGTTCAACTATGAAGATTTTAGAAGCTACATGTTCCAGTCACCTCCTCAAAGCCCAACCGTGGGGCTGAGGAGGTACGTTAGAGAAAGCACTTTCCATGTAAAATGAGGGCCTGAATGCTGAATTCACATCCCCCCAAACCTATATAAGATCACAGAGCACAGACTGCAGAGACAGGAAATGCTTGCTAGGTAGATTAATCAAGGTAGCAAGCTCTAGAGTCATCAAGAGACCCTACCTCAATATATAAAGTACAGAGAGAATGAGAAGGATGCCTGGCATCTGGCCTACACACACACACACACACACACACACACACACACACACACACACACACACACTTAAAATTTCTATAAGCTGGAAACCAAACCTTTGACACACAGGTCTTGAGGAAAAACTCTCTGATCTTTGTCTAACCAGTGTGAGGTCATACTGTGGTCTTGGTGAAGACACATGCTCTCTTGTTGGAGGTTATCCTTGCATTATCTGCTGAGGTGACCCTAAGCCAGATATTTTCATCTCTATTTTTTACTCCATTTTAGAATTTTACTTTTCAGATTCATTTTAAGACTGACTTAGAGCTGAGGACTGTCCTGACCAATCCTACTCTCACTAGAGAAAGGCTTAGTGAGCACTCAGAAGGCCTTCTCCTACCCACGGGGTGGGGGAAAGGGGGGAGGGAGAGGGGAGGCGGGGGCAGAGTCACAAAAATCAATAGCATTCCAGGTGAACTGAGAGTAGAAAGATTTAAGGGGACAATAGGAGTCTTGGGTGGGACATCACCTTGAAACACTGCATTTAGAATACCAGAATAATATATAAACCACAGAGCAAGTCCATTGCATTAGAATAATCAATCAATCAATCACTCAATCAATCAATCTATCGCTGCATCTTTCCTATAAAGATACTTTGCTAAGCTGGTTAATCCCCATCTGTTTAATTCATATTTATATCTGAAGAGCACCCATATTTGGTCTCTGTGGACACATATCACAGAAGGCTTCCCTTGGCTACAGGAGCGATACTTGTTTTCTATTCCTGAACTTCCTTCAAGCCTCAGCATCATTGGCTCTGGAAGAAGCTGTGTGCTTTTCATTTGGAGTCTCCATTGTCTAGAACATTGCTGCCTCAAAGCATTTTGATTTTCTCTGAGTTCTCAGCGTCCATGGATGGATGTGTTGCTGCAGTTTCCCCTGCAGAGTTTGCCCTGTCCTGTCCTGAACTCCTTCTGAACCCTGCTGTGAATCACTGCACGGTTTCTCTAGCACAGCTTTGGTGCATAAATCAGTTTGTCTGCAAAGGACATCTAGACAAGGCCTGGACAGCTGGCACTCATAAATTGTTCATGGTGGCATCTGCCAGAAATGCATTTCCCCTAACATGCTTGTGCTGAATTACTTTGCAGCTAAAGTACATATGTTACAATTCTGGCCATCACTGCATCTACCTGATGAAAATACAAGCCAAAGTCATTCATTCCAGAGGACAAGTGTCCACTCTTCTAGGAAGCTCTGAGGCTGTCAGAATGGCTCCTGCTGGGAGTTGAGGCCTCTAGCTCTCCCTTTGATGAGCTATTTCTCCAAACTGAAACCACAATTGTGCTTAAGAGGCCTGAGTTGCTGCCTGTCCCCAGCTATCCACAGGGATGTTTTATAAATGGCTTCTCTTCTGGCCACAATCCCCGTGGACCAAGTTCACACTGGATAGAGCAACTCCAGTATTTTTTTTTTTTTTTAGAGGAGGGCTGTAAATTTATGGCTCCCAAGTCAAAGAGAAGAAAAGGGCCAGAGAGAACAATTCTTCTCACTGATTATTGAGAGCCTGTGACTGTACAGCTCTGACCTTTGCCCAGCCAAGGTCAAGGTTCAATGACAAGCAGGAAGCTTAGTCTTTGCAGCTCTGAGGTTAGCCTGCCCCTTGATCGTGCTCTCAGACATCTGGCCTGTTTATCTGGGAGGCAAATGGTGCTGCTGTTAACCTGTGCTACAGCTTCCTAACTCATTGCCAGCAGCGCCCTCTAGCCTGCCCGCTTTGTACCCTTTGTAAAGGACATACCCTGCCCTATCATTTCCCCTCTAATCAGTCGATGGCTCCTGCTGCCTCAGGGTCCTTTCTAATTCTTCATCCTAGCTAATGGCTTAGGGTGCACATGGCCCTGTCTGGTCTCATTTGTCATGGCTGCCACTTCCTTCCAGAGAGGGAAGTGCTTTCCTTCTCATTGGGGTGGTTCCTCTCTCATCTTTTAAGCTTTCCTCAGGCAAGCCCTCTACTGATTCCCCACCTGAGTTTATCTCTGCCAACAGGATTCGGCCCCTCACTGAGCCTGCTGCAGGGGTTCATACTCTAACAGCAATGTCAATGTAGATGCTGCAGCATTTCAGGAACCAACATGCACAATAACATCAATGGGTACTTGGAAGTGGCCATCACTCACAGACTAAGCTATAGCTCTATGACTATGGGGGCCAACTTTCCCCATTTCTTTTTTTTTTTTTTTTCAGTCATAGTATCTATCCCAGATATTGGGCATGTGAGAATTACTATTTAGTAGAATGAGCGGTTTACTGCAGAGTGGCATTTCCTTCCACCTCTAAATTCTTAGAATTGGGATACAGTATGCTGTTTCATCTTCACTGTCAGCTTGACTAGATTTAGAATCACTGTGGAAATACCCATGGGTGTATTTACAAAGGTGTTTTCAGAAAGGTTTAATTGATCCAAGAAGACCCACTGTGAATGTGGTCAGCATCACCCATGGGATGGGGTCCTGAACTGACTAAAAGAGGGAAAGAGAAGGAAGCCCCACTATTCCCCACCCTTGGCATATATGACTCCACATACATGTGACCAGCTGCATCAGTCTCCTGCCGCTATGACTTCCCTACAATGACAGACTGCACTCTCAAGCTGTGACACAAAATAGACTCTTCCTTAAGTGACTTTGCCAGGTATTTTGTAACAGCAATGAGAAAAATAACCAGTAGAGGAGAAGAGACATTTAGCTGAACCTACCATTACAGGTGCAGCGCACGTTCCTATAGAAACGCGGACACACGAAGCTGATGCGCGCTGTGCTGTAGGTCATGAGTGCGTGGGAATCCAGTGACAAGCCTTGCTCACAGTGCTGCTCCTGACAGTCCAGACCCGAGCAGTTCTTCTCCAGGATGGCTGCTATATGCATGACATTCTCCAGGTGCCTCCTGGCGTTGGACAGCTTCTGGATCAGGTAGGCCGGCTTGTAGAACTCGCTGCTGTGCATCTCCACAGCAAATAGCATGTCCAACTGGTTGGTTCCCACCACAGGCTGGATGCTGATAATGCGCAGGCTGTCCTGCTTCTGGGTGAGGACCGCGTTCCGCAGGATGCGCCGGAACCCATGCATGTGCAGCCCCACGAAGTCCTCAGGGGACACATTCTCAAAGCGGATGGTGACAGTGTTTTGCAGCATCTCGTGCACCAGCTGCTCCACGTGCACAACGACATCAATGGGCACTTGGAAGCGGCCATCACTCACAGAGACATTCAGGACATACTTCCCACTGTCCAACCCGCCCAGTGCAATGATTTTCCCGTCATGACTATTCACTTTGAACAAGCTCTTCTGCTCTGATTTCAGGGCAAACGTAAGCACATCATACATGTCCTGATCTGTGGCATGGATCTTTCCAATGACCCCACCTGGAAAATCATCCTCCATGGTGACAATGAAAATTTCCAGAGGGATGGCTGTGGGTTTGTGGGTGCTTTCCTCAATGACCCGCACACGGATGTAGGTATGAGAAACTTGCTGCGGTTTTCCTGAGTCTTTTGCCTAGGGACATCAAGAGGAGGACAAAGAGTTAAGAATAGTAATTATAATATCACCATGAGACAGAAGTTATCTGGACCCTCTAACAGGTTCACTTTTTCCTGCATCCCTTGTCATTATTCTGAAAAATGCTGAGCGTGGGCACTTAGGTGGAGGAGGGGTTTATCACATTCAGTCATTCTCTGTGTACTGTATTATGGGCAATAAAATGTGTCAACACAATAAAGCCACTGGGATTGAGTTAGGAATGATGGGCAGGAGTGCTACAAGACCCAGCATGCCTGCACCAGGCTTGCCTTATTCTCATTTTAGATAGAAGACATAAAACAGCACATAAATGATGTTCTCACTTGGAGAAGGAATCTTTGTTTTCTGCTGGATTCTTTCCTTTTGACTGGACCAGGTGACACTATTGGCACAGAGAAGATATGCCATTACTTAAATGAGAATTACATCATAGTAAGATTTGGAATACAAAAGATGACACATCAAAGGGGAAATGGGCAGTTTGCACCTCCCCTTCTCTCTTAATAGAGGAACTGATAAAGCAGCCCCCTTGACAACAGATGCTTAATGAGCACCTGTCATTCATGGTAGAGGGGTTAATGGTGCCATGCTTCAGAACAAAGTCAGGGCCCCATGAGTCAGATCCTCAGGGAACCAGTGATCCTGCAGACAGAGCTGCAACAGAGGAAATGTGTCCTCAAATGTAGTTTGCAATAGAAAGCCAAACCTGGGTACCACACAGGCTTTGAATCATAGCTTTCTACACATTCTGTTTGTGGTTTGTGAGTAAGTTACTTGACTTCTCTGAGCTTCAAGCTTTGCATCTTTAACAACAATATAACAGTGGTATCAGCCCCTGGGGTTCTTGTGGGAAGTAAAAGAGAAAGAGATTAGAAAATACAGGTATCACCCATACAAATATTTAGCATGTAGTTATGCATATGGCTGTCGCTTTTGCATTATCACCACCACTATCTGATTATTTGGCTATGTGAAGGTGGAAGGAAGTTTGACAAAGTATTCTGAACTTGAAGTCAAACTGTGGACAACTCAAAGGACATTGATGAGTTTGAATTTCATAGATCTGCCTGAGGTTGCCCACCTGGATCCAAGAGGCCAGAAAAGTATCAGAAAGACATGATGTCACTGGACAGAAGGTGGCAGGACTGTGAGTCTGTGCCAGGGATGGATGGGGAAAAGATGTATACCTAAGGACCATGGCATTCAAAATCTGAGGCTGAGGGCCTAGGTTTGCAAGCTATGCCAGCAATGGATAGTTTTAGCTTAGCTGGCAAGCACATTCTGTAAGCCCTAAATGACCAGCACTGTAGGATGTGTGAGTTATGTGATCATCAACACCCAGTTCTGTCTTTACAGGTGGCAGCAGCCATAAAAGCAGAAATGAATAGGTACAGCTGTGTCCTGATAAAGCTTTATTTATAAAGCTTGCCAATGAGAACTGGACAGGGGATTTTCATTTGCTTGTCTCTTAGGACATAAAGTAGAAAAATTAACCTGGGATAGGTGCAGAGTTGGATTGGGAGAAAATGAAACCAGAGGAATGACCCAGCAGGCTCTCACAGAGAGAGTTGGAATATGGGCAAGAGGATAAAGTAACAAGGTCCCTTGGAGGAAGAAAAGGGACCTTGCAGGTATTTCCTATGAGGAAGTCAGAGGGCTTACTGTGGGAGAGGTGATACAGACGTGCTGTGCAGAGCACTGTGCTGGGCTGCGAGAAGACACTGAAACTTCTCCGTGTCCCTGGAGTCTAGGTTCTGTGATATGACATTCTTTAAATAGTTGGACAAAGGGTCTCAACTGGAGAGTTCACATATGGTCTTAGAGCCAGTAATTACTAATTTGTTTGGAAATGGAAGAGAATAAGCTGTTTAATCACCATGCCACCATAGCCACCCTTCAAAACGGTCAGACAGGTTTCTGTGGGAAACAGAGGGTGGAAACAGGATTCAAATTTGTGGCTGGAATTCAAATGTTGGTATAGGCAAAGTCACAGGCAGGAACTGCACGTGCTTGATAAATGACGGCTCTTCTTTGTGACCCTTGCACACCTGCCATTTTTGCCTTTTTGTGCTTTTATTTTTTATCACAAGGCTATTGAACTTTGGGATTGGAATACTGAGTCTGTGGTTCCCTCCTGCCTCACTGGGGGAAGGCATGGCATGGCCAAGCCTCCTATGACAGTGACTGACCTCCTCCCTCAGCAAGGAGTGGCAAACCCTACTTAGTACACCAGAAGCATGGGTAAGAGTCAGTTAGAACCCTGGGACTTTTTACAGTATTGAGGCCTCTAACTGTCTGGCAGTAACAACCTCCAGAAACGTCCATGCTCAGCAGTGCCATGCTCTTCCTTCTTGTTCAGTTTCACACATGGAATCTGTCTTTCTTGGCAAGAAATTGAATTTGGGATTAGAAGAGGAACCTTCCTTCACTATCATGAACTATGTTGACTTCTTAGTGAACAATGGACAACAAACCAAGAGGTAGAAGGGCAGACAGGAGAGAGGGCAGCACTCAGTATGGATAGATAGCAGAGCTGTACCTGTATGCACAGCAGGTATTCGGGGGAATCCATGTGCCGGAAGACCACCGCTGACCTCAGGATCCCATGGGAGTCCAGCACAAACTCCTCATCTTCATTTCCCGACAAAATAGAGAAGGAGAAGGGAGGTCCATTGTGAAAGGAGTCTCTGTCTGTCACCACAAGCTGTAAGATGCTGGTACCCACTGGCTTATTTTCCTGTATAAAAGAGTGTTGCAAAAAGGAAGTTAAAATTACACTTATCACATTAAAAACAAAACAAAAGACATCATTACTGGCTGGGAGTGCCAAGCTAGAATGCTAAACTTTTGCCATAAGGAATCCTCCATGGTACTTATTATGTCATCTGATAACTGGGGTTGCAAGCATCCTCCTTCCCATCTCTAGCAGCCTCCTCACTGCTGTGCCAGGAGATGATAATCTCTGCAGATGACAACACAGGCCTTTGGCCAAACAGCTTCCTAGGTTCCAAAGATACAGCCAGGTCCTACTTGTCCTTCACTCTCAGAACTGTCTAGAAGCCTCCATGAGTAACACTCTTCCCAGTCTTGGTGATGACCTTGGAAATCCACCCAGACCCAGAAAGCATGACCCCACTGGGATGGAAATGTGGGTCTCATACCGTTACAAGGTGATTATGTTGTATTGTGATTATGTGGAGGCCCAACACTGTAATACCGTGTCACATCAGGTATTTTGGGGGTACCTGTAGTCAATTTTCCAGTATATGAAACCAAATGGATTCTTACAACCACATTATGGTTGTTCCATGCTTCTCTAGGGTAAAGAAAGTAGATAGCACATTTATAAACTTGAGAATTAGGAGGGACAGAATCTTGAACTTCAGCAACCATTTTGGAAACACAGCCTCAAAACAGAAACATGAAGATGAGTTGTGCCTTCTTCTGGGATCAAAGCTTAACTTCTTCACTTTGAAAGCACCAGATGAAGTTCTTAGTAGCCAAGGTCAATATTCATGTCCTTGACACAATGTGTTAGACTTTGGCCTTATTGTCTGGGCTGATGTCAGCTTCATTATTAGAGTGCTAAGGACACCAGCTTAAGGATTAAGTATGTTTGGGTTCCAAAGATGAGGAACATTTTACATGGTGCTGGCTAAGCCCAAGGCTCATATGCTGAATGAGTTTATGATACTCATGTGTTGCTAGGCATGGTGACTCACACCTGTATTTCTAGCAGTTGGGTGACAGAGGCAGGAGGATTGTTGTGAGTTTGTATCCAGCCTAGAATACAGAATGAGTTATAGATAAGCCAGAACTACATAGTGAGATCCTGTGTTGAGATTTAAATAACAAAAATTTCAAATTAAAAAGGAGAGAGAAATGAAAAAGAAAGAAAATGATAACCAGGTGCCAGAATAAACCCAGTACCCTGGGTGTGAAGAGAGGTAGCTCTGAAAGGGCATTGGGAGAGCACCTTAGAGGTTTCTATTCTACCCTATCTCCGCCTGCTTGTTCATCAGGCTCCAGGCTCTGCCTCTCTTTGGAGCCCAGCGTGGGACCATGTCATCATGGAGAAGATTTACTGCTTTACACAGACAACATACTCAGCACCACACAAAACAGAAGATTTATTGATTTGTTTGCTCATTCTCTGAAGGCCATTTCCTCCACAGAAGAAACTGAAAGAGAGAGAATGTGTGTCCTTGGGGTCACTGTCTAAGAAGGAAGGGTGTGAAATTACAGCCAGGCCCAGCCTGCAGGGGGAGGGGGTCCTGGCCATGTGCTCTCCTGGCTGACTTCCGCATCTGAAACGGTCTGTACAGCTGATGGATGTATGTCGTAAACAGAATGTTGAGAGACAAAGTGTATATTGTTTGAGGAGGGTACAAAGTAGGGTAAGGCAGAGAGTGCCCTGGTAGACCATAGCCACAGAGATCTAAGAGGAAGAGGGGGGAGGTACCAGGATGAAAGAGGAGAGCAATCACATGTGTGGTTCCTAGCAGCAGCAGATGAGAGGTAAATCAAAGTCTCTCCAGGAAGGGATAAGATTGCACTGACAAGGGACCAGGGATGAGCAGACAGTGGTAGCATTTGCTTCATGAGCGTTTCAGCCTGTTTACCAGACAGCTCAGTGCCACTGGGGTGAAAGAGGCTCCTTATAGATGGCTACACTCAAGGTCTTCCATCTTATCCTAAAGGGCTCTCTAGAGACCCAGCCACTCTCACTTCACTTCTTCACAAAGTCACTGAGAGACCTTGAGAGCCATTGTGACACCAATGCCAGAATTCCCATGCACCCGTCAGGCATGGGCATCACTAGCTGTGTCTCCAAGTCTTCCACACTCACAGTCTGGCTCTGCACATCTTCCTAACCTGGCCTGTTAGGAATGAATTCAGTAATGAAACTCGGGTACTCTGCACAGAGCTAACTGCTGAATAATAAACTAATGGAGAAATCTGTTACTTTTCCCTGGAAGCATAACACCAGCTGTAAGTTACTCTATCCTGCAGCCTGACTTTAAGGAAGGTGGATTTAAAGTCCTAAACAAATTGCCTATGGAAGATGAATTTAAGGAGTGGCTGCTCTATCCTGAAGTTCTGGGCTGGTTCATATTGATCTCTCTCCCATTCAGAAAACCACATGTTTCTTAAAGACAGCCTGTCACTATAGAAAGATTATTCGTATTATGTCTGCATGATAGATTTAAGTTCGAATCCTGACCCGTTCCAGCTGCGTGATCTTGAAAGGACTACTTGAGCTTACTGTTCCTTAGCTCTCTCAGCTGTTAAGTGTGTGTGTGTGCGTAGGGGTGGGAGAATGTGTCTACAATCCTGCATGACACATAGTGACAGGCTGTGTACATGTTTCTAATACTTAGAAGAAACAGGACTTAATAACTCTTCTCAACAATTGAGGTGGAAAAACAGGTTGTTTTTGTACCTTCCTTAGGAAGGGACAAATTGATATTGGATACTAATAACCCCCAGGTTGTAACTAGGTCCCAGTGCAATAGTACTAAAAGACAAGTCTTTTGAGGCACTAGTGTCCTCATAGAAAATATTGAAGGAACATGTCTCTTCTGTCGAGTGAGGATACTGCTAGCAGTCACCATTATGACCAGAATAGGAGCCCCTGGGGAAGATCCAGGGAAGCTTTGATCTTGATTGTTTTGGCCTCTGAAACTGTCAGTGGTGAACACCAGCTGCTGGAGTCTCCTACTCTAAGTTATTTGGTACAGACACCCCAACTCAACACTCCAGAGCAGAGTGGGGAGACTGAACCACACAGGTAGTCCCTGCCTGACAAGATTGGCTTACCTGAATCACAGCAGTATAGTTGGCAGGTGTAAACACGGGGCTGTTGTCATTCACATCAGAAATATCAATGTTGACAGTTGTAGTTGAGGACATTGAAGGAATGCCACTATCTACTGCTTGGATGAGCAGGGAGTATCCCGACACCTGGCCAGGCACAGAGATGGCAATAAGGAACTTCAGAACCCCCTCCCTTCTGCACATAACTGGAATTCTCTGGCTGTGCTGCCTTTACACATATCCTGTAGACCTTGGCACCATCAACATTTAGTGCTGGCTCTTTCTTTGTTGGGGGCTGGACTATTATTTCAGGGTGTTTAGAATTGTCCCAACTTCTGCCCACTAGGATACAATATCATACTCTAGCTAGTTGTGCCAACCCAAACTGCAGCCTGATATTTCTAGCTCTTCCTGAGGGGAGGGGCCAGTGCCTTTGAGGCTCTTCCCCGACCTTTGTTCAGTACAGCTGTCACCACTGACCCGCACTGCTGATTTTGGTATTCCTGGGCTAGAGGGCTGTATCAGTGAGAAGATTCAATTTGCCTTTTAGTATTATTGCTGTATAATTCATTTCTATATTTAATTTTCTTTGAAAATGTATGTTTCAGTCAAGAATGGCAGTTAGCTCAATCTTGAACAAAGGGATTTTCTGCATCATTCTTTTGCTGGGTGCCTTCAGGTAATCTTTTCTGACCAGCTCCTGTAGTGCTAAAGTTGCTAATGAAATCAGAGCACAGCATCCTGGCTGAAGGGTTCTTCTTTCTCTGACTCATGAAGGACTGAAATTCAAACTATCCAGAAAGGTACACATTTATCTTTTTCTCTAAGATCTTCAACATCTGTCAAAGCTATTATTAGTAGAAAATTCTTTCAGGTATTTAACCTGAATATCTACCTGAATTTCCTTGCTACTCATATGGAGTCAGCACCCATGAGTCAAGTGATAGTGTAGGTGTGGATGGTGAAGGATGACCCAAACCCACTCACCCGTTCCCGGTCCAGTTTCTTCTTAACCTTCACAAGTCCCAAGATGGGATCCACAGCAAATTCATTGTCCCTGTCTCCACCCACAATGGAAAAACGAATCTGCCCATTGGGCTTGCTATCCACATCTTCTGCTATCAGCTTCATAGAAAAGAGAGAAACCAAAGACAAGGTATAACACAAGAGAGAGAGAGAAAAGGTTGATGCTTAGGGTCTCTGGCTGACAGTGTTCTAGGACCCCTGCCCATGGTAAGTTCCTGGTGGAGGAGATCGGTGGGAACAAAGAGGGCAACACTAACACGGGACACTTTTATTTCCTTATTAATCTGTGCCTTCTCAGGGTCTGCCATCATTTAGGCCTGGGTTCCACCAGGGTTTGAGATAATTATGTCAGACCGCAGAGCTAACTGACAGGGTTGATTTCATGACCTCTTTACAGTTCTACAAATAGTGGTCTCAGCCACTCATGACGGTTCATCTTCATTGTCAGTGTGACTGGACTGGGAATCACTTGGAGACACAGCCCTGAGGACTATTTGAGTGTTTCTATGGATGGCATATGAGTTGGGGCCCTAGACTGAATGAGAAAGATGATGACAGAAACCTAGTGGAACATTGTTCTCTGCTTCCTGACTGTGAACACCATGTGACCAGGCTCACACTCATGTCACCACGCCTTTCCACCACAATGGACTGTATTTCCTCTTTAATCATGGGCTTTGTTAGAACTCACCCTTTCAGTGTTTTTGTGCAACTCCCCCATTCCCCAGTGGGTCTATACCCATGTATTCCCTCTTTAGTCACGGGTCAGTTACTCTGTAGTAAAAGATTAGCTGTCTCACACCCGTAGGAGTGATCATTGAAAATTGCATCTATGATATCTTGTGTTTTCTTTAAAAGTATATGCTTCCATAAGGAAAGCAATTACTAGTAATTCATACATTGATATAAATGAATCTGTAAAACTCTTTTAAATACATGAACCAGAGAAGGAGCTATTGACAGCTCATGCGTGACAGACATCCTTGAAGGAGGGTGCACAAAAACCCTGAAAGGGAGATGTGAACAAAGTCCAAGACAGACTTTGCTCACGTCTTCACTGTGAGGATGTTTTGTCCCAGAATTCGGATGCTGCTGGCACCTACCAGAATGACAGAGTCCCCCTCTAAGGCATCCTCACTGATGACAGCGCTGTAGACATCTTGGCTGAATTGGGGAGGGTTATCGTTCACATCTGTGAGGTCGATGCTGATGGTGGCTGCAGCGCTTAGGGCTGGGGTGCCCCCATCTTTAGCTTCTACCACCAGGTAAAATCTTTTGCATGTCTCATAGTCCAGAGCTTCCAAGACAGAAATACCCCCTTCAAAGGAAAATAGGTAACTTTATATTTGATTAAGGGAAAACATGGTTCAGTTGTTCTGTGGGCACAATGCAATTTACATCATCTCCAGCCAAGATTACACATTGGGAGTTTGTTTTTTGAGTATCTGAAAGCTTCATGGAAGTCTGATGAACACTGTTGGTTAAAGCAGAGCCATCTATCAGACACACTTCTGAAGAAATGGACAGTGTTCCCAGGTATCTGTGGTAACTCCGGGGCTTCTTTCAGGCAGCATGGACATCTCTGCTTGTGAAGCCAGAGAGCTGGACAGGGACAAACACCCTGAGTAGTATCTCTCAAGTTCCTGAGAGAACCCAGGGGAGGAAGAACAAATGATATGTGGTTGTAACTGGGGTGCACTGCTCCCTGGCATCTGGTAGCCACTCTCAGCCAACACTAGATTCAATTAACCACATAGCTGCTATGCCAATCTATAATGTGTCCATTTAGAACTATTGTGCACAGAGGCCGAGGACACCACTGACATGGGGAATCTCAAGGCAGGGTGACATGAGGTGAAAGGAGCTCCTGAAAGAAAACAGCACAGCCCAGGTGTTCACACCCGCATAGCTCAGGTGATGCCACCACAAGGAATCAAGTGTGGAGAACAAAAGAAGGCTTCTAGTTGAGGACAACCTCTAAGATGAACTCTGAGAGTGGATCACCCTTCCTGTCCCAGCCCTGCCTGGTAGTGACACTGTGCAGTGTTCTCTAGTTGGTAGTTAGTCATTGTGTCCACAATTTAGTTCCAAGGTTTTTGTCTTTCTCTCACTTGGAAAACTATCATTAGGACAAATGAGAGGGTCATTTTTCTTGGGCTAGCCAGAGAACTCCAGGGCTAAGTCTGCCATTAGGATCCTTCAAATTACGATGGAAACAGAGATTGTATATTTACCAAGAGGCCATTTTGATTCAATAATTGAATTCTCTGGGCACTTACTACCCTTGGAGTTTAACTTTGCCAGTTTAGTGTAGGGAGACACTGTAGCCTCGCCTCCTACTAGCCCCTACAGGTGTGCCTGGCCACGCCCATAAGGGCGTGGCCAGGAGAGATCAAAGATGACTCGAGGACAATTCTTAAGGGACCATGCACATGTGGATGCCTTCTCTCTGGCCATGCTAGCTTGCGGCCTCTGGGCACGCTCTGGCTTGCGTTTGGGCTGGTGTTTATCTGAATAAAGAAATCTTAGCCTTACGGACTATGGATCATCTTTGAGCACACACAGCATGCAATACTCAATACTCATCAGTTTAGTTAGCTAATGCCAGATTTAAACTATCCTTAGCCACCTCCCATGGTGTTCATATAGAATGTCATAGCTGGACAGGGTAAAGCAAATACATATCTTAGTGAGTGGAATCTTCATACAGTTTGATAGGAAGTAATGGCCTTAATAAACACTTTCTGCTGGGAGGAATTGCTAATGCAGCCCTTCAGTCAACACTCCACTTTCATTTACTCAAAAGTACATTTTTACATTTATACACAGTAGTTATGCTGTGACAGGGTTAGAGTGTGCCTTTCTGAGTCAGAAAGAAAATTCAAATATTGGATAATCCACTTATGAATAGTAAAGGCTGAGGAAATTATTTAACTGCTCAAAAGTTCTGTTTTGCTCATTTGGGATATGTGAGTTATAGCCAAAGACTTAGTAGGAATGTAGAATACTGGCAACATTAATTGAGTGTTGTTGATCATAGTAGTACCCTTTTTCTGTGCACTAAGGAGAAGCAGGATTCCTCTGCCATCTTTCACAGCAGCCATACACTTCTTGAGTGACTTAGCGAATGGGCAATGGTCAGCAGTGTGAGGAACTTACCACCTGCCTGGAAAATGGGAACAGTCTTGACTACTAGACCGCAGTCCATTCAGAAAGGAACATAACAAAGGTACTCTAAATTGAGATGTGTGGGAGACCATCCAGATACATACATTCTGGATTGACAACAACAAAGCCCCCATTTGTTGAGCAGGGGATCAAGGCCAATGTCAGTCATGGATGCTGACCAGAGAGTGGTCATCTACCTGTGGGTGGGGTACAGAGGCAGCTCATTTCCTGTTACCCTTCCTACCATAGTCACCAAGCAGAAATACAAACAGAAAGGAGACACAAGTATACTCTTGCACTTGAATGTAAATACCATAGTTGCTGCTTAGGGAACACATGGCTGACCTAAGATTCCTACCTAGATGTTCTGTGGTCAACTCACAGGTCAGGAATTTGCTCCACTGCTTGGAGCTTGAAATTTTGAAGGGCCATTTGTTAGGAGCAAGAAACTGAGGTCTGCATGCAGGCCATGCAAGGGAGGCAGAAGGAACACACAGATCCCACTAAGAGGGGTGATGGAATGGGAGAAGAAACAGGAGGTCTTATTGGAATTGTCATTTACTCACCTGTCTTTGGGTTGATTCTAAATTTCCCTTGTTCATTCCCAGACCGGATGAGATACGTTATCTCAGCATTTGTGCCAATATCTTTGCTGGTGGCGAAAACAGAGAGGACTTGGGTACCAAGGGAAGTGTCCTCAGGCACTGTTACTAGGTAATCCCTCCTCTCAAACACTGGTGGGTTGTCATTGATGTCCAGTACAGTGATGGTGACAGAGGCGAGAGAGGAGAGGGATTGTCTTGGACTCTGGTCGGTGGCCCGCACACTGATGTTATATGATGACTGCTGCTCTCTGTCTAGAGGCCGCTCCAGGATGATGACACCAGAAGAGCTGTCGATGGAGAAGACCCCACTGGCTGAGTCCTCCAGGGAGTACACAACCTTCCTGTTGATGCCTGTGAGAAGTGACACAAGAATGACAGCTCAAGAACATAGCACCAAGATACTGCCATTTCTTGATTTATGAAAGACCTCCCCAACCCCAGAGAAAAGGCCATTGTAGAAATAGTACTGGCTTTACAGAAATGAAATCTTAAGTTTGCAGAATAGAACAAAATTAAAACTGGGAAACCAAAAACAAATATAAAAATTCTTTGGTTATTATTAATATATACCTCCTTCAAGTTAATTTTCCCTGAGAAAAATTCAGGGGCCAGTAGACATATGGATAACAAGATACCACCCCCTCCAAAGAAGAAACTAAATAACGAATCACTTCAGCATATACTCATTGAGAATCTACCAGGTACTACAGAAGGTGATGGGGGTTCTAGCCATGGGTGAGACTCTGAAAGCACTTGACAGTTTTGAGATGGGAGTCATGGATTATGCCTTAGACATGAACAGGATTCTTCCAGCTACTGCTGGAAAACATTGAAGGACAACGGATAGAAGACAGGCACCATTTGATGGCCTCCCACAGGAATGTAGGCATAGCATTGAGCAAGAAGGGCAGCTTGAGCAAGGATCTGGTGTTGGCAGTGGTTAGGAAGCACTGATTCTACATCTTCTGAGTACCAGAGGGTATCAGGGGAAGAATGTGACATGTCCGTTGAACATGGATGTGGTGAAGGAATGCTTTCTGATGTGGGGCTGGCAGCATGTGGAATGCCGGAGAAGAGAGACTTTAACTGACTCTTCTGTGCAGTCTGACAAACTGCAAAGAAGGAAGTTCTCAGTTGCTGAGAAAGAGATGGATGTGTGAGAATGCGGTTGGGGTGATAGGCCAGGATCCCATGTTATGTTGAAGGTGCATACCTGAAATTTAATGGAAGTGTTAGTGTGGACAGATTGGAGTTCAGAAAAGAAGCTCAAACTGGAGTTACACTTCTCAATACCATCAGCTATGATTCACATGCCAAATGATGGGAATGTTTGAGGTCATAAGGACCACAGAGGAAAAAGTGAAGTCATAGGGCCAACAACCCCTGGGGTGGGGGTGGGGGTTTCCAGATGAAGGAGAGCTGCCTCACTGACTTTAAGAAATGTGTTTAGCTCCAAAAAAGTCATCTTGACATGGACTCAAACAGAAACATATCAACCAAGAAATGTCCACCAATAGATTTCTGAATGGCATTGCCTGAGGGTTATCTTCATTAAAGATGTCAGTGCTTCCAATTGGGTATTAAACCTAAGATTTGCTTCACTCATTAAAATTCATAAGGAAAGTAGAATGAATTTATTGGTGGAAATAGCTCAATTTTGATCATAAACTCTTTAGAATAGATTTTAATTTAATATTTTAGGTGTGTGTTTGTGTGTGTGTGTGTGTGTGTGTGTGTGTGTGTGTGTGTGTGTGTGTGTATGTAAGTGCCTGTGGAGGCCAGAAGAGGGCATCAGATCCCCAGGAGTTAGAGTTACAGTGAGCTGCCCCAAAGGGTTCTGGGAATCTAATTCTGGTCCTTGGCAAGATAGCAGGCACTCTTAACTGCTGAGCCTTCTCTCCCAGCCCTCACAAATATTCTCAATAAAGAGAGTCATTTTTCAGAGGCCTTTGGCTATGATGACCATCTGCAATGCCATTTGTATATCATAGTACTTGGAACACAAACTTTTCTAGAGGGAGGCTTTATTGTACATTTCCTAGCATAACACCTTGCCAAGGTGGGCAGGAATTTGGCAAATAAGAACTGAACATTTTGCTTCCCCATGTACAGTTTCCTTGAAAAACAAACAAATTCCCAGCAAACCAATAAAATCAGGTATCTGGAAGGGATGCCATAAATCACACTATGTGGCTTTGACTAAAAGGCCGGTGTATAGAGCATGTTCTTGGTCCCATTCCCAAGAGTCTATTTTTTCACCCTAAGTTTCATAATCTGATTTTATTTCTGTTGCAAAACAACTATCCAGTTATAAACATCTCCAATATTTATACTTAGACTAAAAACAAATGGGTGTTCCCCTTCCATCCTTGTCCATTGAGCTATGGCTTCAGGGCAGGACTTGAAGAATGAATTCTTCTGTATAAATCCCTGATGTGCACAGGCATGCAGAAGGGATTGAATTTGTTCATTGAAAACAATCACCTCACTGAGTGTCAGAACAGGTGCTCTGGATGCTGCCTAGACTGATTTGGTGTTCTCAGGACACTGTTCAAAGTCGTGGATGTATGTTTACACAAACACAGCAGTAATAGACATGAATACACCACATAGGTTTTCCAATCACGCACATTCCCTACAGGTTTGAATTCCACCCCCCAGCATATGGCATACTGTTTTTGCCAAGAGCAGGAAACAGAAGACACACAGCCTCTCATGTGAGTATGTGCTGGGATGTACTGAATTCATTCCACTGGTGTAGGAGCCCAGGGCTGAAGGCCTGAACTGGTCCTCTCAGCATCTTTAGACACCAGGGGCATTGAGCTAAGTCCTGTCTTTCCTGGATTCCCTGCTTAGCTTCCTGGAGGTGTTTGTAGGAGATCTGCTCATGGGCATTTTATCTTTTCAGGCCCAAAAGTTAGATAATGAGGAAGGCAACTTCTGATTCACTTAATTCACAAGCTGAATTAAGCGAGACAAGAAAGCTTCCTTCTCACTTGAATCAGATCTCCAGTTCTCATGGAAATGCCTGAGGCATTGTGCTGGACACACTGTGGCTAGAACTGACAGCCAGGGGGAGCTCCCATTCTCTACCTGAGACTGTTTCAGGAAACCCTGAGCTGCTCAGAATACTCACTGCTAAAGACTATTTCCAGGAGAAGGCATGCTAAGAAGTCCCCACTGTGGGGTTAAGAGAAAAGACATTTAAGATATGAATAAGTCATAAAATTCTGTCCTCAATAGTTAATGGTTGACTGTAAGTTGGCTATTGTGAGAATGGGTCTGTTATAAAGGACATTGGGACATTTTCCATGAGGTCTTTTTGCATTGTAGTGGCTTGTCCTAATTTAAGATACTGCAGAGTCTCCATAACAAGAAGCCCTTCACCAAATTCAGTCTCCGAGCCTTCCAATGTCAAGAAGCATGAGTAAAATAAGCCTTTTAATAAATTAAGCAGTCAATGCTATTGAGTTATAGCAAAAGAAATGGGGTAGGATAGTTGTTGACTTCTCACTTCCTGGAGACAGAAGCCATAATTGGGGAGGATGGTGATGTAACTCTTTGCAGCATAACCGTGCCCTGTCTTCTCCTGATCCATATACATCATGATATGGCACTCAATCTCTGTCTGAGGACACCAGACACATTTACTTCTTTGGCCTATGCTCAGGCTGTCTTCTGCCATGAGTGTTTTTTTTTTCTCATCTGTCAAAAGCCCTCCACACTTTTCTCAGGGTGTCCTTGGAGCCGCTTCCTGAGCTGCTCTAGTCATTCTCTTTTCTGTGCCTCCTTGGTATCATTTTTGCTTCTGTTGTACACTGAGTTCTAAGTATCTCCTGCTCCAACTAGATTAAGGTGCTTTTGGGCAGAAGGATTATGCCTTGATCATTTTATTGTCTAACACCAAGAAAGAGCCTGGCATACTAAGAGCCACAGTCAGGAGAAACATCCAGAGAGCAATGATGCTAATACATGCGAGTGCAGGTGATGAGTGCACGATATGCATGTACTTTGAAAATATACAAGCAGAAAGAATTAAATAACCTCCAAAGGACAAAATATGATGAGACCTAGAATGAATAATATTAAAATGCAGATGAGGGAGTGAAGAATTGGCTCAGTGGCTAAGAGCACATTTCATGGCTGGAGAGACAGCTCAGGGTTAAGAGTACATGCTGCTCTTCCAGAAGAGCCAAGTTTGGCTCTCAGCAACCATATCTGACAGTTTACAGTCACCTGGAACTCCAGTCCTGGGAGATCTGCTGCCTCTTCTGGTGTCCATGGGCACTGCACTCATACACATATACTCACTACACATAGTTAAAAAAAATAGGAGTAAATCTCAAAAAAATAAATACAAGGCAGAGAAAGCATTTGTATATAAAAATGCTGTTGAGTAGATGTTTGATTCTATAGAAAAGAAAACATGGTAACTACTCAGTTTTCTAGAATGGATACCAGCTGAATAAATTATGGCACATTGATATGCAAATAGAGTGCTTTGTATATGTCATTTACCGTAAATGGATAAATGACATGGAAATCTGTTTATGAATCAGCATAAAAAGGGCATATCAGAAAATAGTATCAAGTTTGTAAGTTTCTTTTTATGAAGAAAAAGAACTGAATGGATTCAGTCAAAATGTTAACTGTTTTGAAGCTGTTTTTCATATTTGCTTATCTTTATCTTGTACAGTGGGCACAGGACACTGCAATATGTAAATGAGCTGATCAAAAACTCATGCATTCAGAAAACAATTCTTTAATACCAATTTTGGAAAGTATCCAAGTTTTCAAGTGATTTTTTTCCAGCCCAGCTTTAATTCTTAATGTACATACCATTTGAAATAATTGTAGAAAATTAGACCTACATATTGTATAGGCTTTCTGGCGGGTGTTTCCATTGTTCATTTTAGTTCATCGTGCTTAGAAAGATACTAATGCTACTTAGAAAATTGCTTTTGTCAAAGGCCCCATTATAAAGTTACTGCAAAGAGTATTTTTAAACTAAATTTTACACTTTAATTAAGGCAATTAAAGGAAATGGCTGGCCTAAAATTCTTCTCTCATCTTCAGTAGAAGGCAAATGCTATCCCAGGGAGTCAAACAGCTTAGGATGAGTGCTCCTGTTTTATCTTTGAAATATATGTTGGGATAATACAGAATTAAACTGGAAGTTCCTATGATGAATCCAGGAATTAGCAATGCTTTTAGCGTAGTAATTACTGTCTTATAATATACTTCCTAATGACTTCTGTTTTAAGTGGCATTTAAAAGTTTTTCAATGGGCGATGACCAAAGCTTCCACATTTTCCTGGGCAGAGCATCAACTCCTAGGGTCTGAATCTCTCTTTGAAAGGTCCAAAAAAGACAGAAGGCTGCCATGACTAGGTCAGGGAGATTCCGCTGACTGTGTCCAACATCTCCGGGGTGTGTGCCAAGTAAGTTGGCACAGCTGTTTCACTGGGTCTGATGGCAAGATTGTGGCCCCAAAACAAAACCTCAGGCCCTTTGTTTAGAAACATGAAGAAACCCAGCACAGGCACATCAGAGAATTAAGTCAGGAAGGGTCCCTCTAAGCAAGGGGTATTATTCTTCTCAAATAGTATGGACTACACATCCAAGAAGTTGGTCCCTGTGCAGTGAGATTCCCTGTGACATGGAGAAAGCTACAGTTCCCACAGCCTGACCTTGTACTAGCCCTGAAGGAGTTAACTGTGGGTAAATGAATTAATCTACAAAGCTAAAAAAAAAATCCACCATCTCTACTAGAATACTAGACTTCTGTGCTGTGCTGTGCTGTGACCCAAGGATGGTACTCCAAAAGTTTCCTACATGAAACATTGAAGATGTTCACTGGACTCATTCACTTAGTCATTAACTCCTTTTTAACTCCAATGTGCACAGGACACTGAGTGTCTCTAGCACTCCCATGCAGCCTCAAATGTCTCCAGTTTCTTGGGAGACAAATGTGAAGAACTGATTACTGGGAAGGACTGGTCAGAAGTTTCTCAGAGACTAAAGTTGCTAAGTTGAGTCATGGAGGAAGGGTAGATGTTTTCGGGAGTGCTGAAGTGGAATCATAGGTAAGGAGAACATTTGGGAAGACACTCAAACAATGAATTTATGGGTGCTGAAACTGCCATTTACTCACAAGAAGGCAAAGGGCTCAGTATTGAAAAAGCTGTAACGGTAGGGTGAAACTGCCTCTTCTCAGAGCCAGCCTAGAACTACCGGTTCCTTATAACCAATCATTTCCAGAGTAAGCTAGAAAGTGGGCCTAAATACATGATCAAGTAAATGGGCAAAGAGAGAAGAATGATTGCCAGGAGTGACTTGGAAAGGGTGTGAAAGTGTTCAGTGATGTCTAAGATCAAGGAACTCAATGATGTACAGCCTGTCAGGGAGGCCTCATGTGGGAAATGACTACAATAAGAGCCTCAGTGTACTCTAAGAGACAGGAAGCCAAACCCTCTTTGGCATTTCTGTCCAAAATGCCAAGAGTAGGAAAGAATTCTCCACTCTGAGTTTTCCTTGAGGCCATCCCTGCATTGCTGTGCTTTGCATAAAGCCTGATCCAGTACAGAGAGCAGCTGCCACCACGTGCCTGTGGGTGGGGATCACTTGCTGGAAATCAGAATTCTCTCCTTATGCTTCTTTAGAAGAAATTTCTATTTCATTTGACAACTAGTGTTTTGATCCACACTCGAGAGAAATTGGATTTTAGAAAAGGTAATAATAACAGTAACGTATGTGTCAAATGCAGACTCCTAAGCTGAGCAAGGCATCAAAGTTCAGTAGAGGAAAAACAGTAATTCAGCCCTACCTACCTTACTTCAGTCTTCCAGAATCAGACCTTCGATGTGGACTGTGTCATGTTGCTACTTGATGGCGATTACTTATTTAGCCCTTTGTTTTGAATAGCTTCCCAGGGGATTCTGGTTCTGCCTAGAATTATAACCACTGTTTGAAGAGGGTGTGGAGGTCCGGAGTGTTGGGGAACTTATTCAGGTGGCTAGAAAAGGACAGAACTGCTATAATAATTAATTTGGTCTTATCCTAAAGTCACTTTGGGTTCTTTCCCAGAGTGTGACATAGGGAGGGTATGTGTCTCACGCTTGTATTGAGCAATATACATTACTGAAAAGGCCCTGATTCTGGGGGAAGGAAAAAAATCCTTGAGGATCTTAAGGGGCCTAGGAGCCCTTCACTGTCTCCAGGCCACTGTGTACTGAACAGACATCCGGGGAAGCCACTTAACTTTGAATAATTTCTACATCTGCAGGTAGGAGTACCAAGATCCTTTCCTTCAGTAATGGGGGCATGTGTGAAAGTTCTTTGAAGTCTCTGGAGACAGGTTTTATGCACAGTATTACATACACAGGCACACACACATAAATGGAGAGAGTGTGTATATATATACATACATGTTTGCATGGGTGTAGGTACTTGCATATAAGTCTGTGGGGCAGAAGTCAACCTCAGGTGCTGTTCCTCAAGTGCCATCTACCTTTTATTCATTTTGAGACTGTGTCTCTTACTGGTTTGAAACTCACTGGGTAGATGAGGCTAGCTGGTCAGAAAGCCCAGAGATAGACCTCTCTTGCTCTCTATTGGTGAGAGTACAAGTATGTGCCACCCAGCCTAGCATTGTATTATACAATACACAAAAGGCTGGGAGCACATTGTCCTCCAGAAAGGGACTTAAATCTCTCATCCCTCACAGAGGGTTATTTAATTTTTAGTGATAGTTTAATAATCCCTCAGCCACCTTCAAAGATTTAATACTTCAGATAATATTGGAGCTTTAGGGAGAAACACACAAACCTACATTTAACCCTAACCTGTGCAGCTCAGTGGTAATGATTTCTAAGGCATAAGAAAAAACATTGATTATATGTTTAAAGGAGAAAGGCAGAAATGAGGATTGAATCCCTCTTGGGATATTTTCCAGGAGAAATCACCATGACACAGAATACTGGATGGGCGTGTTGAGGTCCTCTATTTAAAGTTTTCTGTGGTCAATCTCTGTGTCTCTTCAAAAAGGGACAATTTGGGCTGGGTCTCAGTAGTGACATTGTAAATATCTACTAGGACTGTGATTTCCATAGGAAATTGTTCTCATATCCACCCATCCCCCAACCATGTCAAAGTAGCTGTGGTCCCTAGGTGGCTGAACTGGTCCCCCTGAGGCTTGCCAAAGTCTATATAAGACACCACATTCCTCAGAGATAACCACTCAGCAGGGAAGTCCTTGCGATGCATAGATAGATAGAATTTAAGATGCCTACAAACTTGCCTTCATTATTTCTCCTTTGCTCTGTAGCAAGTTGCTTAAGACCCTAACAGCATAGTATAATGAATACATATATAAAGTGCTTCTTATGTATCAGAAATCTAGGTGTGGCTTTGCTGCCTGTTTCTCCTTTATGGTTTCTTATGAAGTTGCTAGTATGTTGTCAGGTGGAATGTGATTTTGTCTGCCAGCTCTGCAAAGGGCAGCAGGTTTGACTTCAATCAGATTCACATAATTTTGGACGAACCCTGATCCATTGCCATGTGGGCATCTCACAGCTCTGCAGTGTTTGTTCCCTGTTGTGAGTGATACAAAGAGAATAAGAGGGTGCCCTCTGGACTGACAGTGGCCCCAAAAATTCATGTGTCAAGGCTCCAGTCTTTAAAAATTGGATGGAAAACTTTTAGGAGGTAATTAGGGTTAAATGAGGTCATGGGGCGAGCTTAATGTGAAGCAATGGGAGCTCTTCAAAAAGAGAAGGAAAGAAAGAAAGAGAGAGAGAGAGAGAGAAAGAAGGAAAGAGAAAGGTGTTTCTCTCCCACCTAGTATACACTTGAAAGGCCCTGTTAGTCTAGAGCAGGAAGACAGGAGTGTACAAATCAGGAGGAGTTCCCCCTCCCCCAGTCCTAACAAACACACTCCCTGACTCTAGACCATGAAACTCCAGAACTGTGAAGAATGAATTTTCTTTTGTTTAAACTACCTACTGCTTCATTACAGCAACCTGAGATGACTCAACAGAAGGCATAGCTACAGTGAATGTCAAGGCCTTTTAAAACCTAATAGCCAAAGTGGTACCAAGGGAAGAGCACATTCCAAGAAGCAAGAGTCACTGGGGATTAAGTTAGAGTACTTACCAGAGGGAGAATAGCAGTGGTGGTTTAAATAAGAATGGCCTCCTTAGGCTGATATATTGAATGCTTAGTCACCAGGCAGTGGCACTATTTGAGAAGAATTAGGAGGTGTGGTTTTGTTGGAGGAAGTATGTCACTGGGGTGGACTTTGAGTTCAAAGGCCCATGTCAGACTCAGTCTCTCTCTCTCCTCCCTCTTTTTTTTTTTTTCTGCCTGTGGATCGAGTTGTAGCACTCTATTTCTATAGCACCATGCCTGCTTACATGTAGCTATGCTCTCTGACATGATGATAATGGGCTAAGCCTCTGACACTATATGCCAGTCCCCAGTTAAATGTTTTTTCTTATAAGAGTTATCCTGGTCATGGTCTCTTCACAGCAACAGATCAGTGACTTAGACAATCGCTGACATCTTCATGTTCATTAATTTCTAAATGGATTTGAAAACATGTTCAATTACCAATGTAGGCAACAAAGACTGTGCTGCATCTTGGTATTTACTGTCTTAAAGGAGAAATGCCCGTTAATACATAGCAACTTTAGAAAATACTTGGATAGATACATTTAATTTGTAATGTTTCTAATGATTTATATTTATTTCATGTGCATTGGTATTTTGCCTGCATGCATGTCTGCATAAGGGTGTCCAATCCCCTGGAGGTAGAGTTACAGACAGACAGTTGTGAGCTGCCATGTGAGTGCTGGGAACTGAACTCAGGTCCTCTGGAAGAACAGCCAGTGCTCTAAACTGCTGAGCCATCTCTCCAGCCCCCTGGTTTCTTTTCTTCCTTCCTGTCCTTTTGTTTTCTGAGATGGGGTTTCTCTGTGTATCATCCTTGGCTGTCCTGGAACTTGCTCGGTAGACCAGGCTGGGCTTGAACTCAGATCCTCCTGTTTTTGCCTTCCAAGTGCTGGGATTAAAGGCATGAGTCCCCACCACCTGGCTAATTTGTAATGTTTCTATTTCTATGAATTTCAAATGTTATTCTGAGAGATGATCTATAAATGTAACCAAAGTGCTAAGGTTAGTCTTGAGTGGTTCTCAGTGCTTGTGTAGGAGCAGCAGGCCATGTGCACCTGGGAACTATCTGAAATGTAAATTACCACTGTGCTTCACCTCCCAGAACAACGACTCTTAAACTCTGGAGGAGGACCAGTAGCAGTGGGGCTCTGGCAATGGGGCTTTGGCTCTTTTGCATAGAAACCCTAATGAATTTGCTGCTTGCTGACTACTGAGGGCTACTGACTACCCTGGAGTCTCTCATTTCCATTCAGCCCAGGTGACACCAACAGGTAGTCCAGGAAACTACTTTGAACACTATTATTTCCATAGCAATATGAGATCCCCTGCATACCTCTTCCCCAGCTCTCCTGAGCTCCCTTTTATAACGCCTGCTATTCTGTCACTAGCCTATGGCTCAGAACAAGTTGAGCCTGCAACTCACTCAAATAGTAAACTGAGCAACAACATGACAACTGCAGGGTTGTTGTGAGAAGTGGGAATAATGTATCTGAAGCCCTTGGCATAGTGCCTGCCATAGAACAGTAGCTGTAAAAGTGGATGTTAATGGCAACCTTATCATGATTGTCATTTAAAGTCCTTAAGGAGTACTGTTTATTGCTTGGGAGGGTGTGGGATTAGTCGAGAAGAGTCATGCAAAATGCATCACACCAAAATGACAGGATGGATTTCACAGCAGGAATTGGAGTGCCAATGGGGAAAATGTGACCTAACATGTTCTCAGAGACATCCGTGTCCATCCTGAACAAATCTCATACTGACACTTTGAGGTTGGCAAAGCAAGCTCCTGTCACTCTAATATTATGCAGAAGGGAGGCCCAAGACTTGCCCAAAGCCAGAGGCTGCTAATCATCTAGGCATGTCTTTACAAGTATGTGGTAACTTTACAAGTATGTGGTGTCTTTACAAGTATGGAGACATCCCCATGGCTTCATCCATAGGATCCAGAAGAGGCTGGGTACAGTATCAGCTGGGGTGTGAGGCTTTGAGGGTATAGGATGCTTAAGAAACCTGAATAGAAGAAAGTCTCAGGACATGTACATATATCCCTTGCAGCATACTTATGAATGAATTTCCTCCTGACTCCACAAGCTATTCTCCTCCTCAGCACTGAGTATGGTAGATACTTCTGATTTCAAATCCCCTCTTCTGTCCACGCACTTTTCTGTATTTGCCTTTGAGGTAACATGCAAAGGTGCCACATTTAGCCAGATCCTCACCAGATTGCTCTCACAGTAAATGGTGAATATATTTATTTTTCCTCATGAGGATATCAGAAGGGTGACCATGGAAGGTGGTTCTTTACTTTGGCCATCATATTTGAGAAGCTCAGGGACAGAACAGAGAGCATCTCTAGTTCTCACAGAATGGCACAATTTCTTCACACTCCATCCCAGGAAGAGGCCATGGGCATTTCTGTTGGTTCAAGCGTTTCACATACATACTTTCCTGTGCTTTTATGGTTCCCAAGAAGGGGCAAACTAGAAAGGAGAAATACTGGGCAGGTTTATCTGAAATCGTTTGTTCAAAGAGACCTGGAAGCGCCCAGTGTTTCCTTTAGAGTACACCCTCCTCACATAGCTCTTCTCTCTTTGATCAAGCCCTATGCTTTCAGAGCAAATAGTTGACCAAGCTCCTGGGAAAGCCCTGTATGTCCTTATATGTATAGGAAAACCAGTTCATTCTAGTTTCTTTTCCATAAATAGTGCAGGACCCATTACACCATGGTCCTCATGAGAGATTTGCTGCACAATTTCCCAATGTGCAAAATGAACTGTGATTGCAATAAGTGTCCCCTAAGAAGGATGATCCAAGCATAGTAGAATCATACACTCAGGTCAAAATGGAAGAGTTCTTTAAGAGTTTTCAGGTTCCTTGATCTTCCTGCTTCTTTCCTTCCCTTCCTTCCTTCCTTCCTTCCTTCCTTCCTTCCTTCCTTCCTTCCTTCCTGTTAGTAGAGGGATGGATGTGTTTCCTTTACTAATAGAGGGAAGGGCCCCCTTCTAGTAGACTTGGAGCTTTTCACATATTCTCTTAATGCAATCTGTCCACACCCACCACATCCTAGTTTGGGACACTTTCGGTCTTTTGTTCATATTCATCTGGTCCCAAAGGTTGGGATCTTGATGAGTCTGCCTTACTACTGGCCCAAGCCCCTTCAAAAGTTTGCAGATTTCCCACTTGAAATATCACTCTGGGCCTCCTCTGACCCTCTCATTTTGGTCCTTGTGTCCTTGTGGTTGTTCTCAATGACTTTCTAGGATGCTTTTCCACACCCTTGTTTGTCCTGTTCTAATCCAATTTGGATGCTCCTACTATGTTAATCTTCTGTACACACAGAATTTGTTATCCATTTCTTTATTCTATTTTTTTTTGTTTTTTCGAGACAGGGTTTCTCTGTGGCTTTTGGAGGCTGTCCTGGATCTTCTAGCTCTTGTAGATCAGGCTGGTCTCGAACTCACAGAGATCCACCTGCCTCTGCCTCCCAAGTGCTGGGATTAAAGGCCTGCTCCACCAACGTCCGGCTTTGTTATCCATTTCTTAAACATGCTCATTCATTTTCTTTCTCTGATTGAATGCATGATCCCTAGCCTTCCTGAATGATCATAGACACACCCTGACCAATTTTCTGGTCCCATCTCCTTTCTTCCATCCTGGACTATATGGTGTTCTCTCAGCTCTTTAGTTGGGTTTACAGGGTTCTATGGTTATGGCTTCATTTTCATGCTCCATATGTCTTCCTAAGTCTGTTCTGACTGAAGACTATTTGCAAGTCCCACTTGTTCTGGGGCTCTACATTTATGACTTGCTCCATGACCTTTCAGTAGCTTGGGGACTATCTCTCTATATAACTCATCTTGGAAAGTCTTGCTGTCATGTTTACAGTGCTTGTTACCCTGATGCTTGTATTGGCTAAGTTGGATGGAAAATACCTGAGGTGTGCTCTGAGCCTGTACACTTCTGAGATCTCTCAAGTTCCAAATCTCATAGACATTGTGTAACAAGAAAGGAGCAACTGGCTCATTAGAATACATTTCTTTCTTTATGCTCTTTATTAATAACAATAAAAACATTCCTCCCCACATCACAGTATCTACAAATTGGCATTTTCATAAACCATGGGCTGTAGCATATTTACCCTTTACAAATTTACACTTTATTTTCATGCCATGTTGCCTAAAATGGTCACAGGCTTTTTGTTCTGATCCTTCACACTGTCTCTTTTGATAAAGAAAAAAACAAATCAAAACAAAAAATACAAAACAAACAAAAATCCTCCCAAAATGAAATTCTGATAGGCAGAATAATTATCCATTTAATTAGCTAGTGTATTCTTCCGTCCCAAAATTCCCTCCCCCAGGAAAGTCTCTTTTTTTCAGGCATGCAACCACGGAGCTTCGTAAGTCAGCTTGCTTTTCTGAATTATAGGAGAAGTGTTACTTTTCTTTCTCTTATCTCTTTTCTAGGGATGCATTCTCCTACACTTTGAGCTTCACTGTCCCTCTAAAGACCCATTTCTCACTGTGGGGCTGTCTGCCAACTTATGACAGCTGACCTCCGTCCTGGCTTAACTTAGGTAGCTAGTGCTTTTTCTGTTTTTTTCTTTTCCATTCTCCTCCAGGGAACTGCTGGGACTTATATAGCTTTCCTGCTCTGTGCTTTGTTTTGTTTTGCATTTTGTTGTTTGTTTTGTTTCTGTTTAAATGCTAATAAAATTCTCCTTTTTGAATAAAAGTTGGCTTTCCTTGGTTTTTGGAAAAACAAAACAAAACAAAAATACACAAAACAGAAAAAACCAAACCCCTTAGATCCACAAGATCTACTAAATCTAGCATATTAACTCTAAAGAGATAATGCATTAAAAGATCAAAACCTCCCTGTCTTTACTGAAAGATTATTAAAATTTCATAAATTTGGGGTCATGAAGTCATGTCACTACTTTATGGGGCTGAGGATATTTTCATTTTACAGGAAAACTAAGAACTTAATTCTAAAATCTAGACAGTTACCATGCTATTTCTTAGAACTCATAAAATGGGTGCAAATTTTCTTGTCTTACTGTTTTATTGCTGATAGAAGAAATTCTTATAACATTATTTTTGGTTCATTATGAATGATTCATTGGAAGGACTTATTTGACAAAAGGAAATAATATGTTTAAAAATGATAAACCCAAAGAGAGAAGGTTTGGGGATTCATAGCAAGGTCTTTGAACTCGGGAATTCGTAGAATCAAATTTTAGATGAATATCTTGTCATGGTTCTACAAAGTAGAGTGGTCAAGTATATAATGCAGACAAATTATGGTTGTTAGAGTTCATTTGGACAGTTATGACAAAATATTTAACATGAGTAATTTAGGGGTAATAAAATTCTGTTATAGTTCTGGGGGCTGGAAAGTCTAAAATCAGGTACCAATGGCTCTGGTATCTGAGGAGGCTGAATCTCCAAATCTACTGCCTCTGTGTACCCTCACAGCCAGAAGGGGCAAGGCTCCCTCAAGCTTCCTTGACGAAGACATTAAACTCTCTGTATGGGTACTCTTTTGTTACATGCGCCCTCTTCCCTACAAAGGTTGCATTTTAATATAAACATATCAAAGGTAAGACTTTAACAAAAGCTCTTTAGGACACAAAAATTCATGAGCTTAAAACAATAAAATTGGCTTGCCATTTCATGTAAAGGAATATTATTAACAGAAGTCTCCTGAGCCAAATGGATTCATAACTTGTCACTAGAAGTCAATTCAATAACTTGGATGAACCTGAAGCAGATTATGCTAAGAGAAAACATACCAACCTCAAAAGGGTACAAATGATTGATTTCGGTTAATAACATTTTAAATAATAAAACAGAAGATAGAAGGCTAAATGTTTGGCAGTGTATAGAAATTAGGAGGGAGGAGGGTGTGGTCATGATGGTGTTTGTGGGAGCCTTGTGCTGCTTCAGGATACTGAAGGCTTTGTGAAGGTACACAGTGACGGTTACATGGGAACTATGTTCACTTCCAGGAAAGGTGGGTATGCCTAGTGGATTATATCTACCTCGGATTTGTGATTTTAATAACAATTCTGTAGCTAGGCAGGATATTACCCTTGGGGATTGGGCTGAGGGAAAGTTAAAAATTCCTGTGAATCTATAATTATTTTAGAATTATTTTCTTTAAGAAAGATAGAAATTTCTTTATTATTCTAGAGAATGGGTTGCAACTGTGATTGGGTAGTACCATCACTTAGTGGGGAGCTGGTCTGTAGAGGAGGATCTGTGGTTACCTATCATGAAGCAGCTGTTATTTAGCACACTGTAGGAGCTGAACGTGTGGGATTCCAGTCTTCTCGGCACTATAGTATTTATAAAGAGCTAGAGATTACAATAACCAACAAGAACCTGACTTCTGTATAATAATAATTAAATAGAACTCTGTATAGCACTTTGTATAAAGAAAACAAAACACACTAGAGGGCTGGATTCTGCTTCATAGCTTTGTGTGTCAACTCAGTTTCCGTACATCTAATTTGGCCCCATAGTGAATCCCCATCACAACCTCCTGATACTCATTATGCAGTGTTTCCACTAATCTTAGGAAAGAGAGAAATTTACCCTGGAGACCAGTGTCCAACTGGGGTCACTAAGGACCATGTCTTAAACTCTCAGTCATGACACACAGAGATTTTCTGATGGCCGGTCAGACAGACTGCTGTGAACTCTGATCAAATTCCCCACTAATACTTCCTCAGCTTGGTGCATGGACAATGGTGGGTACTCTGTTTATATTTCTTAAAACACTCATTTATTCTACTCCATCTATCATAGTCTTTTGTGGAGTAAGTTCTCTCCTTCCGATTTTGCATGTGTTTCATGATTTGAACTCAGGCTACCAGAGTGAACAAGTGGCATGCATCTTTAATTGTTGAGACACTGGCCATCCCTGCCTGTCATGGTTCTTTTGAGAAAATGAACAAGAGTCTGGTACAATACTGGAGGTTTCCTAAGGCTGACTTGATGGCCAGGCACATATGTTTCCTACACTGGTGTCTATGGTACCCAGGTCCTTGGTCTTCATGTGAGGCTCTGAGAAGAAGCCTTCTACTTATTGTGGAAAAATCAAAGATAAAGATATAATACGATCTCCTTCAATTTTTCTTCTAGGTCTTTCCATCCCTGTCCTGATAAGTGACCAGAATTTAGATTTCCTCCCACCCCATCTGCCAACCTGGTTAACTGACCAGACAGAAGAGAAGGAGGACACCTAGCTAACTGTGTTCTTAATCACATCACACAAATCAGCTCTCAATCCCACCCCAGCCCACCCTTACACTGTCCAAAGAGCATGTGCAGTGAACAGACTTGTATGTCTACTCTCTTGAGCACATTTGGTCACTTCCTGAAGGAAAGGAGTGGCAGAATTGAAGGCTTTCAGCTTTAGAAATTTTATCTATGGGCTAATTACACACCTTCAAGTCAAATTTTTAAATTGTTAAAAGACTCATTAGCATTAACGCTGTCCCCTTTCCCCAAAATCTTCAGATGAGAGTCCAGAGAGTGTTTTCTAATCTTCGTTTGAAAAAAAAATGTTTGCCGTTATTACATAATTATATACTAATAAACAGTCTTTTTTGTTTGCCATTTTCCACAACAATATACATGCTTTTAAAGGATTGGTCTCTGCCTTAAAATTATGCTAATGTGATAAGAGCAATAACTCAACTGTAGCCTCTAATTTCTGTAAGGGGAAAATATGAAGAGACCCTGGGTGCTACGTTTGTTTTTAGCTAATTATCATGTATTTGCTTTTCCATTAGTCCAATAATTTTTCTATCAATTCAGAATTAAGCAGTAAGACAGTGAATTATATAAAGGCCTGCTTAGCATAACAGACACACCCCATCATTTCCATTCTCTGATTTACAGCTCTTAAAACGTACAAGCAAAAGGCTTTGCATGCCCTTTCATAGTTATATTCCATCATATAGTCACCTCGATAACTTATGCATTCTTTGAAGGTCTACGTCGCAATTAACTCTGGTCTCTCCCAACTCATCATCTCATTATGCAAAAAAGTTTTGAACATAAACTTTATTAACAACTTCAGTTCTAGTTCTTTCTTATCTCTCCACCTTCACTCTGCTTAGTGGTGCCTATTTGTAAGTAAAGGGGGAGGGCAGGCAGAAGGAAGGGACTCTGGAAAATGCTAGTTTAAAAAATTCCACATTGAATTAGTAACACATTTAATAATTGGTCTTTGCACTGCCGGGGAGTACAATAGATACTGCCATATTTCCGTGGGCTGTGACATGAGTCTTCATAGAAATAGAAATGAACTACGAGAATACCTAGTTCACACAACACAGTGTTTTAACTGTATTTAGGAGGAAGAGGCAAGTAAGAATGTTATTGTTTTTGGAGTTTTTTTTTTTTTTGTGAGTGTGTGTGTGTGTGTGAAAATCACAAAATCAAAAGATCAGAGCATATAAACTATCCCCACAGCCTTAGTTATAAGGTCAAGGGATTCCAAATTCTCTTTCTAGGAATCTGGGCGGTGTGTAGAAGAAGGAGGAGGAGAAGTTGTGGAGTTCTTCCTATATAAGAGGCATATCCGCTCAGGAGTGAAATCCTGGCTTACTGTACCTGTTCTAGCAGGAGAAGCTTCTAGAACCTACTCCTAGGTACAGTGTGCCAATGTGGGAGAAGCCTGGTGATGAGCTGACTTACCAACATCGGGGTCCATGGCTTGCACTCTGGTCAGCAGAGCCTTAGTGGCCGTATTCTCGTAGACACATGCAGTGTAGTGGTTGGAAGAAAACACAGGGGGGTTGTCGTTCACATCTTCCAGGAGCAGGAGGACATTGGCGTGGCAGAAGCGGCCACCCCCGTCAGTGGCCCTGGCAATCAGGTTGTATACAGGGACCCTCTCCCGGTCCAACAGGGCCAAGGTTTTTAACTCACCTGTGAAAAGCAATAGAAACATGATTGGTCTAGCTTTTCAAAAATGGTCTTTTCATAAAAAAACAGAAAATCAATTTTATGAAGATTTCTAAATACGAGAAATACCAAGGACATAAGACCTTGGCATTTAGGCATCAGGGAAATATCACAGAATTTTAGATGCAATGGCAAACCAACCGCTTGACCTTCAGATTAATTAATCCTTTTACAAAGCTTCCTGAGGTTCTCTCTTTTGGCAAATGGGGGGAGCCCTCCCAGCTGGATGACTCCAGGTATATAATTGTTCTGGTGTCCATGAACCACAAGCCCAGGAGCACAATATTCTGTTTCTTAAAATGCTGTTTTTATCCCATCTCTTAGAGGAAAATAAAACCATCAAAATTGATTGGCTTAACCAGAAAGTTCTAGAGTGATGATTAACAGTGGTTGTCAGTTTGATAGGACCTACCCAAAATCAATAGGAGGCAAGGCTCCTGGAATATTAAAGATGTATTATCTAAATTAAAGATTCCTGTAATATTCTTGAATAGGCTGGTTGAGGCATAAAAAAACATCTTAAATATGGGAGGCTCCATTCCCTGCGCTGGAATCTCGGTCTGTGTAAATGGAGAGAGTGACCAGAGTGCTGGAATTTGTTTCTCTGTCTCCTGACTGTGGAAGCAATCTGACCAACAAGTTATCCCGGGCTCCTGCCACAGGGGCTCTTCCATCATGATGGACTTTACCCTAGAGCTATGAGCCAAGAAGAACCCTTCCTTCCTTACATTGCTTTTGCCAGGGTTTTTTTCACAGCATCTTGAAAACTAATGTCGGTTCTAGCCCCACAAGCTCAAGCTTGGTACACAAAATAACAGGGTTGTAATGTACTTAGCCCACATTACCATCTCTCTTTCCCACCCCCTTTCTTTCTTCAAACAGTCTCTGCTTCTACTGTCACACCATGTACATATACAGATAGTTGGATCTGATTTTGCACACGAGAGAAAATTTGCAATATTTGTCTTTGTCTTTTCCTCCGTGTTACCCTCTTCTCCACCTCCCCACATCCTCATCTCCTTCCTACTCCAGACTAGTCTCCTTTTTACCTTCATGTCACATATCTATGAATATATATGTCTATTCATAATCTGTGGAAATTATTTTTGTTGTTGCTTAAGTGTCAAAAGAAAATGAGAAATGAAGTGAGAAGCCTGAATAGCTGCTATTTGTGGCAAAGTATGACTTGTGGAACATTGCTACTCTTAAATATCATTGGTGACATTTGCAATAAGTCACATGAGTTATCAGTCAGTTCCTTCTATGGTTTCCTTGATGCATATAGCCAGTTCTCCAACATAGGCCACACTGAGTCGTTTGCCCCTTTTATTCAAAAACTTCCCAGGGGAATTTCAGGACACTCAGACCTTCCATGGTCTGTCTGAGATGCTTCTTCCTTCTCTCTCCTCTGACTTGGAACCTGCAGTGTGTTGCTTCAACTCTTAGAACCTTGCCTCAGTTTCCAATCTCCTTTCCTCAGAGTACCAGCTACTTCTGTGGTAGTCCTGTATGGCTTCCTTTGCATTTCTCCTGGGTAGTCCTCTCACCATGCCTTTCGTTAGTGTGGTTACAGGTTGTCCATCTTCCAATGGGTCCCAGAGAGTTAAGGACTATGTCCATGCTCCCTGGGAGGATCCATGGGAGTGAGCAAGGGGAAGCCAGTGATTTTTGAAGACTTAGCTCACTGGGACAAATACAGCACTGGGAAATATGCAAGCTCTTTATACTTCATTTAAAAATTTCTACTAGATGAACCACCTAATCTACAACACAGGAATAATTTACTGCCATAGAAAATGACTTTTCCACCAGCTCTGGCCTTTAATTCAGGCATCTGACTTTAGTTTACATAACCTTTTACCTTATAATTGTTGTCTGATTATGAAAGGAAATTTGGAGACTCATAGCTTTGCAGAAACTAGGCATGAATGTCTAATAAAAACCAGACAATAGTGCCAATAAGAATCAGAAGGGAACAGAAGAGATTTTACCACAAAGGAACTTTTCTTGCTAAGCATCATGCCTTAGTTTGTATGGTGACCACTTTTGTGATGCTATTCCTCTTCCACTCTTCATGAGCCAGGTCTTAACTCACAGAAGCATGTGCTTACTTAATGATAGTGAATGTAGAGAAGCAGATAGAAGGAAGGAAGGGAGGGAGGGAGAGAAGGAAGGAGGGAGGGAGAGAAGGAGGAAAGGAGGGAGGGAGGGATGAAGGAAGGAAGGAAAAGTGGGAGGAGAGGAAAGTCCCAGCTCTAACTATATCAAGCTCCTGGGTTCCAGAGTGCCCACATCTGTACACATGCTTATTTCATAGAGTCTAGCACAGCAGAACCTCATATCAAGCTTCTAGATGAGTCTACTCATGATGAGACCACACGAGAGGATAAGCTCTGACATGAATAAATAATGACATTTCCCCAAAGAATAAAGCACCTTACCACTTTCTGGATCTAGAAAAAATTCAGTGTTTCCAGATCCATAGAGTGAATATCGTATATCTCCATTGGATCCAATATCCGCATCCTTGGCGCTGACCTTCAGAATGATTTTATTTGATGGAATGTCTTCTGGAAGAGATGCTGAATATGCAACCTGGGCAAAGGTCAGCAACAGTGAGTTAGTCATTACTGCCTGTGGTACAATATCCTCCATCAACAGTGTTACACTAAACTAAGTCATTACTGCCTGTGGTACAAATTTTGTAGCTACCATTTAAGTAGATTTCTTTAAAGTTTCTTTCCTTTGCCTGAGAACATATTTCAGTGTGCAATAAAATTTAGAATATTCATTTCCTTACATTTTCTGCACACAGTCATTTACAAATATTTATTGAGCACTTACTGTATGTAAAGTGAATAGATGATATGCCTGGTAAGAATACAGTGGTGAAGAAAACAGAGAGCATCACTGCACTGTGAGACTTGACACTCTGACACACTGACTCTACATTTTTCTGTTGAGACCAAATGGGCTCTTGGGATTGTTTTCTCCTCTTTGCAGAGTCATGGGCAACACCTGGCCTTAGTATGTGAGATTAAGTCTACATACAACACTTTTCTAAGATACAGAACACAAATATTATCTCTTGGTCCACAGGTTAGGAAACAGATTAACAAACATTTAATTTTGGCAAGAAAAAATGCAATAGCTCTTGGGTTAGCATTGTGCATTTGCACAGCAATGGAAAGGCGACTTCACTGCAGACCTGGGGACCTCACTCAGCAACCGTGCTGTCACTGCCAGCTGTGTAATCTGCTAACAGTCAACTCACCACATAGGGTCCTGTTTTCTTTCGTATGCAGTGATTTAAAGAGAGGCTATGAATTACACAAAAGTTAACTTGGAGGCTCATCATTTCTGTCTAATTGGTGAGTGGCATAGGGCTTGGGTGCATGATCCTGTTGGCTATCTAGGTTCCTTTCATATTTAGGACATCTTATCCCAGACTCTACTTCTTTCCCTCTTATGTTCAATTGAGACAAGAGCAGATGTTAGTCTGGCTTTAGGAAGAAATGTGCAATGGGTTTGAATTTAATTTTAGAGGAATTAAGAGGGGTTTATAAAGCAGTTTTTATCCCAGAAGCTCACCTGATCACATATTGGGCTGTTGTCGTTTACATCACTAACAGTCACTTCCACCATGGCCTGTGTGACAAAGAGTCCATCAGAGGCGGTGATATTGAGGAAGTAAACGTCTTGTTCCTCTCGATCCAGAGGCCTCTTCACATAGACCTTCCACTCACTCTGCACCATGCCCAGGGCAAACCGTCCTCGGGGGTTCCCTCCTGTGGTGGAAACAGAGCTTCTGAGGACTTGCAGTGGACACCCACATGAGAGTCCATATGGGGGTATCCAGGTGTCCCTAACACTGTATCCTCACGCTACTGAGAAGAGCGGAGAGTCCCTTCATTTCTTCTGAAAAAAAGCATGATATTTATATGCTTGTCTTGTATGGAAAGTAAAACAGCAACTTTCCAAGAGAATAAAATCCACTTAGAGAAGCTGGGGGTGATCTTTTGTTTAGTTTCCCTTAAAGATAATCAGATTCAAACTGTGAACCATCAATTGGCTCCTCGGGATGATGCAATTGTCTTTCCACTGGATCTCAAGAGAGGCTGTATTACACTGTAGTTCTTGTTACCAAGACAATTTCATTAGCTGCTGAGTTGATTATACAATCAAGGAAAGGCAGCCAGTGCCGTTTAAGCAATCTTTTAATGAACGCTTTATCATACAGCTGAGGTCTTCTCATGAGGACTGGAGTTTGGGGAGAAAGGTTTTCATCACACAGGACAAACCATTAGTTATTAAATAGTCCTAACATGAGGTCATTTAAGAAACAGCTTAAAGATAAGCATTGTAATTAAATCTAATTGAGGAAAGAAAAGTTGTAAAAATGGAAGGAAAGTAGAAGAGATGGAGTAAAATGGCCCAAACAGATTTCTTTTCCATTTCATGAACCTGCATGGGGACTAAAGCAGCTTGACATGAGGTATGAAGAGGGAAGGAAACTTGACCTCTCCTGTCTAAGGGGGAAATGATGTCAATTCTGACACCCAGGAAGGCTGGGCCAAAGCCGTTAGGAAATAGAGTCCAGAGTGGGGTGGCCATTTATTTGGTATTCAGTAAGTACTTACCCTCTGCTGTTGGCCACTATTCTAGACAGCAGGGATACAGCAGCAGACAAGAAGAGGAAAACTCCCTGCTTCACCAGAAAAGCTCAAGTTATAAAGGGGAAAACTGGGGATAGATGACGTGATCAAGTAGTAAGCTGGGACAGCCCCATTGCCTTGGGTTCCTCTGGGTGTAGCCCAACACCCCACTCTATGGGAATGCTAAAAGACAAACTTTACCAAAAGAATCCATCAGCTAAGCTCTGCTTACTATTCCACATTAATCAACAACATACACTTTGGTTTGGATTGCATGAGCATCTTAGAAGCACCTGTCCCTCCTGCCCCTTCAGTGGGGCTCTGAAGAGTCTGCAGCTGCTCAATTCACAGAGTTCCCTTTCCTCAAACAAGCTGTTTACCATTTGGATGTGAAGCTTGGTATGGTGGTACATGCCTGTAATGCCAACACTGGGAGGCTGAGATGGGAAGGTCATGAGTTCAAAGCTGGAGTGGGTCACATAGTGAGTGAAGAGCAAAACAAACAAATGAATGCACCTAAATTCATCCTTGGATACCATAAACAAAACTATAAGGAAAATATCTATTGCGAACTGTAGGAATGGAACTGGTTCACTTCATAATCAATCTTTTTTATCTTGCTTTTATGAAAAGGCAAGCATAGGGTCCTAGAATTTTTAGCATTATACTGGTTCCAAGGCCTCTCCACTGTAAGAAACCACAGGATAACTGGACCCAAGACATATTAGATGACACATTGTTCCTCCAGGTGAATGGTTCCCTCCTTTCTATAGGATTTTTCTTTCTTTTTTTTTTTTTTTATCATGTGTAGATAATTTGGGTTGTCACAGGACAGTAGTGAGTCTATATACTACTGGAGGGGCTGGGTGTGGCTGTGAAATAACCACAATATATAAACCTACAATATATGAAGAACAGCCTACCTACAAGAGACTTACCCAGCTCCAGGTGTTGGTGGTAGTACTGAGAAACCCTGCCTTGTAAGACTCAGGGTCCTCCCTGTAATATCGCTTTCTGCCACGACTAGCTAGAATTCAATTGTGCTCTAGTCGAGTACTATTTCAGCACACGAGTAAAATTAACCTCTCTATTAAACCCCTTCAATGCAGGCAAGCCCACACCATTCCTTTGTTACATAAAATGATTAATGTTCCTTTGTTAGTCTGAGGCAACATAGCCAACTTGTGCTGCATCAAGAGAAAAGCTTAAATCTAATTAAAATCAGCTGGTGGTTGGCTCTGCTAATAGTATGAGGGGCTTTAAGCTGGGATGCACTCATGACTAGTGAAGCTGATGGGATGGTCCTTTAAATCATCTACTGATACTTCAGAGACTATATAAAAATAATTGAGGCTGGGTATTTAACAATTCTTCCAAGTACGAAAGGGTCCCTCAGAGTGTCTTCCTCCCAAAACTGAATGCAAATAAGTTGAATTCTTGCTTATTTTCTGTCTGCTCTGTGTTTTAACTGCTGAAATACACATTTTTTTTTTATGGAATAAGATGTCAGGTTTCAAAGAAAGCACAAAATACAAAAAAAAGTGTTCTTACATGAGAAATGCCAGCTCCTTGAGAGACACAGAGAACCTCAGGGAAGTGTGGCCATCTCAAGCTTCCAGTGTTTGCTCCAGTACAGACCTTATTTGGCAGTGATTAATTAACTTTTCCACTAACAGACTTAAGCAGAATCAGTGTCCTGAGGGCATCCTAATTAATTCATTTTTCACTTCGAATAATGTGTTTTTTCTAAGGGAAAGCCACCTGACTACAAGTATTGATGGATTATTTAAAATCTTTTGGCATGTGGCTTATGTTTTGGCTCTTAAAGTCTCAGCATCAAGGTGTTGGCTCTAAGGCCCCACATGGTTTTTAGGAAGGGCTTTCCTAATACCACCCACCCTTCCTCTTTGTCCCTGAAAGCTGTTCTGAGCAAGGGCAGACTGTTCACTCTGATGAGAATCCTGCAACCTAGCAGAGCAATGGTGACATTTTTGTGCACTCTTTGTGACCTTATTTGTCTAGCTTGGTTTTTCTGGTGAACAGCAACTTACTATTGGGGAAGACAGGCAGGCTTCAATAGAAACGGAAACAGGGCTGTCAATAGAAATGTTCTTTGATCCTGAGTTATAAATGTATAATTTCTCAGCAGAAGGTCAAACTGGGACTTGTAATTTTCATGTGTGTGTGTGACAACAGTCTTATAACCAGAGGAAAGCTGCACATAAAGCTTAATGGGGCCAGACTATTGTTTTTTTAGCATTGCTAAAAGTTCAGAAGGGGTTTCAAGTTTGAAAACACTTCGTTTTTACTGAAAAGAACTGTCATTTTAATTCCTTCAATTAAAATATTTTACTTCTTTTTTTTAAAACAACAGGAAGTGATATTAAGTTTTGCACTAGCTGCTGTAAGAGGGTTGTGGACTATGGTTGAGTGAAGAACCAACCATAGAAAATCCCCATGGAATTAGATTTGTCACTCAGAACCAGGAAGTTCCACCACTCCCACCCTCATTTCATCCTCCTGCTATTTGTAATTGCCCACCTTCAGTAAGCAGAGCACATGGTAAAGCCAACTGATGGGACTTACCAGTGATGTGGTAGCTCACTTGTCGATTTATGTTGGAGGTATCTTTGTCCAAGGTGCTGAGAACAGCTACCACCTCTCCTGGTGGGTCGCTCTCCTTTACATTTCCTCGGTACACCTCATGAGCAAAGACTGGTGCATTGTCATTTATATCTGTCACCTTGACTGAGACCAGAGCCATGGAAGAAAGAGAGAAAGCCTCTCCCAGGTCAGAAGCCACCACAGAGAAGGAGAAGGCAGGGTCTGTCTCATGGTCCAGGTCCTTCAGTGTACTGATCCATCCTGTGTTGCTGTCAATATCGAATGCTTCCATTACCTTTTCGAGATGGGAATCTGAGTGTAGGGAGTAAGTGACCTGCCCATTGGCTCCCCAGTCCATGTCTATGGCTCTCACCTGGGCAAGCTTCGTGCCGACAGGCATCCCCTCCATTATGATTGTCTCGTAGCTTGATGTTTCAAAGACTGGCTTGTTGTCATTCAGATCCAATACCTTGACATCTACATCCACAGTGAATACGATGTCCACCTTGTCCAGGGGTATAGTAGCTGCTACTTTGAAGTGGAAAGCTGGGCTAACTTCATGGTCAAGGCGCTTGTCCAGCTTGATTGCACCTGTCTCTTGTTCTATGATAAAGACACCCTCTTTGTTATTCTCTGGACGTTCTCCATTAACCATGCTGAACCGAACACTCTGATTGGGCAGAATCCTCAGGGTGTCCACTGTGCTTCCAATGGCTGTATCTTCTGCAATGGTAAAGGAGTACTGTGACTGGGTGAATGAAGGCAGGAATGTTTCAGGGGGCAGGACATGGATGTAGACAGGAATGAGGGAGTGCCTGACTGGGATGCCACCGTCTACTGCCTTCACGAAGAAGGACAGAACTGTATTTTTTAGTTGGTTAAAATTGCCCTTGGTCACCATCCAGCCATTATCAGGATCAATTTCCAAGAGGTCAGCCACTGAGACGGAGGCCTCACTGTAGAGAGAATATGTAATCCTAGAATTTGCTCCATCATCTGGATCCAAAGCTTGAACTTGAGTGACTAAGTGTCCCCTTCCTACGTCAGCCCTGACGCTGGCCCTATACTCCACTGTCATGAACTGAGGGGCATTGTCATTTTCATCCACCACAATCACCCTCACAGTGCAGAATGTCGTTCTCCCACCACCATCCAGGGCCCGCAGATAAATGCTAATGTCTCCTTCCAGCGGGTTTTCGCGGTCTAGTCTTTCTGTTGTGATGATTTGTCCATTGCTGTCTATTAGGAATCGATCCTTGGCAAAGTCATTGATGATGGAGTAGCTGATCTGTCCATATGTTCCTGGATCCCCGTCTGTGGCTGGGACATGAATGACCTTTGTCCCAGAAGCTGCATTCTCTCTTACCTCAGCTACATATGTGCTTTGTGAGAAGGCCGGGCTATACAAGTTTGCTCCAAGCACTCTGATGTGCACCTGAGCAGTGTTTGTAAACAGCCCGTCAGACACAGACACATTGAGACTGTACAGAGGCTCCATGCGCTGCTTCCTGTGGCTAGATAGTGTGAGGACTCCACTCTTGCTGTCCATCAGAAAGCTGGTACGATCATTCCCGGATAAAATGCTGTATTCCAACCGGTCAAAGTCAGAGCTGTCTGCATCTGAGGCTTGCACACAGGTTACAAAATGACCTCTGGGGGCTAATTCACTCACATAGGACTCATAAATGAGCTGATTAAAAACTGGGGGGTTGTCATTGACATCAGAAATATAGATATGAACCAGGACTTCACTGCTCATGGACGGAAAACCATTATCAGTTGCTGTGACTTTCAAGGTGCAGTGTTGCACCAGCTCATGGTCTAGCATCCTTGCTGTCAGGATTAAGCCACTTGAGCTATCAATGTGAAAGTAATCTGTGCTGTTGTAAGTATCCTGGACAATCTGATAATGCACCAGCTTGTTGTTTCCTGAGTCTGCATCTGTTGAGACAAGTTGCAGAACAGGGGTTCCAATGAGAGATGCTTCAGATAGTGTTGTGTTGTAAGTGGGTTGATCAAAAACAGGAGGGTTATCATTGACGTCATCCACCAGCACATCCACAATGACTTCAGCCCTGGCACCTGTAAGAGCATCACTGGCTCGCACCGTCAACTTGTAAACGGATGTGACTTCATAATCCAAAGGACTAATGACTTTCAGGACCCCTGTGTCAAAGTCAATGTTAAACTGTTGGAAGGGATCCCCATCAATGATGAGGTATATGATGCCTTGGCCTTCTGGGCTGGTGGCATTGATACTGAGAATGGGAGTGTTCATTGTGACATCTTCATTGATTGTTGCTGTATAGAAGGGCTTATCAAACACAGGCATTGCTTTGTTAACAATGGTTATGGGAAGTTCCACTGATTTGGATAGAGATGGATTGCCACCATCCTTGGCGAGGATGGTGACTCCATAATCAATGTTGGAGAGGTCTGAGTTGAATGCTTCTTTTAAAATCACATTCCCTGAATTAGGGTTAATTTCAAAGTGGCCATAGTCATCCTGCAAGATGTAGGTCACTTCTCCATTGGCACCTTTATCTTTGTCGATGGCTGTCACCCGGTATATTAGAGTCCCTGGCTCAGCATCGACTTGCACAGCAGCATAGTAAGGGAGGCCCACAAAGACAGGAGAGTTGTCATTTACATCTTCAATGTTAACCCTGACTACCACCCTCGCCACACGCAAATGGTCTAGCTCACGGCTGGCTTCCACCACCAACTCATATAACTCCTGTTCTTCGCGGTCAAAGGGTACTCCTGTGGTCTGAATGACTCCTGAGGTAGATTTTATCTTGAATTTATTTCCTGGGTTTAAGATGCTGTATTTTAAGGGCTCATTAAGGCGGTTTCCAACTGCATTGACAATAGCAACTTTGGTTATATTTGTGCTGTTCTCTGAGATGGAGGTGGAATAAAAACTTTGTGTGAAGTGGAGGCCACTGTCCATGGCTTCTTTGACCATGATAGTGACCATGGCGGTACTGTAGAACTTCCCATCAGATACTTTGACTATCAGCATGTAATGATCTTTGGAGAGATTATTGTCTTTTATGGTGAGCACTCCACTATTTGGGTCCATGAGAAAATGATCCACACCCCCTTCCATGAGGCTGTATGTCAGTTCAGGGGGTACCTCAGAGTCAGGGTCTGTGGCACTCACCTTCAGAACCTCCACACCAACATAGGTGGGGAGAAGTAAGACAGTCTCAAACACAGCCTGAGTGAACACAGGTGGGTTGTCATTCACATCTATCACCTCAATGTTGACTTCAACAGGGCTCTCTGCAGTCAGCTGGGGGCTCCCACTGTCTCTCACATGCACGTGGAAATGGAAATGTGCAATGGCTTCATGGTCTAGACTGGCGATTGTTCTGATGGCCCCTGTGCTGGAGTCCACTGTGAAGAACTTCTTGGCTGTGGACTCCACAATCTGATAAACCAGTAACGCATTTTGGTTACTGTCAGCATCCGTGGCTCGGATCACCAATGGGCTGTTGTCTAGACTGCTGACAATGCTATTGATGGGGGCGGCCTCACTCAGGCTGCCTGAGTATTGAGAGGAGAGAAACACTGGAGGGTTATCATTTTCATCCACAATCTGAATGCTGACGGTGGCATTGGAAGCCATGCCTGCCATGTTAGTAGCCTGGATGATGAGTTGATAGGCAGAGGTCTGCTCATAATCCAGAGCTCTCCGAGTGGTGATGACTCCAGAATATGGATTTATGGTAAAGACTCCATTGATGTTTCCATCTTTGACCTCATAAATGAGGGTTGACTGGCTGATTGCAGAGATCAGGATGACAGAAGTTCCAATATCAACGTTTTCATTTACTTCAGCTTGATAGTCTTTGTGTGTGAACTTGGGGTGGGAGTTATCAGACATGCTGATGGAGACGCGGACAATTGCAGTGGCAGACATTGGTGGAGAGCCTTGGTCCGTGGCTTTAACTGACAGGACAAACTGACCCATGGCTGTCATGTCTGGCTCTTTGGAGATGGTAATGATGCCCAGGACTGGTTCAATCTTAAACGTGTTCCCTGTGTTCCCTAAAACACAGAGATCAATGAGGAAATGAGTTACAAAAGGGTCATTAAAGCCTTCAGTGGAGATTCGGCCTTTCTATTATGGCACTTGCCTACAATTCTGCCAGCAGTGAGCAACTCTTCATATTCTCTCCAAATCATTCTGACAGCAAAAGGAGAGCATTTTTCTATGATATTGAGAAACAACTCAAATAATTCCTAATAAAATTATATCAATTCAGTAGCTTCTCAATCCAGGATAAAATTACTAGCAACAATATAGCACTGTGTACATATTTGAACTGGGAAATAAGAGAACTTGCAGAAAAGTCCCTTCTGCTTGGAATATATGGGGTTTCCTTGTTCCTGAACCCATGAGAAGAGAGATAGCTGGGATTGGCATATATCTTCACTAATACATCTGCCTATGTGTATGTATATATGTCATAACTGTAAATATAGAATGAACCTATATCAGTACTATAATAGTGCTGTATTTTCTATGTTAATCTTTAAAAAAGAGCACTGTAGGAATAGCTTCAGAATACCATCATAGTCACTCGGTTTCAGGTTGTAGCATTATTAGACTCTGGATGTGGAATCCAGGCTACTTTTTCACATGAAAACTGGCTTTCTCCAAAGATGACTTTGGTGAGGTGGGGAATTCTTCCAAGTCATTGCTTGCTTTGCAAGTTTTAAGTATTTCTTCAGGATTTCCCTTTCTCTATTCTTTTGTTTTGTTTATCCAATTCCTATACTGTGTGAGTACACACAGGCACAGATGCAGGTGTAAAAGCAGACATAAGAAATGCACGATTGTTACTCTAATCTGTAGTCATTCTGTGTACTCCACACTAGACAGCTTTCAGGTGAAACCGAAGAGTGATGATCATTGAAACTGTCCTTGAAGCCAAAAACATGGGAGGCACAGCTCCTATGAAATGGAAGCATGGGTGTTGCTATGACATGTCTGTCATGGGAAATAAGAGGGCTTATCGTAGAAACATTTCTGCTCAGTAAGGGTAAGCCCAGCACCTATGTCACAGTGGCACACAGTGGCACACAGCTTTGACCAAAGGATGCTAATAGATCATGCCCATGTTGATCGATGTTAGTGTCCTACCTCACAGCCAGTAGGTGAGTCTTGCCTCACTCTAGGTCAACAGAGTTTTACAGAAGGAGTGAAGCTAAGGCATATTTTCACTCCAGGCCTTCACACCCTTGCTGTCCCATCACTGTGGAGTCACATGATACACCCTTCCAGGGTGCTGTGATCCCATATTAGGTCCAAGTTGGGCCTCTCTGCTCTTTCCCTCTTCAATATATTGACCTTCCGTTGGAATTAGCTATTTGCTTATTCTTCCCTTGTACTCATGAATCTTTGGGAAATTAATGTCTTACTAATTTTCTTGGAATATGTGGCTCCTGGAGACTTTTGGCAGCATGGCTGAAGCTGTGTTGCCCTTACTTATCTGTTACACAACACAGCGGCTGCCACAAACATAGGGCTCAATAATTACTGTAGAGTGACCAATAGGAGAGGCAGGTTACTGCATTTTAGGATCCAGTGTTTCTAACCCTTGTTGCCTTCTATTTTGCTGCATTAGACACAATACTAGCACCAAACATCAAACCTATACAAGACTCAAAGTTCTGCCATCTCCCAACGCCTCCCACTGTGCTCCCAAAGAAAAAAACTTCAGTGTGACTTTAGAGGCCAGGCAAACAATGGGAATTTTATAGCCCACCAGTAAACAGAATAAAATCTGGCTTATCTGAGGCTTGTGAGACAAGTTCAATAAAACCTAACATTTTATACAACCACCCCTCACTTGCTTGTGTTTCCATCACCTGAAAAGGCACTTGTTCAGCTGCTGTGTGAGGGCTCTGCAGGTCCCAAGTCGGGCTGTGTGTGAGGGACAGGCAGACCCGTGGTCTGGCTGTGTGTGTGTGTGTGTCTGTGTGTATGGGGGGGGCGGTGGGGATCAGTCAGGCCAGGGGATTGGGCCTGTGTGTGTGTGAGAGAGAGAGACAGGCAGGTCTAAGGTCAGGCTCTCTCTTTCTCTCTCTCTCTCTCTCTCTCTCTCTCTCTCTCTCTCTCTCTCTCTCTCTGTGTGTGTGTGTGTGTGTGTGTGTGTGTGTATGTGTGTGTAGTCAGGCAGGCCAGGCCAGGCAGGCAGGTTGAGTTTGTGTGGGGGGGTTGGGCTGTGTGTGAGGGACAGGCAGGCCTGTGGTGTGTGTGTTTGGGGCAGGGGTGGTCAGGCAGGCCAGGGGATTGGGCTGTGTGTGTGTGTGAGAGACACACAGGCAGGTCTAAGGTCAGACTGTGTGTGTGTGTGTGTGTGTGTGTGTGTGAAGGACAGGCAGACCTGGGATAAGGTTGTGTGTATATAAGGGACAGACAGATCCAGGGATAGGCTGTGTTTTTAGAAGGGCTGAATGACTATGACAGGTTTGTCATGCACACTATAATTCTCATTAGACTCTTATGCATACAATCAAAGGCTATTTTTGAGATATCTATCATTCCTGGAATTATAATCTTTTGGAGATTCAGGTTTTCTATGTAAAATATGTTTTAAAGAAATAGCTTTTCTTTTGTATTTTAGTCAGTTGTCAAAGAAATGACTGAGCTCCATGCTCCAGTCATGGAGGTCAAAATGTGAGAGAAACAGTTTCCTCAGGGATGTAACTAATATGTTTCTTGAGACCCTAAATATTAGTTTAAAAATCATGTGAAGTCCAAGGAATAAAAGTAAAAAATTTATAAATATAATAAACAGGTAAATGTCTATAAAATGATAAGAATGGTGGAAATAAAGCCTTACATCCAATGTTTACAGTGACATGAGTTAATGTATATAGATGAGAACAAGGAAAGGGAAAGGTAAGATTCGATGGAACCTTAGGAAGAACACTGAGGATGGGCAGACTGGAAATACTTCTTGTGATATCCAATATTCATTTCTTAGTCTCCTTATTTGTAAACTAGAGGGTCAAAGATTACTTATTGCAGTAGTAACAATATTCTGTGGTAACTAAGAAGTAGAAAGCAGTTTCTCAGTAGGTTTAGATCTATGGGAACCCCAACAGTAACACAATGGAAAACTCTGTAGGCACATGGCCATTAATGAGCAATATCTTCTGTGTGGAAGGTAATACTGACCTGTCTAAAATATGGCACCTAATCTAAAAAGTAGTTTTTAGATTATCATTTGATACAGGGGCTTTTATAATGTTATTGGCTTTGCTTTTTTCTCAAATTTCTACTCCTAAACTAGTTTCCTACCATGCTTATTTTAATGTGGCTGTTCACTCAAATGCTCTACATTTAAGAGAAGGGCAGGAAGCTGTCCCCTAGCTGTCATGGAGAGAATGTGCATTTGGCATTGCCCAGCACAGACATGCTGCACCATGCCTGGGGAATGTGAAGCACGGATATTAAAAAATGGCAAAACGGAGGGAGGGACACAGAACAGATAAAGGAGACTCATCATTTTTAGTTTCATGGTCTTATTTTCTTGCTTGGACACTCATCTCTGTCCCCAATGATTTTTAGCTATCCACCTTCAAACCATCTATAAACTGCTCTTCAAATGTTAATATCCTTGGAAAAGCACTAAGATTTAACACACATGCTCTTATTTGTTTATCTGTCTGGTTAAGCAAGCAGTTCAGGTTCCATAGCTACCAACTGCTCAGTTGCTCAGATTGCCTCCAACCTAGGCAAGGTGTTTGTGTTCCTGGTGGGTGTGCCGGAACTCCTGAAGTCTGAAGCCCACTCACTGGTAAGTGAACTCAACTGTGGTTATTTTAGAAAGAGTCCATGAGTTGTTGGTTTCTGGGTCTGAGCCACTGAACTCATTACACACTTCTTTTCTTCATTTCAGAAAACTCCAAGATTGAATTCAAGGAAGGAAGCTCTTCCCTTGCTGCCAATATTGAAATGCTAAGAACTTTATACACACCATTGCACAAATGGGTTGCTGAGTTTATAGGGTGGGCTCTCTGCTGAGGGTGGGATGTCACACTTTATGCTGAGGTCTCTGCAGCTCTCACCTGCTTCTATGGAATATATGAGCTCTGCATTTTCCCCTTTGTCTTTGTCCAGAGCTGTCACTTGCAGAACAACTGATCCCAGAGCAGCTGATTCGAACACCGATGCTTCATACAGTGGACTGGTAAAGTAAGGGCTGTGATCGTTAGCATCCTCCACGTTCACAATGACTCTGGCCAAGTTTCTTCGGTAAGGAAATTCCTGATCTCTGACCTTTAGGCAAAATATAAGAATCGGTAGGACTAAAAGCTTGAATTGCAAAGAACTCACATGGCTTTGTTTGTTGAGAAAACAAAATGAGATAATGCATGCAAAGTGTGTGACCCAGTCTTGCACAGCTACAAAGCACTCAACAAACAGTGGTATTACAGAAGAGAGACAGAAGTGGGGAGGGAAATTGAGAGGGAGAGATTGAGATTGTGAGCCACCTGAGAGCAAGGCAACATCATGTCTATTGTTTCACTCCATGCCTGGCCTGTGATGTAACACCTGGGTACCGCAAGCCCAGGTCTCTCATTTGGTTTCCAAAGTCACTTCTTCCTTGTATTTATATTTAGTCATGGAATGGTAGACAGAGAATCTTCTAAGGGATGGGATTAATAAATACAGTATTGTTACATTCATTCATTCATTCAACTAACATTTACTACTATTTATAATGTCAGGTTCATAGCGTAAGTAGAATGGTTCCCTAATGAACTAGACAGTCTATATCTTCAAGAAGACTGGGATCTTTGAGGGGGTGGTACAAGCAAGTCACAGAAAGGCATAATGTCAAGCAGTTAAATGCCAGCATGGAATATATTTAAGGCCCTCACAGTGAGTAGGAAGAGGAATATAATGTGACACTCAGCTCCCTGGATGAAGTGACAATGAAAGAATGGAAGGAATAACATGATGGTGATGGTGAAGAGTGTATTTTCAGGCAGGCAGAGCCCAGAGCTACTAGAGAACCTTGACCACTAGAAAGATGCTTTCAGTCATAACTTCTAAGTACCCTCAGTGTGATGTTGCCAGACTTTAAAATTTCCCTGAATTGCATAGGGCAGAAGCTTATAAATAATCTATTGTTTATCCATGTGGCTCTATTTCTAGTTGATGTATCGTTAGTTGAATTAATACCCTTGGCTTGTTCAGTTTTACACTGTTTAATTCCAGAGAAATGGGAAGACATTGTAACACATACAAGAGGGTCTATCAAGAAGAAAGGAATTTTCATGACTAGGACATGGGACAAATGAGCAAGTGAGGCTTGGAAGAAGGTGGCTGAAAGCAGTCATTTGTTCTAAGCATCTAACTACATATAAATGATGAATGACAGTGGGTGATCACTGATTTTTGAGTGTGGTAAAGGAGGATGAACAGAAATTACTTGAAAAACAATGAAAATGGGATTATTTACCACTGTGAGGCTTCTGTTGCTAAAATATCATGTAAACATCATCATGGTCAGTGTGCTATGCTGAAATTCTATAGCTTGGTTGTCCATGCCCGAGGATATAACCTAACTCTATTTGGAGATTTTTTTTTTTTTAATGAATTGAACACTAGCCCCAAGAGTATGAGGACTTTATCTCAGTGTTTGTGAGAGTGCTTTTTGTGCAATATGTGCTCAAGAATATCTGTGAATGAATGAATGAATGAATGAATGGCCATAGTGGTGAATCAGGTGGCCTCTGGGAACTGCCCCGTCTGTCTCCTGTCTACTGGTGTCTTAAGTAGAAACTGTAGCTGAGGGCATGACACTCAAGTTGTCTCTTGTCCAAGAAGATTCCAGTGAAGGCAAAGGTTGTTACTATTGTGGATGAGTTGGGAATTTATAATTTTAGGCATCCCAAACTCAATCTGTGCAGATTACATCACAGTCACCCTTCCTGTTCTTCCGGAATATAATGGGGACCTTGAGAGGCAGGGGCTGTGCATGCCAATGTTGTTCTAGGGCTCGTTTCAGGGACAGATTATAGGCCATAAGTGAATCAATGATAATTCTTACTCATCTTATATCCATTGGATAGATTAACAAAAAAACCACACTTTAAACAAAAAGCCACTTCTATATAATTTGGAGGAAGGTAAATGAACTCAAAACCAAGAACTTCAGAAGATTTAATGCATGTTCAGTTCTTTTGGGGTCACCAGTATTACGTGTAGGTCTAACACCAATACATCAGAAATGGGGTCTCTGAATACTTCTAAGGATTGAACTTCTTGTGGGTTGAGCAAAGGACCACCCCGTGAAGGTGAAGAACTTCTTAAGGGGCTTCTTTCAAACTTTCCCACACAATCTCCTGGCTCCGAACAAACCCTTGAGTTGGAAACTTTGGCTGTGGTTTTACTCTCTAACCCATCTGTGAATAGCATTTCCTGAACAGCCAACATCTGCAGAATTTATCTAATACTTGAGGTTGACAAAAACTATGGAGTGACTTTCTAAGAAGAGTAACTTCTTCATTGAAACACAAAAGCAAAATTAATGTACCCTGACAGTACAAAGGCTAGATTTATAGAATTTAAGGGCCCTGGCTTTCTGAAGACTGAGGTATATGCCTTGGCTGGTTAATGGTTCTGTCGGGAAAGCAAAATTGTGAGTCTCGTCCTACCATTATGTTGAGGATGTGCTTGTCCTGGGCCTCATGGTCCAGCCTTTCAGCAGTGTAGAGTACGCCTGTGCTGGGATCCATCCGGAACTTCCTCATGCTCATGGTATCGATGCTACTGTGGATGGTGTAGCTCAGCTTATGCTTCTCATCTCTGTCTGTGGCCTCAATCTGCAGTATTTCTGTATCCGGAAGCACATCCTCAGAAATCGTCACATCGTAATGTGGCTGGGAGAATTCTGGGCCATTATCATTATTATCCAGCACTTTGATAAATACCTGCAGTCCAAAGAAGGCAAGAGTGATAAGGAACCGCAACTCATTCATTGAAAGAGGTCAACTTTTATTTCCTCTCTTTGTATCCTAGCTTCTAGCAGCAATCCCAACATAGAACAAACTCTGCTATAAAAACATTCTGCCAGTAAGTAGTTGGCGGTAACCCATCAGTTCACATTAGCAGCAACATCAATTATGATTGGATCTATAATATCATTAATAATGGAACAGCTGAGGTAGCCATGAGAGGAGATAGTTCCAGAGACTGATATGAGGCACCATGTGAATGATTACAAGGTGGCCTTCATTTGGAGGTTTCTATTGTCTAAAGTCCTATCTGTATACCATTTCTTACTAACATAGCAAGAGTGCAGGGAGGGATTAATCTTCACTGTTGACTTGATCAGGAATCTCCTAGGAGACACACTTCTATATATGCCTGTGAGGGTGTTTCTAGAGGTTTAACAGAGGATGGAAGAGCCATCTTGAATTTTAGTGGCAGCATCCCATGACTAGGGTACCAAATTGAATACAAAGGAAAAGAAAAAGAAGCAAGTTAACTAGTAACTTCAAACTCCTGCTGCGATGCTTTTCTGTCCCAGTGGAATGTATACCTACAACATACAAGGAAAAATAAACCTTTAAGTTGTTTTGCCAGGTATTGCTTTTACAACAATGAAAACAGTAATTAATACAAAGTGAGGAAAGAAATCAAGATTAGACAGGGTGAAGTAAAGAGGGAATGGAGGTGAATTGGATGCAGTTAGAGCTTCTTGGCATCTGTAGTCTCACCCTGTGCTTGTTCTTTGAGAGAAGACTAGCTAAAAACTTGCTCAGATAGCTCCAATATGAAGCTACCATTGTTTCTTCCCGAGGCCCCTTGCTATGGAATCTTCTGGGCAGGTGTAGAGGTGTTACTTGAATCACTCAGCCTTGACAGTGATCAGATCTTGGCTAGTCTGGCTTCTACTGTCTTTCTAGTCATCCCCACTTGCCACCCAGATTGTTGTGAAGCAAATCACAGCTATCCCATCATTTCAGTATGTATTGCTAAGAGCTAAGGACTCTTTTTTTTTCTTTCAAAAAAAGATTTATTTATTTATTATGTTTGCAGTAGTGTTCTGCCCACATGTATGTCTGCACACCAAAAAAGGGCACCAGATCTCATTATAGATGGCTGTGAGCCACCATGTGGTTGCTGGGAACTGAACTCAGGACCGCTGGAAGAGCAGCCAGTGCTTGTAGCCTCTGAACCATCTCTCCAGCCTGAGCTAGAGACTCTTAGAATAAATAAAGACACATGTACAAATACCTACCACAGCGTTATTGTCCCAATCTCAAACAAAACAAAAAATCAAAAACCCTAGCAATTCTTTAATGTTCAATGTACAATCTATGCTAATATTTCTCTGCTGTTAAATATACTGTATGTGTGCATATGTAAACTTCTTTTAATCATAATGTAAAGGTTCAAGCATTGTATTTAACATGTCCTTTCATGCTTTAATCTGCAGAATTTCCCTTTACCTCTTTGTAAATCCCCTTGATTTTCTCCTGATTATTGCTGTGGAAGAGACTGAGATTTTTTTTTATTATTATTTACTTCCCAGTCTGGATTTTGCTTGTAGCATGCCCATGGTTTTTCTCTACATGATCAGCCCTCATATTTGTTATAAATTGGTAATATGGTCTAGGAGGCATGGTGTGATTCAGGTTCAAGTTCCTTTTCAGTTTTACTTACTCTTACAAACTTCTTGAGTGACACATGTACTTCTGAAGATGTAACCTATCTGGTTTTGTCTCTTGTACTATGATGTTAGCACTCATTAGTGATCATTAAGGACTAATCTATTTATAAAATGTTTAGTGTTCTGCAGCTGACCTGAACATCAGGGAGCTCTTGCTCCCCAGACTGATAGCTAGAATACCAGCATGGGACTGATCCAGACACCAGGAACATGGGTTTCAGTGAGGAAACCTCGGAAATTTATGGGGCCTCCTGTAGTTGTTCAGTACTTATCCCTAGCATAGGTGTGGACTTTGGGAGCCCATTCCACATAGAGGAATACTCTCTGAGCCAAGACACACAGGGGGTGGGGTGGGCCTAGGCCCTATCTCAAAGGATCCGATAGACTCTGATAACACCCTATGGAAGGCCTCACCATCCAGGGGGAGCAGAAAGGATATGTGATAGGTGGGGTTTTAGTAGGGGGGAGGGGGAAGGGGAGGAGGGGAGGGAGAGGGAACTGGGATTGTCATGTAAAACAATCTTGTTTCTAACTCAAATAAAAAAAATCTGCAGAAAAAAGAAAAAAATGCTTAGTGTTCTGATTCTATGATCCCTCTCTCGATTGTTATCTGGGAAAGGTCTGTAAAATAAATTTCTCAGATCTTTGATTACTATTTGCTCATCATGTAGAGGAAAGACGGGCTAGTCACTGATTCTTTCCTTAGTACAAAATAAGCTGTTACTTTCCTAACTCCACTGAGAGTGGGCAACGCTGAATGTTTTTAAGTGTAATTATGATCTATCAAGCTTTGGTCCGCATTCCTGTATTATTTAAGGTTTCTGTTTTTGTGATAAAGATCATGACCAAAAGCAACTTATCTTACATTTCTATATCACAGTCTATCATCAAAGGAAGTCAGTGGAGGAACTCTAGGCAAGAACCCGGAGGCAGTGATTAAAGCAGGGGTAAAGGAGGGACACTTACTCAGCCTGATTTCTTGTACACCTCAGGATCATCTTCCCTGAAGTAACATCGCCCACAGTGGGTGGGCCCTCTCACACCAATAATTAATCAAGAAAATGCCAGACATATAGGTCTGGCATATAGGTCAATCTTATGGCAGCATTTTATCAATTGTGAGTCCCTTTTCCCAAATAACTTTGGCTTTTGGCAAGTTTATATAATACTAACCAACAAACTTTCTTTTTCTTTAATATTTTTGTTAACTCCTTGAGAATTTCCTTTAAGGTATTTCGACCATATCCCCCCTCCAGTCTCCCTGAGACCTCCTAGGTCCACTTCCTACCTTCTCACTCTAGAATGGCATGCTTCCATGCCTCTTAACAAAGCACTCACTGAGTTCAACTTGTGCTTCATAAACTCACATGGGTGGGGTAATCCACTGGAGTATGGTTGGCTACCAGTGGCCACACCCTTAAATAAACTGACTCTCCCTCCCCCAGATGTCATTAACTGTTACAGTTCTTCTGTTAAGGTAGGATCTTATGTCCTGCTCTCCTTTTCATGCTGGAATGCTGACTGGCTTGATCTTGTCCAGGTCTTGTGCAGGTGACAACACCAGCTATGAGATCATGAGTGCCAACAGTCCTGTCATGCCCAGAAGATACGGTTTCACTCTAGTCCTACCCAACTTCTATCTCTATCCATCTTTCAGCCTCCTCTTCATGATATTCTCTGAACACTGACCAAGGTAGGGAGTGTGTCATTTGTGGCTGACCACTATACTAACACTCAGCACAATAATTTTAGTAGGATTTCTAGCATGATCAGAGGAAAAAATTGTCCTTGGGTACCTTGGCTAGTTTGATCATATTTGGCTGCAGTATTCATATTTACTGCAATGTGCATAGTCTTTCCTTGGCCAGTAGGATTGTCTTCAGGTTGGCATTCGAGTTTTTCTAACACAGTCCTGGTATTTTCTGAATTTTTCCCCTTTCTTCTTTTCTCCCTCCCTCTCTTCTTTGATTGATTGATTTTGATTGTGAGGAACCGAACCTAGGACCTTGCTGTGCTAGGTAAGCACTTTGCTACTAAACTACATTCCCAGACAGCTCCCTTGCTTTCTGATAATTGCAACAACTGGTATTATTTTTAGGATTGTCTTGAACATTTTCTCTTCTATTCTTGAATTATCCATTGCTCCAAAAATCTTTGGTATCTCCTTTTCTTTCTTTTGTTGGAAATAATATTTAGAGATTACAATCTAGTCCTAGAGATTCTTGTTAGTGGATTGTCTTAAATTTTGCTTTCATCTACTGGACAAAATTAGGAGAAAATTAAAAAAATCATGAGTTCAAAAATATGTTTCCAATTTTAGTGATTTTACTTGGTGTCATTGTTTCTGCATTTGTTTTTCCTTCCTCTGATACTGACATTATTTATGTCCAGTGACAAGATCGTAATTCGTCATTGCTTTGTTTGAAATATGAATCCAAAGGACTCAGAATAATAAAGCCTGCATTTCTATTACAGTTACTCAAAACAAGTTGATACTGTTTTTTGGCTCGCTTGTTCTTGAAGAATCTCCGAGGAGGAACTCAAAGTTGAATTAGATGACTAACATCCATCACCGTAATTCTCCTCCAGACCTGGATTCACATGTAAGGTAATCTGCTTCCACTTATTTCCATCCCTTAGAACTTGTTTTAAAGGATAGATAATGATTCATTAGCTGAATCAATAGGGAGTATCCAGGAGTTACTTTAAAGCATTGCCTCTTTGAACACAGGAAGCCCTGGGACTTTATTGTGGACCTGGACATGTACACAGAAGATGGCATAGGGTGCCTAAAGAGATTATCCTTTCGTATGCCCAGTTTAAAATCACTGTGAAAGAAGAAAATATGTCAATTATGTTTGGGTGCAGGTTTAAGCCACACACTTGCTTTTTCAACATTTAAATTTTGTTTTGTTTTTTGTCTTTTTAAAATCATACCAAAAGTGTATTTGGAGAAGTTTAGGTTCTCAGGTCATTAAAAAAGGCATAAAAGTAAGGGGAGAATTGTTGGGAAGAGGGGATGCAGAGGGACTGGGGAAGTAATCAGAGAGGGGGTGGGGTGGATACGATCAAAATCTATTTATTGGACCGTTGAGGAAAAAAATTAAACAATTTAAGAAGTTTGGCTTCACTGCTTCCTCCTTCTCTCCTATAGATAATTTTTTATTAAAAACAGATGGGCTCTCATCTGTTTTGTCAATATAGCATGCCATATACATTTTCCCTACCACACTATTGCACTCTGTATTAACATTAGAGATTACAATGAATATAAAATGTATATTGTTCCCAACTGGGCTAAGAGTCACTTCAAAAATGTCTGGAGACAGTTTTTGTTTTCACAACTGAAAGGAGGGATGCTGGGGCATCTAGTGGATATCAGATAGAGCTACTAGCTGCCCATGGCCCCAGGCAGTGTTGAGAACCCTGCTTGATATCCTGAAGAGAAATTCACAGTCATACAGAAATAAATGCTCCCCAGTGAACACCACGATCAGCTCAGTCATCTGTTGCAGACTCATTAAGATTTTTCTATTATTTGTTCTTAGAATATGTAAAGAAAATAAACGTGCCTATGTCTCTTAATAATTTCTCTGGCATATGGTTGTGTTCTAGCATTAGAGTAGTTTGATGGAAGGATAAGTGTTTCTATGGTTTGTGAAATATTTTTCTGTTCCCCTCTTCCAAGCCTTTATCAATGTGCATCCCTACAACGATGTGTAAGAATGACTTTCTCCGGATCCTTGTTGACAGAGTTTGTGGGAAGACTTGGAGCCTTTGCCAGACTGCTAGATGAGAAGTGGTACCCACAACAGTGCTGTTTTCATTTGCATGTTCCCATTATAAGCAAGGCTACACAATGACTTGTACTCTTCAGAGCCCTTTGCATTTCTGTTTCTGTTAAACTGCTTATGCCAGTTTATTCTTCTGTGGGCTAGAAAGTTTAGTTTCTTTTTTTACTTTTGGAAACTGGGTGATATAAATGACAAGGTTGTGTTAAATTCTGCCATGGACTATTCTGGGTGCACATTTCTTTGGCTGCCTTGAAGAAGGAAATGCATCCAGGGTTTCCTCTATTGTTTTTGGGTGGCGAATCATTCTGGAATATTTTCCACATCTCCATGATATAGAAGAATACATGTAATTTTTACAGGTGGCATTTTATGTTTTTCTTTTCTTTTGCTTTCCTCTTTGGTGCATTTGGAATTTATTTTCTGGAATATTAGGTAAGGACAAGATCTAGTTTAATTTTTACCTACATGGCTCTGCATTTCTTTCTATGTGACATTTTTAGGGTTGTATGTGAAATTAGAGGTAGTCTTACATTTTTCTTCTGACTCAAGGTGCTTTATTTCACCTGGTTGCCTGTGTCTTACAACACAGTTTTACATGGCATTGGGTGTGGTGCCTCTTCTTCTTCTCTTACTCCTAACTAATGACTTTTCTATTTCATAGTATGTTAGCATGGTGAATGCATTCTAGAAAATCATTGACTTTTTTCAAATAAATATATCCAGACACACACCTATTTACAGTGGTTGAGATGTACTTTGCTGAGTGGGATGGTAGCCATTTCATCACAGTTGTGGCACCACGATTTTCACTTAGAAGAGATACTAACAGGGGCAGGCTTTGTCCCCTAGTTTGTTCTTGCAAAAAAGATTGAGAAGTGTGCCAAGAGACTTTTCGGTATTGTTTTTATCTTTAATGTATTTGCAAAACCATATTGTATTCTTTGAATGCCAATTATTTAAAAAGTTCAAGTAACTTAGTCAAGATGCTAAAATATTTGTTTTCAGAGTGGCAGTTACATCAACAGATGTGAAAGGCCTTCTGGCCAGCAAGCTGCCCTGACCTTCATGAAGTTTCAAAGCTGATGTGATCTTGAAATGCTTGCCTCTTTCTGCTTGCTTTGTCCTGAGCCTAATCTACAGTCAGAACAAGTGTTCCTCTGTAAAAGACTTCCTTCTCCTCATTTGCTTTTTATTTCCCACAGTTGGGGCCATTTGTGAGCTCCTGAACTAACAAAGCAAAGTAACTCTCAAAGATGTTGTGTTCAAAATGGTAATTGAAAAGCTTACAAAAGCACAAAGGACTCAAGGCTGGAGGAAACCCAGGCATGGGATGTATCTCCAGGGCTGGCTTCAACACTGCCCCCCACAAAACACATTGCATTACAAGGCTCCTCTAAGCTAAGTCTGGGTAGGTGCCAAAGCCCTGCTTTTGCAGAGGTTCGTGGCAGAACAGTCCATGGGGGTGAATTGTTGGGCAAGACCAATTAAGTCCTAAATTACTGAGATTCTGTTCTGCCTCTGTTTGCATTTCTAAGCCATATTTAAAATATCTTTTCCAGGGGAGATACTTCTTGCATTCTTCTCAAATGTGTGAATTTTATTTTGGAATGTATGAATTGAAAACTTATATCACAGTTACTTCCTGTGTAGAAATATGCATCACATTGGCTCCTTAGACTCTATTATACCTGGTTCCCCAATGCAGAAAAATGTTACAAGATGTGCCCAGAGTAACAAGAACAAGGTCTGATTCAAATCTAGCTTCTTCAGAGCCATCTCTGTATTCATTCATAATTACTCTCACGTGGCTTAGGTTACATATCCATTAAGAATGATTTACATCATGTATATGTCAACAAATGTGTAAATGTCAGTCACTTTGTTTGTTATAAAGAGACACTATCACACAAAATGGATAACTGGAATAGTCATTCTCAATTCAGGAATAACAATGAAAGATGTTTTGAGTAGAAAGTTTCCTGCTACCTTGAAAATTGTAATCTATTTTCAAAATTTGATTTTCTCATAAGGAGCCAGGCACAGATCTATTATATATAGTTACATTTTATCATTCTTTGTTTCTTTTCTTTAACAGGAAGTCTTACTGGTATTTTATCACTATGCTGTGGGGTTGCTTCAGTTGTTCCTTAATCTAACTAAATGCCAAAGGAAAGTTTGGGCCAGTGCTATTTTCACTTGTTAGAGGCAAATGACACTGAAGTGGATGTAAGAGAACTCTTGGTAGGAGGAGAGCTATCCTGGAAATGTCCTGAGCTAACAAACATGTGTAGGAAAAAAATCATCCCTTTTCCACCTGTGGAAGCATATGTGGACAGAGAAAGGGATCAAGACAGAAGACACATTTTCACAGTCACATCTGTTCTAAGTGAACAGGGCAGTGAGGGACTCCAAGCAGTCTCAATGATGGGATCCACAGGGTGTGGTTCAAGTCTAAGTTTGAGAATCTGGTCATAGCTCCTCCTCACTCCCATTCCACTCAGTGCAGGCCCTGCTCAAGTAACCAAGTAACCGCCCATGTAGAGCTTGAGAATTTTGGAGGATATGGAAGGAGAAGTTTAATGTCAAGCTTGGTTTTAGAACCGCAATTATGAGCTTGCTCTTCTAGTTTTACAAACCCAAAGCATGCCCTGAATAAGAAAAGGATATTACAAACCACATATCCCAAGTCAAGTCCCTGAAGCAAATCAACATCGCTTTTAGATTATTATTTGGCCAGGACTATCTCTGTTTTCCTTCACGTATAACAATAAAGGTCACTCACATAATTTATAGCTATCAGGTATGTTGTTCCAGTTTTGAGTTGAGTATTAGATTGTATTAATAAAGGCTGTATGTATTCAGCATGTGATAGCTCCAATAACCTTCTCATCTTTTTTTCTTCATACAACAGTCTGTGAAGCACTTAGGATTATTTCGCAGTGAAGAAGACTGAGCCTTAGACAGAGCAAGATGCCTTCCATGGGAATACACATAGGTCAAGTGTCAACTTGGACTTGTGCCAAAACATTTTCACTATACAAGATGCTTTCCCTACTGGATGAAGTTGTATATTTTGAAGATATAAGTGTGTAAAGTAATATTTCCTGAATAACACGTGATTTTTCAAAGGAAGAAGTGGGCTTGTGTCTCTTTCCTGTGAACCTAGACGGCCACTTAGCTAGTCTGAGCCTCGATTTCTTCATGGAAAAGAATGCTGATAACTCCTGATTCAACTTTTCCAGGGTTACTGGGAAATGGACATTCCTAATGAGAATTTTTGAGTCTCACTATGCAAACATCAAGTATTATATATTTGTAAACTTTCTTGTCCAGTGAGCCATGTTCTACATTTGTTTACATTTTTTAAGAAGATGCAATAACTCTGACTGATTTGGCAGATGTATAGAGAGTATTAATAGTCATCAAGGATCATCCTGGGTAACATGTACTTGGGGTTGGAGCTGTGCTAAGAGGAGGCTGGACCTTTACATAGCTAGGAGACAGTCTGAAGGTTGCAGGTATCGTGTTTCCCAGGAGACCAACTTAAAAAGGTGTTCGTCTTGTAACTCCTGCCTTAGAACAGACTCAAAGACTTAAGGCTGTCTTTGACAGTTGGCACAGTGTAGTGGATGAAACTGCAGGCTCTAGTATCTGCCTGTGTGAGACTGAGTTCAGGCTCTCCTAAAACTACTTGATCTTGCTTTGGGCCTTTTTTTCTACATAGGAAAATGGAAATGACAGCAGGTGATGAGTTTCATATTTCTGCCATAAAAAGTCATTACCAAATTAGATGTTTAACGTAACACTGGATATTATTATTATCTCATAGTTCTGAATATTGAAATAAAGGCTAAACTTAAGGGACTGATATAGATGCATTCCTTTTTGAATGTTCTCCCTTTTCGTTCAGGGTCAATATAGTGCCTTATGGTTAAGGGACTGAGGTCCTGGTTTCCTTGCTGGCTCCCCAACATCTTGAGGCCACCTGTATACTCAGATTGTCTCAGATCTTCTTGCACTGTTTTTTGCCTTCTCCCTTTTTGACCTTTCTGATTCTAGCTGGAAAAAGTTGGCAGTCAAGTCTCTGGTAGTAGATAGGTCTTTCCTGGAGACCCTTGCCCTTAATTATATCTCTTAAGTCCCTTCTGGCATGTAATACAATACTTCAAGATTTGAAAGTGGACATCCAGAGTGTGGACAGTTTTTGGGGAAAGGCAGGGTATACTGATTCTGCCTATAGTGAGTATTTTTAGTACCTGCTTTATAAAGTTATTGTGAAAATTGAGGGACCTACCCATCTTTAGCTAGTGAAAGCCAATTTAAGTAGACTCTGGTCCTCTTTAAACATGACTTTAGTCTTTAGTAGGATAATATGACTAATGTTCTTGCCCTAACAGGGTGTTAGCTGTCTGTATTAAAGCATCTTGGCTCCTTTCTAATGCAAATGGCCATTATCTTGTCTGGGAAGCAGGGCTGGGATCCACTTAAACTCCTGTAATTCTGTTTATGTTGGGGTAGATGGCAACTCCTTGTTAGTGTTTCATTTGGTCCATTCCCTAGATACTCCCCAATCCTGCTGCTTGCAACTACCACAGCTCCTTGTGATTCTCCATCTTTACTTGAAGTAGAGACACCTTCGCACTTTTGACTTCCTTGCTCATCTCCGGGCTTCTACAATAACATGGGGATCACTTCTGTATTGTGTTGTAATATAAAAGTTGCAAACATATACTTCTCCACATCCCACACCATCCCATGCAGAAGTCTTTGTCCACCTCATCAGGTGGCTGCTGCCCATGTGGCGGTGCTTTGCTTTCAAAACTTCTGTTTTGTTCTTTGAAAGCTTTGTAATGGGAAATGCACGGGCCCCTTTGCAGTCTGCATTCAGCTTAGGCAACCCTCAGAAAGAAAGAGATATTTATATAGCATCAGATTTTGTAGCTCGGAGGCCCAAGAATCCTGTGAGAGTCGGAAGAACAGGACCAGACTGAAGATGAAGTGAGGGTTTCATGTTGACACTGAATCCCTGAGGCTTGGATTTATTTGATATTTTTGAAGTAAAATTCAACACATTGTTTACAGCTGGTGAGATGCCCATGTCCTACCATGTTTTATGAGTTCATGTGAACAAAGGAGAAAAAAGTCCCCCAAGGAGTTCTGAACAGGTGGCTTGTGAACTATGCGACATTAATCCAGTTACATGGAGAAAGGTATCTATTTGGTGATAGAATCATTGCGTTGTCTAAGGTCATGGATTTGAGCATATTTTAGCAGTTTCTAAAAGAAGTCTTGAATGCTCTGATTATCTCCCAAACATCCTGTCATTCAAATATACCTGACATGGTGCAGGGAACTGTTTCTGCTGCCATGTCCAGGGAAGCCTGGGTAAAAGCAGATAGGTCCAACGTGCCTGTGGCCTTCTGATGGCAACAGTCTTGATGAGGACACAGTGCACAGTTTGGAAACTGAGTGCTTATTCCTCAAGGGCATGGTTCTTGAGAACAGCATGACTTGGGTATTTTTGACAAGAAAAATCTCATGGTGCCCTTTATTAACCTCTTTAATTTACTCTTGCTAAGGGGATCTCCAAGTTCACCCCAATTCTCAGACTGCTTAAGACTGCTTAGACTGTGTCAAGTCTAAATGTATATAAGCTTGGAAAAGCATGGTCTCAGATAAGTACTCATTCAAAGGTCTCACTCAAAAACTTGCAATTCCATATTATTTTAATGAGTGCATATTAGACTTTTGGCCTTAAAACTGCATTACTAGCTTAGCGTGGTGGAGTGTACCTACTGTAACATGAGGCAGAAGAATTGCTTGGGATTAGGAGTTTGAGACCAATGTGGGCAATACAGTGAGGCCCTGTCTCAAACAACAATCAAAACTATACCACCACAACCTTAAGCACCACAGTTCATTGCATATGGCATGGACTAAAGAAATATTTATGAAATAAATGGTACTAAATTGTTTCTCATCTCATCCTCTTGGAGTACTAAATGTCTTCTTGCTAACTTTTTCATTGCCATGGTTAACATGAATGGTTTGTGGCTCAGAGATCAGGTATACCTTCTTCTAGATAAACCCTACTGGATGTGTAGAATCTATCTGTTCATTCATTCTGAAAATATTTAATGAATTATACATTCTAGATACACTGAACACTGATTAATTCAACTGGTTAAAAAACCCAGAGGAAAAGGCTGGAAATGAATAGTATCCATGCTTATTTGTATTTTACCAGAATATGTCTTGGATTTTTAATTAGCACAGAAGAGCTGGGGTTGGTTATGATAAGAAACCACTAATTTAAAAAAATCTAATTTAAGTCTCATTTAAAATGAATTAGCACCAACAACATAGCAATACTGCACATGGATTGTTTGGCATTGGTCTTCTAGCATACTCTTCTACTGCTCAGTTCCCATGGAATCTCAGCCAGGGAGCCTCATTTACGTGTTTAGATTTGAGTTTCAAAAAATGCCAAGGAGTGGTGAGGTTTTAGATAGGAAAAATATATAATTTGTTGTCCCAATTGGGTCAATTATCAGACAATATGAGGTGCTGTTAATACATATTCTGTTTAACAGGTCTAAGAGAGACTCTCTAAGGTAAAAAGGGTCCTGTGGTCACCCAATAAGCAGGAAGGGACCAAAGTGAGAATCGGGAACAGTCACACACTGGCTGTCTGTATGTGAGTAATTTCCATTTATAGTTTTATTTAAATGGAAAGTAAATGGTCACTTGAAATGAACTCCATTGTTCCCTTCAACTGTTACTTTTTTTTTTTTTTGCAGCTTCAGACCAAGAGACAGTTGACTGGACAAGTATATGAAATATCCCTCCTGCTTTCAAATTTCATGGTTATAAAAGTGTAAATCATATTTAAAATAAACCATCACTTTCTGGCATCTGGTTTGGCAAAACTTTTTTTACTCACTACCTAAATGTGTTGAGAAGAATTCTGAATATCCATCTGGGTTCAGCAGAGAACAGGGCCCAGAACAATCACTCGTGTCTGCTGGGGTTGTTCGAACAACAGAAGAAGCAGGGAGGAGAGTGGAGTTGCAGTGTACACCATACGGGGCTGGGTTTATGGTGCTGAATAACAAAGCAAAACCCTTATATTTAAGGTAAATCCACTGTGTTGAGAGCTAGCATTGTGTTAATCTCACTTGGGAAGAAGTTCAGAGGTGTTCTGAGTCAGGCAATAAGACAAGAGTTTTCTTCTAACTCTCAATGTCTTTTATAGGCACTCAATGAGCAGAGCAGAATGTTTCCCAGCTGCATGAACATTCACAGGAACTCTGGAGCTGGATTCCAGCTATAAGAGCTTTGGACCTCTCTCACCATGCTCCATAACGGAGTGTACAATGTGCAGCTGGGATAGAGAATCCCTAACCCAAAGATTATAGTGGATACCCAGGCCTCAATCTGGTCTTTTATTGAGGCTGTTTGACTTGGCTATGTAACTTTCACCTCAGCATATAACTGAACATGGACTCTTAGATATCTCTAGCTTTACATTTAATTGACTCAAGGGATGAGGAATGGAAGAATCTCACATTGGGCTGACATTGACAACATCAATGGGCTCTTTGCAAGTTGACTGTTGTCAGAGATAAACCTATAGTAAATGACCAGGAAACAAATGCACATCACTCTTCCATGAGTAAACAACCATAGTCATTTTGAAAGAGGAGACAAATAATTCTACATCACCAGTGGAATCCTTTGTCTCAGTTGTTCACTAAAACAATTTTCTGAATAATAAAAAATCCATGGACAATTTTTTTTTAACTTGGTGCATCTATCTTTGCATTGCTTCCATTTCTCTTTAGCAGACCTTTGCACATTCTTGCTAGTCAGTAACTTAACTTCTTACCTGAGTGACAGCAACATTTGTTCCATCGGTGACTTCCACGCTCATGTTGTAGACTGACCTTTGCTCTGCATCCAATGGTTTTGCAATGACAATTGTCCCAACACCCTTCTCTGCATCAAAAGAGCTGTCAAAATTCCCCCCTGATGATTTCACAGAAACAACATGAAATTAGCACATATGAGAAGGTATTAAGTGTATGGAGGCATATATCTTTACAGGGCACTTTTATGTAGATATATTTTCCATCAGGCATCACTATGGCTCAATTTCATAAATCTTAAATGGGACCTTACTATTTCTAACTTCATTCGTATTTCAAAAGCCACCCTCTATAAGCATAACAAATGACACAAAAAACAATGTACTGTAAATAAAAACCTCAGCAGTAATGCTAACGTGATGGAGCATAAACTGACTCCATAAAACACTCAGAAGGCTAGCAGCACTTTAACCCCTCTCAGCTACCATGCAGGGAACATGGGGGAACACTTTAACTTTAAGTAGAATATATTCTAAGTAAAAACTATTCCAATTACAAAGAACACAAGTGATTTGATACTTTTAGGTCTATTCTAGGATTGTTGGTAAACATTTGGCTACTAGAATTCAGAGTCCCTCAATTAAATGTCAGAAATAAAACTATGAATATAGAAAGACAAGAATTTTTTTAATGAATTTCATATGAAAAAGAGTCTTTCTGAACATTGGGATATCCAGAGAAATGTTTTGGTATCTTGGCAGTGTAAATTAATTTTCTCCCAAGTGGCTGATGATTTCACAGAAACAACATGAAATCATCAGATCTGAGAGGTTCCACACGGATATTCTATTGCTGATATAACACGAGTGAACTTATAAGGCAATTTACACAAAGGTTTAGAAAAAAATTTCCTTTTGTCCTTTTGGCTTGAATGACATACTTAGGATAGCATTAGAATTGGGACCATTTTATCTCTGGACAGAAGTGTCACTTATAACTTTCCCAAAATAGGGACCTTTTTAAAGGAGAGAAAAGATAACGTTGTCTAAGTGTTGGAACAATTTTAATTAAATGTCAGTATATGTTCACCAGTACTATTTATGTTTGTCGGAAACTGCATGTGTGAAATGCTTTTGATTTCAGATGGTAATTTTATTTAACTTTAGTATGTAGGGCAATGTATTTATTGAGTTTCATATTTTAGAAAAGAGAAGCTTGGCTTTACTTATTTCCTACAGTCTTTGAATTTTTTTCTGGTCATTTAACAACACATTTTCATGATATTACAATATTAAGTAGGCAGATGAGTGAAGGGGATGAAGAGTCATAGCCAAATTTACAGAAATTTGTCCCTCAGTGACAAAAATAAGTAATATGGCTTACTTTCTAAAAATGTAGTCATGTATATTCCAAGTACCAACTGCTTACAGCTACCATGTTCACATAGGATTATTTAATTACTGGAGAGAACATAATTGCCTTTGACATTTAATTAAAGCTGTGGAGATACAGAGGTACCAGAGAATTGCTTAGAGATGATGTATGCTCTCAAAAATCACATCTAAAAGAGAATCATCTTCCAATTACTGTCTTTAATTGATTTACTGAGAAGCACTAGATGCTAACTCCAAAGAAGAGTTTTGAGGGCTCAGAAGAAGAGGACTGCTGGTTTTAGAGAGTGGTTTCTTGTTGCAGCCAATACTACCTGGAGGAACACATGGACTAAAACAGAAAGCACCAGCCATCTTAAGTAGCAGGCAGATCATTTATCTCCAAGAGGTAACAACAACCTCCAAAGCATGAGAGAGAAAGACAAGGATGCAACTTCAAGTTGCTCCTGGAGGGTATTAACTCATGGACCCAACCACAGCTCCATCAATGTTAGATGCCACCCCCACACCTGCCCCTGTGCTGTTTACTTTCCTAAATATGAAGATTGAGAGTTTTGTCTTAAATTGTTGTTGGTTTGGGGGAATAGTGTTCATCCTTCTGTGTCAGTTATTCAGGAAAGGCAAACATTTGTGGATCAAATGAATATAATTGTGCAAATTACTGTCTCTAGCTGAAAGATGAATGAAAATGAAGCTTAGAGGAAACACAGGCAGAGTTTTTCCAATTTCAGTTCTTGCTCTCACTAATTGTGATCTTTCAGAGTTTGTGTGCAAAATACACAGTCAACCTACCTGTATAGTTTATAGTGTATAGAGAGTATTTATACAAATGTAGATTATATGCTTTTTAAAAATAATTTTTGCTCTTGTTAATATTTTCTGTAACTTTTGCAAATTGGTTTTTACAATCCTCTCTTTTCTTCTTTGCATGTATATGCCATGTTTGTATTTGTTTCTTTTATTAGTCTTTGTGGTTTAAGTACTCCTGGTAAGAAACTTTTAATGTCATCAAAGAGATAGATCATTAGCGTCCTTGGTACATTTAGTCATTCACTAATGTGACCAGCATGCTATAATACTCATTTCTAGGACATTTGCTACTAGTTAAGCCAAGATTTCATTTAAATCAAATTCTTCCCAAGTTTCCAAATGAATTTCTGACAAGGGACATAGAACCTAGACCAACAGTTCACCATCAACCCACATATAGTTTAATAACCTACACTTAGGCATCCGTTTCATAAGCGACTCCGGGCCTTTCCCCCAGGTCTTGTTTCAGGCTCCCATTTAGCCTGAAAGGTGATTTCAATTTTGTGGGAAAACAATTCCGAATGGTCTGGGGGAGGCTATCAATCAAATCCAAGGAGTCTGTCTTCACTAGCAGCATTCAGTTTAAACAAGATGTGCTTCCTCAGAGCCAGTAACAGAACATGCAAAAGCCAGAGTGTGTTGGATGCAACAGCATGAGGCCAAATAAAAAGTGGGCAGAAAAGGACATTGCAGAGCTGGCCCGAGTCCCAACAGAGTGGGGTTCAGAAATGTCACAGCCTGTGCATTGCTACGGGGGTGGGGGGGGAGGGCTTGCGGCAGAGGGAGTTAAAAGCGAGGTTGTGAACAGCCCACATGACAATAATTCTTTCAGGGACATTTCTCTTGGACCATTTTTGGTCAAGACAGGTGTCATAGAGTAAAGAAGAGCAGAAGAGGCAACTGGATTTCTGTTATAATATTACAAAATTTAATGGATCGAGGAGGAGGTCCGGAAAAGACTCTAGAAATAGGACATGAATAAAAACACTTGCAGCCAGCATCTAGTGCTCAGTTCACTGGGGTATAACTGAGTTGAGCTTGTCTGTAAAGGTGTGTATCCCATTTGTGATTGAAGATTTGTGGTTGACATCATGTCTCCATCTCCAAAGGTTGGGTACAACTGACAGAGGAGAAAACTTCTGCTGGTGCTGTCTCTGCACAGAGACTTGGTGATAAAAATGGCACAGCTTCCAGGTTCTTCCTCTAGAAAATAACTCCACTCTAGCCTGTGTAACTATAAAAATACCAGCCCAAATCTAGTAGTTACCCAGGGCGGGGTGTGTGGGGGAGTGGCTGAGAAGCTTCCAAATCCCTGAGCAACTGAATCTCAATGAATGAAGGGAGCTGTGCTCAAGCTGTTCGTTCAAGCTCAGCATGTATACCCAACTGAAGGAAAGACATTCGGTGCCAGTTACGGTGTGATTATGAATAATTTCTGCCTTGGAATGAAGCAAGTGCATAGCAGGCTGATATTTAAATGGCGGGCAGGAGCTGGAGGGCAGGAAAGAGTGGTAGGAAGAGAAAATCCTTCTAGAATTTAGTCTAAGGTTCCTTTTTTCAAGCAATTAATATGTGAAGTATTCTTAGATTTTTTGTTACTTTTCTAAAGTTTCTTCAGATATGACTCCATAAGTGAGATAGTTGCTATAGAGAAAATTGATTCCTGTTTGTGATCAAGTTAGAGCATGAAGCTAGATAGGAGAGATGAAGTGTTTGGATGTCCTTTGAATAACTGATGGGGAAGCAGGTGACTTAGAAATAGATGTGGCTTCTCTAAAGACAGGCTGGAAGAGAGTTACATGATGGTCAGGGTAGACCCAGAGGTGCCCAAGCTCTGAGGTATGCCCAACCTCACATGACTGAGAATAGTTACAAATACAGACACATGAAATTAGAGACTTAGTCAAAATTCAAGGTTTCTTCTCTTTAGCATTTAAAAAAGTAATTACATAGTTCTCAAACATGAACTTTGTGGATTACATTATGTGCTGAGTTCCAAAGTTTGGACACACCTGGCAGAGGATAAGGTACTGCTGGTGCTGGTGAGAAGTGTGGCTCACATCTTAACCCAGACCTAAATCATCTGTGGCTGCACAGGACACAAGGTTACAAAAGGACAGGGGTAAGTTGAGACTGTAACAGCCAATGATTCCAAGTCACAGAGATCTACAGCCAATTGAGGACCAATGTAGCCTTGGTCCATCTGCAACACAGAGGGCTGGCTGTCAGAGGTTCATGCTAATATAGCTTTTCTCCTTCCTGACTTGGGGTGAGGCAAGTCAGGGTGGTTCATGTGCTTCCTATTTGCGAAAGCTTCTTTATACCTGATTCAGGTAAAGCTAAAAACTGAAAGTCAAAATGCCTCAGTTCTCAGTACAGAGTTGTTAATGACGATGCCCTTTAGAATTCAAATATTTGCCATCAGGATGAGATTCTGGGGCCGAGCTGACAGCCAGATTGCTTGCACATTGGAGGGTATGTAAATCAAGGAACTGCTGAGGGGAAATCGGAGCCTTCTGAGAAGTGTGAAGATACATGACAAAGCCACAAAGGATTGTGGGTTATTTTTGTTCCCTTCATTTTCTTTCCCTTTTAACAAGGAGAAGAAGCATGCTGTGTGTTGGGCTGTTTAAATCCACAACAGCTGAACTTTATTATGTTTCCTTTTAATTACAGCTTTCTTAGCTTGGTTATAAGCAGCGCTTTTTCCCGGGAGCTGAAGAGAGTCTAGCTACAGAGGAAGCACACAATCTCTTTGGAGTTAAGAGAATGCAAGCAGCGTCTAGGCTTGGGAACAAAACGCTGCTCACACGGGGTTTCTGTGACTTCGTGTTCTGGAAGGCGGAAAGGAAACTCCGTTAAAATCAGTCATGTAAGTTTGGAAATGTGCAAGTGAAAGCAACTTATCAAGGGGAAAGGCAGACTAAAACATCATCCTTTGTTTAACTGAATGAGGGTTCACCAGGTTGAGCAGTTTAAAGCCAGATCAGGATGGTATTCCCTGGGCCTCTCAGTGTGTTCTCCATGAGTGTCTGGATGCACTAGGTCTATGGCAGAAACACAGGTTGGCTTATTATTCACAAGAGTACTTGGGCAAAACTTGACAGAACCCGAGGAGGCTTCATTTAGATCCATGCTGCTCGTGCCTATCTCATGGTTATTCTTTGTAACTTTGCAAGGGTCATGGATGAGTATTAAGTGCTAAGGGGCATTGCCCTCTCTTGGTCCCCTCTGTGCTAGCTTAATCAAGGATGGTGTTTAGACAAGGAGGAAGGGAAGACTCACAAGAGATAAATAAGCAAGAAATTTTGACAGTGAGGATGAGACACCTGAAGATGATAAAGCAAACGAGAGACTTTAAAAGAAGGAAGAAGATGTCAGCACAGGGGTAAAATATGACTCTGGCAGATAAGCCATGTTTTCCAAAAGGGGATTTGGTAGAGGAGATCATCTCTACTGAAAACTGCCAGCACCTGGGGAAAGGACTTGATGTCCTCCAATGAGGTAAAAAGTTGGCATCTCAAGACATTGTTGGCGGGACGTGGGGATGGAAATAAAATGATCTGTTTGGGCAGGAGTCCCAGTAAGTTCAATTTGTAGAAGCAGCTTGGCAAACTGTTACCAGATTTAAAGAGAAATGTCAGTGATGGAGGAGTCCAGATCAGGGGTATAGTTCTGGGAGTCTTCTTGAAAAAACTACTTTCACTCATGCAGTAGAAGGGATGAAGAGGGGATGTATGGAGAAAAGCAGTGCTTAGAAACACAAAGATAAAGAGACATGAAAACTAAGGCTATGCTTTGCATATTATTCCTGGATTATACTTGGATGCCCAGGAAGTTTCTGTATAAACTCCTCTTTCTCCTTGGATTAGTGAGGCTATTGTGGCTGGTGGTGTACAATGGAATGTCACTCTGATCCTGGACAGGGCCAGGAGTCCTCAGTAAGGTTAATGTGGTTGCCTGAGGCATCACCAACTGTCTCTGTATTCTTCCTTCACTCTGAAGGTGAAGAATGGATATGGGATAAACATAAATGATAACCTACAGTAGTACTGATAACTTAGTATGAAAAGCCAGTGAGTAATCTTACAAGCAGTACTACTAGCAGCATGCTGGTTTGTCGAGACACTGAAGAATTGTAAGATGGCCTGAGTAACTGCCCACCTGAACATCTAAGAAAGGTATGCTAGTGAGATTTACTATTTATGGGCAGCCTGGGCCAAGTGGGCAGAGTTAGGATGCTCATGTAAGGGACAGGAAGCACTGTTATCCAATAGAGATGCTTGCAAACTGAGTTGGTAAAGGAATGTTCAAAGGTATCTAGGCAGGCAAAAGACAACTGGTGACATGTCCAATGCTTCCTTGCATCACAAAGAAGAAACTGTATCATATAATCGCTGAAGTAGCAGAAAACTACTGAGATGATGGCAAGATATTTCTCATGGGGTCAGAAGACATTCCATCCCAAATATTCTGGCAGAGATGAAGAAGGAATTGAAAGGATGGTCATATGAAAAGATGGTGAGATTAATGTCAATTAAGTAAAACAAAGATGCCCTATGTTTTGCAGAATAAGATGCAGAAGGCAGCCCTTATTTGTTGGGAGTTCAGAGGACTCTTTGAGGTTTGACTGGGAGACACAGAACATCCTTTTTCTATGCTTCATTAAACCAGATGTGGAACCTCCTAAACGTTTTCCCAGACTCAGCTGTTCTGGAGGAGTAACAGGTTCCTGCCCATCCTGTCCAGGCATCATGGGGAAAGAAATGAGTCTACCACATCACTGCTCTTCTGGCTACTGCACGTTCATAGAGAATCGTGGGAAGTGAGCTCTGGCTCAGCCATGATCAGACCCTGGCAGGCACACTGGCCTCTCTCTTTGACAACAGCCTGTTTTATTTCCCCTTCCTGCACACATTTCCTCTCCAGCGCTCTCCCTGCAGGTTTGTGGAAGAGCTGTTTTGCCCTTTTCCTTTTGCAGCCTGGCGTGCTTGCTTGCTTTCTTTCAAGGAATTTAAAGATTGGCTCCCCAGGTCTGTCCTGCCTGCTCCCTTCCATCTGCTTTCTCTATTCAGGGTGAGCAGAGGCTCACTGGCTACACATGCACATCTCGGTTCTATTTCCTGCCCTTCCTCTCGTGGACAGCAGCCAGGGGACTCTCCTGGTGGCGATTTTTTTTTTTTGTCTGTGAATGCCACTACTGCTGAAAAATAGAGAGGCAGGAATACATTTTCATTTATTTTTTCAATTGGAAAATTCCCAGTTAAATAAACTAACCTACAAAAAGATAAAAACCAAACAACAAAAAACCCACATACCTCAAAAGCAATGGGAGAAAATCAAAACAATCCCCCCAAACCCCAAACCCATTTAATTTCAAACAAAGAAGTCATTGGATGCGAGCAATGAGATAGCTGTTAGAGGCATGTATGAAATCTGTGGGCTGCATTTCAGTCTGTCACAGGCAGTTATGAAAGATGTAATTCAATTTGTTTAAAAAAAAACGCAAAAGGCAGATTGGATAGCTGTATTTTAGCAAATGTGTTTGCACTAAGGGTACCTTCTGTTGAACAGTTCTGCCCACAAGCTGTCTGTAGAATATAGAACATCTCTCGAGCATGCTTGCCACCTTGAAGCAGGGCAGTCGGGAGCAGAAAAAAAAAGAACAGAATGCAGAAAAAAAGGTGAAGAAAAAGAGAGAAATGAAGGACAGCAAGTCTAGTACCATCAATACATTTAGGAATGAGATTAGCCAAGTGTGACAATAGAATTAAAATGACACACAGAAAGACATTAAGTTTGCAGTAAATAACATACTATGGAAAAATCCAGCCAGAGAGCACTTTCTGTTCAGCTTAGCTACAGAATTGGAACGAAAGCACAGGTCAGTTATTCATTTTACTGGCTCTTTTGCATTCCAGCACTATTTTAATCTTAGGCTTAATTGCTAGGCTTTTCATTTTTATTCTTTGGCATTTTAAATTATTTTAAAATTTATTTGTTTGTTTGTTTGGCTAGTTCCTTCAAACAGTTAAGTCCATTTCCTGATATGTTCTAGAGACTTAAACTTACCAACGATGTCAAACCACAGAGGGGTGTTAGCTGGCTGCACAGACACCACCCCTACAATCTCCGTTACTTTGTCACTTTCCATGACTGTGAAGTTGTAAAATGGTTCGTCGAACATCAGTGGTATAGGTGAAGGTGGGGGCTTCTTAATCCATTCAATATGGAGGCGGGCCGTGGAGGATTTCTGTGGTCGGCCATTGTCCACAGCCTTGATCTACTCATACATGGAGGGAATACAGAAAAACAGCTTAGTGCTCCCAGTCTGTGGAAGTTTAAATCTTTCACTGATAGTATTGAGTTAAAAGAGCATTTTCTGCACAATGTCACAAGGAGACGAGTGGTATCCCGTTGAGAGTGGACTCTCAACAGATGACCTATTTGGGAACAGGGTTCACACTACGTCTGACAGAAGCCACTTTCAAGATAAGAAGTCATGATATGAAAAGTAAATGCTGTACTTACAATTCATAGTATGTGAGGGTCAAGAATAGTAATTTATGTGAGTAAAAATAGCTAATTTGATTCATCATAGCGTGACTCTGCACTTCACCTCTGGTGAGAGTTGAAGGGAAATGAAGTATACTATGAGTCCTTATTTGTGTGTTAGGATGTATGGGCATGTATGTACATGCATGTGAGCATGTATTTGTATGTGGGTTTATGCGCATGTGACTGTATGTAAGTATATTATATGTGTGCATATGTGTACAAGCATATGAGTATAATTTTGTACACATGCACTGAGTGTGTGCATATATATGAATATGGGCATTCATGTAAATGTGTAAGTACATTATGTGTGTACATGCACATGTATGATGTACACATGTGGGAGCATGGGTAGAGTGTATAAAGTATGTGGGAATGCACATGCATGTGTGTGGGAATACATGTGCAAATGTGTAGGCATTTGTATGACCATATGCATGTGTGCCCATGTGTATGTATGTTTCTGTGTGTGTGAATGTGAACATATGTGATGGGAGAGCTTGTAGGTTCAAGATACCTTTATTCAGATAAATACCAGCCAAACGCAAGCCAGAGCGTGCCAGGGGCAGCTGAGCAGCGAGGCCAGGGAGAAGGGGAAGGAGAAGGGGCTTCCATGCACTCTGTGGGACCTTAAGAGCCCATGCCGCGTCATCCTGACCTTACCTTGACCACTCCTTGACAGGCATGGTCAGGCACACCTGTAGCCAGCCTCTAATGGGTGTGGCTTACTGTCCCCTACACATATGCATGGCTGTGTGCGTGTGTACCACAGCCTTTTTTCCTTTACTCTAGATATATACTGTCCTTTATGTACAGCACCTTGAGAATGACTTAGGGCCCAAGATATGTAGTTGGGAGCATAGGCTCCAGCAGGCCATGGAATCAGGAAAGGTTTGCTAATAGGACACAATAAAGGAAACTCTCATTATTTAGAACATCACCCAGAAATGTAAGAGTTCTCAGCTTTGACTGGCTCCCAGAAAGCAGCCTTTCACAGCTACTACTCACTCTCCATATTAGACATTTATTGATCAAGGAAGTCGGCATGGATGAGAGGACTCATCCCTACCCCACTGATGTTCTAGAATTAAACCTTACCGTCAGGATGTCATAACTTCCTGCTGTGAATTGCTTTCTGGAAGAGACCATGCCAGTTTTAGGGTCAATAAAGAACTTTCCATCATCATTCCCATCCACAATACTGTAGGAGATTTCTGCATTGGGGCCTTCATCTCGGTCAAATGCAAAAGCCCTGTAAATAGGTTCTCCCCTTTTCTTGCGGTCACGTTCTGGAAGCTTGATCTGGTAGACCTTCTCAGGGAACTGGGGCTTGTTGTCATTTTCATCCAGAACCTGAACTACCACCCAAATGGTTGACTGTTTTGGAGAAGAACCACCATCCGTCACTGTCACCTGAGTTTTGAAAGGGAAAGGTTGCAATCAGAAAATACACACACTGCCATCTACTTGTCTCTGCCCATCCCACAAACGTACCATTTATGAGCCATGTCAGTTCTCCTGAATACTATTATTCACATAGAATAGACAACTCTTTCATGGTTGATGCATAAGAGAATGAATACCTCCAAACCAGCAATAAGCAGAGCAGCTCATAGTTAGTTTCTGCTGCTGAGTCACAAGCCATAGACCAGTGACTTTAAAAGGCAGAATTTATTTCAGTCTGAAGTGTGGGGGAAGAGGCCATTCCATGCTCTCATATCTGGATAAGCACTCTAATGACCTAACCAGTTCACAAAATCCCTGTTTTGTGATGCCATCACCCTGAGGCTTTCATTTCTACATAGAATTCAGTAGAAGGCTTATTGTTAAGTACAACAGAGAAGAAGAAGTAGTAGAATTAACTTTGCAAAACTCATAGTTTATGTAATGCAAGACCCTAAGTGGGTATAAAATATGCCTTCCCAACAGACACACAACACTTTATATAATCATTATTATACATTGACCCATGAAGGTTTCATCCAAACCAGACAAGGCTTTTACCATGCAAGTTCTGCTCTTCTTTTTTCCCCCATCATGCTGTGAGCTGAATTCCCCCCAACCTCAAAACTCACGTGTTGAAGCCCTACTCCTACTTTGACCTCTAATGCAAATGAGATTTTCAAGAAAAGGGATTAAAATGTCAATGAGATCATAAAGGAGAGTCCTGACTTAACTGGATTCTTTATGAAAGACATTCCCTTTATCCCTGTCTCTCTCTGGCATGTAAGCACACAGTAGGAAGGTGCAAGCCAAGAAGAGCCCTCCATCAGAAGTAAAATCATTCCAGAACTTGACCTGGGACTTCCAAGTCTCCATATTATTATCTTAACGTTTGTCTCATCCACAAATTCTGGTCCCTAATATCACAGATTTAGCAGGTGCGGTCTTTAGGTGGGGTTAGTCATGAAAACTTCATGGATGGAATTAATGTCCTTATAAAGGAGGTTAAGAAAGCTTGCTTGTCCCCTTCTGTTATCCCAAAAACACATCCAGAAAGTTCCATACATGAGAAAGGGTGCAGAGACACATGACTATTCATGGTGCTCTGTGTTTGAGTGATCAAGTTTACACGGGGGAAATACCTTAGAGTGGAAATTTGTGAACAGATTTGCTCACTCATAGTTACAGAGGCTGGGGAGTCCACAGACAATGTCCCAGGAAAGTCAGTGTCTGTGAAGGCCTCCTTACAGATAGAGCATTCTAGATGTGCCTTCTGATGACAGAAGGGCACAGAAAAGCCCCATTGACCTTTTTAAAATAAGGACACTAATTCCATTGTGATCTAACCATACTTAATGGCCCTGCCTGCTGACACTGTTGTACTTGGCATTAAGACTTTGAGAACACAACCATTCAGACCAGATCATGGAGAGTAGGGAGTTCAACATCCGGTTCGTCCTTCTGGTGAAGGCTCTTCCTGGCTTGCAGACCCAACTTCCTACCATCTGCTCATATGACAGAGAAAGATAGAAAGTCTGCTGTCTCTTCCTACATTGTTATCGGGCAAAAAGAGAAGTATGAAATAGTTGGTTTGTACTACAATGATAACATAATTTATAATCACATAGCATAGTTTAAGTACACTAGACAGTACAACCTGACAGGAATAGTGGGGTTGGGGGAGAGCAAAAGTACTGGAAAACAGATTAAAGTTTCTTTTTCAAATGGAATTGTAATACAGTTTAGCTTCACTTACAAGCTGCTAGGTAGGGTAGCTTTAATAGACTCAAGATAAATTTCTATCAGAGTTCTTGCTTTTGTTGAAAAACAAATCAGTGCAGTTTTCTTCCAATGTTATATTCTCTGTTGGTTTACTCTGCTTTGCAAAAGTACAACTGAGGCCTGATGTGTACCCAGGCTGGCCATAGATGCTTGAGCTGTTTCCTAGCCTTGTGAGTTCTGAAGAGACATCGTTTGTCCTGCCCAGTGCTCAGATTATACTCCAGGTGAATTGTGTTGACCCATCTTGATTTCTTGGCTGCTTGGCTGCTTTGTTTCTTCTCTGCTAGATCAGTTCTTTTCCAAGTCAAGGCAACTCTCACTGTTTTCACTGTGCCTCAACCTGTTCGTCACTGACTGTCAGTGTATACCCTGCAGAGGGCTCTGAGGCCAGGTAGCTGAGGAAAGAGACCCTGCTCATTGTAATACCTACCACCTAAGAAGCAGCTCATGTTCAGAATAGGCAAACTTACAAGCTGAGGCCCTTATACTGTGCCTGCTGGTGTGTGGAAACAAGCTGATTATACTGGCTCAGAAAGATGCTCTCAGGTGCACCCAGGGGTGAGGGGTTCAGTGCCCTTGTGACACCACCTTCTCACATTATCTCACTTCCTTACTCACAAATTCAATTGCTTCTTCTTCACTGGATTCTCTAGTGCGTGTCTACTGTCCCTGTTTGCCAAAACACCATGGCCAGTTACTAGAAATCCATGTTCTAGACTGCTTGTATGTATCTCCCAAAATTTGGAAATAAAAAGTATGACTTCAAACTTCTTTCTTCTATATCTATGTTCTCAGTGACACTAGGATCTTGGGACTGTACCCAGGATCTCCCTTTGTCTAACTAGCCACATCAAATCAGACATGGCCCCTGTGTGCTACTTCTGGGCCAGGCTCCCCTATTGCACTGTCTTAGGATGTGTCTTATCCCCTCTTACTTGGTAGATTACTGCAGCCTCCTAATTTCTGAGGAAACAGGCTTTACCTTTGCTGTAGAATGCCATTTCTTTTTAAAAAGTCTGACAATGTCACTGACCTGCATTACACATGGCAGGACATCCTGGAAGACAAGGACTTTTGACTGTCCTCACAAACTGACCTTTCACCTCTAAGTGTAGGGACACAGAGAACTTGTTTGCTCCCTGTGTCCTAAGCATTTACATCCCCATTCTGTTAAACTATCTTCACCCAATTTATGTGACATATTTTAGGCAGTCAGCCATTCCCCTCCTTCTTCGGACCTATGGGCACATCCTTTGAGTGTCCTGGCACTATCACCAACCCACTGTTTGCACAGAGCCGGAAAACAGTTTTCATCCTTCACTGCAAGTATCTGTCCACAAGTTGAGTTCCATTCAATCCTCCTGACTGTGAATACCTTGAGGTCCAGTGCTGCTTATCGACAGTAGTGTGCTCTGACACCTGATTCACCTCAAAGTAACCACTTAATGTCATCCAAGTTAGTTTACATATATGCTTCTTTATGACAACAAATGAAAAAGAACATTTTGACATGGAGGAGTCTGGAGAGAACAAACATATTTTCCCCCAAGTGCTTTGTGGTATGACCTGGATGAATCATGCGTTCTGGAGTTTGTTCTCACTTTACACCTCTGAGAGCACGGCCAGCTCAGGATCTAATGAAATGACTTTTAGCCAGTCTGAACGTGGTTCTTCCCTTGTGGGTATTCATCTGCAATCTACTGCAATGACTTATTCGTGTGTTCACCTCTTTTGATATACTGTGAGCTATGGGAGGCTGGAACTTAAGCCTCCTTTTCAACCCTCTTCCGGAACCAAGGCTTTTCTCAGTGGTTGCTGTAGTATGTTACCAACCTCGATTTTTAATTCTCATGATTACTTCTCTAAATCCCCTTCTCTACATTGTTGTGTTCCTCCCTGGACTGTGGGTTGCCAATGACTCACATCCTCAAACCTTATTACTCCAACCTGCCTATTCTGCTTTGGATGTACAGTGTCACCACAAAGAGCTCACACATTGAGTTCTTAAGTCTCTAGAGGGTGGCACTATATTAAGATGTTTTGGAAACTTTAGGCAGTTGGGGATTGCTGGTAGAAGTTGATCACAGAAGACATGTTCTTGGGAGCTATACCTTGTTTCACACCCCTCTCTATTCCTCTTTCTGTTTCCTGTCTGCGATGATGTGAGCAACTTCATCCACATATTCCCACTGCTATGATTTTTGTTTGTCTGTTGGTTTTGTTTCGCCATGGGCTGAGAATTGACAGAGCCAAGGGTTATGGACTAATGCGTCTAAAACTGTGAGCCAGAAAGAATTCTTCCTTCTTTTAACTATTTCTTTTAGGTGTTTCATCACAGCAACAGCAAGTCTGACTGTTACAGAGTCCTAGGCCTCAACCCACCTACTGGACTTTGCCAATATGGAAAAAGTAATTGCATTGCTGATCAAGCAAAACCAATCGAAACAAATCCCCAATAGCTTCTCCTCTATATCATTTTCCATTAACAGTGCCAGAAACCACCATTCCTCAGGCATGATCTGTGTGTATGTGCCCCTGTTCTGCTGTGGCCTGGCAAGAAAACACTGCTGTGCTAGCCTAGGTTTTCTGATCTGCTCTGTAGATCAATAATCAGTGGTCTTGGCAATTAATTAGAAGCTTGAAAAATTAATTTATTGCAGGACTACAGCTAACTCCCAACAAAGGGGACACAGAACATTCAGTGACACTGAGAAGATAGTGAAGCCCATCTCGTTTATTCTTTGGGGTTCTTGTGGTCTGTATATGCCAAGCAGATGCAGAGGCAGAATGCACCATACATGGGCCCACTGGATTCAGGTGACACAATGACAAAAGAAGCATTTTTTAATCCATTTCTGGAAGGTGAAAGAAGTTCAGAGGACCACAAAGAAGTGGAGATTAAGAATCCTGGTGTGACACCAGCCGGGTAGAGCCCACATTTGCCTTCACCAAATTTACCTGGTATTTGTTATTGTTGTCTTTCTCCATTCCACATAATGTGGAAGTATAACTTCCTGTAAACCGAGACCCTAACACTTGTCTAGTGCCTTGTCCATGATCACAAGAATATCTGAGGACATATTTACTATGTCTAGGCTAGAGAGTTCAAACTGGACATTTCTTCCTACTGTCAACCGATCATAACTAGCTATTCAAAGGCCAATGTATTTAAAGTTTCAAAGCCTTCTTTGAAGATTCCTGCATGTTCTATACTTGCTCTTGACAATGTAAGATTCTTTTTTGTTTTGTTTTATGAGCCTGTGTTACATGTCTTAATGAGACATTCACTACAATGTGAGATCCAGAAAACATGATTCTCATTTATTCTGTTCAAAGATATCTCCTGCCATACAGAACAGTACTATGAAGGGCAGTTTTCATTGTCAACTTGATACAATCTAGACTCACCCAGGAAGAGAGCCTTAAGAAGGAATTATCTAGATCAGGTTGGCTTATGATCATGTCCTGATTGTTAATTGATATAGAAAGACACAGCCCACCATGGGTAGCACTATTCCCTAGACAGAGGTCCTGAACAGTATCAGAAAAGAACAAGCAAGTAAGCAAGAATGGAAGCATAAATGCATTCACTTCTCTCTCTGCTTTTGACTGCAGGAATTTGTATTAAGTTCCCACTACCTCAACTTCTTTGTTATGATGGATTATAAGCTGTAATTGTGAACTAAAACAAACTTTCTCCCCTAAATTTCTTTTGTTGTCAGAGCATTTTATCACAGTGACAGAAATGAAACTAGAATAAATGCCTAGAATATAGTATGCATTTAATAAATTTGTGTGGAATAAATGAAAGTGATATCCAGTACTCTTCATGCAGAAACTTGGTTTGAGACAAATTGGGGGATAAGCTGAGCAACCAACTACCCAAGAAAGAACCAAACTATCAACATGGATTCTTAACACACAAGTATGAGTACACACACACACACACACACACACACACACACACACACACACACACACGGCTAAACTGCCCGTTTTCTAGTTTACATCTGCAGGTAGGTCAGAAACCACATAACTTGTGAAAAGGCCACTCAGCCAATGAGTGGGAGTATGCTGGTCTGCTGTGTACCTCACAGTTTGGCACGGCAGCCACCCTAGTTCACCTCCCTATCACAGCCAACCCTTGTTCATCCTCCCTATCACAGCCAATCTTTTTTTTATTATTGTTAATTCCTCATATTTACATATCCATACCCCCATTCCCTCACAGCCACTCTTGTTCACCTCCCTATCACCGTCACCCTCTTCACTTCCTATCACAACAACCCTTGTTCACCTCCCTGATGAGTCCACAGAGTAGCATTTGACTACCATCTGTTTGGAAGTTCCTCCCTGTATGGCTTTGGATCCACATCCAAGCATGCAGTTGTGAATCTAGAATCAAGCCTTCTCCCTTTCTTGCTAATTGGAAACATCTTTGACTGTTTCCATTCTCTGGGCACTTTTCCTGTTCTCTGTTGCTTAAACTCTGACACTGGCCACAGGGCATGGGTAGGTACAATGTCTTTGAGTATCCCAAGACTTGATGGCCAAAGAGATTTTCTTCAGCTGCCTTTCAGAAAATGTGCTTTACCATTCTGAACACAGAACTGAATGGGTCTGCCTTAGGAGATGAGAGGGTAAGCAATCCCAATATTTTTTTTAATCTCTAGTTTATCAGGAGCTCCATTTCATGTTGAAGATGGTAGGCATTATGCTAAATTCTTGGGAAATATGAATTGTGTATCCTTACACCAGTCATAGAGGAAAACAAAATGTGAGTACCATCCCCATGCTGGATGACAGAGTAACACAACAGTTCCTTCATCCTGGTCTGTGGTTTCTACGTCTTCTCTCTGCTGTATGCTTCCTCTCATCAAAATGCTTGCCCCAGCCCTTTGGAATGGCCCCATCTCTTTGTCTGAACAGTTCAAATGCATCCCTTCCTGGTCCTCAGTTTTGCTGTGTAACATAACCGGAGCAACAATGGTGAGTACATGACATGCATTGTGGCTTCTCCATGATTGTGGCTGCTGTACCTGGAGGCCACAGAAAACATCAGTAGTTGCTGTTTATATTAAAGATGTGATGTGGCCTCAGACCTCTAGGGGACAGAGTTCAGCAGTCATCTGTTACTATGTGCCATCTTCTGGGATAAATCCTTCTCTTTCTTATTCCAACAATTGTCTTATCTTGACAACTCCCTTTCTCCTTTGCCAGCTCTTTGTTCTGGGCCTGTTGATTGCTATGAGCTATTTTAGCACTTGCTTTGTTCTAAAGAAGACAATTCTTATGGGAGGTTTACAATTTTGTACACCTTCTCATTATCTCCTCCTGGCCTAGATTGCAGGTTCTAAAGATCAAGCCATGTGAACTAAGGGAGAGTATCTAAACACATGCAGCAATTAAGCTCAAGGGAGCTGCAATACTGACCTGTAGCTACTGGACAGATGAGTGTGACTGCATGATGGGTCATAGTTTTCTATTTGGGGTTAGCCTTCAATACATACCTAAAAACAGTGTACAAGTATCACCAAGCTCTTTGAATATCATTTAAGAAGCCCTTTGACAAATTACTAATAATACAAACACATTACCATCCTCCGATCTGATCATAATTTTAAAATGTGCTTAGATAAAACTGTTTAGGGAAGCAAAGGGGACAAATGGTTATTGGAGTGGGGCAGATAAAATGCAGGGGAGGTATGACTGGACGGGAATGTGTCCAACATACAATATATACCTACACTAACATGTCTTGGGTAGTGTTCCTTTTGTACAATGAATACAGAAACAATGAAGAATCACACAATGCAAAGGACATGCTGCTTGGGTAGAATTTCAGGTGTATAGGTGTTGAAATAATCTTGGTGAGACTAACTTTTCAATTTTGAAAAATTGGTGTGTGTGTGTGTGTGTGTGTGTGTGTGTGTGTGTGTGTGTGTGTGTGTATGTACAAAATGCATGTACATGTTTATGTGTGTGTGAAGGTACATGTGTTTCATAGTGCATAAGCATGTGAAAATCAGAGGAAAACCTTGGTGTTGTCCTATCAACCACCTCCACACACGTCCCCTTGTGATGCCAGGATAACTGGCCTGTAAGTTTCCACGGATTCTCCTCTCTCCAACCACCCCCAACCATCTTGCCATTGGAATGCTGGGATTAGAAATGTGCTACTATGTCTGGGTTCACATGGGTCTAGGGATCTACACTCTGTCCTTCATGGTCATACGACAAGTGCCTTAACCATGGAACTACTTCTCCGGTCCTCACCCGACCATTTACTCAGTGAGCAAGTTGGGGTGTTGTGGCTTTGTTGTTTGTGTGTGTTTGGGTGCTCCCATTCGTTGGTAGCAAAATGAAGAGGACAGATGAAAGGACCCACTACTGAGCACTTTCCTACCCTGATGTTCTCATGGATACAGAAGAACTCTTGAAAAATAACTACTTTGTGTACCCTCATACCCCCAGAGAGCCAACAGTGATTAGGAGAATTCAAGAGTAACAGGGAGTGTCAGCCCCCATCTGGGTCAGCTCAATCAGACGTCTAGACAAAGGAGCTTCTTAGTGTGATGTTCTTTCACCAGAAATAACTTCAAATTGCCCCAAATATTGGTTCCAAAATTCCAAGCTGACTTTTTATCTTAAGATAAGGCATCAATTACATGAATTCAGATAATTTCACATGTGTGTATGTATGTAAATGCACTCACACACAAATATATGGGTATGTGAATATATGTATATGTATGTGTGTATGTATATAAAAGTACTGAAATGCAGATATGCATATTTGTAAGTCTACTTCAGTATTTTGAGGTTTTAATTTAGATATTTCCAGAATGCTGAGCTCTTTAAGAAGTTACTATTCTGCTCGGAAGACCCCTTATGGAAGGCCTCAACCTTTCTGGGAAGCAAAAAGGATATGGGATAGGTAGGGTGTTAGTTGGGGGGGCAGGAGAGGAGGGAAGGGAGAGGGAACTGGGATTGACTTGTGAAACAATCTTGTTTCTAATTTAAATAAAAAATGGAAAAAAGTTACTGTTCTACAGTAGATAGCATATTTGTTTTCCACTTTTTATCTTCAGGAAATTGTACAAATTTTAGATGCCTAATTCTCTGGAGATAATAGGTTGAAAGTTATTTTATCTCCTCTTTGCAGCTGGAAAAACAGAGAAATGACCTTCTCGAAGAATACTCAGGAGTAGATACAAAGGCTGGACTGGACTGCAGACCTTTCTGCCCGTGAGCTCAGACTGCTGCATTTCTAGGAAGACAAGAGCTTCCTGACACCTCTATAAAGAAAACTGTGAGCAAACAGTAAATTAAAGGGTAGGTCTCAAAGGAGCAGTCACTCTTGAAGATAAACTTCAAAAAGTGAAATCACAGAGCTAAAATTAACCTCAGTGTTTCCTGTAACAGAAAAGCATCTGGAAGCTAGCATCAATGCATCTACCCCTAGTTTTGTTTGGTTCTTACACACAGTTTCTGTTATTTGACCTACAATTTGGTATTAAGAAATCAACTAGAGGCATGGTGTTCTAGTCCTGCACCACGACGCCTGCTGTATTCTATGTTGAGGACCACACTTTCTGTGAACTGGGGATGGAAGTGTCTCTGTTCTTTTCAACTTCACTCAACCCGGTATTTCTGGAAGAAGACTACATTAAAATGTTGGGAATGGTTGATGTTATAAGAGTCAATCTGAAATCAGCAACATAAGGTGGGAAGGGAGGAGGAGGAGAAAGCTTGAATAAGGAAGCAGACAAGGAAGAATGGATGAAAAAAGGGCAGGTGTATGGTGAGCTGTTGTGGAGAGGTGATGCAGAAGTGTTCTGAGGAGGTGCACACACTCTCCTCCATGCAGGGAAGGGTGTTTACACAGAAACAGGGGAACCCATTTGTTAGGTTTCATGATTGTTCTTTGTTACGGTTCGTGATTGTTCATCCCTTGCCAAAAGATGGGGAAGCAACTGACAGGTCTGGACTGCCTTCCTTTTCCAAAGTTTGTCTTTAAGAAGTCCCTGCAGGGAAGGACACAGCCACAGATGTTCTGCTGAAGATACTGCCTGATCACTGGAACCAGGATCCTCAGATTAGGACCAAAAACTCACCAAATTCATCATCTGAAGATTTGTCTTAGACCCAAAGAACTCACAGCACTGATAAGCTCAGGACAAACTCAGGCCCTGATCCCCACAAAGGGCCCTTCTGAGTGCCTAAGAGAGTTTATTTTCCCTTATTCTCCCCATTCTTCCTCGTTGACAGGGAGTTTATTCTCCCAAGTTATTGAGCCAATAAAGGGTATAGCAAGTGACCATATAGGGCTGGTTTTCCTTCTGTATTTGTTGGTAGGAAGCACTTGTGAATCTGGCATCTTAAGACTACAATGACAATTTTCCCCCACCATGTTAGACCAAGCAACTCCTAAATGGTAGCTTTTTAGAAAGAGCCATGACCAGCACACTTTGGCAGCGTCTACTCAAATTGGAGGTTTGTCCAAATTTTTTCATAGCACTTCAGGAAATAAAGCCTCTCCCAGCCTGACAGCTCTTCAAGCTTTGTATTTTTTCCCCACCGAGAGGTGTGCATCAGCTACTAATCTCATCACATTTCCATTTCCTGCAGACTCATCTGCTCATCATTTTCTATTCATAAAACTTGCTTGACTCTAATCTTCCCCACCACCAGGGACTAAGCACCTCTCCCAAGCTGCCTTAGAAAGCAGGTGATTACCACCCATTTGCAAACTCCCCCTTTTGCACAGATGGCTCTGATCTGTGTGCTCACATGTGTGCTTTCAGAGCCTTGCCACGAACCAAGATGTGACATCATGATAGTTTCAGAACTAAATCCCCCTTACACTATTTCACAGTCCTCCTGACATCAAGGTTCTTACTGATACCATGATCCATATTACTCTCTCTGTGAAACTGAATCCAGCAGGTTTGAGTGCCAGTGGAAAATGCATGTTAATAAATTGCCTTCCATTTCACAGCCCTAGACTTCATGCTTTCTGTTACTTTCATACTGGAAGATTTCTGTGCGTTTCTTCACTAATGGAGTTACTTGTGTTTAGACACTAACTCTTCCATGTATATATGTAAGGTGTGTAAACACACACACACACACACACACACACACACACACACACACACACACACACACACACATTTATCTATGCCTTTCTTTTCAGAGACAAGACTTAAGGCAGAAATAAGGACACTGCTCTAGCAACTGGCTCAGGAAACAGGGATATTTTTTTCTTCCCACTCAGAAATTCAACATAGGTGTTCAGGGCAACTTAGCAGGTCATTTAACACCTGTCTACCTAAAAATATGGATTTTATCCTTTCAAGGAAATCAGACCCATGTGTATAGAGAATAATCCATACAGACCAAGGTAGAGATCGTAAACCGTGGCCCACAGATTTGCTTTATTTACTCCAGGGAGTATGTTATAAAAATTTCTGGGAACCATTTAAATTGTGTGAGATTTCCTATAAAAAAGTGAACTGTCCAGTTTCTCCTGAAAAGTGAACTTTCCTGACCACCATTCTCCACTGCATCACCGACACTACAGTGTCGGAGAAGCTGCTCTCAGAATGGAGAAAGGTGTCTCATCCCAAGTTCTTATAAAATGGTTATAAAATAGACAGACAAGACTGGTCACTTAAAAGCAAATGAATAGCAATACTTTTTTTTTTTTTTTTGTAAATGGGGAAATTTCCTGTCAGCTTCATGCACAGACTCTTAGCCTGCTACATACTTTATTTATTTACAATGCTTGAATGGATGCTGTAAGCATTTGGACTTATAACCCCTGCTTCAAATCTCAGAGGAGATCCTTTTGAGATGATGGTACCTATACTTTAATATGTGATAAAGATAAAACCTTAGCTTTTGGCAGAGTCTGTTCAGAACCACAGAGTTACACATTCATTATTCTGTCCCTGGAGATCTTGGTTAAGGAACTATATTTTTAAAAGAATTTTTAGAAAGTCTGAAAAAAAAATAAAACAACCTTATCCAGGCAAACATGTATGTTAGAAATAGTCATCGTCTTTGACACTTCTCTTGTTCTGTCTCCACACTTCATCAGCCGCTAACTAGAAGAATAGATATGCTTCTCCAGACTGTGTGCAGGGCTGCACCTTAGATGTTATCTCCTCCAGACTTCATGCAGCCCTGCACCATACATGACATCTTCTCTGGAAGGCATGCAGCTCTGCACCTTAGATGGTATCTTCTCCAGACAGCATGCAGCCCTGCACCATACAAGATATCTTTTCTAGACTGTGCAGCCCTGTGTCTTAGGTAATACCTTCTCTGGACTGCATGCAGCCCCGAATCATACATGATACCTTCTCTGGACTGTGTGAGGTCCTGTACCTGTTGCAAAGCTAGGAAGCAAAGAACAGAGGTACCCACTTGGCTCTTTGTCCTTGTACAGGGCACTTCCTGTAGTGCTCATAATTCTGACATGTTCTACCCCTGGAATTCCAGTTACAGCTCATACCTCCTTCTCTATTCATGATGTCAAGCTGTCATCACTATCTTCTACCTGAACTGTGGCATCTGCGTTCCACAGGGTCTTTTCACTTCCACCCTTGCCTTCCCCATCCCGTTCCTCACCCAAAGTCTTCTAAACTGGAAGTCAATGCTTGAATGCCAATTATTTGCTAGAAAACAGGTAGGAGCTTTTCATCACTCAGAGTAGATTTATAAAACCTGCAGAGAACTCCAGAGCAGGGAGGAACCTGCTTTGATTATGATCCAGGATCTTAGAAGTTTGAAGAGTGACAGTCCCCTCTTGGAACTTAATAATATGCACATGAAAGTCTAAACAACTAGCTCAACTTTTTAAAACCAGTCATTCCTGAGCTTTAGAGGTAGATATAAGAGCCCTGAGTGATGCTGGTCGAAGTTCCATGTGTGATATTTCAAGGAATGTGTTTAGGAAGTGCTTAATTGTAGGACTAGGCCCATACTCTCTATTTTCAACAAACGAGATCCCCGATTCTCAAGCTGCATCATCAATTCACTGCAACCCTAAAGTTCTACTCACACAGCCAGATGGCTAAGTTTAACACAGTGCTGTGGCGACAGTGTTTGGGCTCTGGCTATGCAGCAGTAAGCAGCAAAGACTTCTTTGAAAGCACAACTCTTTTCATTTCAGACCCTTGGATATTGATCAGGGTTCCCACCCATGGGGTCTTCCTTACTGCTAAAGTTTTTGCAAAACCTTTTGTGGCTTACTGTAACAGTATGTTACATGTTCAGATAGAATTATTCCCTTTTGGATTTTGGTGGGCCTTGTTTATGCACCAACATGCTCCCTGATGACACATCTTAGTCCTCATTAGCATCTTTGCATTAACTGGGTTATACATCCCCTGTGGGGGAAAATGATGACCTATCCACCACTCCATTGTAAGCCTCTGACACAGATGTCTGCTGTTTAATGGATACAGATCTAACATCATCTCCATTTAGTTTTCATATGCGGCACCAGGAACAAGGCCCTACATCCATGAATAAATTATTTACTCTATCTTGCATTTTTACTCATAAAGGCATGTTGCTGTTATAGCCAAATCAAGGTACTTAGACTGTTAATAAATTAGGTAGATATCCTGTTGGTTAGAAACAAACATAATTCATTATCCCATTAACAGAACAATTAAAAGCCCCGTGCACTCTTTTATTCATCGCACGACAGGTGATGTTTGTTCTTTACACACAATAAAATTAAAATCCCCAGGGAAATGTGTCTCAGGATTCAGCTACTGAAAGAGACATGTGGCTCCCCTTAGGTACTGGAAGTATCTTAATCACTTGCACAAGATGACAGAGAGTACATCAAAATTTTAAATAAAGATCAACTCAGTAGAATTAAATAGACTTAAATTCAAGGTCTAAACACTATCAATATCAATGCCTTAAGCATAGTTATCTGTATCCAGCAAATGTATTATATTGTATTGATATCCATTAGGCATTGCTCTCCAGGAGAATGTAACTCAAGGACAAGCTCCAGCTATTCACTGTCCCACTCTGCTTCCTCCAGGTTCTTGCTCTTTTCCATCAAATGCTTCTGACCTCATATAAAAATGTCTGTCCCTCCAAAGAGTAGACCTGTGAGTTCTTCAAGGACAGAACTATTCTTTCATCTTTTAGTTTTCAGGGCCTGAATCAGAATAACTGAAGGAGATGTGTGGAGCTGTGTACCTCCAGAGACAAGAAAAGTCGAACACATAGTACTAGTGAAAAAAAAATGTGTATCTAGAAAATGAAACCAATCCTACACACAATCCTAAGTGACCAAAGGGAATGTCTAGAACTGCTAATTTTGTTATGGTTTATAATGAAATATGAATCCTAAAAGACCTTTCATGGAAGGGCTGGATACACCAGTGGGGATTTCTGGAAAAGACTGGAACATAGGTGCCCTGTCTTCATGAATAGATTAATCTACTGACAGACTTTTATGCTGGCGGCATTACTGAACTATTATCAGGAGGTAGAGCCTGGTTGGGGGAAACCCTTCAGGAGGCCCTTGCCTTTTAAGGGTATGTCTTAAGGTTTGCTCCATCTCTGTGATAGATGAATAGCTCTACTCTACTCAGCAGTCTACATCAGGGTGCTCTGCCTACCACAAGTGCACAGAAATGAGGCCACATAGCCACCAAATGAAAGCTCAAGAGGCATGAGCTTAAATAAATACTTCTTTTTTTTCTAAAGTTCTTTCTCTTAGGTATCTGGTATAGTAAAATAAAAATATACTCAATGCAATATTTCAGGAAAAATTCAAATAAAATGATCATAATGGCATTCTAGTAGTTTGTCATATATTCTTGAAAAATTGAAACAACTATTGCAAAGAATGGAGCAGTTTGGGTGTGTGTGTGTGTGTGTGTGTGTGTGTGTGTGTGTGTGTGTGTGTTTTATGTTAGTACTAAAGTTCACTTCCGTAAAATTGGTAGAGGAACTAACCTTTGACTATGAAATCCCATGGACTCAGAAACCTCATAACCTAAGAAAATGAATTATCTCCTAAAAGGACAATTTCTCACAGCCTAAAATTCCCATCCAATTCTCAGTCAGCCTTCCTCTGCTGTCACATACAACCTCAGGGTGAGTCTCCACTTCCATGGCCATTGGAGGCAGAACATTAGGGAAGAATGCCCCCCCCCATCATGCCCCAGGTGGCCCCTGTCCTCAGGCCTAAATAATGTAAAAACAGTGGCTGGTGAGCTTTCTGCAGTGTCAAAATCGAACTACATTAAATGTGCTAAGTCATGAAAGATAAATTCGAGTTACACTGCCTCAGGAATCAATTAAAGATAGATGAGTTAGGTGTGTATCTGTAAACTCTGGAAAGAATCTTTGCCTAGGTAAAGAAAAAGAAAAATCAAAGGCATTTGCAAAGAAGGAGTTCTGGTGAGCCTGTGGTTTCTTTGCCAGGTGAATCCTAACAAACCTAGACCTGACCAATGATGTTATGCAGTCTTGAGCTTCACTTTCAGAATGATATAATGTTAACCCCCTTCTATGCCATGCATCAGTTCAGAGCAGGGTTGCTCCTGTGTTCAGCAGATCAACCTGCACCACTCAGTTTGCAAAGCATGGAATGACATTGCCAGGAGAGTCCTACTTCCTCTACTTCCTCTCAGAAGGTCAGGCCCATAAGTGTCTTTGTGTGAAAGCTCCTGAGATCTCTGGTGGGAAGCCCTGAAGAGCAGCGAGCAATGAATAATGAATGTCTCTTTGTAAGAACTCTTTTAGTGGGCAGCCAAAGCTATTTTTACTTTATGGCAAAAGCACTTTGGGAGACATATTCCCAAACCACATTACAGGATGTGTGAGGTGGTGGAGACTGCCAAATGCTGGCGAAGTTTAACACGGCAGTGCACACTTGTGGGATGTTGAGTTAGGAATTATGAGCCTTCCTCTAGACTTAAGCACAGAATTTTGTGAATCAGTACCCCCTTCCCACCGCCCCCCCCCACTTTGTCAAAAGATTAGGCCTGGATTCAAAGAAGGAAAAATAATCTACAGAATATATTGCTCAGATTCTAGGAAGTCTTGTACAGACAGAAAGTGGAATCATTTTCTGAAACTCACAAATTCATTAGATTTTTTAGAATGAAAACTCAGCAGGAAACCTACACCAAAACAAATTTAGGAAGTGGCAATATCTGTGGATTATAGAGTTATCAGCTTCCATGTTCCAATGTCTAGGTACATTACCATAGCACAGGACACTCTTCACGTCCTTTAAAGTTGGAAGAAGTTGTTCAAATGAAAAGACTGAGGGAGGAGACATCAAGACGGTGCCTGGATGGCAGCTGAGGGCCAACTAGCAAGGGAAGGAATATTTCCTAAGAACTGGACCTTTGATGGGCAGAGGTTTGAACACATTACTACGTTGCAAGGCAGGCTGACAGTGAGACCATCTGTCCTCTTAAATAACTTCACTTTGGTGGCTTCAATCCCTGAGTCATCTCAAGTCTTGGTGTTCTTGGGTTGCCAGAGTGAAAAAAAACCAACAACACATGCTAGAGTGACCCTTGATGTTCTGTGCTATTAGCAATGATAATACTAAAGCCATCTCCTTCACACCCCTCTCTCAGAGCACTTTGTTATCTGTGATCCCATTTGAATATCTTAGTAGCTTAACTAGGAAAGCTAATGAAACAATTCTAATCCCATAGATTATAGATAGAAGAATCAATATGGTCATCAAAGTCTTTCCCGACGGGCGTAGTGGTGCATGCCTTTAATCCCAGCACTCGGGAGGCAGAGGCAGGTGGACCTCTGTGAGTTCGAGACCAGCCTGGTCTACAAGAGGACAGCCTCCAAAGCCACAGAGAAACCCTGTCTCAAAAAAACAAACAAACAAACAAAATCTTTCCCTTAACATCCCTGACTCATAGGTCACAGGGTAGCCTTGGCAGACGTAGCACTTGGCAAAAATAGGCTTATGTTATGCACCCCTTACAGACATGCATGATCCAGCAGAAATTCACACTCACTCCTAGAAAATATCAATTGCACATTACTACTGCACAAGTTGGGACAAAGGGTATCTCCATCCAAGAAAAAATTGAATTTTTATATCAATATGCTTCTTGATCTCTGTGTAATTCTTTTGTGTATTCACTTATCCTGGAAGGTCTGTAATGTGGAAGCCCTGTGGGAAACAGAGATGAGGGTGAACTAAAATACAGCATCCATGCATAGGAGCTGCCCTTCTCAAGAGGTGTCAGCGATGCTATAAATAATGAATAGATGGAAGGAGAGAAGAAGGGCTCTGTGTTTTGGCAGTGTATAATAGCAATCAGGTTAAGAGTCCCTCATTGTCATCGATGCTGTGGTATTATTCAAATGCCACATCAGTGTCATGGGCAACTTGATATTTTAAAAGGAGTGCCCTTTACTTTTGGGAAATCAAATGTCTCCCCCAAAGAAATTGGTATTATTGACTTGCCTTTTTATAAGGTGATTATAAAATTCTTCATAAAATGGGATGGTTTGAACTCCATCTGTAACCATGTATTTGTGTTGCTTTGGACAGCTGCCCAGAGGACTTCTCAGGATCCTGCTTATTCTTAAGATCTGTGCTGCTCACAAAATGCTTGAGGACAAAAGATTGTCAGTTTTGCACACCCTTTACAAATATAAGAATTATGAGCTTATAGTGGAGTGAGGTGATTTCCCTTTTCCTGTTTACCATCCTACCACCCTGTTTCAACAGGGGATCATAGCTATGGCTTCTCAGAAGAGTAAACAAGACACTGGATGACTGGACACAGATGATGGATGGACTGAAGGATCAGTTTCCTGACAGCATTCTTCTCATCTAAATACCTCCTGGCACACCACAGTCATGAACTTCTGTTTTGTGGTTTGCTCAGTACATTTACTGACTTAGTGAATGAAAGGCTATTCTTCCCAAATTATGATAATTAATTACACAGATAACCAAAACTTATTAATATATAGTGAAAAATTTCAATGCCTTATTTTAAGTTATTTCATAAAAATTGACTTTTGTCCAAAGTTTGAGCCACTAATTTCTGAATTTTTTCATTATGTATATCTATATGCACACATGAGTAGAGGCGCCAAGAGAGACCAGAGGCATTCAGATCTCCTGGAGCTGGATTACAAGCCATTGTGGATACCTGATCTGAGTACTAGGAACTGAACTTGGGTCCTCTGCAGGGCTAATGTGGTGGTTTAGGATGAAAATGGCCCCCATAGACTCATAGGAAGTGGAGTTATTAGAGAGGTGGCCTTATTGAGTAGGTATGACCTTGTTGGAGGAACTGTGTCACTGGGAGGTGGACTTTGAGGTTTCAGAAGCTTAAGTCAGGCCTAGTGGCATTCTATTCCTGTTGCCTGTGGCTCCAGATTTAGAACTCTCAGCTACCTCTCCAGCACCGAGTCCACCTGTGTCTCACCAGCCTCCTGGCATAACAGCAATGGACTACACTTCTGAACTGTAAACTTCCTGATATGACAGCTTCTGAACAGTAAACCAGCCCCAATTAAATGTTTCCTTATAAGACTTGTCTTGATAATGTTTTTTTTCGTCACAGCAACAAAACACAAATTAAAACAAGTAGTCATCTTCAGCCTCCAGGTCAGTGGTTCTCAACCTGTAGGTTGTAACCCCTTCGAGGGTCAGATATCAGATATTTACATAAAAATTCAGAACGGTAGCAAAATTACAACTATGAAGTAGTAATGAAATAATTTTACTGTTGGGGGGTCACCACAACATGAGGAACTGAATTAATTGGTTGCAGCATTAGGAAGGTTGAGAACCATTGCTCTAGGTAATTAAATTTTGATATCGATGTAAGAGTTTGTGGTGGGTAAGCACTATTTGCTTTCCCCTCTGGTTTTCGATGTGGACTCCTAAGTATAGAAGCCCTGTTACTAGGACCAGTGGGAGTGGCCCACCAACTGCTAGTCTAACTTGAGGACTACATCACAAGAGAGGAGCCCAGGCTTCAAACTGCTTTGATGGCCAGAAACTGGGATCTGGATGATGCAGAGACCTGGGTTAGAGAGGACTCAGAAGGACCAAGGACACCAGGAGATCACACCTCATAGAATCAGCTAAATAGGGCTCACAGGAGCTCACAGAGACTGAAGCAACAATTCTGGAGCTTTCTTGGGTCTGTACTGGGTCCTCTGTATACACTCTGTGTGTTTATATTGGTTTTTTTATGGGACTCCCAACAGTGGGAGAGAGGGTGTTTCTGACACTTGCCTGGTCTTAGGATCCTTTTCCTCCTACCAGGTTGCCACATCCAGCCTTCATATGAGGATTTGTGACTAGTCTCATTGTATGCTGTTATGCCAAGTTCAGTTGATACACTGGGAGGCCTGTCCTTTTCTCAAGGGAAATGGAAGAGCAGTGGATCTGGTTGGGAGGAGTCGGAAGGAGGGGAGAATATGTTTGGGATGTATTATATTAGAGAAGAATAAAAAAAATTTTTTGGTGTGCTCCATTCTGAACAAACATTCATACATACATGCTCATCTTAGGCACAGAGTGGCACACACATGCACACTTTGACTGTGGTTGAGGTGATCTCCTCAATCTGCCTTAGGATTTCTGTAGAAAGGGATAAGGATCAAGTTCCTTGTATCCGCAACTACCACATTATAGTGTAACAGAATGCCCTCGCTATTCCTCAGATCGTAACTACTGTGGCTACCCGGAAAGACCTTGATGGTAATGACAGGATCCCACATGAATGGAAATCAGAGACTAAAATCAGGCTGGCAATCCTCTTTGTTAGAGTGTAATCAGTAGACCAGGCAGACTATTCAAAATTCCATTTTCTTCCCCCCCTCGGCTGACACTACACTTCATCTGCTTTTCCAAACATTTTGAATTGTGACTTAGGATCCTCTGAGGTTTTACTGTTTCAGCCTTCGGAAAGTTGCAATTAAATACATTCTAAGCAGATGTCACCTTGCCATGGTTTTGGAAAGGTATCAGAGGGAAAAAATTAGCCATCACAGGAGAAGAAATCCTAGTTAAGGCTCTTTCTTCTCTCGTAACTGTATTCTGCTCTGTCTTTATAGCAACAAAGGTCTGTAATCAGTCTGGCTCCAGCTTTGGAAAGACACCAGAGGGAGGGCAAGGACGGGGGTTGTCTCTCTTTTCACATGTATGAAAGGAGGAGAGAAATAAAAGACCACCTTCGAAGTGACTGAAATTGCATCTGAGTGGCAGAACTTTCAGATAAATGGATCCTCCAATTATGACTCTATAGCCCAGGCACTAGGAATGTTTCCATTTCAAAGAACAGAAATGTTGTCATATTTATGACTCTGCGGTAGTGATAGCTACTCAAAGAATGCTGTGGAGACTTTGGTAAGACATTGCCAGTGGCCTGAGATGAAGAGAAGTCACAGAGTCCTTAAAACTCCCTCATTCTCAAAAGTCTGATGGAGATTTGATCAAATACCTCAAGGGTCAACTGGGATGAATTGTGTTCTATTACTTGAAAATTCTGTCTCCAAATCCTCCCTTTTGTAGTATGATTTGGTCCTATTGTATGGGCCTTGAGTCACATGCAGTTATCTCAACCTGGCAGTCAGTGGGTAAGAACTGTGATTGGCACTGCAGAAGGTGCACAGCAGGGCTGGGTGAGTGGCATACAAGCCTGAGGCATGAGGGTCATTATCATGGTCCCTTCCTGAAGCTTGTGGGCTGTGACTGGGTTTATTCATTTAGAATTGTCTCTGTCTACAGATTTAATATATCTGGAATGAACAAAAAAAATTTAGTACACAATATGTCTCAGAGGTGGCTAAGAATTTGAGAACAAAAGCTCCATAAATTTTCCTGTTCATGACACCAGCCTCATGGAATAGTCTTAATGCAGTTGACTTTGTCCTAAGACAGTGACATCATCTTCCAGGAAAGCCCTCCCCCAATCCATGTTTATTCCCTCAAAACTGTAAATCAGTTTTATAACCAGAATAATCACTTTGATTAGTGCCCTAATGACCTGAAAGAGTTAGTGCTTCTTCCCAACGTGTCAAAGAAACTCAGGAGTAGCATGGGGGCAGAAGAATTCTCATTAGCAGAGGTTGGTGGGGGCAGCTCTTCTCTTGCTAAGGCAGGACAGTGTGTTCTGGTGCCATAGGAAGTTTCTGAAGAGTGCCTGCCAGGGTCTTTGTCTACTCTACACACATTCAATTTACCACAGAGTTCTATAGATTCTAATACCCAATCCTACCCTAAATCTGTCTTCTCCTTTTCATCCCCTTCCTTAATTCTGGTCCCTATTCATATTTACCAAAAATTGGAGCCATGACATGGTGTTTTCCTTGGTGTACAGCTCATATTTCCTTTGCAAGTTCAGAGAACAGTTGCTTTGGCAACATGTGATGGTTCATTTGTCGACATTCTGGTATGATCTTAACAACAGCCACATACCTACTGTTTATGAACATGATTCTTTACACACATGGCTGCTTCTTTCTGTAGTATGCACACTGTTCCTTTCTTGCCTTGTCTACTTGACAAATAACTACCATTTTGTCCTCCATTTTCAAGTACTTATCATGTTTCAAATAAACAAGCATGTTATTTTAAAATTGATTGTATGTTTCAGGACATTACCATGAGGGTGACCAACTGAAAATTTCACATGTAACTGCTGAAGCAAATATGACTCAGCCTTTAGGCCTGAGTGCAAAGATTATTGCATGGTGGTTTCTTTCCACTCTGTGTCCCTGAGCAAGGTCACCTCTGCTGTTGTTAGTGCTTTACAAGCCATATAGAGTCCTCTATTTGGCCCCTTCTCCACACTAAACTGTAATTGCTTACTTGATTTGCCCCAGTGACAATGTGTTAATTCCCCATCATCTATCCCAGTGTCTGATATATATATATATATATATATATATATATATATATATATATATATTATATTATCTCCTCCTAGAAGTTCTTCTTTCTCAAGAAGAACTAGGAAAACTTCCATACACAGGACCCAGTTATTGGGACTCTTACCATAATTTTACTAACCATATTTTTCTTATACGTTAAAGCATCAAAGGCTGTTGGTATATCTCAGTGGTAGAACATATGCTTAGCATGTGGGAAGAGTTAGGATTTAATGACTAGTACCCTAAATATGATAAAACACATTGAAACATTGGACAGTGTTTTGGGTGACAGTAAATTTGGCACAGCTTCCAAAGTGCTAACTCATCGCAAGGGAGTTACTGCAGATGCAGGGCATATTGGCATGCTAGGTACAAGTGCATATTAATCTGACAATTTCCAGTAGAGAAAAACTGTTAATCCACTAATCAAATGTTACACCAAAGAATGTAATCGACATCATAAAAACTCATTTCAAAAACTAACATAAAAATCAAGAAGCACTTATGCTGTCTTTAAATAATCATTTCTATTCTGAGGATTCCCAGATCTGTACTTCCAGCTTCAATGTTGGGGACAGACAGCTTTGATCCTATGCATCCAAAGTGCTCATGGGAAATTTCACATTTTTGGCTCCTGTGTATCTTACACTTATGGTGCCAAACTCAATCTACACTGTCCCTCTCAAAGCACAGCAGTCTGTGAGAAACAGGATGGGCATGCTTGTATCTAACTAAGCTTGCTGAGCAGGAGGTTCTTTCCTTCCCACAATGTTGGTTCTTCTATTTAGAAGTCTTCTGTCCATCTCCTCATTTTTCTTGCAGCCACTCCCCTTTACACTCTCTACAATTTGAAGATGAAGTAACAGTTACATATCTGCTATTCGATCCACAGGTCTTTCCATCATCTGGAGCACCATAAGCTTGGTTCTGAAAGCCTCTGTAATTTGACAGATGAGAGACCATCAAAGCCATCACGTTCCACCATAGCCTTGACTCATCCATTTGTATTGATTTCCTGAACTTTCAGGCACAAGCCTTGGGTTAATAGTACCAGAATCTTACAAGTTCACCTGTCTTTACAACTAACCTGCCAGAACACAGAATTAGTATGTTTATTTTTTAATTGGCCAGGGAGCACAGCTCCTGGCTATGTCCAATGCCTCTGACAAGACACACAATGTATGTTCATATCCAGTTTCATACCTTGGTGACTACTGCTCAAACCTCCACTGTCCCTGCCTCCTTCCATCTTCCATGTCTCACTCCCAGAGCCTCCAGCTAACCATCTCCCCTTCTATAGCTATTCTCTGCATCTGGAACTCCTGCTCAGTTTCTCCCTGGTTCCTGCCTTTATCATTTTTTAACTGTTAAATTCCCTCAGGGTAGCTGGCTCTCCTCACCTTTCACTCTTGTTATGCTCCATGGAACCTCCAATGGCCCTCAGCAAATAGCTTTGGGAGTTTTGGATCTATTGAGGTCTTACTTTATGAGGTTACGATTCATTTGAGGGAATAAAATAATGTTGTACTTATTTTTGTGCCCTGGACATATAGCAGGCATGTGAACTGTCTATGGAATGAGTGAATATTTGAGGAATGCAAAAAAAATTTCCCTTTTACTTTGAGGAGTACAGGTTGAGGCATTGCTTGCAAGATCCTGTATGTGTTTAAAAGAAAGACCTTGCAGTGTTTAAAAGAAAATGGCTCCCAAAGGGAGTGTCACTATTAAGAGGTCTGGTTTTGTTGGAGTAGGCATGGCCTTGCTGCAGGAAGTGTGTCACTGTGGAAGTGGATTTTGAGGTCTTCTATGCTCAAGCTATGCCCAGTTCACTTCCTGATGCCTGTGGAACAAGATGTAGAACTCCTAACTCCTTCTCCAGCACCGTGTCTGTCTGCACATTGCCATGTCCCACCTTGAGAATAATGGACTAAACTTCTGAATCTGTAAGCCATCCCCAATTAAATGTTTTTCTTTATAAGAGTTACCATGGTTATGGTGTCTCTTCATAGCAATAATATCCCTAACTAAGACATACCTTAACCCCATTTTATTCTAGGAATCAGCTTCTTATGGCATATAGCCCTTCTCTGTATAATAATTAAGTTACCTATTGCTTCCTTGATTCAATGTTTGCTTTCTTTCCCTGAAAGACCTTAATTCTTTCAGCCCATGTTACCATGAATTAAATGGGTAAGAAATGGATCCTCCAGGCAATAGAAACAGAAAACAGAATTCAGAAGGCAGAGCAGTTCTGAAAGCATGATAAGAAAAGTAGGTGACTGGATTCATGATCTGTAACCAAGTATGAAATTCTAAACCATACAATTGAAACCATTCACTCAACAATCATTTACTAAGTGACTTTTAAGTGTTGCTATTATAAAATAACTGCATTACTTGAGGACACACACACACACACACAAACCCAAAAATATTTTGATATTCATGTAAGACTTTGTTGTGGGTAAGAACCATTTGCTTTCCCCACTGGCTGAGGATGTGGACTCCTAAATGTTGAATCCCCTTTACTTACTGCCCTAGGACAAGGCCCTCCCTAGTGGGAGTGTCCCACCATCCATTAGTCTAATTTGAGGCCTAAGTCACAAGAAGGGAGCTCATGCTTGAAACTGACTGGATGGGTAGGAACTAGAAGCTGGGAGGCAGAGGCAAATGGATCTCAAGGCTAGCCTAGTCAATAGAGTGAGTTCAAGGCCAGGCAGCACTACACAGAGAAAACATTTTTCTAAAAACCATATAGATAAATAAATAAATAAAACTACTTTGGTCCCTTCATTCTTCCATCCACCTATCATTGCTTCAGTTTTTCTCCACTAGAAATTCAATCTGTCTTCCCGTATGTGGACTCAAACAGCAGCAATGCCACCCATGAACACTTTTCATTGAAGACTTCATCACAGGAGCCCTATTCTGGATGGTGGGGGAAGTGACTACATCCTAAAACAAACCAACCCAACAGAGTCACACGCCCCCCACTTCAATACAAAAGAAACTTGTCCAATTTCTTGTGTATTTTGATTAACAGTTAAAATACTGGAACCCCTATGCCATGGTCTGAGTACAGCACCAAAGGAACAAAACCAAATCCTGTAGATGGTGCATGTACTCCATTCAGAATGCATCCTTCAAATTATAACCAAGAATCTCCTGGATTAGCCTGTTGGCCCTAGTTGACCCCATAAGTATACTCATCATATAAACAAAGGGGTCACAAATGGAGAACTTGCAGACAGTTTTGAGAAATGACTATCATAGCGAAGTTGCTGGAAGCTGCTGGAAGCTAGAACAAAGAAACTTATTTTCCTAGAGTCCTGTTAATTATAACTCAGTAGAATTAATGTTGAGCTTCTAGACCCACCCCCAAATTATTTCTTGTTTTCTTAAGTCAAGTGTGTGGTCATTTATTGGACAGTGTGGCCTTAGGAAGTAAATACAAGATGACTAAAAACAAAGGCAAACCAAAGCTGTTCATTGCAGCAGACCAGTTTCTATAAACATGGCCAATGAAAGCATTTCTCCTCTCTTAGGTGTTGGACCTGACTTTTTGTTTTATTTTGAGACAAGGTTTTGTTTTATATCCACATTGGCCTTGGGCACTTAATCCTCCTGAATCAACTTTCCATGTGCCTCAATTATTGGAATACCACACGTAATACTACCCTGATTTTTAAAACCCAGCTACTTATATGCTACATGTATATGATATTGCATTCCTATACCATAATCAAGTTATATACATGTATATATATATACAAATTTATATACATATATAATATAATATATACAACATATACGACCACACATACACACACTGTTTTTTACCGTTTTTTACAGGTTGTAAAACAGCAGAACTTTTCATAGTTACATGTCTTCCCGTGTTAGTGAACCAAAAACTTTGATGACCTCAAATCCAGAGGTCAGTGACTCTTAGATTCTGAAGTAAATAGGCAGAAGTTTAAGATACCTTTTTAGAGACAAATGCCAATGGGAGACCATGTATGAGAGACATAAAAGAACCCTGCAAGAGGTAAACATTGGAGATTTTGAAGCATGTTCTCTACCTCATGGTCTGTGTCTTTCTGCAGCCGAACTGTATCACCTGCTCACCTGGCAAGATAACCAAGTGGTCAACTCTCATCTTCTTGTCAGTGTCCATGGGTAGAACCTCAGTTTCATATTTTGTAGATTCCCTACTATGGACTGAGTAGGGGAATTCTGTTCCCAGGTTCTCCTCCCAGACACTGTTTTCTCATCATATCACGCTTCCTTATAGAGGTTATCAGAACATTATGTAAGAGTTTGTTGAACCCTCACTTAATTCTTGCCTTCCTTTCATACCCATAGACCCCAAGCGCTCAGGGCAATACCTCTGTCACTAGAGTGCACCCAGTTGCCCAGCCAGTGTCTGGTAGCGATTGATGTACAGTTTTAAATGAATCTTTGCTTATCCAGTTTGTTCTCTGAGGGTGCCAGATATCAGGAAAAAAAAGCCAGTATGCTTTAAAAAAATCAATATGTTGAAATAAGCAATATACAAAATGATCAGTTTGCCAGAGGCCAATTTGCCAAAAATCAATGTGCTAAATTTACCAAAACATTTCTTTCTTGTAACTGTTTGCATAGCTAATAGGAACTCAGATTTGGCAGGTCGAGCAGCTTTTAAAGGCCTCCAGGAAGTTGGGAGTGATTGTTGTTTTACTTGGTCTTAAGGACAGTATTTCCTGGGCATTCCCTTTATTGAAAGAACCAGAGAGTGTCTTAGATCTCTAGGGAGTGGATTTATCAGTGAGATGCAGTTATTAGTGCCCCACTTTCTTGGGGGAATCCTATTCTTGCTTCTCCTGCTGTCCTGGATTAGTCCCACTTTGCAGGTGGAGACTAAACACATCCATCTACTCAGCTGCCACATCGAATTCGCCACAGATCCCACTTGCATAGATCCCATAGTAACAAATTAGCTCATCATTTGTGATGAGATGTTTTTGAACATTTCGAGTTTCTTGAGCTGTCTTTGTATGATTTTATCATCATTACTTTGATGCTTTCAATGAAAATGACTTTTCAACCTTAATTTGTTGCTGCAGGCAAGCTCCTTGTTAACTTTTATCCTGTCATATGTGGAGAGTTTGCTTCAGGCATCAAATATCTGTTCATTCCACAAGCACCATTTGAAATACTTAGAATTTAGGCATCTTTGCTCATGATGTATATGTGTATGTATATACACACATAATTTAATAAGTATTTAATGAAAATTTTAGTATTATTTATTGGTATAATTGCTTCACATTTTTCTACACCAAATTGCATATTTGTGAAGAATATATAGAGTATCTGAAATTTTTAGGTATTGACCATTAAATATATTTGCCTGAATTCTAGACACTGATGAAAAGATGAAGACACAAGTGCTTTCATTTTAAGAACATGAACACCCTTAAAGGCTCTATGAACACAGAAATGAAGCCCCGGCCCAAATGTCCCATAGCTTATTATAGCTACTCCACCCAAGTCAACTTCACCAAACACAGCATTTGATACATTAGTAAATTTGATAGAGTAATTTATAATTTATAACTATAGAAAGCATGTATATTAGTAACTTTCTAATTTAAAAATTAAAAATATTACAGGTTACAAAATGTAATTGTGTAATTGTGTAATTGTGGCTTGGTGTCCAGCAAGGCTTTTTGCCATGGTTTGTTCCCCTCTAGGCTCCTTCCCTCCTCTCCCCTTCTCTTTTTTTCTTCTCTATTCTATTTTTTAAAATTCCATCAGATTGCATGGGGTTGGACACTTACTTTGCTATCTTCATCCTCAAGTCTGGGTTGACAGAAAGTGGATCCTTGGGGGCAAACTGAACACTGCACTTTGCTTATGTAGTACAGGCAGAATTTTCTCTATGAGAACCAAATTGAATCCAAAGAAGATTTTAAAAGAGCAAGTTACAGCTTTTGGAAAATTCCATAGGCAAGTGTGGCTTGTCCTTTAATGTTAACTGCTTTTTGTTTCAATGGAGGATTTATGACAGACATGGCTGCACTTATCAGTACATATAAATTAAGCTGCTATTTCATCCACTAAAATTCAACCTTTTATTGAGATATGATTTATAAGCTATAAAGTCTACATGGTTAAAGTATGAGAAATAAATACATAAAACAATGTCTTTGGTGCTGACACAGCATAGTGGAAGGGTCAGTGGGGTTAGCCTTGGGCATTTCACTTTAAAGGGAGGTCTTTTCTTAGGGGCCGTTGGCAGTGGGTGATGATTGTAATAAGGTTAGGAAATCATATGTGGTTTCTCTGAATTACCTGTTACTGATTTTCCTTATGATGTATACCTTAACCAAAGCTGCCAATTTTATTAGCTCCTTCTCTAACAATGGATAGCAGATTTTAGGGTGTTTTCCCCCATTCTTGCCTTGCTTTCACTGGAAGGCTCTGCTCATCTCCCAAGCTTTTCCTACTACAGCAAAAGAAATTCCAGCTGCAGATGTCCAGAATCCTAACATTTGCTATCAGCAGTTGATTCTCAGTGGTCTAGCGTGGATTTTGACCACATGAATGGAAATCCTGGCTTTCATACCTCTGCATGGTGTTGGACTCCAAGCAAATGGCATGTTCTTTAAGAATACAAAGCGACCCTACTTATGCCTGGTCAGACAGAAGGATTCAGTGCTTGGTGTCTGAAAGTACTAACATTTGATCTCAGAGCTCAGTGTTGTGGATTGTAAGGTGGTTTTGACCTGGTATTCTATCATATGAAATTTAAACAATGCTGGCAAAACTTCCTACCACTTCCAGTCTGGGGTAACTAACTAAAAGCTTAATAAATATGTAACACTGTGCATATTTAACAGTACTCTGTGACAAATCATCCTTTTCACAAGCTAGGATAATCTTGACTGATTTAGCTGCACTGTTGTGGTGGCCTGTAGCACCCAGCTCCTCATTCTCTATATCTTCCTGACAATCAATGGGCTCTATTGTCAGACTCTGTGAATTTGTCTGGGCTTGGAGACTTGCTTTAGTCACTGAAAGGGACACAGCCATGTCATGATCCTAAGCTGCAAGAGGCTTTCTAGTTTCTGCCCTTGCTGTACTTGTGAACCTCTGCCATTACAATGTCTAACCAAACAATGAGAGGCCACACAGAGCAGAAATAAGGCTCTGTCTATTGCAAGACATGAGACAGCCATCCTCAATCCCAGGACCACCCAGGTCTGTATGAGTCCCACAGAACTCAACTAAATCTGGAAAGACACCAGTAACCTACATACAGAAAGCCGAAGAAGATGAATGACTGATAATTAAGTCATCAAGTGTTGTTACCTGGTGATGAGTTCTGGCTACAACTGTGTCTCATACTTTACACATTTCAAGAACAGACCCATCCAAATGGAAGCTGGCGTCACCCACTGAGCAGACTGGTGAGGCTGAAGCATCCTTCACTGGACAGCATGGCCAGGTTGAAGTTTCTGAGTCTCGAAAGATTCAGTGGAAGCCAATAACATGGGGTCCTCAATGGGATGACATTTGTTCTGAAAGCCACAGTTGAGGCCTGTTTCAACTGTGGGAGTTTTAGAGTCATGTTGCCTCCATATGTAAATCACACCATTTTTCTATCCTTCACAGCTTTTACTAACACACATACCATAATACCCACTTACCCAGGCAAAGTATGCAGTTAAAATATTCCTTTAAAATTAAAGGCTGCTGCAATCATTACAGTAATCTAATTTTAGAACACCCAATAAACCTGAAAAGGACATAGCTGTTTATTTCCTGGTTTTCTGTGGCCAACAGATAGTGAGCTTGGACTTGCTGTTTCATGTCACGGTCATGTATAAGGCTGACTTTCCCTTTGTGACACTTGTGTGTGTTTTACTCCTGAAGTCTAAGCTGGAGTCCTAGATGGATGTAGAGATAGCCTTAGAGGATGATAAACATTTAAAGTAAAGGAACTAATTTAGCAGAGTTTGAATTTGAAGCATTGATAAACTTTAATGATAATTTAAAATGTAAAACACTAAGCAAATTTAGATGGCTATTATTGTGATTCAAACTACTATTGAGAGATAGACTAAAATTAATTTCCTGAATCTGAAAGTAAGGATGAAGGAAAGGGAATAAACTGAGAGTTAGGGGTGTGCCCTGTTTTTCTAAAAATATTTTTACTACCCTTTTGTGCAATGTGCAACACAACACTGCTAAATTATCTCTTTGATCAAATCCATGGCAGCTCACTACCTTAAGCCATGGTTTTTGACAAAAACATAACTCCAACTGTGTGATTAAAAAAGAGAAAAAAAAGTGGATTCATTATAGAAAGTAACCATGTAGCTCAATTTATTGTGGCTTTCTAGTCCCTGAAGAAAATGTAACTGAATTATATTTTTAAGCATTTTAAATTATAGGTTAAGCAATCATATTAACAGTGACTTCTTGTTTTAATTCTGGAGTATCAAACTCTAGGTCTAAGAAGATAATCAATCCTAGAGTTGCAAAGATATTAAAGTTCTCTGGAAGATCAATTGGTAATTATTCCACCATAGTTTTCAGAGCCTGAGGGTTAGGCATTGTATTAAATAAACAGTGAGGAGCTAAAGGTAAAAATGTCCCTCAGTGAGTGTCCCTTAGGCCATCTCTGGAGAGTGGATGTGTTTCAAATTCTGGATGTCTGTAGTCTACAAGTTGTGGACACAGATATCCTTAACCAAGCCCCTGCAGAGTGGGATAAAATCCAGGGGAGATAGTCTGGCATTGTGGTATGCACATTTAATACAACATTCTGGAAGCACAGGCAGAGGGATCTCTATGTTTGAGATCAGCCTGGTCAACAGAACAAGTCCCAGGACAGCCAATACTACACAGAGAAACCCTGTCTCAAAAAACAAACAAACACAGATGTGAGGGAACAAAACCACAGGAGAGAGCAGAGAGCAATCAGAGCAATGCAACAAATATGCATTAACCCTTAAATGGCTACAGGAGCCACCAAGAGTAGCATGCAATGCCCTGACAGAGATAGACAGCTTTGCTCCTGCTTTGTCCATGTTCCAGCTTCCCTTAGACAAAAATCCCTGGACAGTAAACTCTGATTCGGAATAAGGTCCATTATGAATTACTAATATGATGCCTACTGCCAAAGAAAAATTGAAAAGAATAACAGAAAAAAACCTAAATAAGTACATGAAAACCATATATAGAGAATATATACACATGCACATAATTAACATAAATATGAAGGACAAGAACTAGGTTTATTGTGAGGACAATAAGAGAAAATGTAGGGGACAGAAAGCTAGCATGACTTATCAGCTAACAGTTCATTATGTAATAATTGGCTACCATTCTCATCTAACATGGAAGAATTAATGCCCTTCTCCCACCTAACTCTAAATTCTGAGATGCCTGAGGCACAGTTCTGCGCTTAGGATGCATGAGTCAGAAAGCAAACCCCGTTCTGAGCAGCACTTTCACAAAATATTCTGAAATAGCTAAAGAGACTAACAACTGTAGTACAAGAATTCAGCAAGATTCAAGAACACAATACTTGAAAATTTTTGCCATTGAAAGCTGGAATGCCCCCATGCTATGCATGTAGATTACATGCATCTATGTGACCAGACATGACATGATGATGACATGACGACATTGCTCAAAGCATGGAAAAGAACACAGGCTCACATTTCTCAGGCACCCCTCTGGGATGAACCTGATAGGAGGTATGGGGTGTTGTTTCAGTTGCCAGCAATGCAGCTGTCTTTGTGAATGACTGACTTGGGATTTTATCTAGCAGAACACCTGCAGAGGTACACTCATTGACAAATAGCCCCTGAAAATTTACTATTTGCCAAGTGTTGATCTAGAAGCTGTAGAATCATGGAGAACAATGTAGACTTCTTCTTAAAATGCTTATGATCTGGAGCAGGTAGAGAAATAAACACCAAATAAAGAAAGCAGAAAAGTAATTTCATCTTCTATGTGCTTGAAGTCATCTGATAGGACTTCCTGGTTGACAGTTTCATCTTTCAGACCCCTCACACCTTCTCCAGTGTGCACTGTGAGGAAGCATTCTTTTAGATTCCTTACACATTCTCCTGTGTGCTCTGTGTGGGAGCACTCTTTTAGATTCCTCATACATTCTTCTGTGTGCTCTGTGTGGGAGCACTCTTTCAGACCCCTCACACCTTCTTCAGTGTGTTCTGTGAGGGAGCATTCTTTTAGATTCCTTACAATTCTCCTGTGTGCTCTGTGTGGGAGCACTCTTTTAGATTCCTTACAATTCTCCTCTGTGCTCTGTGTGGGAGCACTCTTTCAGACTACTCACACCTTCTCCCAGTGTGCTCTGTGAGGGAGCACTCTTTTAGATTCCTCACACATTCTCCAGTATCCTCTGTGAGGGAGCACTCTTTTAGATTCCTCACACATTCTCCTGTGTGCTCTGTGTGGGAGCACTATTTCAGACCCCTCACACCTTCATCTGTGTGCTCTGTGTGGGAGCACTCTTTTAGATTCCTTACACACTCTCCTGTGTTCTCTGTGTGGGAGTACATTGAGAACATGAAGGTAGAAAGTTAAGTCTGGGTCCTCCCAAGCTCCACCTAGCTCCAACCTACCACTATGTAACACCAAAGAAGTATCTTTTTCATCCGTCCAAAGCCATTCACATACCAACATGGGGGTCCAACATGTTCTCCCCAGAAAGTAGGACACCCTGTCATATGCTCTTGGTGGCCTACTGAGCATCAGGAAGAAAGTTTGGAAGGAGTTCTCTCCTCTTGGAGGGACCATACTATGGAAACATGTCATTACCTCAGAATGAGATGGACAGAAATAGTGGAACAGGCTTCCTTGGGGGTAAGTATGAGGAACTGGCCATTTTTAAATTCCACTGTCACTTCAGAGAAAGCTTAGCAATGTCCACATTACCGGTGTCATTCTGAATTAAAACTTTTTTATGGAGACCATGGCTGACCATTTTGCCCTGATAAAGGCTTCTCTAGACTTTAGAAGGTGGGAGGTCTAACAAGCCATGTGTGTCTTTTTATCCTGATCCTCATCATACTGAGGACAAAAACTACATACTCTAGGCTATCACTGAATAGCTGTAGAAATTATCCAAAATCAAATTTAAATTAAGAACAATACAAAGCACATGGCAGGACTCAGGGAGAAAAGAGGTTTGTCACAAATACTTTAAAACACACCCTCTTCCCATGTTCATTGTGCTCATTGTTCCCTCATACAAAGTCCCCCTTCCTGTGTTCATTGTCATCTCACACAGAATTCCCCCTTCGTGTGTTCATCTCCCCTCATATAGAGTTCTTGTCAGCCTCTTCAGATTTAGCAGTATCAAAGTGAAAGCTCTTGTCACTTGGGTGACAAAGCCATTCCAAGTAATTCTAACACTCTAATGACTCACTTAACAACCTCCTCTGTAGGAACATGAGACCTGGTGATGCTCCTGACAGGTCTTCAAGATAAGATAAGACCACTCACCTTCAGCACTCACCCACACACAGCACAGTAGTGCTGCTAGCAGGTGAGCTGAGGAAGAGCCCTGCCAGAAGGCAAAGGGGCATCCTTGATGATGGCCCTTGCATTTTTTCATAATCATCAAAATGCCTTTGTCCTTTGCATCCACTAAAAAACATTCTTAGTGGATTACAAACTTAATTAGATTGTACTAGCTTTTTGGAGGCAAGGTAGGGTTTTATCACATGTAACTTTTCCTTCTACTCCAAGAAGACAACTAGCAGTATGCCCCCCTATGGCAGGCACACTCCTGATCTGTCTATGTTTCTATATAGCATTGCAAATATCCAGTGAGTTGGTTGTAATCATTTCCATTTGTAGCCAAGGACACTGAAATTGTCATGGGAGAAGAATATTCAGTGGTATCTGGCAGAATCTTTTTTTGCAATGATGGGTGGCAGGAACTACAATCATGAGTCTGCACATTGCAAAGACTGCTGTAGCAAGGGTTCCTCTGAGCAAATACTCTGGAGCCTGCTGCTGTCCCAGCAGGAACAAAGGCTCACTAAGACAAAAGCAAGAGTCATGCCCTTACCACCCCAGCCTATACCAGCATGGGCCTGGGACACATTCACCTTGGATCAAATCCTTAGGAAACACAGCTAAGATGGAAACTGAAATGCCCAGGTCTTAAGTTAAGCTCCAATGATTGGAAACAAGGCAACTGTTGGCAACTTGTGAGTCATGAACTTCATGAAAATGAGCAACATTGAAATACATGTAAATTTACAGGAAAAATGAATGAAAAAAATGACCTTTTGCTTTTCTAGGAAATGTTACCGGAGCTTCTTTTCCACTGACATCATATACATGGGTAGGAGGAGCTAAGCAATCCGTGGGGAGCTGGTGGAGAACTCCCGGGTTTCATATCAAGAGGAATCCACAGAGATGAACTGAACTCATGATGTCTGTATGGGGAGCTGCTGGCTCCAGCTCTGACCCCTGGGGCAGAGCATGACCCCCTCTTCTTTACACAGTTCCAGAGTTCTGGCCATCTCTTTCCTGCGCCATTTTTGTCTTTTTGGTGCTTACCCACACTGTGGTGGTCAGACCTTCATGGCTGACTTCTCCTCTCTAGTTGGAGTCAGGCTCTGAGTACAAAGGCACCTCTCCCCTGGTGATTTTCTTTATTCATGCATTTCAGCGTGTTTGTTGTCACTGTGCTCAGTCTCCACAGTCCAGAATCCTCATCCTACCTACTTTTCCTTTCCCTACTCTGCTTGCCAGTCAGGACCCCTGTGTTGCCATCTCCCAAGACTGTCACTTCCATGACTACTTATTTCAGTGCTAGAATCATGTATGTTATTGTTTTTGATACTGTTCCCCTTCTTATTCAAGGCCTGGAGCTCTCCCCCGTCCTCTAGGTGAAGTTTTGGACAGCATCACACATAGAAGTTGATTCTCACACTATCACACATGGTTCTGTTCCACATTCTCCCTAAATTAATTAGTGCTATTCTGATAGCCCCGACTCTTTTAGGGCAAGCTTTTTGGTGATTACTATGCATTATAAAGTAGAAAATTTATACATGTGTGCATTTATGTCCGCCCCCTGTTATTATTTATCATGGGCTATGTGATAGTAAATCTTTATTGTCAATTTCATTACATTTACAAGTAGTTAGGAGATTAGTAAGTATACCAAAGGGTAAGACTGACCCTGAAGATCCTCCCATAGACTGGTCCAAGATGGATTAGAGACCCTGTCAGCAAAGGCCTGCTTTCCCTGTGCTTTCTGAACTGAGTCGCTCTGTTCAACCTTCCCTGCCACAATGGAATGAAACTTCTGACACCACAGCCAGTCAACAGATCCTTCCTATTGGGAGTTGTTCTGTCAAGAATTTTGTCACAACGATGGAAAACCTAAATCTGACTCTGTACTCAAGTTAATTCACCTTGATTTGCTAGCAATTTAAATATGCCCCACAATTTTATTTCATTTCTTGATGAGCTCCATATTGTTAAGGTAGTCTAGTTACCCTATGATTCCTAAGTCAGATGAAAGGAAAAGTTGAAGATTTTATAAGGTTCCAAAAATAGGTACTTTGTTTTGTTTTGTTTTGTTTTTTTTCATTTTAGAAACAAAATAACCAAGACAGGAGGTTTTATAGTCAGTTGGTACTTCCCTTTATGGATCATTTGTTCTTCAAATAAACAGTTCCACGGTGTTCATTAGATGCCTGGAATTGTGTCAGCACTAAAGACATGATATATATATATATATATATATATATATATATATATATATATATATATTTTTTTTCTCTGTGAGACTATGAGTGTGACATGAGGGAAACTCTGGGTTCCATCCTCTGCTCTGCACCATGAAAGTGAGACAGACAAAACCACAATTGTCTTTGCCAGTTTCTATTTAGCCAAAAGGAACCTTGACTTCATGAGAGAAATTCGGATATATTCTTAACTAGTCATAGCTAGACGAGGCTAGAAGACCGAGGGTGGGCTGGGTCGGTGGCTGTATGCCTGCCTTTTTATTTATGTTTTTCCTGTTCCAACTTCTGCCAGGGATCACAGTGTAATTGAAGATGATTAGAGTGGTTTAAGTATCGTAGATGTGCTCAAATGCTCTCTGTGTTTCTTGGTTTTGTATGTGTGTGTTGGGAAATAATGATGTAGATGGCTTTGAGGAGGACAGAGACTGGAAAAGCCAGTCAGCTAAGTCTCTGCATTTTAGTATGGGAAGAAAAGTTTCTCTGATTTTTTAATGAATTCTTGGACAATTCTGTGGCTTTGCTCCAAAAATGTCCCGCTGGAGTAGAGGATTACCTTACATGGGTCATTACACTTCCAAAGCTCGAAGAGGGCATTAAATTAAAATTCCCTGCACCTAGTAGGCAGAACATCACGACACTCAAAAGATGTGAAAGTGCTAAATGAATTCTGAGCACTAGCATTACCAGCACTACATATTTATTGAGTTCAATGGGGTGCTAGGCACAGTGCAGACAGATTATGCAAGCAGCCCTCACAAAAGAGCAACAGCGACCATCTCCCATGAACTCACCCTTTCATTGACTTTAGAAATAGACACTATAATTCGACTTGTTAGAAACAGTCTCCTTTCAAAAGTACCCTCAAGGTTCTCTACGCCTTTGTTTGATTTGAAAGTGGCTGATTCTCTGCCGTTTACCATCTATGAATGTGGCCAAGTCTCCCAATTTCTAAATTACCATAAGAATGCTGAGGGCATTGAACTGAAGAACTCATCCTTTTGCAATTGAAAATTACCACTGAAACTTTCTGGGAAATATTAAACATATCAGTTGTAAAACAGAAAATACACTATTATATATTTTTAGTTTAGGCAGGAAAACATGCATTTTCAAAATTAATAATGTTAAGCTTTTAAACCAGCCTTCAATTTACACACACACACACACACACACACACACACACACACACACACACACACACACACACCCCAAAGGCATTTAAAGAACATCATCATAGAAATCCAACTATTTAATGGCAAAGTACCAAGCAATTTCCATTTTTACAAAAAATTATGTGCATTGGTGTTTTGCCTGCATGAGGGTGTTGAGTACCCTGGAACTGGAGTTCTAGAGAGTTGTGAGCTGCCATGTGGGTTCTGGGAATTGAACCCAGCAGGGTCCTTTAGAAAGACAGCCAGTGCTCTCAACCACTGACTCATTTCCCCAGCTCCACAATTCCCATTTTTTAAAGTAGCCAAGTACAGAGAGAGAAGGTGAACTAAGATGGGTTTGAGGCATGAATGGAAGAATCACTGCACATTTAAGGAACCATAAGAGAAACTTTACATCTATGGGGATAACTTCTCAGTTTAAGAAGCCTGACTCTCTGAATATAAATGCTAACCCATTAGTGTTAAGAAAAAAAGTCAAGCACTTTAGAGAAAATGAATTATAAACTGTCATTGTTGAATTTAGTGTTCTGACAGCTTTGAAAATGACTACAATGTAATTTCCCAAGTTGGTAGCCACAGTAATAGAACATCTGGATATGACTGAAATGTGTGTGGCAATTAAAAAGAGAATAAGAAGGCGGTGGGACAATGCTTTTCCTTACACTGATACGTCTTGCAGTTTTGAACTTATAAACCTGACCTGTGGTGTGGCTCTCAAGGACAGTTCTCCTCTGAGAGACTCACTGACATCCCTGTGGTGTGAATTCAGCTCTATTCTTACCACCTCACTGTCTTGTATCCTTAATGCACTGTACCAGGCCTTTTGTGCACATACCTGTACGAAGAGCTAGGCACTTAGCATGTAATGGAAATTGGCCAGAGTGCTGGTTTCTGTGTCATCTCATAGCCAGAGCTGATGAATAATGAGAGCTAAGGGGTTCAAGTTCACTTTCCTTTCCAGTGGGCCTCCACATAGATGTGACTCCTCCTACTATTTCTGAAGTGGATTTATCTACAGTGTTCTGTTCACATCTCTGCAAATGTCCACACAGTTCCAGGTATCTAGACCTCCTCTTAGATAAGAACTTCTTGTTCTTATCTAAGCTGCCAGTCAGTTCTCCTTCCTCAGTTTAAATACATGAAGCAGTGGAGCAAAAAAAAATGTCTTTCAATTCAGTTCAGTCAATATTTAAGAGTCTAGTGGGTTTAAACTCAGTGCCAGGAAGGAAGAAAATAGTCTTTAAGGATCCTGTAATCTTTGGTCTTGACAGACTCATATCCATAAATTATATATTTACTTATATTTTACCTTCAAAACAGGGCATTTCCTAGAAGCATATTATTTTCCCTTCCATCACTTCCTGAAAAGCACACATCAAGGTTGTGTGAATGTGAGTTTAACCCAGGGCAGCCATGACTTACTAGCATGCACACTACTCAGGGTTTTCAGAGTCCCTGCATAGCCCAGCCTCAGTGGAAACTGATAGAGCTATGTCAGCTGCTGCCTCTCTGTTGCTTCTATGGGCATTGCCTGACAGGATTTTGCTTTGCTTTTTTTTTTTAAATATATATTTACTTTTATTTTGTGTTTGGTCGCATTATGTATGTGTATTATATGTATGCCTGGTGCACTTGCAGGCCATAAAAGAATGTGATAACCCCTGGAGTTGCAGTGACAAGCAGTTGCAAGCTGCAATGTAGGTGCTGGGAACTGAATTTGAGCAGCAAGTGCTCCCAACAACTGAGCCAGAGCTAGCCACCAGTATTTTTCTTTCCAAACCAGGACTGCATACACACCCTCTTAAAGACACACCAGCCCGTAGCCACAGCATTGATTCATCTCCATTGACATCACAGAATGTCACCTGTAGAGAGGGGCAGGCAACTGTGTTAGATGTGAGTGCTACCACATGTGCAGACTTGGCAAATGCTTACCCTTAATTAGGGATTTTAATCCCCCATCATCTAAACTAGCTGGTTCAAAGGCGTGGCTTAATGGGGGAGATTTTAAGACTGTGTAGGATTTATTGGTACCTTTGGCAAAGGATGGTTACTATGTGGCTTCGATGAGAATATGCTGTGATGTAATCTACCCTGAAAGTGAGAGGAATAGCTGTGTCTATGGGTAAGTTGCTGAGGAGCCAAGGTTGCAGGCCTAAGCCAGCGAGGATCCTCTGCTCCTGTTGTGGTGCAGTCTGATTAAGCCATCTGATAAGTGATGTTGGTTGCTTTCAACAGTCTGTCTTGGAATTGATCCATGAGCTGAAGGTCCATCAACAGCCTCCCAGTGGGCTGCATACCAACAGTATAGACATTTAAGCAGAGGGCTTAGGAGGAAGGCCTGGCAAAATCCATGCAGTCCTCTGATGGGTGGTTCCCTACTTAAGGTCATTATGGAGTTTACCACAGAGTACTGTTCAATGAGACTCCTTGCCGGAATGTAAATTTATCTATATCTATATCTATCTCTATATCTATCTCTATATATAGATATATATGAACACAATAAATGGAAAATATTTTTAAAAGAATATGTACAGTATTACAACATATTTGACTAAAAAGCTTTATATGTATGTAAATACCCGCATGTGTGTATGTGTTCATGTGTGCAGGTGCCCACAGAGGCCAGAAGAAGGTGTCTGAACCCTTGGAGCTGGAGTTACAGTGAACTGCCTGATGTGAGTGTATATGTTTCTGTGTGTCTGAGTGTGTATGTACATGTTGTGTATACATCTCTTTCTGTGTGTGTGTGTGTGTGTATGTATGTGGGTGTACATATATATATATATATATATATATATATGTATATCTCTGTGTGTGGATGTGTGTATATATTACACATATGCATACTGTCTCTATTCCTCTATGTGTTTGTGTGTGGATGTATATGTTATAGAATATTATTTTAACTAGGTAAATATGTGTCACATTTGTTTATGTTATAGACTATTACTTTAACTGTGTAAAGGTGTGTTACATTTGTTTATACTGCATTTGTTTAATGATATAAGGATGCATGTTTAATTACAAAAAGATGTTACATTTGTTTCACCTTGCCTGTCTAGGATTGGTCTAATAAAGAGCTAAATGCCCAGTATCTGGGCAAAGAAAGGATAGGCAGGGCTGGAAGGCACAGAGAATAAATAGGAAGAGAAAAGAATGAGAGAGGAGGGAGAAGAGAAAGAGCTAGCCAGAATGAGCCTAAGCTAGGCAGAGCATTTATGACTAATAAGAAGTCTCCATGTCATGATTTGGGAGCTGGATGGTAGCAAGAAAGAAAAAGCCTGGCACAAGTGTATGCATCAGAAATTGCTTAGTCCCCCTTATATGCTAATGTCCTTGTGGTCTGACAGGGCCTTTTAAGAGTCTTACTTGCCCTTGAAACATTTCTGAAGATGGGCAGATAGTTTTGCACAGGTATTGAAGGACATGTAGATCCTGGTAGATCCTGGATTTGTTATAGCCTTGGGCAGGCGGTGTGTGTGTGTGTGTGTGTGTGTGTGTGTGTGTGTGTGTGTGTGTGTGTGTGTGTGTGATTTTCTGTGTAGAGGCATGCCCTGGCTATGGCTAATAGATACAGAAAAACATCCTATGTTTTATAAATGCTGGATAAATAAAATCCCTTATCATGTTCCTTTATCAAGAACAAACCAGAGGGTCTCCCATCCAGCAAACTATGAGAGTCTGTCTGCTGCTGGTTTGGATCTCTGCCAATAAGGCTAGAGTAGAGTTTTGAATTCAGCATGACTTCCTGCTTTCTCTGTTACTGCCTCAGAGCCTTTCAGAGGCTGATCCTGGAGTTGAAGAAGGTAAGAGTTTGCCTGAGGGATTCTTCCTGACACTGAGGCACACAGAAGTAACATGCCTCTTCCAGTGGAGAAGACATTCTAGTTTAATCACAATCCTCTACGGATAATGGCTGCCTCGTCTGGAGAGGTTTGTGTTCATGAACCTTTCTAAGCACAGTGCTAAAGAGTAGTTTATACGTTGTTAACAATGTTGGTGTCTTTCTGTTTTATTTGATGGTGTACCTGGAAGTATGCACCATCTCAACAGCATCATAGGAAAGTCATTTTAGCACAGAGCTCAGCTCCATGCCTAATCCTGATGTGTTGGCATCTTTGAAAGTGCACAGTGACATGCCAGGAATTGCAAGACTACATTATACAAAAATCAAAGATGTCCTTTCTGAATTAGATCATTATCACCTCCTGGGGGTGACAGATTCCCATAGGGAAATGTGATTTTGGAACTGCTCTTGGGGCTTTGGACACAGGCCTTGGTTCAAACAGTAGCCTCCATGCAGAGTGGGATGGCATGAGACAAAACCCTTCCTCCCTCCCTTTGCAGAGACAGGAAAAGCAGCTAATACAGAACACCCAGGAGACACCTTCCAACTCTCTTAGGATTAAGTGCTGGAAATACCAGGGTGAAGTGGGGTTGTACTTGTCTTTCTCCAGAAATTATCATCCTTTCGAAAGCAGTTGCATAGAGAAGTAGGGAAGTCCCAGGAAACACATTCACTGGCAAATGGATTTACATCTGAGCCAAGAGGAAGTAGTGTACAAACTTATTAAAGTGTAACACATTTCCCTTATTGTGGGGAGAGAGTAACCAGAATGCCCGGTTAAATTAAATTGCATACCTGGATAAAATTGTCAAAGGATAAACGTAATTAATAGGAAATTGAAAAGACTCCCAGACATGAAGAAAATCAGAGTCACGTGAGTTGCATCCTACAGAAGGTGATGGATGAGTTTGTAAAAAAGACAGACACTAAATAATATCCATGCCTGTAGGTCTCAGGTATATCCCTGCTATGATCTGATATTTATACCGATTTTGCTGCAGAAAAGTCTCACCGAATGCTCTTAGTTACTTCAAGTTATACACATATTCAGCATACTTTCTCATCTGCTGTCTCAATACTGGGTTGTGCTTTTTGATTTACAAATAAAATATTCTCTCTGTCCTCTTTGGGAGATTTTAATCAGAACTTCCAGCCCCGAACAGAGCATCATTTCAAAATCAAAAGGGAAGAACCATGCTCTTTTTGCAAGCAAGATAAAGACACACACAATTAAGTCAGGACTTGTGTGTGTGTGTGTGTGTGTGTAAGAATAATCAAACCAATATGAAAGAGTCAACTGTGAAGCAGTTACAGAGAAAAAGGCAACTGATGGTGTCTTTTTTGAAGACAAGGGAGAATGGAAGAGAAGGGACTGGCAGTATTTGGAGACTTTGTGAGTGCCTCACTCTCTGTGCCTTGTGTATATAAAGCAAGGTGTTGCTACTTCCATTTTACAGATAAAGAAAATCCTAGTTGGAGAAAATTTAATTTGACAATCCTTATGCAAATGGAAGAAAGCAGAATGCTCTTAGCTTCTATCTCTGAGCTCACACTCTTTCCTGTGATAGTGCTCCCAAACACTGTGTCTTTTAGGGTGACACCAGTGATGTCATACATACCACATTCAATTTTTCCCAGGTGTAGAACACAGAGGCAAGAAAGCCAGTCTACTGACCATATTATATCTTCATTGTTCACACACACATTCCCTAACATCCAAACCTGTGAGCCTTTCAGCTGTCATGTCATCTACTCTTTATATCAGCTAAGAGGCAGGGAATGCTACTCCTCTCTACAAGGGAGGAATGTGGGGTCTAGTGAGGTCCAAGACTGCTGCATCTGAGCTCTGAGAATCTCGACCAGATTCAAGCACTCCTGAAATGAACACCAGCCTTCCCCACATGGCCTTGACTCAATACATCAAGAAATGGAGTTTCATGCCTTTGGGGTTCTTCAGCATCTGATAGGTGAGAAGCCAGTCTACATTAGTGATTATACTAAAAGAAGGAACTAGTACCTTTAGTCCTTATTTCATAGCTGACTTCTCTGAAAAACTACCAAGCCGTGATGCTTGTTCACTAATTCATGTGTCCCTTTCCAACACTCTCTGTGGGTGTAGGAACTGGTCTCCCACACCACAGCCACAACAGCCTGTCAAGAATGTATAAACTTTGAATACATGAGTCACAAATCTCTTTTGCATCTGTGGAGGTGGAAGAAGAGCAGCAGAATATCTTCCCATAAGTGATTTCCAAGGTAAGCGAGAATTAGCACTTAGAAACCACCAAGGAGGGAGGTGCTGTACATCTAAGTCTGTCTGCCTTTCTTGCTGCTCTTCTTGCATTGGAAAGTTCTCTGGATTCTGGGAATAGCCAGTGTCCTCTGATATCCACAGACTCTTTGTTTGAGAGACAATCTCACTGTGTAGACTAAACTAGTCAGAACTGTGGTTCATCTGCCTTAGCCTTCTGAGTAATGTGTCCCAGGTGTAAGTCAGAACAGTTACGACAATCACAGGTTAAGGTGACTTCTCTATAGAGTCACAAGTCCATGCATCTCACACACAGTAAAAGTAATGATCTTTAATCAAGTTACTAAAGTATCTTCAATCATGGGGACAACAACCAACAACCAACCGCCCATGTCCTCTGCATTTCTTTTACAGGGTGTATGTGCCCTATTGGTTTCTAAAAGGTCTTTCAAGAAAAGTCAACTTCATTTTATTGGAAAGGCAAATTATGAGCCAGACTAGAGGTTACTATGAGCATGAGAGGATCATAGTGCTACCTGGGCAATTAAATTCCTCAAGAGGCTAATTACCACACTCAGGACTCTCCAAATGGATTGGGAGCTACAAAAGTATGTGTAAAGTGGAGAACTCTAGTTCCCTACCAAGCATTACTTTTTGCAGGGCCATTAGTTATAATTATTAGTTATATTAGTTAATATATAGTTAATGTGACTTAATAATAGTTATAATAGTCCTTCCATGATCAATTAAAAAATAAATGGTTATATTCAAACTCTCCTGTGATGTCACACAAAATAAAAACACCATGGCTATAACATATACAAATTAAAGATTGAAGGCAAGAGAATGATTAGAAGAGGAAGAAGAGAGAAGGGAGAGAGGGAGGAAGAGGTAGAAGCAGAGATGGGAAGAGTAGAGAGAGAAAGAAGAAAGAGAATAGAAAGATGCATCTGGCTTGTGAGTCTCAGTAGACTTTTGAGGACAGTGTATCACAGAACTGGGATGGCAATCAGATGACCCAGAGCCCTTAAATTCTCAACTGTGGAAACTTTTAGACAGTCAACCTCCTGCCTGTCCCTGGATTGCTGATGGAGTCTGGAGTAGATAATTCCCTTCTTGATCTACACTGTCCTCACTCTCCACTAGGCCACAGTGTCCTATCTGGACTCACTAAAACTTCCCACAGTCTTCCCCTGCTGCCCTGCCCTAGCTTGACTATGTAATCAACTTGTCAATAGGCTAATGGCTGTCTGTTCCACGCAGGGAAAAGTATGGGATCCTTGCTGCATCGATCTGTTGCTTTTCACTTTGACTTTATATCATCTCCCCCTCTGTCCCTGCTCCATATTGACACTCCCCTCTATTTTCTGTTTCTTGGACAGAATCTCTAATCCAAGCCATCAAAGTCACCTCCTTAAATAGGGCTTCCTTATCAGCCCATCCCCCATTCATTCTTGCATTCCATTGATACTGTTTTAGTGGCTTCTCCTTTTGACTATCACATGGCTGATCATTCTTGCCCTCAAACTGCAGGGAGACTGGGTAGTGCCAAGTCTCTGGCAGAGACCAGACTGCATTGCAGTTGCCGAGGACTGCTTTTTTTTTTTTTCCCATAGGAATGAGATGAAGTTTACATCTGAGGGTTCTGTCCTTTGGGCCCCATGTAAGCTAAGACCTTAATAACTGCATTAACTTTCCTCAACCCTCACTCAGTGTCAGGTACTGGACTGAGTATCTCACGCACACTGTATTCGTGTGACATTAGTTTCTATGCTGCCTTACCTCCCTTTGATTTTACATCATACTGAGCAATTAGGCTCTAGACCCCAAGCCCTGCCACTTCAAAGCACCAGCCTGTTACCCCATACTTAGCTAAGTCTCTGAAGAGTGCAAAGGCATCAAGGATGTGCATGGGAAGCAAAGCCTACTGACCCCAAACAACCTTACATCACTTCTCTCCAGCACACCATCATCCCTGCTCTGCACCACACCCTCCCCAGGATGCCATGGACTCCATCTAATGAAATGCTGTCTTCTTTTCCTCCTTCTGGGAGGTACCCAGGTCAGCTACCTCATAACACAGCCCTTCCAGGGCTCCTGGGCTTCCTCTGGAAATTAGAGAAACAAAAAACAACACTTGCATCACCAACCTGGACCAGTTGGAGTTTCAGCCCATTAATAGGATTTTGGGGAAATAATTACTATAATTATTTTTGTCAGCCTGTAGTCTTTATCTTTATTGGATAAAGGTGGCATTTTGAACAGATTATCACAGGGTTATGCTGTAATAACAACACTCTTTTATGCATGGGACTTGGAGTTCTGAAAAAGACTTTGCTACAGAACATAAGGTTTGATACTAACAGCGTCCCTATATGGTATAAGTACTATGCATGCTTTGCAATACTTCAGGGGAAGGAAACAGAAGTCAAGGGTGATTAATTATATAGCATGATGAAAAGCTTTAGACTGCACAAGGCAGAACACTTTAATGCCCATTGTTCCTACATACATACCTCCTTCATGGTAAACCAATCAATAAAGGAGGACTCCAAAGAGATTCCTGTATAAGACTTGAGAGCTATGTGTGTGCGGCATAAGTATGTGTGTATTTGTTTAGGGGTATGCAGGTATATGTGTAAAATGTGCAAATGTCTCTAGGCATGTAGATGTATATGCAGATATTGTTGTGTATAAACGTGTCTAGGCGTGTGTGTGTGTGTGTGTGTGTGTGTGTGTGTGTGTGTGTGTGTGCGCGCGCGCGTGCGTGCACTCACGCATAGGTGTGGTAGATGTGAGCAAGTCTTAGGGATAAAAGAGACATCTCAAAAGCATGCATATTATCAGCTCTGAGCAATACTCTTGTATTTGAGCATCATCCTCCATTCCATATCATACTGTCACACTTCAGTCATAGTGCTATAAAAAAACTCCTTCAAGCTTCCCAGTAAAGACCCTGGAAATGTAAAAGATCCACAGAGCTCTCTCATATCTGTTTTCTCATCTGTTGCCTTATACTGTCTTTTAATCACTCTGTTTCCTCAGAAGTAATGCTCTTAGACTTTCTACTGTGACTGCTCCTGTCTTAATGAATTATGGCTGTGGATTTTACAGTTTCAGGACCAGTCATCTTGGGCTGTGAATCAAGATGCGCCTCTCATCCTCAGCCCTCTCCCCAGGAAGAGAGACGAGGTGATCATCCTCCTCCCGGATGACATGCTTCACTCTAACTGTAATGTAGCTGCTTTTTTATTTTTTTCTGAACACATCTGGAGCCAAGGCCCAAGGGCCTCTGTTCCAAAATGTTCTCTGATTATTGATAGCAGTCTGAAGTCCAGGCAGAGAAATCCAAGCAGAGATGTGCAGGCACCTGCCTGTCCTTAACAGGCTAAGTGCTCTCTGCAAGCCCTGCTAGGCTCACAGCAGTGCTTGGATAAGACTGCACTGGAAACCTCTGAGTTCAGAATCAATCAGGCCAGGAAGAGCACGTGCCTTGGAAACCCACTGCTTAGATGTTTTAAGGTTCTTGCTTGTGGTGAAGGTTAGGGAAGTTTAGTGAAAGTCAATTTTAATGAGGGCTGCTTCTCTCTGTGCGCTTACCTCCAGAAAATGTTCCGCCTGCTGCTCTCGATCCAATTTCCTTGAAGTCGTGGTAATCAGACCTGTGTAGAAATGAGAATATTTGACTTTTAAATATCCGGGGCAAGTAGCTCATTGAATATGGCAAAAAGACCAGTTAAAGGGAAAGCAAAAATGTTGGAGAATGGCACCCCTCCACTTCCCAGGGATGGTCAAACTTATTCTTAAAGTAAAATAAAATATACTAAGAAACTGTGGGACAGGACCTCAATTCTGCTTAACACAGAAGAACTGTTGCTGTCCGGGAGGAATGCAAAACTCCTAAGAAACATTGTTTTTCTAATACAAGGCAGCCCAAAGATTCATTTATCTAGGACTGCAGTTCTCTAGGAGTAGAATTAAAGGTTCTTAAGTTGTTAGTAGGTAGTTGACACTGATTAGAGTCCATCTATGAGATATCATCATTTTTTCCTTATTTAATTTTATATGCTTACACAATTTGGACTATACTTTCCAAGAAGGCAATTTCTGCAGCAGCCACACTTGTACACATAACTGCCCCAAATTAACTAACTCTCACAACAAACACCTCACTGTAGTTTTATCATTCAATTTTATGAATTTGATCTTTATACTAAGAAATCCCAAGTGGAAAGATGTATATTTTCTCTCAATGTCTATAAAGACAAAGGTAATGAGAAGACAGACCTCTGAGGCCTCTTGGCTCATTGCACAAATTTGTCTTTTGCACAGTTTATTATTCTTTTTTGTGAAATGGCAATTAGGAACCCAAATTTATTTTCTATTTCTCTGTTATAATATCTCTGAAGAAAACATCAGTTGGGTTTTTTTTCTCATGATGTATGCTGATTAACACGGAGAGCAAAGAAAAACTATTGAGAAGGTTTGACCTGAGGCTGCTGATCTGGGAGGACATGGATTCTAGAGAACCAGAGGCCATAGGAAATGCGGCCTTGGTGACATCCAAAATAATATCTCAGTTAGAGTACCACAGCCCTCTACAAGCTGGGACACTCCCATCACCCTGGCATGCCAAAGCAGACCACAACCTATGTTTGATTTGCACCAAGAACTCATTTGTGTGGCTCACCCTAGATTTTTCTTTCCTTTTTTATTTTTGCTGTAGGTTGACTGTAATGATATATTTCTAATGGAGTCCAGAGTGATGTTATGATTCATAAATGACATGTGGGAAGTTTATCAAATGAACTTATATATCAATCACATAAAGTACTTATTTTGTGATGAGAACACTTGAAATTCACATTCTTAGCAAACTTGAAATGTACAACACACTGTTATCAACTAGTTGAACCCACAGATTTTTCAGATTTGACTCAGGTGCTGGCTAATCTGCTATGCCACATGTCACCAGTACCCTCCTCTGTCATCATTACAAGTCTTTGTTCTCAAGTCTGTGATTTTCCAGGGGACACATGGGATTGCCATGATGGGAAGATCCTGCCATGTGCTTCCAATGCTGTCACCCACCTTGTTCTTTACCTAGAATAACAGAGGACTCTGCTATTGCCTTTGGATTTGCTTTGCATTTGCAGCAGGACAACTAGAAAATTGTCCCATTAGTGCTGAGAGGTAGGGTCAATGACTCCCTTTCCTCTTCACCATTGCAATACTGCCTGAAAGTTTAAAAACACAGATTTATCTCTCCACTTCATCCCTGGTTTCCTGTGTGACTCTCTGTGGGTGAGGACTCAGGTGGGCCTCATCATCTAAGAACAAGGAACCGTCCAATTCGACTCTTCTTTGCTGAATCTCACTAATACTTTTCATTGACATTCATCTTTCTGCCTGCTCAGTCACATCTAGAAGCTTCTGTAACAGGAAAGGGGAAAAAAAGCCTGGCTTCTGGGTTGGTATTGACTGAGGGTCTGTGTAGTCTAACCCACACTCTTCAGCTCCGGATCATGCTGTCTGACACGATCATATGTCATGGGGGCTTTTTTTTCAAGTGAATAAGAGCTGTTTTCACACAGAGTGAGAGAGGCTTTATTCCGGCTCCCAGCCTCCTCAGAGGGAGTCCTATGTCAGAGGACACAATGGGAATGTGGCTTGCTATAAGAAGGCTATAAACATGGGGTGATTGGAGGGAGAATTCTGCTTTCTATAGCAAATCCGTGGCTCTCTCACAGAAAAAAAAAAAAAAAAAAAAAAAAAAAAAAAAAACAAGAGCAGGTGCCACTGGTCTCTGCTGCATGTTACCAGTAATCCCTCAGCGTAGGCTCAGGCAGCATGAATGCTCAGGGCAACAGTTAGCTTTTTCTCTGTGATTGTTAGGGGAAGTCTCAGTAAATCTGCATAGTTTTACAAGCTGTGGGTGTCTGCTTCTGCTTCCATCAGCTATTGGATGAAGGCTCTAGGATGGCATATAAGGTAGTCATCAATCTCATTATAGGGGAAGGGCATTTAAGGCAGCCTCTCCACTATTGCTTAGATTCTTAGTTGGGGTCATCTTTGTAGAAGTGAGGATTCTTAATGAATGAATGAATGAATGAATGAATGAATGAGCTTAGCATTCAGTTTTAAGTTGGGTTTCAATGAATGAACAGAGTTATCAGGTTTGTCTATAAGAATCTAGAACCAAGAAATAGTGAACTTTGGGGGCAGGCAGTGCTAGAGTGATAATTCATGGTTATTTGCACTGGAAATCAAGTCTTGTTATGTGTTCAGTTCTGAGGAAACCCAGAAAGGGTAAAGTTTACTTTCTAGAGAGGCACATGCATAGGATGAACAGCAAGATCTCAAAAGTATAATATCCAGAACCTGGAAGCAACCTAGATGCCCCTCAACTGAAGAATGGATAGAGAAAATGTGGTACATTTACACAATGGAGTACTACTCAGTGGAAAAAACAACAACAACAACAACAATGGAATCTTGAAATTCGCAGGCAAATGGATGGAACTAGAAGAAACCATTCTGAGTGAGATAATTCAGTCACTAAAAGACAAACATGGTATGTACTCACTCATATATGGATTTTAGACATAGAGCAAAGGATTACCAGCCTACAGTCCACACCTCCAGAGAAGCTAGGAAACAAGGAGGACCCTAAGAGAAACATACATGGTCCCCCAGAAAAGGGGAAAGGGACAAGATCTCCTGAGCAATTTGGGATCATGGGGGGAGGGGAGAGGGAGCTAGGAGAATGAGAAGGGGAGAAGAGGAGGGGTGAGGAGGACATGGGGGAGCAGGAAGGTTGAGTGGGTGAAGAATAGAGGAGAGCAAGATAAGAGATGCCATAATAGAAGGAGCCATTATAGGTTTAAAGAGAGATCAGGCTCTAGGGAAATGTCCAGAGATCTACAAGGATGACACCAACTAACAATCTAAGCAATAGTGGGGAGGCTACCTTAAACACCCTCCTCTGATAATGAGATTGATGACTTCCTTTTATGCCATTCTAGAGCCTTCATCTAGTAGCTTATGGAAGTAGAAGCAGACACCCACAGCTCAATACTGAACTGAACTGGAATCCAGTTGCAGAGAGGGAGGAGTGATGAGAAAAGGGGTCAAGACCAGGCAGGTGAAACCCACAGAAACAGCTGACCTGAACAAGGGGGACCTCATGGTCCCCAGGCTGATAGTTGGGAAACCAGCATGGGACTGATCCAGACCCCATGAATATAGGTGTCAGTGAGGAGGAGAAATCTATGGGGACTTGTGTAGTAGATTAGTATTTATCCCTAGCATAGGAATGGACTTTGGGAGCCCATTCCACATAAAGGGATACTCCCTCAGCCTAGACACACTGGGGAGGGCCTAGGCCCTATCCCAAAGGATATGACAGACTCTGAAGATCCCCCATGAAAGGCCTCACCCTCCCTGGGGAGCAGAAAGGTTATGGGATAGGAAGCCTGTTAGTACGGGGCAGGGGAGGGATAGGGAACTGGGATTGACATGTAAAACAATCTTGTTTCTAATTTAAATAAAAATGGAAAAAACACAAAGTTGTACAAAATAATAAAAATAATTTATTATTGAGTTAAAAAAACAAAAACAAACAAACAAGCAAACAAAAGATCTCAAAAGCTTGGCTGTTGTCTATGGACAGGAAGGAACTCAGGGAGTCACCACTCACAGATCTGAGAAATTCGCCAAAAAGACCAGCTTCATTTCCACAGTTGTGTTGTACATAAATGCATTGGGCCTTAAAATGGAGCAAAGCTCTCTTTAACCATACTGACTCACTCATGTGGAAAGGAATCCCCTTGGGAAACCTATGTAAGAGAGAGGTATGGACAAGACATATGGGATGTAGAGACACAAGTCACCTATACTTGGAGACTTAAATGATGAAATGGAGTTTCCAAAACAAACCAGAGGCCTGTTTTGGAGTATGGTTGGGTTATAAAGACAACCACATAATTTCATGATTCCTTATGCAAACTTCTAATTAGGAGGGGGAAAGATGAGAGTCATAGATAAATGATATTTAGTAAGATGGTAAATGACTGGAACAGGGCAATTGCTTTAAAAAAAAAAACTTTGGGTTTGACTTTGTCATTGAGGGGGCAGGAGACTCTAACACTCTCCGAGAAGCATACTTAAACAATGTGGCTGTCTGTGTAAAAGGACTGATGATACTCTAAGTAGCTTGGTCAGAAGGATGACACATATAAGAATTGTGCGGGGCCCCCCCCCCGTCGTCTCTCTCCCTGTGGGTGTCTGGGGTCACAGCTGTGCAACTACTAACAGGATATTCACATTTATGTTAAAGAGTGCAGGTCTTGACTGGTTCAGCATAATTCTCCCAGAGGGCAGCATGCCAGGCTTGCTGTGAAAACATCTCACTAGAATTAGTGCTACTCTTAGAATATTTTGTGTTTCGTGGCTAATTTCTATGTCCATGCCCAGCACTCTGAACTCTTCCTTACCTATTTCTTTTCCTGTGCAATCTTCCTGGACCTTTCCTCCTACACATAGCTGCAGGAAGCTTATTTTTGGACCCCTCTTGAGACCACAGTCCAAGAAGCCAGAGACTTAAGGTGATCCCCCAGCCCAAGTACCCAGGTCAAGTGCTTGTCTCATTTGCTGGATGCATAAATACTGCTCTGAGGGCACCTAGAGTGTTTCTCTGCTTGTTGAAGTTTTTCTTTAATAGGACACAAGCAAAGGGACAATGAATAGCTATTATTCATCTGGCACTCATGATGCTTGATAGAGAGATCATGCAATATCATAAGAGGATATTGTTCTGAGGAGGGGTGAGGGCGAAGCGAATTTGTCTTCCAGAATACTTAGTGCTGTTGTTTTATTCAATATGGTCTCAACACACAGGAATTGAAGCACCTGAGTGCCCCTTAAATTTTCTTAAACTTAAAAGTATTGCTTAATTTTTGGTTGTGAGCCTAGCCTAGCTTTTAACGGCTGAGCCATCTCTCCATCCAGCCATTCCTCTCTTGGGTATATACCCAAATACTGCATCTTCATACAAGGACATATGTTCAACCATGTTCATAGCAGCATTGTTTGTAATAGCCTGGAAGCAACCTAGATGCCCCTCAACTGAAGAATGGAAAGAGAAAATGTGGTACATTTATACAATGGAGTACTACTCAGCAGAAAAAAGCAACAGAATCTTGAAATTTGCAGGCAAATTGATGGAACTAGAAGAAACCATCCTGAGTGAGGAAACCCAATCACAAAAAGACAAACATGGTATGTACTCACTCATATATGATTTTTAGACATAGAGCAAAGTTACCAGCCTATAATCCTCTTCACCAAAGAAACTAGAAATCATGAAGGACTCTAAGGGATAAATAGACCCCAGGAACGGGAAGTGGCATGAACTCCCGAGCTAATTGGGAGCATGAGGGTAGGGGAGAGGGTGCTGCCACAATAAGAGCATGAGAAGAAGAGTAGAGGAGAAGAAATGGAGGAGCAGAGATATTGAGTTGGGGGAAGAACAGAGTAGAGAGAGCAGGATGAGAGATACCATATCAGAGGGAACCACTATAGGTCCGAGAAGAGATCTGGAACTAGGGAGATCTCCAGAGACCTACAAGGATGACACGATCTGACAGTCTGGGCAGTGGAGGAGAGGATGGCCTAGAAGCCCTTCCCCTAGAATGAGATTGATGACTACTCTCTATGCTATCCTAGAGTCCTCATCCAGTGGCTGATGGAAGCAGAGACAGACATCCACAGAAATACACTGAGCTGAAATCTAGAACCTAGTTGAAGAGAGGGAGGAATGAAGAACGAAGGGGAAGGGGTCTGTACCAGGTTGGAGAAACCCACAGAAACTGTTGGCCTGAAAAAGGGAAAGCATATTGACCCCAGACGCTCTTTGGGAGGCCAGTATGGGACTGATCCAGCCCCCTGATCATGGATGCCAAGGGGGAGGCCCCTGCACTCCGGGGAGCCTCCGGAGGTGGCCTGGCGTTTTGCCCTGGAGTGTGTGTGGGACTTTGAGAGCCCATCCCACTTGAAGGGATGTGCTCTGTCTCTGGACTCATGGGGAGGGGCCTAGGCCCAGCACAGGAAGATTTGGTGGACTTTGTGGAGCCCCTGTTGGGGGCCCTACCCTGCCTGAGGAATGGTAGGTGGATGAGGTGGGGGGGTAGGTTGGAGGTGGGGGAGAAGGAATGGGGGTGAGGGGAGGGAGAGGGAGAGGGGACTTACATGTGAAATAAGCCTGTTCCCTAACTTGAATTAATAATTATAATAATAATAAAAAGAAAAAATATTTTTTCTGAAAAAAAGTATTGCTTAATTAATTCCTTCCCTTCCTCCTAATCCCCCTTCCTCCTTGCTTAATATTAAACCCAGGGTTTCACTTCTTGCCTAAAGCAGTTTATCTTTGATCTTGTGATCATGGATTCTGGGACCTTTCCACATTTTTCCACATCCTGATTTCTAAGTTATGGAGAAATACGGGATAATAATAATATAGAAATAGCTACTATATACCATATATCAGATACTGTCCTAAGAAGCTCACATACATGTTCTTGCAGGATCCCACAATAAATCAGGTACTGTACAATCTAAGTATGTGTGCCCATGTGTGCATTTGGGTGTGCATATGTGCTGTCCAGATACTGATGCTGTGAATTTTCCTCCATTATTCTATACCTTGGTCTTTGAGACAAGACATTTCCACAAAATGGAGCTTACTCACTGGCTAGACTGGCTGCCTGCCTGCTGAGCTCCAAGTTCTACCTTTCTCTACCTCTCCAGCACTGGGGTCACAGGCACATGCTACATCCCATCTTTTTGTGTGGATGCTTAAGTTACAAGCTCAGGTACTCATGCTTGAGCAGAAAGTGTTTTATTTAGTGAGACATCCCCCTGCCAGCCCCAGTTCTGCTCTTTAAGCAGAACTAATAGTTGTTTTCACTTCAAGTGTATTTTCTTCTCTTCTGAAATTCCAGAAAATTATGATAAACTGTCATGATGGTTAATCTTCCTTGTCAACTTGACCGGATTTAGAATCAGCTAGGAGACCCATTTCTGGATATGACTGTGAGGGTGTTTCCACAGAGGCTTACGGGAGGGAGTATCTGGATCTGGAAGAACTTACATGGGATAACATCCTTGGCCAAACTGAAAGGGGGAAAGGAGAACATCTCTTGAATGTAGGCGCAATATGACCAGCTACCTCACATTCCCATTGCCATGCATTCCCCACCAGGACGGACTGTGTCCCCTTATATGAGCCCATCCCACCCTTTCTTCTTTAAGTTGCTCTTGCAGACATTTTATCACAGCAATGAAGAAATAAATCCTACTGAAAATTGCTACCATGAAGTGAGATTGTTTCTGTGATAATCTGACTATGAGGTTCATAGGAATTTGAACTACTTTGTAGGAGGAATATGGAAGAGTTTGGACCTATGGGCTAGAGAAGCCCAAGACTGTTGTAAGCAGAGTTTAATGAACCATTCTGGTGGGAGTATGAAAAACCAGAAAGCAGATTGGCAAGCAGTAAACACTGTGCTTATAGCAATAGAAGGGACACTGGAGAATTGGGCTACTGATCATTCATGTTACATTATGACAAAGAATTTGAAAGCATACTGCTCATGTTTTACAAGTTTAAGCAAGAATAAATGAAAATGCATTTACATTTGTGCAGAAGAAATTTCAAGACAATATAACAGGCAGGCTGTGTCTTGGTTATTGACTACTGATCATAGTCTCCTCTGAAGTCAGATGAAAACATTTAAGAAACATGCAATTTGGTTAGGAAAAGGGCATGGGTGAATTTAAAGAAGTAGGCATGGTAGTTGTGAAGAAAGTTACTATTATTGTTAAGATTATTGCCATTAAAGAGAAAAATCTGTTCTCTCACTGGGACAATATGAAAGGTGCCTTAAGGATAAGATCCTAACCAACAAAGGCTCCAACTTGTAAAAATGGCAATTTGTTAGAAAGGAGAGCAAATTTGAATTGGTACTGCATTGGCAGGTCTTAGGGGTGAGTCCCTGCTTGAAAACAATCAGCTAGTAAGGGTGTTCCAAGATACAGTTACCAAGGTATACAGAGGTCAGTATAGCTGTGATGAGACCAGACTGCAATTCTCACTGTTAACAGAACTTAACTGTCTTGTCCACATCATACTGGATTTGCAGACATGTAAAATTCAAATATTACAATATCAGGAAGGCTTATGTAAAAGGCCAGAATGCTCCTGAGGCCAGGCATGGTGTGGCAGGGGCAGATACCCAGTAAACAAGCCCTGAAAGACTGCTGCGTGAAGTTGTACAGTGAAGCCTAATGGAGATGCTGGACATCCTATGGCTGTGGAATGTCTTCTAAGGAAAACTTCAGACATCTGGAATAGCCTGCTTGTGTACTGGAGACAACAGAAGTGAAGGGGCAGGGCTATCAAGCCTAGGAACTCAGATGATACCAAGAGTCCCAGAGCTGTAGGAGTTCATGCTTGCCCTGCCTACTTTCAAACTTGCTTTGGTTCTTTCTTGCTATGCCCTCATTCCTCACTCTTACAATGGGAATGTTTGATTTGTTCTAGTGTATATTGCAAGTATTCAACTTGAATTTTATTTTGCATGGCCCAACAGTTAAGATATTATCTTGAGTCCCAGAAGAGGCATTGGGATTGAGGCTTTTGGACAATATTTGAACTGTTAAGCTGTAGAGGACTCTTAGAGATAAATGAAATGCATTTTTTTATTATGAAGTGTCTATGAGCTTGGGGGATTACCTAATGGAGAAAGTGTTTTTTTATTTGTTTTATTTTGTTTTTGATTTCATGTGATATGCTTAAGTGTCAGATTGACAAAGGATAGACAACTTGGGATGATTAATCTTCATTGTCAGCTTGACTGGATTTGGAGTTATCTGGAAGATACACTTCTAATGGGTCTGTGAGAGTTTTTCTAGAGTGGTTTAAGTGGGGTAGACCCAGCCTGTATGTGGGTAGACTGTCCCATGGGCCACCGTACTGAACAAGAAAAAAAGGAGTGAAGGAGAAGCTGAGAAGAGTGCCAGTAAAACAATGTGACAAATCACCTCATGCTTCCACACAGGCTTTCCTGGCCATAATGAATGTATCCACTCAAACTGTGAATCAGTCCTGCAAAAAGGTGGTGAGTGGCAAGAAGAAGAAGAAGAAGAAGAAGAAGAAGAAGAAGAAGAAGAAGAAGAAGAAGAAGAAGAAGAAGAAGAAGAAGAAGAAGAAGTGCTGTGCTCTGTTCTTATTTGTTTATCCCTCAAATTAACCATCACTACACAGAATTTCCCAAAGGATAAATGCAACAATGGTCTTTAAAGTATAAGTGCATGCTCCCAGTGAGAAAGCCTACACATTGATGATTACCATCTCTTCCAGAAGATTTTGACTTGCAGAATTTTTTCCTTACTCATCTTTAAATTGTCAAAGAAAATTGAAAATGCAACCCATAGTATTTTCATATGTATATAAGGCCTTTTGTTGAAATTGGAAAGAAATAAAATGGACACAGAACAAACCAAACTTCCAGCTTAGAGGTAAAATTAAACCAAGTATCATGACTGTTTAAATATTAAAAACAAAAAAAAAGCTGCTTTGGAGAGTGGCTCAGTGGTTAAGGGCACTTGCTACTCTTGCAGAGGACCCAGATTTGGTTTCCAGAACCCAAATGGAAGGTCACAAACTTCTGTAACTTCAGTTCCAGCAGATCTGATGCTTCTTTCTGGCATGCATGGGCACCAGGCATGCATATGCACATGTCATGCAGACATATATGTAGCTCTCATATGCATAAAAGCATCTTTAAAACATAAAACATAGAATAACTAAGTAGTATGTAATCTTAGGTTTGAATATATATGTATACGGCTTCTTATAAAGAAAAGAATAAGCAGAAAGGATGGGAGCTAAGACATTGGTTATGAAGGGGTTAAAAGGATTACAGAAACTGGCCCTATTTGATGTGCTTCTTAAGTAAGGGCTGCTTTGTCAGGCGTGAAGATCTGGAGTTGCTCCATTGAGCACACAAGCGCTGCTATTAAATTTTCTTAAGAAAATTTGACAAGGGACACCAACAGAGCTTAAGCCTGCAACACATGCATTTCTTTATAAATAGTAATTTACAAGATGTTAATAGAAGCTTTAGGACTCTACTAGTGAGAGTGTGTTTTAAACAGAAGCATGGAGACACAGTGACACAAGCATGGTTCACAGCTGCTGGCTCTGTAACAGATACACTTCATTTTCTGGCTGTGCAAACCAGTGGACGGCATTTTGCAAGTCTGCCATTGCAGCAGAGAAGTCTCAGTGCTCCTCTCTGCCAGAGAGAGAGAGAGAGAGAGAGAGAGAGAGAGAGAGAGAGAGAGAGAGAGAGAGAGAGAGAGAGAGAGAGAGACTTTCCCATTTGGATTGAGGGATCCGTAAGCAGCCTTTGAAAGAAAAGTTAGGTGTGCACACATGTCCTCCACATTCCCCTTAAGCCTAATTGACAGAGAGATGTGCCCACAACTTGGAGGGGGAATTCTGAGACTCAGACAAGCCGATCCCCATCACAGTGCCATTTTCTCTAGAGTGGGTGAGTAAAGGGCATCTGGATCAAGGTGACTTACTGCCAAAGAGTAAGGTATCACCAGCAAGCAAAGGAGTGATGGTGCCAATGCTGAAGCAGAAGGGCTTTTCAGCATCCCCCCTCTAGAGAATTCTGTCTCATAGCTGCTTGTTTCTGCCTTGAAAGCATATATACAGACACCTGTGCACTGCGCACACACAAAGGGTTGAGACTGGTTTTGCCAGGGTGCCTGTATACTTCCCAGGCCCATGTGCACTTACAGTTCTTCTCCTATTCAGCATCCTCCTCATCACACGGAACCCTTGGGCTCCGCTATACGACCCTGCCTAGGTTGAAGAAGCATTTATGCACCTGAAAATGTCTCTAAGCTGTTTTGCTGTACTTTGAATGCTTATTGGATTTCTTCAGAGAAATTAAGCTGCAGATGGCAAGCCAGTATTAAGGATGTCATAGGAAATGATGCCATCCTTAGGTGCCATTAACACATCACTGGTGTGTGGACTCAGATGTGCAATATGGCATACATCTCTTTATCTTTCTGCCAAGATATTTTTGCATAATTCCAAATACTGTGTGATGAAAATAAAGAAGCAGACATAGCTGGAAATCTAATTTCAGGTAAATAGAAAGGCCCTAGGGATTGTCTGGTATGGGAGGTATTGGAAGGTTGTGCTCGCAGTGTACCAAACGGCAGCAGGCTCTGGCCTCTGTGTGTCTAGCTTCCCACCTCAGATCAAGCCCAGGCAGCTGCATGCCTTTTGGCAAGTTAGTTAACTTCCTACATTTTTGTAAAATAAAGCTTATTAAATAAAGTAATCCATTAAAAATTCTTGGCTTGTTTCCTTCCACATACGAAATTCCTGGATGATATTATTATTCTTATCAACCAGAAGAATAGCCATGGGGCTATCCTGTGCATCCCACAGTCTAACCTTGTTTTTTTTCCATCTTGAGATTCCCTCCTACTGTTTCAAATGTTAGTGTAACAAAAGTCATGTCTACTCCGCAGCCTGTTCTCTGGAAGATAAGGGAGTGGTGGCTTTTTGTTTAAGTAACTTACTCCAAGGCTTATTGTTAAGAACATGTGATGTATATCTGTTACATCTCATTGAGAGGAGAGTGTACATCCTCAATGACTAGTATGTCACAGATTAGCACTGAGTGCTACCAGGGGGATGGCTGGCAATGAGGAAGTGGGGCCTCTTTTCTAGACCATTGCTGGCTTTTAAGGTCAGCTGTGTGCTGGAAGCAGTTGGGGAGTTTTTATACATATTGACATCAGGTTCTGTATCTAAAGGCTGTGTATATTGTTACAGGTTGAATCCTAGGCCTAAGGTATCTCTGAAACTTCCTGGGTGGTTTCATTGTTCTGAGGTTCAGTCAAGGCTGAAAGTCAGTGTCTACATAGTGGCTATGTTCTCAGTGACAGGGTTGCAGTAATTAAGATGTGGCTTATCCCAAAGATTTGGTTTCTCTACCATGAACAATACTGCCTATAATTAGCAGTTCATGAAATGTAGTCCACTGGATTCTCTCATCTGAACTCTATTCCAAATCCCTCCAGCAAAGGACCACTCTCAGATCAAAGGACCACTTTGATCTGACATACGTTTCTGCCTGTATTATTATGGCTCATCTTGGCTACAGCATTGCTTCATTCTCCAGTTTTCACTTTTCTCCTGGTTGTAGAGTTCGCCCTGCCTTGCTCCTGGTGGCCCCATGGATCTCCCTAGCAGAGGTGCAGCCACCACATCCTGATGGTGCCTTCTTTCCACACAAATGTCTGAACATGGTGCAATGGGGGAGAACCCAGTAGATACAACACTAAGGTCACATTTGGCATCATAGGACTGAGAGCTCAGTGAGAAAGATGGTCACACATCAGAAACACTTCAACAGAACATGTGATTCAATGCACACTCTAAAAAAAATCGGATGCCCTGAAGAAAGATCACAGGTGTAATGTGCAGTTGGAGAGATAAAGGGGAGTAAGATGCAATAAAATTACTTGATTCCAGAGACGCTGGAAAGGTTAATATGCCAAATAAGTCTGAGATTAGGACAGAAGCTTGAAGAAAGAGGTCAATGGAGTTTAAACACTGGCTCTGCAGCTTCTTTGCTATATTCAAAAAAGGGTTCTTCGTACTGTAACCTCATTAACTTGGAGAGAGTACACAGTCTCAGTTACGAGGCACACCAATGATGGACTAACCTGGAGCTCTAAGGAGCTGCATGGAAGCATTAATAGTGGCTGGCAAAATGGTTCGGATGGGAAAGGTGCTTACCACCACCCCTGCTGACCTGAGTTTGATCCCCAGAACTCAGTGGTAGACAGAGAAGAACTTTATAAAGTTGTCCTCTGATCTCTACTCATGTTCCATAGTACATGCAAACTGGCACTCACCACACACATGCACACACACTACACACATACACACATACACACATACACACATACACATACACCACACACACACACACACACACACACACACACACACACACACACACACTGAATATCTTTATATTGAAAGAAGTAAAGCAGATATACTTCTATAAAAAACAGTGCATGGGCTGTCCTACAAATGCCACGACTTCATCTTTCTTTATCAGTGAAAAATCTAATCCATTGTGCACATAAACCATAATCTTCATATCCATTCCTTTGCTTTTAGACATCTCAGTTGACTATGTAGCTTAGCTATTGTGAGCAAAGCTGAAAAAATTATTGATGTGCAAGAGTCGTTCTGATGTGTTGACTTAAAGCAACTGAGACCATCATATGAAGAGAATGAAGCCAGGTCCAGAAACACATAACATATGCTTTCTCTTGCTTTGCTTCCTAACTCTTGTATAAAGACATAAAATCATCATATGTGGTATGTGATGGGACAGTAGCTATGGAATTGTCTGGGGAAACAGAAGAGACTAATGAGAGGTAACATGGGGGTGGAAGGTACGCTCAACATACAACTTTAAATATAAAAACTTAAAAATAATTTTTTAAATTTAAAAAATAGTACACATTTTCCTTGTGTTAAAAACCTTAAGAGCACAGCGTGCTATTTCTCATTGCACTCAGAAGGAGTCCTTATTATCTCAGCTTGGTCACTCTGACAATGCCTGCGAATTCAGTAACCAGACAACCGAGAGATGAAGTTCCCTCCTGTTTGTTCAAAAGATCATGGAACATTCTTTAATTCACTCCAGAGGTGTGAAAACAGGCACTGCACTCCTCCAAGAAATTATTTCACTGCAAATAATTTCTTCCCACATCTGTTTCCATGTGACAGCTAAAATCAAGAGGATGGATAAAGTGCAAATTACTCAGAGAATGTGTAAAGTCTTGAAAACGCATGTGTGCTTTGAAGACACAATTCTTAAAGACCATTTTATTCTATAAATTATTCAGGACCTCTTAGTAGCAATGTTGTGAATTCAAATTAAGAAACACTATTTTTTATGGGAAGCTTTGCATGTTATCAGAAACCTGTTAGTAATGAGAGAGAGAGAGAGAGAGAGAGAGAGAGAGAGAGAGAGAGAGAGAGGAGATAAGAGGAAAGACCTGCAATTTACAGCTGATTTCCGCATAACCCAAGCCTTTGCTGTAAGTTCACATACTCGATGTAAACTTTCACTCTTCTTATGTGGCCTGCCTGAGAATCTGTGATAGTTCCATGGCTGGTTGGGGTTTACCTTTCTGCCTTCTTGGTAGATTAACAGGACAAAAAGGTCTCAGGAGAATATGTAATGGCTTCAAGACAAACAATTTGTGAGGCAGTTTAATTTTAACAACCGCCATTTTGATGTTCTAATTGCAAATAGCCCATGTAACTGTTCATTAGCATTTGTCCAACAGGCTTCTGCTTCACAACATCGTGCTAATAGCAGTAACCATGTGTTCAAAACAGTAAAGTCACACTTTCTGAAATACTCTAGACTCTGCACTTTCTTCCTCTACAATTTTAAAATGGTACTACATTATTTATTATGGATGTGTCAGGGTGCATATCTCCCACTGAACTGTGTGAAAGCCAAATGTTCCTTCAGGGCTTCGTTTTTTCCTCCCTGTGTGGCCTAGGGATTGGACTCAGACTTGGTTGGAAGACTTGTTCCTGCCCAGCATTTAACTGGCCTAGACTTCCCACTTCCCACTGTTCTTATAGACTCCTCAGTGAGATACTGGGGCAACAGTAGTTCACTGTTTTTCTTTGGGCGGAAGTACCATTCATAGTAATAATGGTGAACTTGGTACACCATCATTTATCATCACAGAGGACAAGAGCCTCTTTAAAAATATTAGCTCCAGTTTTTCCCTCTAAAGCAACAATGGCTTTATGGGCAGCAAGTAACCTCTTTCCCACTTGGGGTAACACCTGAGATTTTCTTCTTACATAAAACAAAGTAAAAATAAAGAAAGGGTTTAACATTATGGATAGCACCCTGGCTGAAAGGCCATGTCTATCCAGACAAGCAGAGCTGTATCCTCTTTTGAAAACAAAACAAAACAAAACAAAAACCAAAACCACTATAAGCAACCCCATTATGATCTCCATACATCATTTCTGCAGTAGCCTGTAACTTCCTCCAAGTCAGTCATGATTTTAATCACATGGTGTTCATTTGGGGGAGGTAAAGCCACTTTTGGTGTCTTTCAGGTTTAGGACAGGCTCTGTAAAAGGGGACCAAAATACCTTAACAGACCTAAAGAATCAAGTACAGGGACCATGTGTATTAAACAATCATATAAAGCATAATGCATCTAGTTAAATATTTTTGTTGCTATGTGCATGTATCTGAGTGTATGTGTGTGCTTGTGTGGAGGCCAGATGTCAGGCACTGTTCATCTTGGTTATTTTTAAGTGTGTGTGTGTGTGTGTGTGTGTGTGTGTGTGTGTGTGTGTGTGTGTATGTGTGTGCTTGTATGCCATTGAGTAAGTGTGGAAGTCAGAGAACAACCCATAGGATCAGTTTTTATTCTACAGTAGGATAGAACACAGGCCATCAGATTTGGAGGCAGATGCTGTGACCTGCTGAGCCTTCTGATCAGTTCCACTTTGTCTTTTGAAACATGTCTCTCCAGTCTGAAACTCTCCCAGTAGGCTGGTTATTGAGTCCAGGGATCTGCTAGTCCCAGCTTGCGCAGAACTGGGATCGTGGATGCATGCTACCACGACAGGTTTTTTTAAGTTGCATTCTGGATCAGTCCCATGCTGGTTTCCCAGCTATCAGTCTGGGGATCAAGAGCTCTCCCTTGTTCAGGTCAGCTGTTTCTGTGGGTTTCATCAGCTTGGTATGGACCCCTCTCATCCTACTGATCCAGACCTCCTGAATGTGGGTGTCAGTGAGGAGACCTTGGAAATCTATGGGGCCCCTTGTAGTGGATTAGTACTTATCCCTAGCATAGGAGTGGACTCTGGGAGCCCATCCCACATAGAGGGATACTCCCTGAGCCTAGACACAAGGGGTTGGTCTAGGCTCTATCCCAAAGGATATGGCAGACTTTGAAGACCCCCTACAGAAGGCCTCACCCTCCCTGGGGAGCAGAAAGGGTATTGGATAGGTAGGGTATTAGTTGGGGGGGGGAAGGGGAGGGAAGGAAGAGGGACCTAGGATTAACATGTAAAACAATCTTCTTTCTAATTAAAATAAAAAAGAAAACAGAATAAAAAAAGATGCATTCTGAGAAGTGAACTCAGATCCTTCTGTTAGTGGGGCAAGGGCTTACTGACTGAGCCATCTTCCCAGCCCAATTGAACACATTGTGTACACAAGTATGTGTGAGGAAGTTACACATGCTCTCTGCTATTCAAAGCAGGTAATGGTCTATATTGTGAGAGCATTCACTCATCTCTGATACCATGGCTTTTAAAAGCATTGTGCCTGGTGTGGAGCTTCCAACCAAACTCTGTGCTGTGATAATTACTGTTTTGGGCTTTCAATGTGAAATCTTACAGGTTCACAAAAAGCCATGTTGTTTTTGTCCCTCCTCAGAGTCAGCAGTCTATGCAGTTAATGAGGTTAATGGTCGAATGGTGGTGGTGATGGTGGGGATTGGCAGATTGCCAATGTTCCTGACTTTCTAATATGTATTTTATTTTTATTTTGCCTTTGCATTTTGTTTAACTAAATTAGGCTACTTGTCCAAAAACATGTCGCATATGAACTGAGATTATTAGTCTGCCAATCATAGAATTCAGCCCACATTTAACTTTCCAAAATATAAGAAAACATCAACTTCAGGTTATTCCTCCAAAATGTCTGTAAGAGTCAGTAAGAGTGGGCTATGGTTTGCATCAGCCTTTTCTTATCTAATGGGTGAGTTAGCTGGCATTTGAGAATTGTCAATCAAGTCAGAGAATGGCTGTAAGAGTTGGAAAAGCTGGAGAGGTGTCCAAGAGAAGCAGAACTAGGCTCTGTGGGTCTGGCTAGGGAGAGGGACAGTCTTAAGTCACACCCTGGGAAATACAGTGTCTTGTGAACAAATGGCTGTGCCCAGAGCCCAAGGGTGAATTTTCAACCCACTTACAACCCTGAGAGCTGGCACAGAGCTACTGTGGCTGTAATTGGCAGATAATTTGCTCTATGCCCTGGAATTAGCTCCTGGCTTTGTATTCGTCCAATGAGATTATTTAATGTTGCTGCAATTTTAATCCTTTTGAGTCACCTCAATGCCCTAGTACCAGAAAGACATGGGCTCAAGGCTAGATCAATTAAGGCTGGAACTGTGTCAGTGAGTTTTGTTTATAGCCATGGAAAAGAAAGTGGTTGGAAGAATTTCATTAGCAAACCAACACAGAGGGAAGTGTGTTGACAATCTCGTCTACTCCGTGTGCTTGGTGTTTTGTTTTCTTGTTGGAGGACAGACAGACATTGTGAGTCTCTGATAGGATGCTAACTAACATTCTGGTTTCCTTTCTGTGGCTATGAGAACATATCCTAACACAAAAGCAACATGGAGGATCAAAGGCTTTGGGTTACTGCTCCAGGTTACATCCTATAATTGCAGAGAAGCCACAGAGGGAGGGGGTTGAGACAACTCAGAGAGAATTGAGTAGGAGAAATAGGAACCCATGCTGCTTGCTTATGTTTATCTAGCTTTCTACTGTCTTCCCTAGTTCAGGATCCTCTGCCCAGGGAAAGGTGCTGTCCACAAGGAGCTCGGTCTTCCTCCATCAGTTAACAATGAAGGGATTTCTCACAGAGATGCCCACAGGTCATCCTGATCTAGACAATTCTCCACATGACCCTCTTTCGGTGACTCTAAACTCTGTCAAGCTGATAATTAAAGCTGACGATCCCTATTACGGTGCTAACCCTATTTCTGGCTTGGCACCTGTGTGCTTGCCCTTTGAAAGGTGCTGAGAGTAACATGGAATGCACAATGAATGCAGGCAGAGTAATATAAAGAGACATGAAGGTGCAGAGGACAAGGAAGAGTTTGTCAGGCTGCCATTAGTCAAGGAGTTGAAGCAGCTTTAGCTATACTCTAATGGGTAATGGGGAAGAAAAGGGCCAGAGGTGAAGGATCTGCAAATCTGTCCCTACATTGCTCCAGGAGATGTTAGGATAAGCCTTGAAATTGTTTCTTACTTGCTATTGGGAAAGAATTGAAAATAATAGATTAAGACAATATTAAAAAAAAAATAACTGGCTCCAATCAAACTACAGATGGGGCCACAGGATAAAACAAGTCCATTACCATGAAAGAAGCCCCCTCATCCTCCATCCCCTCACCACCCCATCCTCCTCTCAGAGGGAAAGCACCTGTAGGGACTAGTGATCAAGGATGTTTAGCATTGAGAGTTCTAGTATCAAATCCAGTATCAAGTCTTGTGCAAGCAGAGCTAGTTGTCTGAGCTCTGCAGCAGGACCATATCTGGTATCTGAACTTCTGCTATTCACTTATTAAATAGAAGATGCTCAGTGTTGGATCCTCATGACAGTGTTTGAAGCTGTCCCTTGACATCCGCTTTGGTTTGCAATTGAGGAATCTCAGGTTCAATACTCAGCTCACATACATAAGAATCCTGCTCAGAGACCCTCAGAGTTGCTTTAGAACTTCCTTCTGTCTTTACTCATGCACTTTCACAGTCCCCACACCTCTCCCTAGCTTCTTCCTGAGGCAGCTGACATCAAATGAAATTTTCTAACCATTCCTTACATCCATATGAAATTTCATTTATCTCTAAATAATTCTGAATTACTGTCGTTAGACTACTAAGTAAGACTGTGGCAGTCAGCAGGTGAGAGGTTTGAGTACTAACAGGATCAACTCACTTCCCAGAGCTCTTACAATTAGTCCAATGACAGGGTTTTGAAACCTCCACCATGTTGATGGACTGCAGCATCTTTATTGTTTGTCATGAGGACACAAGACTTTCCTTCCTTTTAGATTCTGTCCTCTATTACTTCTATAAAATACTTCATCATCAAACGCAAATATCTATAGCTGTTCACATATAGTTTCCCACCTCAGCCCCCCATTTGCTTTCTTTCACTGTCTACTAAGTGTGGCCAAATAACAAGACTGTGCCCTTGATTATTGGCTCCTGGTGGGCTGGGGAGTCTCTCTCGCTCCCTTCTGCCCAGGTACTGCTTCAGGAAGGCAACAGGAGGGCTTTCATCTTGAGACACTGTGGTGTCTTAGTACACCTTCACTGAGATCTGAAGGGATTCATGTGCTTATCCTCAGGGTTCTGCAAAGACTTCATCTTCTGGATTCCAGGATTTCCTTCAGGGCCTTACCTTCCTTGAGCTATGTTCTTCTCCAGCTCCTCCTGATAAATACTTTCTTTTGAATGTAGTCTTTATACTCAAAAGCAAGCTCAAAGATTGAACTATATTACTATTTATCATCAGAGTCTACATGTTTCCTGCTCTGTCATCACATAAATTTTATTTCCATTGATCTTATTCCCTTAAGTCATTGCCTTAAGGAAACTTCCCTTGGCCAGTGTGTCTTTCTTTCTCTGGTCTACACAGCTGTCTCAATGGCTAGGCTCTTCTTAATAGTAATAATAATATATAAACATCATTTCAAATGCCACTCTCCTCTCTTGTCACTCTCCTGAAGTGTCCCAGGCTCCTTTTCTTTTTGCTGACCTTGAGGAACTAAAACTATCCTGTTGATATACATGCCATTTATTATCATCATCCTGCCATCCTTCTTGGGAGCATGGGCGATGAAAAGCCTGCATTTTATATTTAACCTGTAAGGCCTGAATTTAATACATAATACTGACACATTTACACCCTCAGTACCAATAATGACCATGGCTCATGCTGGGGCCTTCGTAAATGACTGACTGTTGGGTAAAAGAACGGACATCTGCTTGAAAAACCAAAAGCACTGCTGAAATACTCTGGTCATCATGTTTCAATAGTTTTCATAAGTTTGTTGATTTAAATTGTTGCTTTTGACTCTACTACCTAATCTTCTGCAAACAATCAGAGAGGAAACCTGTAAGATAGAACAGGGGAGTGGAAAATGTCCAGGTTCAGCTCCAAGCCTAACGCTTCCCTGCTAAGTAACTGTAAGCAGAGGACTCAAAATCTGCATTTAGCTTTCCACCCATGTAATGGGGATGGCCAAATCTGCCCTCAGGACTAGGGGGAGCACAGAACACAGTAGGAGGGGGAACACCATCTGCAGTGTGGCAAGTACTCAGTGTAGCCCTTGCTCTTCTTGTATGTTCACATTTTATTCTCTTATGTAGCTACACAGATAAAAATGACAAACAACCACATTCTTAATTAATTTGAGCTTGGACTATGTTCAGAAAACCTCACAGCAGCAATCTACACTTTAACGAAGATATGGGGAATTGAGGGGCTAATTATCAGGAAGACACTTAGAAATTTCTTCCTACAGCAATTCTTTACAATAAGACCTCCATGATCAGTGAATTCCAGGAAGATGGATACATATTCCAGCAGCACACAGAGCAGGTCAGCATGAGGGGATAATGCCCAAGGTCTGTCTCTCTGTTCATCAGTCTGAATTTAAAGCTGAGAGCTTTTTAGTCTCTAGCAATTGTCATAATCAGCAACTTCTTGCTTCTCTGAGGAAGCCTGTTTTTTGCTCCTGTGTACTCTGGATGTACAGGGCTTGCATAAATGAGTATATGTTTGTAGCTGTTTGTTTTCTTTAACCTTGTTCTCCTTCCAGATAAAGGGATTGTGGCTTTGAGAAGTAAAGGTCTTAGCTGAAGATGGTATGAGGTTTTGGAGTCTGGAGAGCAAGGCTGACCACCCTCCCGGCTGCACCTGTATTGGACATGATGTAACTACTACCACAGCATCTCTGCCGAGGCTTGAGAAAGGACCTATGTCAGAGATGGTTGGTTCTCAGATGCTCATAACCCAGTTGCCTCTTAATCCCATTTCCTTTGCATGGTGCCAACACCAAGTTTTACATAAAACACAAGTTTAGAGGTTGGAGGAAATGTTTTATTTGGTAAAGAAAGCATTGATTTCTACAACAAGAAAACAGCAATTATTGCCTCTCTCCCTGATTCTGTTACCTTAGTCAGAATGGCTGCCATCAAGAAAACAACAGCAACAAAAACAGAAAAGAGAAAACAAGCATCAAATGTTGTCAAGGACTTGAGGACAGGGAATCCTTATATACTGCTGGGTGGATTTTAACTGGTGCAGCCATTGTTGGAACCAGTATGGATGTTCCTCATGAAAGTGAAAATAGAGCAGTGGTTTGCTTCATTGATTCCTCTCCTGCACATGTTCCCAAAGGATTCCGGGTCAGCACCACAGACGGACCTGCACAGGCTGACCACTGCATTACTCACAGGAGCCAAGATATGAGGAAGCCTAGATGTCCATCAACAGATAAAGAATTGTGGTATGTATACTCAATGGAGTTACAGTCTGTTACAAGGAATGAAATGATGCTGTTTTCTGGAAAACAGAATTGGAGAAGATGGAATTGGAGAAGCAAACTAACCAGACTCAGAAAGGGAAATATCACCTATTGTCTCTCACATGCAAAATCACCTCAGGCCCCCACCACCTCCCATACGAATGTACACACGTGTGTATGAAAGAGACACGACAGTAGAAAGAAAACCATAAGAAAGGAAGGTTTAAAGCGGAGCGAGAGAAAGCAATGGAATGAAGTCTTTGCTCTCAGGCTTCAACATAAAGATGTTAGTTAGAAAGGATGTGTATTAATAACTTTTCCATCATTCTGTAATAGGAGAGTCCCACTTCAACTCAGATCCATTTCTCACCTTACCAATTAAAAAATACACTTTACTTTTTATCTAATTGTGTTGATGCCCTTGACAAAATGTGACAAAACTTGTGGTGGTCGAAAAGAGAATGGTTTCCACAGGCTCTTATGCTTGACTGCTTGGCTCCCAGTTGGTGGAAATGTGTGGGAAAGGAGGTGTGTCACTGGGACATGATTGCCATTTCATGTATCTAAGTATAAAGAGTCACACAGTTTTCAGATACAAATATTTATTTATTTTCCACATGGCACTGGATGTTCTTTCCTAATCAGTTATGTGAGAGATAACAAGAATCTAGCATGATGAGTAGTAAATTATGATGATGCATTTAAATCACCTAGCATTTCAGCTGAGGTACCCCTGTGAATAGCCACCTGCTGCTGGCCTCAGCTAGATTAAAGCATAATCCAGATCCATTTTGGAATAATCTTTATCTTGGGTAAATGTACTAAATTGTAGCAAAGGTCATTACAGTCTTGTGAACCACCATAAGCATTTTCTGGGTACCCAGTTCATAAGTACTCACTATTCTGGGTTGATATGTTGTGGTCTCCACCCTGGCAGTTACCTTACCCAGTGGCAGAATTAAACTAAATGTTGTTCCTGTCAATAGCCTAACGATGAACTCAGGCAAGACATGAGCTCCCACGAGGCACTATCCTCTTTACAACTTTCTGCTAAGTAAGAGGATGGAGTAATCACCCCAAATTATCCAATCAATGTAACAGGGGATACTGATTTTCCTTGGCTGGCAAAACTTTTAAACAAGGATATTGAAGGAAATGAATCTTGTGATTCACTCCTCTCAGAATGCTTAGCAGAAAATATGAGTCGAGTGAAATTAAAGTTCAATTTCACCCAAATTTTTGCAAGATAAACACACCTCAAATGGAGGATGATGGCAACCTTATCACTTAGAATTGGACAAACAACCCAAGGCAACATGATTATAACCTGGCAGCAGCAATGACTTGCTTAGCAAACTGCCTGAGCCTCTGCTGGGAACATTTAACACCACTTGTATTTTGAAATCATAGACTACATCTACAGGCAATAAAGACTGTTATCTCTCCGATTCACTGCAGTCACAAAAACATCCAGTTGGTTCAGCTATAACACATCTGCCCAGAGAAATATTTACTTTTGGAGCCTCTTGGGTTTGCTTTAAATTTCTCCTAATTGCAACCCACCATGCTCTAAGTTTAAATGCTATTGGGATGAATTTCAGGTCTTTCAATGCTAGAAGTTCACAGCTAAACAGTTACAAAGAGAAAATCTCTCCAAGAGCTAGCTATGCATTTAGGAAATGTTTGCACAGATAAGAGTCTCCTGAATTGTGAGGCTTTCCTCACTGTTCATTTGGCCTCTTAGTAAAATGTAGGGACAGTAAATGTCTCCCGAGGACCACTAAGAGAAAGGCACTCATGATTCCTGCCTGAGAATTAAGTTTTCTCAACTACTGAAGCTGTATCCTCTAGACACCTTTTCAAATTATGAGGGTAACAAGCATTCTTATCCAATTAAAATGATGAGAAAAGAAGTCAGGGAAAGGCCTGTTTTAGGGAGACAACTATGAACAAAACCTAACAGCTCCAGGTATCAATATATCATGAAGATATTATATATTTATTCTTTGAGAATTTCATATATATATATATATATATATATATATATATATATACACATAATACATTTTGATCATACCCATTCCCTACTCTCCACTCTGATGTGTCCTGGACACCTTCAAATTATAGAGATATCTTAATGAACATACCTCATATGTCTTGCTTTTCCCAAAATCTCAATTATGTATGTTTTCCTACATATTTTGTAACATCTCTATTATCAAGCAAAATAACAAAGAAGGGGAAACCACTACTTCAGGTGTGCGCTCACTGATGACAACCCCTGCCCCGACACACTCCAGTGGATAGTTTCAACACAATGGCCACTGGGGGCTCTGGATAGATTAAATGGATCACAAGACAAGAAAAATCATGATTCTGGGAAAGGAACAGGAAAGAATAAGAGTTCATTGATGGGAGGGAAGTGAGAGAAAGCAGGGAAAAGCAATCTGAATATATCATAAACATGTATGAAATTCTGAAATAGTTAAGAAAAGAAATAAGTTGCAGAGTTCAGATAGGTGATAGAGAAAGAGGAGTGGTGACAATCTGTCCCAGGGCTGTGGCATCTGCACCAGTTGAACATATTCTTCTCAGTGTCCCACCCCACAAGGCCTAACTTGCCCTCCCATATGTCTTTGTTCAAAACCAGGAGCTCTTGTACTTTCCAGGTATCAGCACCATAGGATTTGATCTTCAAGCTTCTGCATCCTTCATGGTATCCATAGCAGACCCTCTCATCTACTTGTCTGGACCAGAGGAGGTGTATGTCTCAGCAAACACAGATGAGGGAAAGTCAGGGAAATTCTCTGAACTTATTTGTTTTCCAACCAGTCTTTCAGTTCAGGACCATGTCCCTGCTTTTAGTTGGAAGTCTAGAATACAAACTAGTGTGAAAAGCAACCATGTCATAGCTAAGAAAAAAAAAACTGGACAGTCCAACACATAGAGAACTGTGTACTACCCTGAACACTCAGCATTGTCTGAATACCAAGATGCTAACCCAACTGTAAACTTATGCAGAAGAGAATGTGTGACTAACCCTTCTTTGCACCCTTATCAGTAGACACTCTAGGAAGTATCTCTCTTCTCCCTTTTAAAAATGTGTGTGTGCTATTTACATGCTTGAAGATTTAAGAGGACAACTTCAAGTGTCATTCCTCAGGAACATCATCCATCTTATTCTTTGAAACCAGGTCTCTTATCGGCCTTGAGCTCATAGGATTACCAAAATGACAAAGGGATGGAGCAATCATGCTGGGTAAGACTTTCATGTTCTATTGGGATTGACATCCATCTTGTTTGCCACCATCCATCCTCTGTTTGCCAGTAATGCCTATCACATGACTTCATAGCACTTTCCATCACAAGGGACAACTACATAAAGCCAAGAGCAAAGGCTCCAGCAGTATCTGCCCCCAAGTTCCAATGTCTGGAAGCATCGCAGAGGCCTCACTTCTAAGATGCTCTTGTTAGATTTTCTTCCTTCAAGTGGTTGATGGTCTGACTTAAAGGGCCTTTCCAATGACATGGTATCTGAGTGAAAGCCCTGTGGCCTGTGACTATATGGGTTTGTCTGGGATATGCTGATTCCCCCCTCATATGCTTTGTTGGTTGAGCTTAGCAGCGAAACATACCAGGCCCTCCTTCACTTATTTAATCTGCTCAGTAAGTTTCCTTATAAGCCCCATTATTATTTAAGTACTTTATTCAGATAGAAAGAAGGTAAAATGAAGAACCAGGCTGGGCTTGTCCTTGACCTCATGGAATTTACAGGCTAGCAGGAAAGCCAGTGTTGAATGCATACACAGAGTGAAAACTGCTGAATACATGCTGGAGTGAAAACTGAAGTAGGTGCTTGGAATAAAGAATAGTGAAGCATCCAAGAAGGAAGGACTTAGATGACAGTGTCCAGGGAAAGCAAAGTGAGCTCTGACTGAGAACACAACTAGGAAAGCTGAGGAAGAGGAGACATGACAGACAGCAGTGAGCTGAGGACAGAGACACTACAGTGACAAGCAGGAGCTAACAGCCAAATCAGAAAAGAGCTCAGTGAGTCTTCAAAGCTCCACAAGCCTGACCCACATGGCATTCCTGTACTCTGAGGTGGAAGGTCTTGTCAGGTCTTTGAACAGCAGCCTTAGGCTCTTGTTCTACATTTATTTTTATGGCCATAGAAAGCTACTTCAGGGTTTTTGAAGAAAGGAGTGACATGACTGATTATCAGCATGGGGCTCAGTGGCTTCCTGAGCCTTCTTCCCATCCTTTGGGTAAGCTCTGGCTAGACACTGAGGGTTTTTGTGTCCAGACAGTGAGTCCATCCTAACCTGTCTCATTTTCCTGATGCAGGTGTGACCCATTTATAAAATGTTCTTTCTCTTTTGAAATCCAATCCATCTCCTCTGCAGATGTTATCAAAATGTAAATAATCCAGTTCCTGTTTTACTACAGTAAAATTTAGGAAACTTGTGTCATGAAACATTGTCTGGCCCCAATTCCCAGGCACTCTGCAAGCTGGCTTAAAAGAAATCTGATATGTCAACACAACTCGTCTCCCCAAACAAGGTGGTACAGCTCATTAATAAAGCGCTTCCTCCCAGAGGTAATTTGAGTATTTGTTAAAAAGATGCTATTTGCAGCATTTTGTTAATAAAGAAAGAAACACAGAACATGGTTGCAGATTCCTTTCTAGAAACATCCCCATGGCGATTTTATCCAATAGGGCAGGGAGAGTCCCTGGTGCTGGTGCTGATAGTTTTGGACTTATCAGAAACTTGTGTACCGCAAAGGCAGGCTCTTCCTGCCTTCTTCAGTCTCCTGTGGTGAGGACCTGGCTTATTCTTTGTGCCTCCCACTCTACACATAGAGATCAAATGGGTGCTGAGGACAACCATTTTGGAAAAAGATTCTGGTCTGGTTGTGATGGTCAGTGTTTATGGTCAGCTTTACAGGGTCTAGAATCATCTTGGATAAGTGCTCAGCATGTCAGGGCATTTCTAGATTACGCTAAAGGAGGTGAGAAGACCCACTCTAAATGTGAGTGGCACTATCCTTGGATCTGGGGTCTAAGACTGGATGGAAAGAGAGAGTGAACTCAGCACTGTCATTTATCTCTCACCCTTTCTTGACTGGGATACACTGTAAGGAGCTGCCTCATGGCTTCCTTTCTGTGAGAGTTGGTATCTCTTTGAACTGTGAGCCAAAGCAAACCCAAGCTGCTTCATGTTGACTAGTTGAACACAGCAACAAGAAAAGTATCTAGTACTCTGTAATGGAGAGCCATTGATTTCTGTTGAATTGGGTTGATAAACTAGAAGGAATTCATCTAACAATGTCCTGTAAGGACTCCACAAGTTCTTATAATTTTATTGTCCTGCCGCCCAGCAATGAAGACACTTGCTCCAAACACAGAAGAGATTAAAAAGCATAACCTGAATTCCTCAGGCAAAGCAGACATGGTGTTGCCTCATCTGGTATTTCCTAAGGGGAAACCAGGGTCAGCCTCTTGCCCCCTACCCTTCCCTGAGACAGGTTCACCTCTCTTTGCAAAAGAAATGCTCACACACCATCATGCTGTGATTAAAAAGGCTTCTGTGGCAAGTTTCCTCCAACCCGCTTTTATATGAGAGTTTGACATTTGGACAACAGAATAAGAGAGAGAGAGAGAGAGAGAGAGAGAGAGAGAGAGAGAGAGAGAGAGAGAGAGATCATCTTGAGACAATGACATTTCTATGGGAAAGGGCCCAGCACCAGAGAGGGGTGAGTGAAAGCAGCAGTTAACCCTAGGGACACTTCATTGTTCTTCTGTCACTCCAGAACACTGGGACCTCTGGAAGAGGGCACAGAGAGAAAGGGCTGCTACCTCTTGTGGAATGACATCACTTCCCCTGGCCAGAGCCAACATTCTTCAGGTAGTTCATCAGCACTGACTCCTCTTCATGGCCAAATGTCATCTCCCCTCGCTTCAGCATCCCAGAGGTCCAGTGGGAATGCCTGGCCTATGCTCTGCAGCTATTTGGCTCTGGTTTTCTGAACTACCTTGGAGAGGATGGGGCTGGTAGTGCAATGGCATTCCTTTGCTGTTTTGTTTATGTTGCATTTGTTTACAAGCTTGCTGGGAATAAGTAGGAAATGGGAAAGGAGCTGGGGGCAGGGGGTGGAGCAACTTCACACTATACCACAAGAACAGGAAAGAGGTCACATGGTAGGCTTTTGTATATGTGTCTGTGTATGCATGCATGTGTGTTGATGCACATGTGTGTGGTGGGTGAATGTGTAAACATGAAGAACAAAGGACAACCTCTGGTGTCATTCCTCAGCCTTGTCCAATTTTCTTTTTAGCTAGGTTTCTTGCTGGTCTGGCCTGGAACTTGCTACATAGGCTAGGCTGACTGGTTAGAAAGGCTCAGGGATCCACCTCTTTCTATCTTCCCCAGACCTGTGAACATGACACACAAAGCGATGTATCCCCTATCTAACTAGTTCTGACAGTTTCTTTTAAGTGTTGGGGAATTCTGAGAGTTAGTGTGTGTAGTGTAGCAAATGCCATGCTGGTATCACAGATATGAGTTAGGAATGGAAAGTAGTCATAACCTCTTTCATCTTACAAGTGAGTGCAGTGAGGTCCACAGCCCAGCTCTCTTGAACCATGTCTTCTGCTGAAATGTGGGTCACCTATTCACCATAATGGATTATCATTTTCTCTGGGCACACATCTAGACTCCATTTCCCAGTCTCCCTTGCACTGACTGGCATGGCCATGTGACTGATTCCACCAATGGAATGGGAAGAGATGGGATCAAAGCCACATTTGGATGTCCCTGTTTTCATGATCTCTGCCTTTCTTCCTAACCATTGCAATGAGCAGTAATGGTTGCCTTTCGACTCACCACACCTTCTGGGTTCCCGTACCACTCCTCCCAAAAGTGCGGTGACTCTCAGTCACCAACAAACCTTCCCTTTAGAAAATATTTCAAAAGTCCTTTGATAGAATCCTTAACTTAGGATTAGAAGTAAAAAACTGGATATGATAACCTTTCAGGTGTCATCTGTCCCTTGTCAAATAGCCTTATAAATGATATCACCTAGCAGCTGTTTCTTTACTGTGACTTCTCTCATGTTCAACCTCTAGTTGATAGAATTCCCATTTCTCCATGAGCTGTTGATTGCTACGTGTTGCCAACAGGTAATATAAAATTTGCATCAAGTGAGACAGAAGATTTGAACACAGTGCCAAATTGGGGGATGTGACAAAAGCTCAAAATGAGCATAACAGCTAAGTCAAAGAGAAAGACAAAATTAGAGGATCTGGGCAATATCTCCATCATCATCATCATCATCATCATCATCATCATCATCATCATCATCATGCAACTCCATCATTCTTATTACACAAGAGTGGAAAAAGCCTCTAGGGAGCCCGATGCAGAACAGAGAATGACATCCCCATCAAATCGAATCAGAGGGCATCTGTGTAGAGACTGTTTCCCTCCTGGAAAGCAGAGCTGACCATAAAGCAAGGTGAAGAGACTTCTCATTGCATTGGTCACATTAGTACTTAGGTGTTTGGAGACCAGGAATGAAAGCAGCATCTTCTTAAAAAGTGAATTTCAAGATGTTTCAGAAACTCTGGAAGAAACGTTTTGTGGAGAAAAATATGGATTCAGAGAAGATCAACCATTGTCATCACTTATCTTTCCTTTTGAGGGTTTTCATTTTTTCATTTCTTCTTTTCCTTCTTGTAAATTATAAATTCTTATAAATTAGAAAGAGAACCCTTGTTATCAGAACCAGATGAGATATCCACAGTTGATACTTGTTAAATGTTCAAGAATCTCTAGTTTTCACTGGCCTTAACTTTTTCGCTCAACAACATCTTACCATGAAAGGCATTTGCTCAATCTTTCCTCCCTGGCAAGTAAACCCCGGAGACAAGATGAGGTCAGAGGAAGTGAGGCTGTGAATACAGGGTGAAGGACAGTGCTTTGGCAGACAGGCCTGAGGAAACACCATGTGTGTCTGAGGCAAACAGAGGTCCTTCTAACCTTTCCAGTGTCTTGGTATTAAAATGACTTTGGCTTAATAATAGAGTTGGATAAAAATGACCTAACAAGCCCTCACATGAATCAACACTGCACATGACACAATGACAAATGAGACAAGTGAATCCCTGCTGAGGACTTTTAGAGTAAAAATTTCAAGGCAAACGCGACCAAATGATTACTTTTGTATGAAATCCAATATTGTAAATACAATGCAAAACAAAATAACTCACCTGTCTGGTTTGGGACTAGAGGGTCAAAAGAGGGACAGGGAAGAAAACCAAATAGAAGGCATTCACTCTAAAAGCAATCAAATGAAGAATCTCATATTTGAGTATATTACATAGGGACAACATTTCCCTAAAGTGTCATAAGTTAATAGGCCATTTAAAATTCTGGGATGAAAATTCTCAAATGAATATATCATTTCATTGCATATTTCATGTTTTTATTTCTAAGCTACACTAGAAATCATTATTATTTAAAGGAATGTAAGTGCTCATTTAAAATGTGTAGGTGGGAACAGCACACTGGTCATACACAGACATTGTCCCAGATGTTTTTATCATTATTAACTTGTTTTCTAAAAGGATACAGAATAAACTTAATGGTGACCTGAGATCCAGGTAAATAAATGGCACTCTAATAGTCATTCTCACACAAAGATTCCATTATCATCTATGTCTTTCCCTCAGTCTACAGAAATTGAGTTGTGTCTTCATACTTAGTGACAGAAGAACAAGATCAATCAGATTCATTATCTTTAAGCAGATCACAGCCTGATATGAGAGGCAATTTGCTAAAGTGCTGTGTTACAATTCAACATAACTCTGTTTTATTAGTTAAAGCATAGAGCATAGAGTGTGAGATCATTGCTAAGATGCAACAAAAGAATCAACTTAGGTCTTAAAGGATGAGTAGAAAGGAGCTGGCCAATCAGGAAAACGACATGCTATGTTGACTACACATTTTTGTGGGGAAGTGTGGAACTTAGAACAAGAATGCACATGGAAAACAGAAGTCCAGACATGTACATGTATTGGAAGAGCATTGTGATGAGGCATTAAAAGGGAAACAGGTAGAGGAGATCAAACTATGAAGACTCTTTCATGACATTCTAAGAAAGAGAATTTCACTATTGGCAAAGAAGGTTTATCTTAGAAGCACCAAGCTACTTGACTTAACTCTATTTTCCAATGTGAAAGTTGGAATGGAAGAAAAAAAAACTTAGCTGGGTTTGCTGGCATGGACCTGCTTTAAGCCTTGGGATGGTGATGAGTAAGAGGAGCAGAGTAGACTCACAAGGTGGGAGGCAGGTTATGTCTGGTTTGATGTGGGAGGTGGGAGACTGAGTAGTTGAGGATGGTAAGATTTATATTTTACTTTCCATATATAGTTCTCTAGATGAACAACTGAGTAGGCTGGTGGAAAATTTCTCAAAGGGAAGAGTAAGTTTAGAGGGTAGCACTTTTGGAGTGTGGGTGTATGTTTTACATGCAAAATCCAGATGGAGTTATGATTAGTCTTGGGGATAGGAGAGCCAGCATATGGCAGAGTGGTGGACTGATGTGATATTTTGTTTGTGAGATAACAAATAAAACTTTCCTGAAGATCAGAGTGAGAAGCTAAGCCACTAGTTAGCCACAGAGGCCAGGCAGTGGTGGTGCACATCCTTTAATCCCAGCAGTCAGAAGACAGAGGCAGACAGATCTCTGTGAATTTAAGGTCACCCTGGGCTACATGAAAATGATCCAGTCTAAAAGAGAAACAGAGCCAGGTGGTAGTGGCTCACGCCTTTAATCCAAGTACTTGGGATTCACACACCATTAATCCCAGCACTAGGAAGGTGGAAGCAAGAAGAGATATGGCTGAACAGAGAGAGGAATATAAGGTGGGAGGAGACAGGAACTCAGAGCATTATATTCAGTCTGGGGATTCCTAAAGACAGCATTCAGTCTGAGGATTCCTAGGGACAGGATCGCCCCTTTGGTCTGAAGATTCTATAGAGGTAAGTGGCTGGCTGCTCTGCTTCTCTGATCTTTTAGCATTTATCCTTATATTTGACTCAGGGTTTTATTATTAACACCAATTAGAATTTGCACTATAGTGGACTCATCTGGCAGACTCTCAGGCGCTCTTGTCTCCTACTTTTAGATCATACTATGCTACTTCCTCTTCTCTCCTGTGACTCTAATGTGATTTCCTGTTCCTGCCTACGACTCTATGTCACTTTCTGCTCTCTACTGAGCTGTTACTTCCTGTTCTCTCCCATTATTCTGATTATGTTACTTCCTATTATTTGTTTGTGTTCTGTCACTTCCTGTTTTATCTTAAACTGAGCCCCCACATCACTTCCTATTTACTAATCTGTAGTAGGGTCTCCTCTCTCTATGGAATCAGTGTTAACCTCTTGTCCTCATTCTTAAATCTTTTTATGACTTCTTACTAAACCCTTTTTATCCTTATCTCCCTCAACCTGGATGCTCAAGAAAACTATTTACTCAGTGTACCCCAAATACATCCCCTTGGAATTTGTTATTTCCCCAGCTTTAGAATTTCCCTTTCCACATATACTTCACAGATTAAAATATGAATTGTATCAATTTCCACCCCAAATGAGAGTATAGACTTAAAGTATACCTCAACTGGCTCAATGGCAATCTCCTGTCCCTCTAGGCTTTGGTGGGTTCACGACTTTGGTGAGCAATTCCTCCTTCTCCAGCCTGTACTCTCCCAGACTTAATGAACCACTTTCCTGCTTTGCAGTAGGACTTTATTGGAAGCATGCCCATAGGATGTGCTAAATAAGGAAGTGTTGAGTGGAAAGGACTCCTTGGGCTTAGCGTGTACAGCATACTTTGCTCTACTCATGGGAGCACAGGGCCTTCCTATCACATCAACAGCTAAAAGCTTCTGGGCTGATCAGCCAGGTCCCAGTGGGGACACAGAGCTAGAGATGATGTGATGAGACATGACAAATGACTTAGTGGACTGACAAAACTGCAGAGATTAGAGCTCCCTGCTCCTCCATGCTTTTCAGGATGCTTCCTGCCTAGCCCAGAGCCTCAGGATGTCTGTGGCAGAGCAAGATGAGGGAAGCACACTACCATCACAGTTTCCTTGTGATGTTTCAAAGTTTATGACTCATCAAAAGCAGAACATCACATCTCACAGGAACAGGTGACGTAGGTTGTCAACAGTTCAATACTCTCCAAGGAAATAACCTATTTCCAACTGCAATCAAGAAGGAATGGACCTTAACATCCAGGACACCATTTTGTAAATTTTTTCACTCCCAAAAATTAGGATTACAGAAACAATGGGGGAGATGCACCCCACCTCTAAATGTGCCCCTAGTTTCTGCTGTACTGAGGAGGAAGACACTGAGTTAATTTTCCTGACAGTGCCTCTTGTTAAGATGCTCTCACTCTGCTCAGCACTGCATCAGCAGCCTGAGGGGAGCACTAATAGCTTGAGGGGAGCACCAGTATGAATTGGTGTGATGTATGTGTCCTGGTCTGCCATGCTAATATCACTTGAGTAATTTTGAGTAATTCTAATGGGATATAAACAGAGAGGTAGGGAAAAAGACATGAATCATGCACTTGGGTTTCAAGAGAGTCACTTTTCTGTATAATAGTCACCCACATTGGCAGATATATATAACATGCATCTTACATCTGCTTTCAAAAACAAAGATCCTTTGTGTTTTCTCTCCTGTAATTTCTTTCTCAGGGTCTCCACTTGGATTTTATGAATAGCTGCAGTTTATTTTAGGAAAAAGTTAGATGCTGATTTATTGATAATATATAAAAGGTTTTTCTCCTCTTTCCAGATCCTTCTGAAACAGTTGCTCTTTAAATTCTAAGGACAAATGTGTTCTTCCCCACATATAAATATATTGATGCTTCCAAACCGATCAGTGCAGATGAGAAAGTGTATTTATCTAAGAGGACATGTGTCAACATGCTCTGGCAGAAAAACTAAGATCAGAGAAACACTGTCTGTCACACACACTCAAGTCTATCCATTATGTCTTCCAACCCTTGTGTGAGGCCATGTCCACAAATCCGTTGTGTGTGGGGGTGGTCCTCAGACGAAAGACATGGATCTTGGGATTGAATCATTCAAGGCTTCACTGCATCTGGAAAGAGCATCTTCTCTCAGAGCTGCAGAGCAGTGCTGCACCCATGGTTCAGATGACCACACATCTGTCCCTACTATGTAATGACAGCTTGCCAAATCCTTCTGTGAACATTTCTGAAACAGTGTGTTAGGCTTGAAGATGGATAGCCAGTGTCTGAACAGCTGACTTCTGAGACCTCCCAAGGCAAGGTCCCTCATTTCCCTCAATTACTTGTGTTCCAACCACAACTGCAGTCTCCTATGGGATTGTAGGTTGTTTACAACACCATTCACTGGACTTCTGGTGCTCAATTCTGTAACTATTTGTGCTTTATAACAAAGTGTTTAAATGATGAGCTATTAGCACACACACACACACACACACACACACACACAGAGAGAGAGAGAGAGAGAGAGAGAGAGAGAGAGAGAGAGAGAGAGAAAATATTTTTGACTCAGGATGGTGGTAAAAATACTATGTGACCAAATATGACCTCTTTCCTTTCCTTTCCAAGTGGTGGGATTCCAGGTGTGTATCACCACACCTGGTTTATATGGTGCTGGGATCACACCCAGGGCTTCATGCATCCTAGGTATGCTCTCTACAAACTGAGCTTCATCCTCAGTTCCCTTAGGATAATATTTTTTAAAGATCAGTTTCACTATGTCTGTTAACATAACTTTTAAAGCCATTAAGGTCAAACTTTGAGACACCCCCACTGTGAAGACAGCTGTTGCTGCTTAAGACATGATCTATGATGAGAAATATTTTATGGTCTGTCTCTTTAGGAGATTCTGATTGACAGCTGTTTGTAATAAAAGTCTTTCCGTTCATAGGGTAGTGACAGACAACTGAGTTTCCTTTCTCTCCAAGCCCTGATTCTTAGTGCAAGGAACAGCTATATGCACATTTTAAGACACAGTTGAAATCACAGAATGAGAGACCCAGAGAATTTTCCTCTTAGGGTCTCATGAGTTCTTAAACTAATTACAACAACCAACTGAAGTCACCACTATGAGGTGCCACTCCATCTTGTATAATAGTGAGATCTCATTAGGAATAGCAGCTTGAATTCTTCTGCACCATGGGACTGGTTATTGCATTTGGGCATTTTTATAGGCAGACCTCTGCTCTGAACTTGTTTATCTTCTCACTCTATCAGTCTCTTGGGACTTGCACACTTATCCCAGGCCCTGGCATTTGCAGAATATTGTAAAAGAACCTGACATACTCTCGGCATCTTTATCCAACTTGAGAACTCTAATGTCCATTTTGGAACACATGTCTTTCTTGCCCTTAATACACCTCTATAAACTCCCTATCTTTCATCCCCTGTCCTGAAAAAATGTGCGTGTGTTTTAAACCAGTAATTTATATTTAGGTTAGTAGTTAAAATAGTCAGTCAAATAGATACCCATTGTGCTCCCCCCTATATAAAACTCCCTATAGTTCATCAGATTAAGAGGGGGAAAAGGATGCTAAGATATGTACATAGTCGAGACACTACTCCTTCCTTACTTTTGTTCTCTGTCCTTTTCTGTGAGCCCTGAAATTTATAGCCAGATTCTACACACATGGCTAAGGGGAAATTCCACAAAAGAGCTCTACACCCCAGCTGATGTTGAGCCATATTTTCACCTTTCTGTCTTTCTAACCTCTTTTCAAGGGTGACTACACAACTGCAGTGTGATCCCAGCTTGCTGTGCACAGATCCAGGTTGAGTTTCCTCAGCTGCTCCCTCCAGCTGTTCCTCACATCTCCCTGATGACAGATCCCTGCAATGAGTCTTTATCATCAACACCCAGCACTCTTCAGTCATGTGCTAAAAACAGGATCATCGCTGCCCATCAGTCTGCCACATCCTTCCTACTGCACTCAGGATCCACAGCAGAGGTCTAAGCCTGGGCAGTGGTGCTCTCATGATATTACATCCCAAGAAACAAATTCCCTTTGTCCAGCACCTATTTTTTCTTTCTGAGGCTTCCTGTCGTGTCATCTATAAAATGAAGATAACCTCGAAGAAGAGCATGGAAAGGCACAGGGAGCATTTTCAGAAGAGAAGGTGAAAGTAGAACTTTATGAATCTGTAATTTGCAGGCAGGAAGTAAGTTTCTCCATGTGCTTTCTGAGCCAATGAAAACATCACATTGTGACTGTCTGAGCTTGGCATTCATCACAGTTACCACAACGAGGATTTGCTTGCATCCCCTGAGTCCTGTTCTCCAATAGGCTTCAGTTCCTATGGATTCATACCTGAGCTCTGCTGTGGGATCCAGGGCAAGTTAATCAGCCCTTGTCAGTTTTAGAGTTGTGCTTTCAACTGTCAGAACAGAATGGAGAACAGGGTAAACTGTGGAGATTATGTGAAGTTGCATTTTCAGTTCTTTTTGCTTCTCCACAATCTACACAGATTGACAAATAGTACAATAATCTACTGTAAGAATTTCCTTATCCTCAAACAGGAGCCTGAAGTTGGTCTTTGAAGGAAGGCATAATGGAGTAAAAGGTTGCTAGAGGGAGGAGGGTTAGGGGTGGTGATGATGGCGTAAAGATGGTGATGATGATAATGATGGTGGTGGTGGTGATAAGGACAGTGGTCAAGGCACTGAAGACGATGACTGTCTTTGGACTCTGCCCACAGGGTACTTGCAACATATTTCACAAGGTTTATGTCTAGTTGCTGAAGCATGCTGAGCCAGCTGTCTCCCCAAAAGGAAGTTCATCCACTCAGAAAAGGAAATGGGTCCTTGAGGATTTGTGTAAGCATGGCTACATTTGGAAAAGAACTTTAGAGAGCAGGAGGCAAGTAACTAATCAAAAGACTAACAAACTAAAAATGACCAGCTTTTACTTTGCTTTTGACTTGGGAAGGAATCAGGGCAAGAACAAAAAAATCCTGAGTCATTGGTTTTGAAAAATTGGAGTTGTAGGAAGTTATCATAGCCTCCCTCTCCAACCCATCTATGGTCTGGGATAAGCCCCAGCATTCTTCCTGCTCTGCCCATTGTATCTGTAAGATACCTGCTTCCTGGGAACTCCACTGTGTTTCTGTACGGAGACCTCAGCCATCAGTGTGGTGCCCAATGTCTCCATATGGCTGTCTAAGACACAGAATGGGGGCAGTGTACCAAAGAAGCTGACTTCTAAGCTAACTTACTTTTAAATCACTCAATTTTTAAATTTTAAAACTGGTATTTGATTTAATTTTCAGAAACACCTAACAACTTGGATTTTTAATTTGATTTTTCAATCATAAATTTTATGGAATTTAAATACAAATGAATTATTTCTGATGAAAACAGTGTTCAATTTTAAATCTGCTTGTTTTTAGTATAAATGTACATTGGATTTTAAGAACAATTTGAAAAAATGCCATTCACTATTAACATTTTTATATTTACTGAATATTTCAATTGTAATAGGAACTTAGCCCTATCTCAACTTGATGTGCCATGCTATGTTCAAGCCCATGGGAGGCCTGTTCTTTTCTGAGTGGAGACCAAGGAGGAGTGGGTGGCTGGGGAGGGGTTAGATGGGAGTAGGGTGAGGAAATGGGAGTAGAGGGGAGGGGAAACTGAGGTTAGAATGTAAAATAAAGGAAAATGTTAATAAAATTACAGTGAAAAATTAGAAATGGTTTTGCCTTATTTTTGCCTTCTTAATGTAATGTGACTGGTGAAGCTGTGAAAATCACACCTGTGCCTTCCTGCATTTCTATAGGACAACAGTTTTCTACAAATGTACAACTAAACCTCAAGTTCAGATATTGTCTGACAACTAAAACTATCTTACTGAAAGTACCATGTGACCTGTAATGGGTGTATTGGGTCTAATGGGACATAGGCTTGGGTTTTCTAAACTAAATTTGAGGCTGCCTTTTTACTGTTTTATCATCAACTGACTCTTGCCATCCGAGTTCTTCTTGAATCTTGATATAATATTTCAAAGTATTTCCATCCCCTTTAATCTTTATCTTCTCTGAAAATTAATAAATGTGGCTATTTGTTTGAATGGCAAAGAGCTGTATGCATTTGGGAGAAGACATGGGAATTGCACAGCATACTTCAACCTCCCACTGCCATTTATAAACATGAGGACCTTTCCTTTCACCATCCCATGAAGGGTATTCATTTAGACTCTTGTATATAACAGCCCTGCATAAGCATGACTGCCTCATAGTTTATGCTACATCCTTCCTTTCTATGGGAATAGTCCAATGAATCATTAAACCCTGTCCACTCAACTTCTGCCAGAAAGATGTTACCCAGGAAACATGAAAAGTTTACTGTCATCTACTGAGCAAAATCTGCTAACTGTAGTTTGCTGGGAGGATGATTGTATGCCCTGCAGGAAGTGTATCTGCTGCAGACCAACCATCATTGCAGCAACAGTTCAGCCCTACCCATCCCAGGGACTAGTGGGGTCTTTGCTATGGGAGTGGATAAGAGCTGTGCTAGACACAAGATTCAAAAGAACCTTAGCAATGAGATAGACTATTGTTCAACAAAGCTTTTCACTCAACAGAATATATAAATGCAGTCTCCTCTAATCTTAGTTCCCAATGCTGGTCATTCATTAAGTTTTTACTTTTTGTGATGCCACTATATAGCCCCAACATATACAACAATTCTCTCTCTCTCTCTCTCTCTCTCTCTCTCTCTCTCTCTCTCTCTCTCTCTCTCCCTCCCTCCCTCCCTCTCTCTCTCTCTCCCTATCTTCCCACTTTAATCTTTAATCAAGGTATTTACCTAAAAGACAGTTTGTTTCATTTAACAAGAGATGAGGGACAGAAAAAATAAATGATAAAGAATTGAACTTGAAGAATCATGTCTGAGTCACTGTGAGTTTCTCCACCTAGAAAATGGCATCTGAGCTGACAGAGTCTTCCACCCTAGGATGTAGCATTAATTGACTAATTAATGAATATAACTCACTCTTTAGAGTTCAAAGAATGTCATTAATGTTAAGTATTTTTAATACAGAAACCATTTAAAGTAATTAGCAAAATTACAGTTGCTTTGGATTAGAAAGTAGACTTAGACTTGAGAATCCATTACTGGAATAGCAAGAATAGCAGAACTAATGGTGGTCTCTGCTATTGTTGTGGAAATTTCATGTGGCTTGTGGTTTGGTTGTCTCATCACATTAAGAAACTTGTTGTACACAATATGCAGCCCTGGTTAGTGAAACAAATGTTGAGAAGTAAATGAATACATGTCGGTACAAAAGATGAAGTGGAAAAGAAGCCACCTACTCCTGTGAGACTGATGGGTCTAGCGGACAGCAAGGACTCACTTCTGAGTCCCATGTCTGCTGAGAAGTAGCAAAGGGAATTTTAGAAAAAACACGAAATTCACTATTTGAGCCTAGAGCCAGGACAAAAGAGATTTCAAGGAAACTTGGACATATTACCCAACTTCACAGAATTTCATTTCTACCCACAAGATTAGCTGGCAATTAATGTTGCCAGTGTCAACATTTGGTACAAACCAAACCAATTGGTGGAGTCAAAGGCAGGCTAGGCAACCCAGCATCAGTGGTTCATAAATCCAAAATGTGGGGGCCTATGGCGCTCTGTCAGCATGCCACAGCACCATCAGTGTGTGTCTGGTGATATGCAGTGACAGATGGGAAGAGTCTAGGATATCCAGTTGCTTAGGATCCAGACAGGGTATTCCTTTCATTCACCACATATTTGTGAAATGAGGAGAAACTGTACAGTATCATGCAGAATAGATGAAGTTACAGAGCTAAAGCCCCCAAGAAGCCTTTAGTTATCTGAAATGCTCCAGACTAGATGTGTTTCAGATTTGTGAGTTTCAGAGATTGTGAAGGAATTATATATTCCTTATCCATACAGTATCACATAGCCCCAAACCTGAAATTCACACTGTTCCAAGACATGATACTTTTCAAGTAACATATTGACACTCAAAGAATTTAAGATTTCTGATATTTAAATTAGGAATGCTAAAGCTGGGAATACAGATCACTGTTAGAGCATATACAGAGCATGCCAAAAGCAGGGCTAGAGGCAGGGAGGAGAGGGGTCAAATTAATGGTGATCAATTTACAATAACCCCAAGTAAATAAATACATTGTACCCACTACAATTCTAGAACATTGAGGGGGCACAAAATAAATGTTGAATATAAGATACAGAGAGAAAGGGCCTGATTTAGGGCAAGCACAGGGAGAGTAACTGTAGCTTGGAGGAGCTGGGAAAATGTATTTAGGGCCTTAGTTGAGCTGAGCCCAAAGGTTCTGAAGCAGGCAGTGGAGACAGTGAGAAAAAATAAACACATGATGACAGATGTCTATTTTACTAAGCATTTTGTATAGTTATTATACTTCATCCTGACAACAAACTCCAGAGGCAAATGAGAAGAATTAAGCAGTATCCTCCCAGCACCCAGCAGCAGAACCAGTCCTCTGCAGTCATTCCATAAGTTCCTTTTACCAATATTAACTGACTGTCTAGTAAGTTCCAGAATTCATTCTAGGTGCTGAGGACACAGAGCTTAAAAAGAAAAAAAAAATCCTGTTTCTAGCCTGCAAGAGATTATGTTCTACTCATTCGTTATAAGAGGCTACAAGCAAGAGTAGGCCGTGTGTGTGTGTGTGTGTGTGTGTGTGTGTGTGTGTGTGATGACTATTTTAGTAAGAAAGGCTTGAAGTTATTAAGAAGTCATTGGAGCTGAGACCTGAACAATTAGAAGCTCATAGGAGAGGTATCTGTGGATGGAAATGTCTGTGCATGCCTTGGGATGGGAATAAGTGGGGAGTCACTGGGTGCAGGCAACAGAGACCCCACAATATAACAAGATGCAGGGAAGAAAAGACAGCCTGACCAGATCTCACAGGGCCCTGATCATTGCTATATATTCCCAGGGACACTCAACCCAGTGAGATGCTTCCTCCAAGAAGGCTTCATCTTCCACTTTTCAGCAACTCTCCATAATATCATCCTATGAATCCATCTCAGGACCAATCCATAGATTAGAGCCTCCTTGATCTGATTCCAGAGACTCCATCACTAATCCCATGGACGCTAATTAATCCAATCAATTGGGAAATCAAAATTAACCATCATAGTTGGATTGAGGTATGAGCAAGGATGATAGAAGCTCTAGTTAAAAACAAAGCAATATAAAATTTAAAAGGGAGGAGCGGATGAAGCAAACATAGTAGCAATGGCTGGGCTGAGGCTATGACAGTAGTTGCTACCAATGGAAGAAGAAAGCCATAATGAGCAATTGTTTAGTTAGGTAGAAGGTACCATCATTTGTGGAGATGGGAAAAAGCAAGAAGGAGCATGTTCAATTGGAGTAAGGGGCAGGTATGCAGAAATCAAGAGTTCTCTTCTATCAATCATAAGCAGGAAACTACTTTCTGATTGCTATACAGAAACCAACTGTCCAGACTGGAACATGGCAGGGACTCATCTTGACATAGATACTCTAAGTTTAGGTCTCTCTGATTTAAAAACCATGTTCATGTTAGGATTCAATGAACAGAAAGAGAGCAAAGGGAAAACCAGGTTGGAAGTAGATTGGGATTCACAAGCAAACCTTGCAAACTAGCCTCTTAGTGTTCAATTCCCAAAGGCTGCAATGCCTAGGTGCCCTTAGGGAAGTGCATTTCTGCAACTGTTTTTGAGGAGAGATCTGCAAACTAATTTGAAAATATGCTTCAGGGTAGAAAAGAAAAACTGTTTTAAAATGAGATAATTTAGTTATTTGTAGTCAAATTTTAAAGCAAAAGATGGAAAATAGAGAAATATCTTAATAGCTCCCTGGGATGTGTGGGAGAACATTGAAAAGCAGTAGGCGATTTGTTTTAGGATTGTTTTTCTAGAACCAGTGGAGTCTTCTTCAAGAGGCAACATAAATAATATTTCCTGTAAAAATAAAAATTAATAACTGTACTACTACTACTATCAATTTAGTTAAAATATGATAGGTGGGTATATTTAAAATTGACTCAATAATTAAGGAGTAATTCTTATTTTGGCAGACGTGAGGTGTTAGGTTCACATATGGAAAGAAAAACAACCAAACAACAACCACTAAAGGGACAACTGCAAACTACAGAAACAATAACAGTGCAAAACTTAGAACCATTGTGATGAGGATTTCAATACTGCCAGAAACAGCAGCTGCTATAGTGAAAGTAACACTGGATGAGCACATTCACACTATAGTAATAGTTTATTATACTTTTAGAAAACAGAGACCTGATGTGAGTATTTTCAAATACACAGTATCATCTTGGAAGGAAGGAGGGCTGAAGAGATGACCAGTGGCTGAATTCCAAGCTCTTATGGTTCCACTTAGATTGGGATTTGGCAAAGTAGGTGTATTCACAGGTTGTAATACCAGAGGCAGAAGAAAGAGAGGCCAGGAAGAAACAACAACAGAAAAGATTCAGCAAGCTGGTTAGGGAATTAAAATAGGCTTCATGGAGAGGGGCAATTTTACTTGGACACTGAGGAACATATATGTGTACTTGTATACACACATAAGCACATATGGACTTTAAGTCTCTGCCTGCTTGCTTGCCTCTGTTCCTACACTCTCTCCCTCTCCCTCCCCCTTCCCCTCTCTCTGACACACACACACACACACACACACACACACACACACACACACACACACACACACAATTTCCTCTTGGCAAGCAGAAAAGAGTATTTTAGGAAAGTATAAGCACAGGATCAATTTACTGGAAAATGTGAGCTAGGGTTTTTGTGTAAGTTTATCTCGTCAAAAACGTCTCAATAAATTTTTGAAAGCAGTAAGTTTTATGGTTGTAAAGCACAGTAAAATCAAATATTCAGAAATCACACTGTTTTGAAGTCTGATTTGTGCAGGAGTCCCTCTATTCCTTCTGCAGAGGGATCTGCTCCACCCCCATCTGCACTGTGCATCCTTGACTCAGGCTGGGTGACATAGAAGGGAGGAGGGAAGCGTGGCTCTGTTCTAAAGCCAAAAGAAAGACAGGTCCCCTTCTTAGTCAACAGTGCAAAGACACACACAGCCTAGGAGAGATGAGAACAACAGTGGTTCTTTTTCTCTCCCCTCCTAGAGTCAGGACCCACATGTCAAGAAGGCATGCTTCATATATTGCTAGTCACTGATGCGCAATGTCTTGACTGCCAGGTGTTTCTTTTAGAGGAGACCTCCAGAACCAATAGGGTTTCCCAGATTACATCATCCTCTATGTCTTCCAGTATGTGTTCTTTATTCACTGTGTCTGTCTCTCTCCTTTAAACTGCTCGAGTGATGTGTATCCATGCTAGGTATTTCTCCTCCCAATACAGAGAGCATTAAAAAAAACTGTATACACAACAATTACTTGTTAAGTAGGATGATGGACCTGCAGAAATGAACAGGGCCATCAGCAATGGGCTACTTAGAATTGAATCCTTAATGGAGGGCAACCTCTTTAATAAGCTGAGTTGGTTTATACTGGAGATTTCATTAGAACTAATGATGGCTCAGAGAAAGAGATGGACTGATGATGAGATTAATGTATCTATAATACCTCGTTAACTAATTTTCCCTTTCTGACTGGTGAAGACATCCCTTTTGCAACGCCATGTTTAACAAAGCAGTTTCCTTACTTTGGTAAATAGAACTTTAGGCAAATGTTCTCTAGGGCCTCCAGGGGTAAGTCCTTGGCTAGGTCCTTGTGTGCTAGCTCACAGGAACCCATTACACTCTCACTTTTACTAACTCGAAGTCCAGTATTTTCACTTAGGTATCTTGAAACTGGCAATGGTGGGAATATGTACACCACAAAATATCAGCCAGCTAACCAGGGTTCTTTTGGTGAGCTGATTCATTCTAGCATGTACATTGCTCAGACTGTTTGACTTGATGGTCTCTGCTAATGAACACCTCTCCTTAGGTATCCAATACATAATAGACACAGACTCAGTAACATCTGGACCTTAAATGAGGAGGACAATATGTGATACACACTGCAAACAGACAAGGATGCAGAGAGAGTATAAATGAAAGAATTGGTGCTCGGATTTGTAAGGACAAACACTGTACTAGAGAGACCCCAATTTCCTGGAGTTATATAATTGTGAATAGTTTTACCCTTCCATACCAGCCAGGGTGCCCTCTTCAGTACCCAGGAGGAAAAGAAGATCCCTCCCCCTCAGTGGTGGGTAGAAATGGTTCCATCAGTTGCAGTAGTAAGAACAGAAAGTTTAGTCAACTTTGGATAAATCCGGTCACTGTTTCTCTGAGGCTGTTCATTCTTGGCATAGGATAAGGGAGAGCTGTTGAAACAGCCCTTCTCCATAATATAGTTTGGTTTTGTTTGTTTCTGTGGTGGCACAGGCTCATCATATGCTGTCACTGAGCTATAGACCTATACCCCCAGTAATGCTTTTAGAAGGAGATTTATTCTTGGTCTATTTGCCACAGAAGTAAACCCAGAGAAAGAGAAGAAAGATGTATAATTACAGAGTGAGCACTCAGTAAATGTTGCCAAAGAGATGATATAGAAAGGCTTCCTTTATGTTTTCATAAGTGTTCTCTAACCAGCTGTGGTCTGCATCTCTCATGACAAGCTTTAGGAGGACACAGTGCCTACTTTCCTCTTTATAGGGCCACACATGTACATGTGTATAACAGAGAACTCAGTCAGGAGAGGAATGTCTGTGATGACACTCTGGAGAGATCTCTCTAAAACAGAGTGAGAGACATACAAAAAACATGACAGGCAAGCAAGCCCTCAATAACAGGCAGAAGAAGGAAAGAATGCTGGCAAAGGAAAAAGACGGCCAGTTTTCAGAAGCTTCTAGAGCTCTGAGTTTATCCAGTCAGCCCAGCACCACAAAGATGTCTGGGAAACATTTTCAAATAAAGTGCAAGTGGCCCTTGAAGACATAAGACCCCAAAACAAGCACCGACAGCTGGTTTGTATGAAGCTCTCTAGAGTCTAGCTTGCCATAAAACACTGTCCTAGGGTGGCTATAGTTATGGACTTCCATTTTGAAATTTATAACTCCACATAACTTTAATGGAAATCAATAGACCCAGGAATCTTATACTCTGAATAATTAGTGCAAAATATCAGTTTTCATCCCAACCCAGAGTGAGAGTCACTTCATCAAAAGCCCAGACACTTTTCCATATACTAAATATAAAAGACAAATATCACCATTTATGCCTCACTGGGCAGGTACAAGGAACTGGATTATAAAGACAAATGTTGGCAGTGGGACCCAGGAGAGAACTTCAGAGGAAACAGAATGAAGCATGCAGGAGAGGCAGGGTTCAGTTCTATAAGAAGTTACTCAGAGATGCTTGATGGCATTCCTGAGGGCTCCATAGATGTATGGAGAGACAAGGATTGTGGGGTCTCCCTAGGTCTTATGTTTATGTGTGCCTCATGCCTGCCATGAGTCCTTATAAAAAGTAAACAAACAGTTTTAATAATTTTTTGTAGCTGGTGCAGACAGATCTCATATTCAGTTCTCCCAAGAAGCAGATCAAAGTGAAGATGCTTGATCAGGCCCTAGGACTGTAAAGGGAGCAGAATGGGGCAGGAAGAACTGAATTCCAAAACTTGTTCCAACTGATCCTAGCCTTTTCGTGTAACAGTTTTCTCTGAGATTAAAACATTGTGTCCTGTGGGATAGTTCCTTAAGCAGGAAGGTATACAACTCAAAATAGGTTTAGGAAGTCCCTGAAACTGACCAAATTCTCTAGGCTCTTCTCTGACAGAATAAGCAAGGAAAGCACAGAGTCCTCAGGCAGAAGGAAGCTGAGCTGCAAGGAGACACTCATTTATCCGTCACCTCTCCAAATAGCTATGGAATACCTCCAATGTGCCAGGCACGTTGATGTCCCCACCAAGATGGACTGTACCTTGACCTGTGAGCCACAACAAACTCTCCTGTAAGTTGCTTTTGCCAGAGTATTTTTTCCACAGCAATGGAATGCTTAACTGAAATTGACAGTGTACAGTTTATTTAATGATTTTCTGCCCCAAATATTCAACATAAGCAGGAAGCCCTGTTTTTCTCAGAGCTGTCAAAATCTCTGATCAACCATGAGGCAAATATTTAACCATACCCAGTATTTTTTTGTTTAAAGGGACATAGGAGGGAAGACCCAGAGATGGGAAGAGAAACTCAGCTTTTCGGATGGGCTTTTAGTTTATCAACAAGCCAGTGCTGTCTCCTCATCTGAACTTTCTGCTCATTAGAAGCATGAGATGGATATTCATGGCCCTGACATCCTCCAGAAGCTGCTGTTCCTGTTGGGACCTCAATGTTATTAGAGTAAGATGTTTTAAGGACTTTGCCCTATTTCCTGTGTGAGGGATCAATTTAGAAGAAAATATCCATGAAATATTTACCTTCTTGAGCAAGTACATTCTGTATCAGTTTGAAGCACCGTGTCATATTGACATGGGCTCTTTAGTTAGGACTAAAGCTTTGGGGAAGCACTCAGCCACACATCTACAGCTCACCTCGTTCTTCTTATTTTTACCAGTGACCTCATTTTGATGTTCATCCTCTGATTTATAGCTGTCCTTAATAAGCGCCTGCAAATATGTCCTCAGCTAAATTATTTGTTCATTTTCGATAAGGATCTATTTTATTTTGTCATAATCATATATCTTTTATCTAACTCTGAGTACATTAAGTGCTTAGCACATGATTGCCAATTGATTTTTATAAAGCTTTTGAGGTAGATTAAAGCAAAAAGGATCTTACAAGGAAACAAGCAAAACAGAAAGAATTAAAGTGTTAGCAACAAAAAAGGAGACGTTGCAAAATGACAAATATAATTAGAGGTATATAATTACACCTGCGGCTGAAACTTGGGTCTGAACTTCTCGGAAACCTATGGGAGTGGGGGGGATTTCCTAATGTTTATAAGAAAGAAGATAGCATATCAGGCCTAATGCAGCTATGTCTGGCATGAATCTGAAAGGCAACTGTCACATTGATTCTAAGAGAAGGGACAGAGTGAACATTTCACAGGCATCATAGCTAGGGGTTTGGGAGATGGTTAAGAAGATAAGAGTGTATGCTGTAGATTATGAGAGCTAATTTCACATCTCCAACATTCTGGAGGGTAGAGACTGGAAGACTACTGGGGCTTGCTGGCTGCTAGTCTATGCCAAGTTGAGTTAAGGGAATAAGTAGAGTGACACACGTGGTATATTCCTCATGTGCACATTCACACATACCTGTACATATACATAATACATATGAAACACAGAGAAATGAAAATCCATCTGGGACTCCATAGGTTGTTTCCTACAGTGTCTACATGACATTCTGTATGTTATCCACATATAAGCGTAAGGTTTAAACCCACATTTAGGCATAAAGTTCTTCTTTGAGAGCTTTCTTTCATTATCTTCACATTTTTAAAGCTCTTCCTTGTGTCCTCTGCACAGCATATCCAGAATCTTTACACTGGCCTCATCCACCATGTTGGCTTCTCAGTCTGCATGCTCTTATATAGTTATGTGTCTGGAATTGGCTATTCTTGTTTAATTCAATATTGTTTTAGGGTGTCTCAACAGGGACACTGTTTGCTTTTATTAAAGAACACGACACATAAAAGTGTCTGTTTTTTTTTCGTGCTACTTCTCCATGCATGGAGAAGTCTAGTTACCTTCCCATTGAATCAGAACCATTTTTAGCTTTGTGTGCCAGACCAGTAGAATATGGAATGCCAACTCTGAGAGGTACATTCTCTCAGACAACTCCATGTTCTGGCCTGACCTCTTAGAACCCCAAGTTTCCATGTTGTGGATAAACTAAGCCACAAGTACTGCACTGGTGCATGGATCAATAATAGTTCAGCAAAGCCTGGCTTTGGGAGTATGAGAAAAAGATGCTGTGAAGATCTTAGACTCACTCACCAGGCAGCCAAGCATCATGCAAGGCCTAAGTCAATGTCATGCAGAACAAGAGTTATTCCTCTCAGTTTTAAATCCAATGAAATGTTATCTGCTTAAAGATACACCATTTGGAATGGTTCATGTAATGCTTGACAACAAATTGACCATTTGACTTCATTTATCTATCCACCTCTTCAAAGAGCTATGGAATGCCTCCCATGTTCCAGGCAGGCAATGCTATAGGAGTTGGAGATAAAGTAAAATGAATGAGAAAAAAACCTTATGTCCTGGCAAAACTGACATATGAGGGAGCCAGAAAGAAAATGAATGTGTAAACAGTAACATTGCTTTTGTGACACCCAAATTGCCTGAAAGTGACTACTGAGTGCATTATGTATTTTTGCAAGTTTTTACCTAAACAAGAAAAGAAATACACAAAATAAACCAAAAATTTAATGCACCAGTGCATTCAGAAGACTCATTTATTAGCATGACAAGTCAGATAAGTCAGAGGAGTTTGTAAACACTACGTTTCTGGTACAATCCATAGCAGGAAGAACTGTTTACCTGTTTCACTAAAAGACAACATCTCGTTTGCCTAAGGAGTCCCAAAACTTTTTTATTAGCAAAAATGGCATAACCCCCCAATTTTTCAGGAATGTAGGTTGTCCCCTAACCAGAGTAGGAAGTATTGCTCCATAAAATGTCAACATCAAAACAATATAGAAAAAATAATTACAGACAGCATTAGTGCTGGAAGCCGATAAGGACCAGATGGTCTTTTGTATTTACGGTTTTCCTTATGCATACAAATGCTTTGGGGATCTAATTAGCCTTCCACAAAACTCAAACTGGGTAATTACTATCATTATCTCCTTTTCAAATAAATCTGAAGTCTAAACTGCAATTATGTTTTTTATCTTGCATTTGGTATTCATACATTTTAAGAATTATTCTTTGCCATCTACTCAGAAAACTTCTTAACATTGACTGAAGGGAAGTGCTGTAGGATTATATAAAAAATATCCTTTTAAAAACATGGCTAACTCTGATAGACAAAGTGCTGACAACACGGAAGTACTCCCCCTCCACTGGCCACATTTCCATGCTCATCTAAAGAAAGTCCCAGTGATCTGAGACTTTGTGTTTCCATTCTGCTTTGCATACTGAAAGAGAATTCCTACGTGGAGGCACCAGCAGTGGAGCATTGCGGACATGCCATGCAGTGTCCTGTGGCAGCTGTTTCAATTAATTTCTGACTCTGCTTGCAAAGTTCAACACCTGGGCCTGCAATGAGCTGTGGAGAGTTAGCAGAGCATGCAACAAGCTTGGAATGCCCTTTTTATGGGGTTTTTGGCCTTGGGACAAGAGAGTAGCATGTAACAACATCTCCAAGCTGCAAATCAAAGTAGGTATGACCCCTATTAGGGAGTTCACCAAAATCTATTTCCAGGGAGATGCACTCTTGAGAGGTGATTCAAAAGCCAATCATTTTATTTTAGGCATAAAGCCAAGGATGAGAGTTATCGGCAGCATGAGTGTTTTCCATGGCAAGATAAAATGTGGAGAGCGATGGACATCAGAAACTAGCTTGTCTCTAACATCTAGTGAGGAGATCAGGATGTTTAGAGAGCCTGCCTGACATCTCACAGTGTAGTACCATGATGAACTGATGATCCAGAGAAGGGGAGGAATCTGAAAACAGGGAAATTCAGGTTGATGAACTGGAGTCAGGGGACATGTAGGTCCCAGGAGACACTTCTACCACAGAGTTATGCTGTGTGTCAAAATAGCTTCAGAGTTGGCCTATGGCCTGTCTGACAGAGACACATTAGCCTTCAGGCCCACAAATGGCCCTGGGCTGCCTTGGTAGCAGTGGTATAGGCATCCAGGCAATGACAGGGATGGCTGCAAGGTCAGCACTTTGCCTTGCCTGATGTGATGACAAGGATGTCACAGAACAATGAAGAAAATCTTGAAGGTATGTATTCTTACTGTTAATCATTCCACAGATATGTACTAGGCATCTACTTAGTGTGAGGCACCAAGGCAAGGAAATCTGCAAGTGCAGATGTCAGCAAGTTATTTCTTCTGAATTGAAACCTTTCTTCCCTGGGAGAAAGAGAGATGCTCATTAACTCTCAGGAAATGAATGAAACTTCTAAGTCTGGGTAAATAAATAAAACTGACCAGTCTCCAGGAGTTCCTGAGACCACAATTCCTAAGTTTCCTTAAGTTGTAAGAACTGCTAAGGAGAGAAGAATGACTGGTTGAGCGGCCTCCTATTCATGCAGACAGACCCAGGGACACAGCTTTTGTGAGTCTTCAGTTTGGGGTGGGCTTTTGGTGACTCTAAGTTATCCATACTTCCGATAAGAGACCACAGTAAAGTCACTGTTTGTTTAAGCTAGATCTGGGAGAATTATTTCCCTGGTTCGTGGTCAGTACCTTGTCTGAAGTGACTAGTCATTGTTCCCATTTCCAGAGAAAGAACAAGACCCCACTGCCCACTCTAGTGTGGTCAGCTTAGAGCTGACCTGTATGTTTGAGTGGTGGCCTTCTGTAGTGGCTTCAGTGTCCACAAGCTGTGATCAGGGCTGGGAAATTAGTAATGCCAGGGGCTGTCTCCAGCTATCCCTGAGTGTACCTATCTTCTTATAATAGCATGTTTATGATATCAGTGTAGTTCATGATGTGTCTTATCCTCAGGACCCTTCTTGGGGCAAGCATGAAAGGTGGATTATCCCTTTCAGAGATGTCTGACGTGCAACAGAGGTCTTGAAGGACTTGTCCTAAGCCATACAATGAATAAAAAGCCTAAGTAGGGCTCACATGAAGGTCTTCTCACAATGGATCCACTATACAGTCATTCTTCACCCTGTCAGACTAGAGCTCCTGCCTCTGAGAAGTTTGTGTGCCAGGTCAGACCCCCCACAGAACTTCCTGAGCAGTCTTTTTGTCTGGGTAAGGCTGCCTGCCATTTCAGAATGCCTCTGTACTTCTGAGAGTATAGGTCCCTACTCCAAGGGAGTACAGACATATGCAGGAGAAAGAGCAGATTTTCAGTTAGCAGGCATGGGTTCAAGGCCCAGTCTAGCCCACATGAGCTCCATGTCATGGCTGAACTACTCTGGGACCTGGTTTCCTCACAGACCACCACCTCGGAACGTAGTTAACAACTGAAAGCAAAGTGCAAGCAGTGTCCCAAGCCTGAAATAATGCATTCCTCTTCAGGTCAATTTAGCATCTCAAAGGAGCACTGTGAGGATGGAGGGAGCTGTAATTATCAAATCACAGGTGCAATGCCTAGCTAAAAGTAAGAATTAGCTCTATTCCTTTCTCCATGAAATTCTTTTGCGTTTATGGGTTTGTTCTAGTATAGCCAGGAAGAGAGGTAGCCCATAAGAGTTCCCATTATGCACCAGGGGAGAGGTGGTAGCTCAGTGGGTAAAGAGTTTGCCTGGCAAGCATCAGGACTTAAGTTCCATCCCCAGGATGGACTTAAATGCTAGTTGCAGTAGTTTGTACTTGTAACTTGAGAGCAAAGCAGGTGGAGGCAGGCAGATACTTGAGGCTTCCTAGTAAATTCTATCCCAGAAAAGAAAGTGCATGGTTCCTGATGAACAACACTCAGAATGGAAGTTGGTCCTGCACAGGTACACATGTACACATACACACACACACACACACACACACACACACACACACACACACACACAGGGAGAGAGAGAGAGAGAGAGAGAGAGAGGGAGAGAGAGAGAGAGAGAGAGAGAGTTCATAGGAGTGTCTAGCACACTAGGAATATGGAGATGACCTACTTGTTTCCCATGTCAACCAGGAAGCCAAAAGGAAGTACTAGCCATAACATAGTCCAGAATCCTTATCTTGGTGCTCTCCAACAAGGCTCTAGCAGAACTTGTTTAAAGATATAAATTAAAATGGAGAAGCACAGCAGCAATCTCTACATTAATAGAAGGATTTCCTCTTGGTATCAATGCAGTATCAACTTTCTGGTTAGGATGAAATCAGAAAAGTGCCTTCTAATAGCCACCTTGCAGAATGGGCTTCCTAACAGTCAAATATTCGTGTGGGGTCCAGAAAATAATTGAGATTATAGTCCAGTCTTGTAATAGAGGTTATAGCCAACTTCCTCATCTCTCTATCCTAATGTTGAATGACCCTGCCAACATTTGGACAAGCACAGGGGAAAGTGGGTCACAATCAATATGAGGGCACTGCTAAATTAGGCTCTCAGGAACCCAGAAGCATTCATAGGGTAGACACAGGAAAGAAGATGACACTCAAGGTCAAGGCAGATCTGGCTGGAATGGCTCCTTTCCTGCCCCATAGTTGCTTTGGATTAGTTGTCTGTCACAGAGGATGCTTCACAGACCCTTGTTCAGGGTTATACATATGTGACCCACTCTAGCTGCTCCCAGGGACGTGGTTCACACTGGACAAATAATCAGTTTTCTAAGAGCTCAGTCTTCAAAGTCCATGCTATGAGCATGCTCTTTGACCCTGCAAGCCTAATTAGTCCAGAACCCAGTATGTCAGTATTACATGGTGCATGGACATCAGTTTCCACTGGTAACATATATTATTTTGTTTGCTAGGGTTTTTATAGTTCTATACTATACTATACTGTATTTCATGTCTGAACTTAGAATATATGATAACAAGGATGACTGTTGCATGTATATAGAAGGTTAAATGTTGACTCCATGTTAGATTAGCTACATATATCTTAGCCACAGAATCTCTGAATATGGACTTGGAAAAAGGATCCTTGAGAATAGAGTTAAGTAACTTGAGATGAAATTATCTTGGGTCACCTGTGTAGACTGTAAACCAACGACAGGTGTCATCATAAGAGATAATCAGGGGGACATTTGGAACACAGAAGAGAAGGCCAAGGACAAGAGCAGAGGTAAGGTTCATATGGCCCAATACTAAGGAAAACATGCAGCTGCTGAACCTGGACAAAGCAAAGAAGGGTCCTTCTAAGAGAACACTGCCTTCCTTAACTATACATTTCAGACATCTCCAGAAGCATGGAATAAACTCTAATATGTTAAGATATTGGGTTTGTGGTGATTTATAGCATTTTCAGGACACTAAGAAGCTAAAATAACACATATATAATATTCATGTATATATGTACACACATACACACACACACATATATGTAATGAATGTGCCTTTATACACACACATATGGAACAAGTAAGAATTACAGTATTTGGCAAAGATTTATTTTATGACATGGGATCTCAATTTCATCATTACCTCAAGTTTCATGACAGAACTTTAAAACACTCTGTACAGTCATTGACTTCCATGTTAAATGATGAGAGAGTTGGAATAAAGAACTGTGCCTCATCTGGGGAACACAATGATACTCCAAACAATAAAATATAAATCATATAAATCGAGAAGAGAGAAAACTATAAAGAAAAGCCTGTCTCAGGAATAATCATTAAATACCAGGCCAAGTTTGTACTTATTGAATTAATAGCATGTGTAACCAAAGGAGAGAGACTGTACCCTCAATATCCTACAACATGAAGCTTAAGGTAACAGGTCCCAAAACTTACAAATTGTACTCTTAGTTTTGTGTGTATGCACTTAGAGTCAGCTCTCCCATTCCTAACTAACTCCATTAATAACAATAAAAAGCTTCTGTGATGGTCATAATTAATAATTACTGAGCACTTACTGTGACTCGGGTCCCACTCTGAAACATTGATGCACATTACGTTGTTTAACAAATCTATATAGAACTCCTCTGAGGACCGCCATTGTGCATTTTGTTTTTTCAGATATAAAAGCATACGCTGATTTTGGCAGGATGAAGTGATTCTCCTGAGCTGATGTTCTGTCTCATTATGAGCGGGGGTGATCAGCTTTTGCCCCAGCTGTTGGGTTCCAGAGTTTTGAACCATGCAGCTGTATACTCCAGCAGTGTACAGCAGGCCAGGGAGCAGGCAGCTCCTGGAATCCAGTATAGGATTCTCTCATTTCCTCGTCATTGGCCACAGGGACCCTGACAAGGCCTCTTCAATTTCTCTGGCCCAGTACACTGGGAGGGAGCAAATGGCGGTGGTGGTGTGTGTTAATGTTTATGTTTTGCTTTCTAATAATGACACTGAAGTAAAGTCTATGTAGAATTGGGAGGGTCAAAATGAAGATTAGGATCTATGCAGGGAGAGCAGAGGAAGTGAGTGTTCCAAGCAGGAGGGACAGAGTTGGACTGTGAAAACACACGGGGAAACTGGGCCTGGCATGAGTCTAAGTACAGTGCCCATGCTTTCCCGTAAGAGAATTAAGTAAATTGGATTTCCATTCCAGAAAATAGAGTGGAAAAGCAGCTAAGCATAAGTAAAACCTACACAGTCCTCAACACTAAGGGGCAGTTCTCAACAGCCGAGTTTGTCTACAACTCTACCAACTAAGGCAGTGAAAGAGAAGAATAACAGGCCCTCAAGGTTCATGGAGCCATGGTCCTCACTGGCAGAGGAAAACACACACACCTCACAGACATTGCTGCTCCGGAGCATTTTTGTACTTAGGTGTTCCCAGCTGAGTGGACAGGCCAGACAGTTTAGACAACTCCAAGAGAACATGTGGGTAATGACATTAATACTTTCACACTGTAACTGTATATGGAAAGAGCTTCAGAACCCAAAGCTCCCTATGTTACACAGCAGGCACTCAGCACCGAGAAAGCAAGGTCTTTACTGTTTATTAGACAAGGAGGAAACAGGTCAACCAGAATGAGGCAGTATTAAAGAAATGTCTGGAATGGCAGATATTCTGTCTGAAGTGCCTGAGAGCCTTAGGAGGAATGGGAGTCATTCCTGATGTCTCCATCACTTAGCATGTATACACCCATCCACATATTAGGGGAAGCCAGGTGTACAATAAGTCTGGAAAACAACCCTTCTGTGTCTGTGACTCTACATAGCAGCATTAATATACTTACACTGCTATAATAGTTGATGGATGTCTCAACCCAGAGAAATGCAGTATCATGGAGAATACAATAACCTGATCTCTGCCACTTATGGGCTACATTTTCTTTGTTAGACACAGCCTGTGTCAAACTAGCATGACCTCTGTGAGGCATAAACCGACAATTAAATTATAATCACTGAAATATTACTAATATCAACATCAAAATATTTTATGCTTCCTTTGAAGAACACTGAAATTTTAGGAGACATTAAAAAGTACCAGAAATTAAGGTTTCTCTAAACAATTGTTTAAGGGCCTAGAAGTGACGTGGTGGTTAAAAGTGCTAACTGCACCTGAGCTCAGTGTGCAGCACCTACATGGAGTGAGTAGTTCACAACTGTCTGCAATTTTCCTTTCAAGGAATCCAATGCCCTCTTCTGGCTTCTGTGTGCACCTTTATTATTATGGAGCTGATCCTTGCTGTGATGTATACTAATACATTTAATCCATTTGAAAACTCCTCAGAGGGTCCAAGCCTGTTGAAGAGTTCATAAACTGCATTTCTGTCCTCATGTTCACTTAGATTTAAACACAATAGCTAGCAGTGCTTTCATTCACTGACTCTGAATGTTCAATTGTATGCATGGTATAAATTAATTCCTTTAGAATTAGAAGAATCAGAAAGGTGCTAACAAAACCAACAACCATGATGTTGCATATATGAGATAAGAGGAAAAGCAGGTTGGCAGGAAATCAGGACTAAAGGATGCCCAAGGAAAATCATCTGGAAGGTCCTGATTATGCTTTTGTGTAAGAGTAAAGGTATGGCCAGAAAATCATGGGAAGACCTGAGAGCAGGGCCATGTGTATGCTGGTACACATGTCTACACTATCCATATTATTCAGTGTTTCTGAAATTTTAGGCGTAAAAGGTCTTCCTCTCTGCCAGTTCACTTGCTTTCTGCACCCCTCAATCTTCTCCCAAGCCATCTTACAGAGCTCTGTTTGTTGCAGAAATAAAGTTGATAAGTCTCCTGCTTCTGCACGACTGTAACCCATCACGAAAAATGAACTAAACATCACAGGAGCTCCGTGAACATCACAAACCTCAATTGTCATCTGTCACCTGGACAAGGAAAATACAGACTATCAAAGCAAAAAGGGCAATGCTCAAACAACGTGTAGCTTTAGTTGAGAGTTCAGTTTACTTCTAGGAATTCCATGTGTTGCAGCACACCAGTTCATTTATTTTAGAAAGTAAAAGCCTATGTGTGATGAGGCTGTGCCATTTCTTGGAGCATGGTGGAGTCAGAATCACTTCTACTCTATAGAAAACACTGAGAAACTCAGCAAGGAAGGATGCACCAGTATTCCAGCTTTGGCTTTTGGGATTTCATAGCTCATGGCAGCAAAGGCAGAGAATGCACACAGAACTCCAGGCATGCTCATATCAGCATGGCTGCAACTCAGTGCAACTGAGATCTGTGTTGCTGCTTGCCCAGCACTTCTCTGAGGAAATCATTTGTAACTTTAACAGTGTTAATGAAGAGATACTCCACAGCCACTGCTATTCTTTATAACAACTTGCAAACACAAGGGAATTGAGTTGAATCTTTTCAGCAAAAGATGAAGCATGTTGATAGCCTTTGTTTAGTCCTTACTGAAACCAATCACATGAAAACAGAACTGGTGTTTCCAGGCCTCCTCAGCATCTTCTAAGCCACCTCCTCTCCCAGGCAGCAGGATAATGCATCTACCTGCACCTAAATCAGATCTGGGGCTCTTAAGAGAAAGAAGAGGTAAGGCATCTTGGCTTTCTCTAAAACCATCATTTGACAATACATAGCTTTCCTGTCATATCTCTCTAAGATACCAACTGCTTGTTATGGACTGGGGACTTCATGGGAGGGTGTTATTTCTTTCTTTTGAGATTTTTTTCAAGTTGAAATAGAATTACATCACATTGCACCTTTCCTTCCCTCTGTCTAGGCTGTCTGAGCTACCCCTGCTTCAACTTTTCCCATGCCCCCACTCTCAAGTTGATAGCCTCTTTGTCTTAGAATTTATTTGTATATGAGAAACCTTCCTAGTATGTTATGTTGTTGGTATGACTATGGTTTCAGGGATGAATACTCAGCATTGGACAACCAAATAAGGAGTGTCCTTTCTTTTTGTGTCCTTGTACCCCTTTCTTAGGTCTGAGCTCTCACAGGACAGTATCTGATAATGATAGATTTGCTCAGTAAGGCTTTGCTGTAGTCTGTGAGCAAGTCTTTGAATACTGTTCACCAGAAACAAGGAAGTTGGAGGACAGAGGAATTATTAGAAGAAGACATGAGCTGTTTGTCATGACTGTCAAATGTCACTCAGGACGGGAACTTGGGTCCAGCACCCAAGTCATGGGAAATATTGAGATTTCTAGCAAAGTAACTTAATTGATGTAAGATCTGTCATTAAATGGAGAGGATTGATACTGATGGCTCATTTAGAGCTGAGTGCCCCATAGTCTCTTATTCTTTGCACATTGACCAATCAATGGACTCTGTATTGATCACCATTTACTGCAAAAAGAAACTTCTCCAGTGAGGGTTGAGGAGCACACTATTCTGTGGGTATTACAATGGGAACACAAACTGTGCCAGTTTAATACTATGACTGTTTAGCTGGAGAGAGAATGTTTTCTCCAGGCATGGGTCTCCTGAAAGGCTGCCCAAACTCCAGTGTGTATGGTCCTCTACCTGCGCCATATAGGCAGCACTAAGTGAAACTTGGTGGGACAGGATGTTGGAAAGGAGAAGTAAAAAGTGATAGGAGTGGTGAGGTGGTGAAGAGTTGGGGAGAAGTGAATGGGAGTATGGGAGTGGATTTGAATAAAACATATTATGTGTATGTATGAAATGCTCAATAAATAATAAATAGAATTTAAAAGTTTGAGGCCACCAATGAAAAGACACAGTTAGGTTGCTGCCATTTTTTTGTTTTGTTTTGTTTTGTTTTGTTTTTTCCCTGACAGGATGGGGCTCATTCAGTAATCCAGCTTGCATCTCTCATCTGAACAGTGGAGAAGCTGTGAAGCCTGGAGCAAGGACAACACAATCTTCAGTAATCTCACGCTGTGCTACTGAGCACAAAGCCTAACAGCTGTTAGGAATCTTGCCGATCTTGTTATTGCCTTTGTACCATTTTGATTTCTCTTTTATTGTGAATCTTTGTTTCTCAGAGACTCCTCAGTGCCCTAGGAGGTTTATGAGAGAGGCAAAAACGGAGACCTTACTGTCCAACATTATGGTGAGCTAATCTGTGGAGCTCTACCCAAGCCACTATGCAGACATGCACGCACACCCCTCCCTCACTTCCCTGCACACACACACACACACACACACACACACACACACACACACACACACACGTGTCCCCAAGGCTATTGAACTGTAATTTCTAGAGATCTTTAGCTAGAATTTGGATTATGGATATGGTAATGACAAGTCTCTTATCTATAGGAAGAACTGTCTTTGAAATAGTTTGACTGCAGCTTCTGCTACATAGCCATGTGTTAAAACCAGTCAAAGAAAGACTTCCTGTCTTCTACACATATCCCAATGGAAGCTGCTAATACAGGGGATTCTAAGGCTTTGTTTCTGAGTAACAATGACCCATTTGGTTTTCCTGAAGCAACTGTAGTCATTGCATGTGGAAATATTTATTTTGTCATAAGATAGAACACTTTCTTCCCCATGCGTTACTCTTAATAGAAAAGACTGTATTTCAATCATTGCAGTTAGATCTGGAGAATAACCAGTTTCTGTTCTCTGTTAAGTGCTGGCTGAGCTAAACAGCAGCTCTGTTTCTAGAAAGATAACAATGTCAAAGATTAGACAGAAACAGCAGGCATTCCGGGGAATTTAACTATTGAACAAATGTCTGAAAGGTGCTTCAAAGTTAATTTAAGTAATTTTTAAAAATTATACCCTAAGTTGAAGGCTAAGAACTCTTTAACTTTGTATATAATTAAAACATAATACTGAAGGCCTCATTAGACAGTTATTCCTGGTATTTTAATAATAAAGTAGAATGCCCTCATCATATGGCTTATTATTATATCTGAATGTACTACCAATTAAATTAGTTTTAGCAGAAAACTACAGCATGCAGCAAGAGTCTGATTCAAGACTAGAATCTTTTTATGAAATTCTCCTTTCACCAATGGCAACACAAAAATGCTTTCTAAATATTCACTGGGAAAGGGTCATGACGTTAAGGAAGAAAACCTTACAATGATATGTCATGACAGTACAGGCTGAGTGGCTCCTCTACAGAGGGAGAACATTTTATGTGAAGTGTTCTGGCTGCCATAAAGAAATACTACAGTTTAGTAGCCCAGTGGTAGGCATGAATGGTCTCACAATTCTGGACATGGAAGCCCAGTGTCTGGTTTCTGAATATATCCTTCTTGGTCTGCAAATGACTACTTTCTCGCTATGGTCTCACTGGCTTTTATCTTGTCATGCTCTTCGGAACTTAGTGGCAGAGTGGGTGTTGATAGAGTTAGAGACCTCCTCTCTCTTCCTATGATCTACTGAATCAGACTCTTTCCAATGACCTCTCATAGCCTCAATCCCTTTCTTAGAGCCTTTTCAGTGCATAAAGCCATAGTAGCTATTACAGGCTCTGTGTGTGATAAACTAGTCATACTAGGTGCTATAAGTTCAGTGTGGCTAGACAGTCACATTAGGGGTTACAGGCTTAGTGTGTGGTTGAAGAGGCACTGGGATTGAGCCCATACACTGCTCAACAAAGAAAGTATACAGTGGTTTGATCTTCAGTGTAGGAGGACATCTTATGCACAGAATTCTGACTGGCTCCTCTTGCTGTTAGAAATCACTTGGGAGAAACTCCTGATTATGCTATAATAGAAAACCAACTTGGTGATATAAATTTATCTGCTGATCTTGAGAAACACATTATAACAAAGGAATCTGGATTGTCAAAATAGTGAATAGGCTGGGGTTCAATATGGATAGCATAAATATTGTCACAGCAGACCCTGCTGGGTTGTACTTCAAAGCTACCCATCTAAGACTTTGCTGTTAGACTCTGAATATCTGAATCTAGTCTCCTCTTACTAGGACTGTCATGGCCAAGGAGTTAGTTACTTACTACACAGTAGCCTTCTATTCTTTATTTCCTTTACTTCCAAGATTCATAAGCAGAGGAACAGGGCCTGGTAAACAAGACAGGGGCTGCTAATCAGAATTCTGTATAAGAAGGAAAGCTCATAGCCACTAATCCTTAGTCCCAGAGTCCGCTACTCTTTCCCCACATCAGTCATTTGTGCAAGAGGACAGTGATATGGATGACTCTTCATGGATTTAGTCAATTTTTTAAGCTTTGCTGACCCCAACTTGATACATTTGCATTTGTGGAGTTCACAGGGGCATCATAGCAATTCTTAGGACATTGTCTGTAAAAGGATACATTGGAAGTCACTGTTTGACAACATGTCTATCTGGTTTATGCTGGCCTGAAAAACACAGCCATCCAGTGAACTGTTTTCTACAAACACTCACTGGATAAGAAATAGCTGACTGAGCTTCACTGAGTCTAGGAATGAAAGCTCTGTCTTCTATATTAAGGACTAACTGGGAATGAAGAGATGGCTCAGTCCATAAAGTGCTTAGAAGCATCAGGACTGAGTGAGATTCCCCAGCACTGTGTAAAAGTAAAAGCACATGCCTATAAGCCAAGTGCTGGGAGGATGTTGGCAGGAGGGTCCCTGGAGTTCTTTGGTCAGCTGTTTAGCCAGTTGGTGAGTGCTATGTTCAGAGAGAGAGATCTTTGAGAGAGATCTCAAAGAACAAGGTATTGGGCAAACCACACATACATCTGACATTGACCTCTGGCGTACACACACGTGCATATCTCCCCATTTCCAGAACACACATGTGCACACATTCACGAACATGCATGTACATACATGCAGAATGGTGAATCTTGACTGCCAATTTGTTAGAATTAAGAATCCATATGGAAAGACACCCCTGGACATGTCTATAAGAGACGTTCTAAATTGGGTAATATGATAGGAGGAGCCGTCCTAAATAAGGCTTTATTTCGTGGCTGGGGGCATGGACTGAATAAAATGTAGAAAATGAGCTGAGCACCAGCTTCCACCTCTCGTTTCCTGACTGCAGAAGCAGTGTAGCCAGATACTCCACGTTTCTGATACCATGCCTTCCCCACCACAGCGGCCTCTACCCTTATACTATGAGGCAAAACAAACCTGTTCTCCTTTAAATCGCTTCTGTCAGTTATTTTGTTACAGCAATAAGGAAGGTACCTAAAATGTCACATGTATGGTAATGCATTAAAGAATGGCAGAAAATGAAGAACCACAGATGTGCTTATCAAATGAAAATTCCAAATGTGAATCTAAGACTTCAACTGCTTATTGTCAGGAAGGGAAGAGTAGGATTGAAGTCAGTTTCTTAAAGAACATGAGATTCTCTTTTGGAAGTGGTGCTGAGAACTTTCAGCCTTCTCTGTGTGCTCTCAGAGACACCAGTTCTCCAGACTGGGAGAAAAACTGATGTGGTGATATTTTGTTTATGATATAACAAATAAAGCTTGCCTGGAGATCAGAGTGGAAAGCTAGCCACAGCCATAGAGGTCAGGCAGTGGTGGTACACAACTTTATTTAATCCCAGCACTCAGGAGACAAAGGCAGACTGATCTCTGTTAGTTCAAGGCCAGCATGAGCTACACAAAATGGATCCAGTCTAAAAGAGCTCCCACAAAGGGGATCTCAGCACTTGGGATCCCATGCCTTTAATCCCAGCACCAGGGAGGAATATAAGGCGGGAGGAGACAGGAACTGATTGTAGACTGAAGTTTGGTGGAGAGCAGTGTGGTCTGAGGAGCAATGCATTTGGGATTAGTCTGAGGTTCGGATTGCTCCTTTGGTCTGAGCATTGGTAGAGGTGAGAACTCTCCAGTGGCTGACCGCTTTGCTTCTCTGATCATCAGCTTTAACCTCAATATCTGTCTATGGGTTTTTTTTATTCCTGCTACAAAATGAGAAGCTTCCTGCCTCACCCGAGGCCCTGCTAGGATTAGCCCCCAAGTACATCTCCACAGGGAAATGTGGAAACAAATATACCAGACACCAGGAGAAACAGCCTGGCACTGCTGCTGCACCTACATCACAAGGAACTTCCCTTTAACAGGGTGGAAGGTTGCTTTCCTGCAGTAATGCATGCATGGTCTCACCACACTTGCTTCCTCAACCTTTCCTCTTGAGAGCTGTTGAGCTGGCCTTGCCTGAGGACGTTTGACTTCATGCTGCAGAACAGAGTGACTGCATGGCTTGCAAAAACAGACCTGATGACATGCAGCAATGCTGTCTGTCGGTAGCTGGGTTTGGGGGCTGATTATGCAGCTGTGGCCTGGGCTCCTGTCCTTGCCACAGTTCTTTTCACGTTAACATGCCTGACTCTTAGCCATTTGCTTTTCATTAGTGCCTTTCATGAAAGTGAGCTGGGAAGGAAGGGATGTGAAACTCAAATGACTGCCAGTTTGACAGCAGCAAAAGATATAAAACACTGTGGGCCTCTGGATTTTTATATTATCCATGGCAATAAATTATCCACAGCATGTCTAGGCCTCATTAGCATGGAGGGTGGACATCTAGGCCTTGCTAGAATGGCTGTGTTTACTCCTTGGCATATTATGTAGCTAACTAGATTCTACAATCTCACAGATGTCCCATTTTTCTCCTTCAAAAAACATTTGAGCAAAAAAAAAATTACTATTAACACAATCCTAAAAACAGCTATAAACAGGCTTTCAATTGTCACCTATCACCCACAGCTACACTAATTGTGACTAATATAGGTGACATACTTCCACCAAGAAGCTACAAATGTTCTGTATGCATAAGAGAGCTATACAGTGGAGGGACAAGCCACAAGAAAGGAACACCAAACAAATAAAAACAAAACCAAAACCCTGGTGAGTGGGAGGGAAACTTGGTGGTTTTCATGAGTCCAAACCAGAGAGATGATCTCCATTCTCCCAGGTCACCAGCTTGATTGGACAAGCACTTGCTGTCATGAGGTACATCATGCAATGTAGAGTCCACCAAGGGGAACGGGAAACCAGGCTTTAATTTCTCAGTGACCTTTTATTGTCATTAGCATCCCTGCTTTCTGACCTAACAGGGAAAGCAAAGACTCAGGGAGCAGGCTGCCATGATGACCCTGGTGACAGAAAAGACTCAAGTCACCCTGGCAATACCTGACATATACTACTCATCTGAAGATCTCAGGGAAGACTAAATAAGCCTGAACAAATCTCTGTCAAGTTAGGGTATGTGGCAGTGAAACAGGAGGGGGTTCACTTTAAAGTGAAGTGGCCAGCTTTCTCTCAGGTTGAGGCAACATCCAGTTGCCCTAGTTTCATGTTCAAGACTAAAAGGAGGGAAATAAATTGTAAAACTCCACACTTAATACTATTACCAATCTGGTTTCTTGGCAATTCCATTTTAAACACTTAGGCCCCAAAGCTCCCTGCTTTTTATGTTTGATCTCTGAGTGAAGCTTTCCAAGGAAGCTGTGTGCTGGACAGTCCATGCTGTCATTCATCTCACGCTATTGATAACCTGCCAGGCATCCAGCTAGGTGCTGAGAATACAGAATGAAGAGGTGCAGATCCCGTAGCCTCATGAAGCCAACCATCTAATAGGGGTGCCAAGAAAATAAGTTAGACTGGTTTGAGCCTGGTCACAAAGCACTCTCTCCTATGTTTAGTGAGGAGGCAATGCTTCTGTTTTAGGCAGGTTGAGTCTATGGAGAATATAGGATGCAGACACTAGGCACATGGGCAAATCCATTGTCGAAATCTCAGGTGCACATGATTGCTATCAACAGTGGTGTGTAAGTGTGGTACCCTGAGGAAAAGTGACCTTTAAAGAGAAGGCTGAGAAAACAGAATCCACAAGGAGCAAGTGACAAAGAGAATGACTGGGAAGGGATGTGTGCCATGGTACTACAGGGAGGAAATTCCAAAGTGGGCATGGCCAGTCAGATGTATTTTCCCAGCGGACTGCCATGCTTTGCTTTATTGGTGAGGGAGGGTCCTGGTGGGCAAGTGAAAGCATATTCCTGGTGTGAGGCTACAAGGGCTGCTAAGGTCATGGGAGGAGATAGAGTCTGCAGCATTGAGGGCAGTCGACAGCTCTGCTGTCTAACAGTACCATGATCTTTCAGGGATCTGGCTGAAACGTTGAAGTCTGAGCCACATCCTAATTCCTCTGAGCCCAATGAAACTGAACATCTGTACCATGTAGGCCTTCCTGGCAATTCTGGTGGGCTGCTTTTTTAGAGAAAAGATGTTAGTTTTTGAAGATAGCATAAAAGAGAATGAGAGAAATGGAGCAGGAGTCAGAATTAGGTGCAGGGTGAGAAAAGAGATGGATGGAAGAGACTCAGCCACTTTCCTGGGCTGGAATTGTACAAGAGGTGTGGAGATTAAGGTGTGGGGAGAGAGAGAAGAGTCCCAAGTGTCTGGGAATGGCCACCATTTAGCACTTAGGAACAATTCAATAAATTTGAGCCATCCCTCCTGTCCTGTACCCATTTGCAAGAATTTCTAGCCTAGTTATCTGTCTTTGAATTTGCTTCTGTGCCTTGATTAGTTTCCAGTCACATTGATTAATAAAGAATGATATACTGGTAGGGAGATATCTGGATGTAAGCTACAAGTTAATTAGCCATGTTCCAGAGCACTATAGACTTAGTGGTATCTTAAGCAAAAAAGTGGTACATCTTTCTTTATTTTGTCAGCAATTTAGTCCTAAATGACTGAAAAGCCAAGCCATCACAGAGGAGAGCATAAGTTTGACTATATTAGGAAAAAAAAAAACCTGAGTACTTTTCATGAGTTCTGTGAAAGGATCATTCCAAAAAGCATTCCTGCAGTGTGAGTGTGTGTGTGTGTGTGTGTGTGTGTGTGTGTGTGTGTGTGTGTGTGTGCACCTACATGTGTGTGCACTCATGTGTGTGCCTGCATAAGACTTCTATACTAGTCTCACTTCAGAAACTTGGGCTACTAAGTCACCCCTTTATCAGCTGTGCATGCATGACATCATAACAGTCTCCACAGCAACTGGGAGTGACATTACAAACCTTTGTGGGATTAAATGGGTGAAAAAACAAGAATGGAAGAGTGGACAATCTCCTAAGCAACAAATGTGCTTTTTCCATGGAAACACTGCCTTGTGGAAAAGAAAGAAAAACACAGATAATAGATGCAGGTACACAATAGCTCCTAAATATAGCATCCCACTAACACTCTGTCAATTGCAATTTAAAGACTATTCAACCTACAAGAATAATCGCTGGAAGAAAAGCTTCCTCCAGTTTAATGCTCAAGAGCTGAGGGAGAGATACTGCTCTTGACATCAGTCAGCACACATCACAAAGCTCACAGCAGAGAGCAAATATGAGTGAACAAGATACGAAGCCTGATCTGCTTCAATAAACACCAAAGAACAGAAGCCAAACTTAATAAACCAGATAAATTATATGTAGATAATTAGCACCATAAAATTCCCTATGAAGAGAATCAAGATTTGAAATATCGAGCTCCCCAGGTGAACATGAGATAGAATTTACATTCTAAGAGGTAGTTAAACAATGAATTCTAAGAAATTATTTGCAAACCACGACAGCATGTGAGTTGTCAACACATGTAGTATACAGTAGTAAACACTCTGTCTTTGACAGCCCACCAGAGGCAGAACTTTTGCTTGCCACTGTCTGAATTCTCCTATAGAATAACAAAATAGGGTTGGTCCTGTTTATCCAATTGTAGAGTGGCAGGAAGGATCTTGAACATCGTGTTACTCAGAAGGTATCAAGCTACAATTGAGACCCCTGAAGCCTGACATTCTGCTCGTGGGGCTCAGTGACCTTCACACAGTCACAGGTTCACATATGAAGTCCAAATACTGTGAGTTCCTATAATCTTTCATGATTAATGTCAATTTGTCCTAATAATTCTGCCAGCCCCCTATTAACAGCACACACAAGGTTGTGTCTACGTTATGATCAGCAACTCTTAGGGAAAGGGGGATGTCAAGAGACGCTGCCCAGCTCTCTTGTTTTGAAGAAAAAACAGTTAAAAATGTAAATTGCTGTTACAGAAGTGAGACTAGAAGCCCAGCTTTCCCTCACTTCACACCACCTCCTGTCCCCACCCCACACACCCAGGACCACACTCACACCCATCATTCCCAAAGTAAGCAGTTCTGTAAGCAATGCTTTCCTTTATTCTACCCACATCCAACACATTCCAGGAGAGCTGGAAGTCAGATAACATACTATACTGTAAATCTCAAGGAACACTTTAACAGAAGGCTCCCATTCTGTAAAGTGTTTGCTGGATAAGAGACCCTCAGAGGAGGCAGCCTCCTTCTTCATCTCTGTACAGTCTATGCTGGAGCCATTCCTCCCCAGGTGGGGCTCTATTCCTCTGATCAACAGAACCTTCTAGAACCATGCCACAAACCCTATCTACTCATGGAGAGCCACTAAAACATCTTCAACTTCCTTCCTAACCTCTGTACAAAAAGGTCACCATCTTTCATCTGTGACATTTGTCAATGTCATGTCACTATGAGGTATACGGATATCACAGAAGAACCTGAAACATGAACATTCCTCTGACATCCTTTTGAAAGTAGGCTATCCCTGGCAGATTGCACACAGTTAATGAGAGGTGATTTTCCAACCGATTAAACTGCAGAGTATGGGAGTCAGTGCCTATCTTGACAATGTCATGGCTTCTTTTTAAAAGTCATTCATTTTCCTTTGCTCATCTTATCATGGGGTGAGTGCAGTTGCATCAGATGGCTCTCACCGGGGTGGGGACTTCACAAATCATCTGTCCTTCAGCCCAGAGCTTTCTGGAGACATTCTGGATCTTCTGGGGTAGGATGTCAAGGCACTGGAGCAATGACCTAAAATACCCCAGCAAACTCAACAAGAAGAACATCAGACTCTTTATTTATTCTTTTTAAAAGAATACGTAAGTGTGGCTTCATTCCTACTTAAAACTTTTGTTTTTATTTCCTTTATACTTAGCAAAACTTGATGCATTAAATTCATGTTTGAATCTTTCTAAACCAATAATTCTAAGGTTGTTCTTTCTCCAAAATCTTTGATTAAATAGAAATTAAGCCCAGCTACCAAATTAAATCCCAGCCTTCAAAACTATTGTCTCAATTGTCTTTCTTTAAAATGAACTCTCCATAATAACTCAGACCAGTGTAATTCCAATGTCTTACTTAAATTGGGATAAAAAACAAGCTGAAATAAATCTGCAGCCAGGTTCTGGGGCTTCTCCAGGGAGTATAAAAAAGGACTTTTCCAGAGGAGTACTTGGTCTCATTCCAAACCTCAGGCATCCTTCAGCTAATCCTCCATTAGATGTCATTTGTTTGGTTCACTTCAAAGCTTTGGCTACTTTCTTGCATTTTTCTGAAAACAAGAGTTATCTGTGGAAATCATTTTGTCAGGCAATTTGGCAAGTCACTTACAATACTCATCAATTTCAGCACTTTAATTAAAGCCAGGAAGTCCCCTGGCCCAATGTGGTTCTCCTGTCTGGGTCACACTTCATCTCGGCCTTCAATAGGACCCAATAATTCAAAGTGACAAAAAAGGGATTCTCAGCCTGGGGGTTGTTAAGTGTGCCCTGGGTTTGACTGTTATTTTTTTTTAAATTGTTGAAGGACAGAAACATGTTTACTGACCAGGTCACTGACAATCAACCTGGCTTAGCTCCCCCAGTAAAGCACCAAATGGGCAGGACTAATGACAACTTTGGGAAATTAGCTGAGGGCATGACAACAAGAATGTGATTTAGCTGCTAATTTTGACAGCAGCATCTCTGCTCTCTGGACCATTGGACTAAGTTTCTTTGGGCGCTCCAACTGACAACATGATTAGAAGGAGCTTTCATAGGCTGGTTATGTTAGCCTTAGATGTCATTTTCTTTCTTTCTTTCTTTCTTTCTTTCTTTCTTTCTTTCTTTCTTTCTTTCTTTCTGCAATGACAACTAGTCTTAGGGAAGGGCAGTTAAAACACAGATTATTGTCATCCAAACAGAATGGCTTTGACGCTATGGGATCTGACAGCCTATATATGAGCTAGGCAGCCTGGAGTTTTCCTACAATTCCACTCCCTGAGGTACAATCAGAATACTTAAACTATAGAGCAAGGGGATCACATCAAGGTGTTGCAGGAACATAATCTAAAACTCACAGAAGCAGGCATCCCACGGGCCCTGATGCCATTATAGGGAAAGAAATGCAGTGTGGGAAATACAGCCTAGTTCCAGTTTAGTCTCCATCTACCCAATCCCTTATTGTATTCTGTCTCAAGCAATCTTCCAGCACTACTCTTAATGATGACACTGTATCTGTTTGGAGAAAGGTTCTCTATATATTATGAAATCAAAGTTAAGAACATTGGCTTTAATCTAATATAAGAATTATTCTTGCAAAAGCAGGGAATCTTGAATATAGACAAAAGACAGAGGGATGGCATTGTGAAGAGGCACAGGGCTTCTTACCATCTTCTTACCATCCAAGACATCTTGAGCAAGTTCCTCACTTAGAAAGAATCAACATGGCTGAAGCTCTCATTGTAGACTTAGGTGGTCCTCTGGAATCATGGGATGCTAATTCTCTGCTGTTTGTCACCTGGTTGGTGGTTGTTTTTATATTATCCCTAGCTAAGGAGTTGTTGAACTCTTTGTCTCATCTTTTGACTTTGTTCAAGTTGTTATCTCTCACTTCATCACTACAAGAAATTATGGCAATTTGGAAAGATGGTTCAGTGTTTAGAAATAGTGCTGTTTTTCCAGGGGAGCCAGATTTAGATCCTAGCATCCATACTGTGGCTCACAACTACTTGTAACTATAGTTATGGAGGATTTGATGGCCTCTTCCTGTATCTGTACACACTGTACATATATGATGAACATATATGTACACATATATATAAACATATATGTGATGCACTCAGCAACATATGTGTATGTATAACATAAATATATTTTTACAAAAATCATTGGCTTTTGCTGACTCTGAATTCTAATGGATGCCAAGAAGTCTACATTGCTGATCCATTTCCACATATTCAGTGTAGGTCTGGTGGCATCAGGGAGGATGAAGTGTTTTTAGTCAGTAAGCTACCCTCTTCAAGATGTAACTTAGTCAACTTCTGGATCTTTTTCTTGATGGCAGCTCCTTCTCTAAAATTCATGTCTCGAAGCTTCAATTGGCTGCTTAATTCTAACAGTTTTGGCAATTCTAACTTTTTCCCTCTCCTTTCCTCAATTTTCCCCTCCCACCTTCCTTTTCCTTCTCTTGTTTTTTTTTTTCTTTCTTGCTATATAGCTTATCATGCGGTTAAGGCTAACCTCAAGCTCCCGATCCTCCGGCCTCCATTTCTCAAGTGCTGGTATCACTTCATTTCTGTACCATTTTGCTTTCTTCTGTATCATAATGGCATTTCTTTGGCCTTTACTAGACACAGCACTTCACAGCTGCAGACAGCTGTCTTTCTCTTTTGGGACCTCTCTGGGAAACTTTTACTCATTCCAGAAGGGCTTGATTCTCTGTCTGGATTGCATCCATAGTAGTGTGCATGGCTCTATCAAGATTCACTGAAACTCACTGTAATAACTTCTTGCCCATGAGGTTCTTGGGAGTGGCCTATGCCTTGTTTATCTTTGAAAACTTGACTGTTTTAGTATCTAGCATAGTAATTCACTCACAGCAAAGAGTTCATAAATATCTATTGTGAGGGGTGAAAAGTTTTAATATTTAAAAGCAGACAGTACTTCCATATGCTATAATTTTAAAAGCAATCACAATATGCAATCTTTTCTCCACAATTTATTATTCTTTCTAATGCAGTGAGAAGTGAATTATGTTTCTTGCCTACAACATAATATGGCATAATTTCCATTTTTTGGTACACATACCAAAAAATAATGAATTGGCATATCCTATTCTAACCCATCATATTTAAGACCAAGTCTTCAACTCCCTTCTAAGTCACTACAATGAGCATATTTGTAGTATAAGTGCCACTGTATTGAACAGTAAATAAATTGTTAGAAGGGCTGGGCCTGGGAGAAGATGGATGCTAAATGGAGTAAGACAAGGCACCGTCTTTGGCCAGCTCTCAGGTTATTGGGGGAAGCTCACCTTCTTCTCTGTAGTATTTAATTCAGATTCACTTGCTCATGTAGTTCTGGGGAGTTGGCATAACAGAAACTTTTTGCATGGATTTTTGTTATAATGAAAATATATTTCTTAAGCTTGTAAGGCTGAATATTATAGATTTCATGAGGAAAGACCTTCAAAGACAGCTCTTGGGTCAACCTCATTATGAGAGGGACTTGGAATCCAACTTGCTAGGAGGCCTCTCTGCGGGTCTTGAGGTCAGTGACTGATATATTGTCACAGAACCACCCAGGAGCTGGGCCATCACTCTTCTAGAAGCTCATTCCCACAGAAAAGCATGCTGCTGTAGCTTTGCAGCCAAGTGTGTTACAGGGAGTTTCAGGCAGAAGGTTCCCATTCCTTTTTACTGACTTGTGTGCTTCTGCTATGAAATGACTAGGGCTCAGATAAGAACTCCATGTGCCTTTACCATGGAAAGCCTCTTTTCTCTCCCTGGATCTGAGTTTTCAGTGCTTCCTAAAGTCTGCTGAAAGCAAGTGAGGCACAAATTCTGATATGTGATGCTTCAGCTAGCAGGCTGATATATGAACACACAGCATACCTGTTTCTTATCAAATGGGAAAACCTTGGATGCTCCCCAGTAGTCAAGGCTGAGGAAGAGGCAAGGACAGATTTACAGTTCACCCTTACCCAGCAATGCTCTTCCTTAAGCCTCTCTGCTTGTTTTTATGGGTACTTGCAGTGTATGTACTTGACTGACTCTTAAGAATAGCTCACTAGTGGATGACTAGGAACATTGTCTTTGATCAATAATTAATACTTAGTGTAAAATAACTATGCCAGGAACAGTATTAATTATTTGCATTCATCTCAGTAACTCTGAAAGAATTGTGCTCTACCAAAATATTTAGGTGCTGAGATCAAATTAACTAGAATCTAATAATGATGAAATCAAGAATTCTTCTGTACATGGAGTTTCTATTTAACAAGGTTCACATTGTGGGCCAAAACCTCCATGCACTAGAAAATGTGGACTGTTAACATGTAGATCCTCAGCTAGAACACAGAATATTGTGTCCAAGTTCAAAATTTAAACTTGCATTCCAGGGCTTTGGGATTAAATGTTTCCATTGACCATGGCATGAGAAACAATGATAAATGCCTCAGTAAGATTGGCTTTATTATAGATACCTGCAAATTTAACACAATTCCTACGACATCAACTCGAACAACTCAAAAGAATGGTCTTAAGTACTTAAGAGATTAGGCACAGACAGAGACACACTTAATGTCAAATAAGACACATATAGGAAACCTGTAGTTAGCATAATGGTCAGTGATAAAAAAACTGAATTATTGTTCACTGAATTTTTGCCACTACAGTTAATATTTGTATTGGAGGTTCTAACCACAAGAGGAAAATAAAAGACCTGAAGGTGGAAAAGATGAATGGAAACCCACTGATCTCATATGTCAAAAAATACTAAGGAACACACAGATACACACACACACACACACACACACACACACACACACACACACACAGACACACACACACAGACACACACACACATTGACACACACACACACACACACACACACACACACACACACACACACACACACACCACAAAGAAAACCATTGGAACTAACAAAGAAAGTTTCAGGGTATAAAACACAACAGTTATATTTATATGCACTTACAATGATGAACAATCCGAAGATGAAATTTTAAAAGCACTTAAATTTATATCATTGAAACCTTAGGAATTAAAGTAAATACATATACAATTTGTACACTAAAAACTACAAAATAATGTTTAAAGAAAATTAAAAGAGTTTGGTGGAAAATCATCCTAAGACCAAACATTGTTAAGATGGAAATACTGCAGGCTGAGCTGTGGGCCCAGGGTTAGAGTATTTGCTTAGACTGGGTAAGGCCTTGGATCCCATCTCTAGTGCTGAAGAAAAGAAATGAGTGTAGTTGATAAATTATTCTAAAGAGTAAACACTACATACCAAAATCCTAGCAGGTGCCTTTGTTTTAGAAATTAACAAATTGATTGGTTCTAAAGTTTTTTTTTATAGAAATTCAAATAAGAAAGTATCATAACAGTCATGAAAAAGAGAACAAAGTTTAGTGTGTCACTGTCTAATTTTAAAAATGACTGCAAAGCTCCAAAAATCATACAGGTTTGGGGCTAATGTCTGAACTTTATATTTCAGGAAAACAGATTTTTTTTTATGGACTTCATGTGTTTTTTTTTTTTTTTGGTTGGTTTTGTTGGGAAAACAGATTCTTGACTACTACTGAAATAATGTTAGTTTGTTTATGAATTTATTTAGTTAGATAATTTTGAGACACAGTCTCATATAGCCCAGGCTGGTCTCAAACTCACTAGGTAACTAAGGATGACCTTGAACTTCTGTAACTCCTGTCTCCTTGATCCCAATGGATGTTGCTATTATAGTTTTTGGAACTCAAGGCTCTGCACATGCTATGCAAGCACTCTGCTCCATCTTCACATTTTTGATGAATGGACTTCAGGAAAGATGGCAGGATCGTCCATTCTATGGAAAACAAAATAATCTGAAGGGTTTCACATGGTGCTAGAACAAATCAATGTCTAAATGAAAATCAGGAAAGGATCTCCATTCACAGGAAGTAAAAATATTCAAAATGTATCATGAAAGTAAGCACTAACTCTATATAATTTATAGAATAAACCCTCCAGACCTGGGAATAGGTAAAGAAAGACTTTAAATACTTGCAGAAAAGTCCATGTGATAGAAGGAAAAAAATTTGGTTTCATGAAAAATTTTCACTAATTTTGTTCTTTCTTCCAAGAATAGCATCAAGGAAGTGGAAAGCATAGCCTAAGCACCAGGAGAAAACATTTGCAAATCAGATACCCAGGAAAAGATGTGCCTGAATTCTTAGAGTCCATTAATAAAATGACAACCAGTACAGTTAAACGAGGGCAAAAGCTTGGAATACAATGGAATAAACTATTCATTTTTTAAAGGATTCTCAACAGTATTAGTCAGAGAGGAAATGTGTATCAAAATCACAACAAAATATGACTTCAGACCCAGCAGAGTGGCTCTCATCAAAACAAAGAGATAATAACTGGTGTCAGCGTCAGTAAGGACGTGGGAAGACAGGAACCCTCATACACTGCTGATAGGAATGTTAGCTGGTGTAACATTTCATGAGGATACTCTGGTGATTACTTAAACTATTCATTCACCTGGAGTAATCAAAATTGTTGCAATTCTATCCCTAGGAATATCCCTAAAAGAAGAAAGTGTATCTATATTAAAAACTCATATATAGATATTCGCATCAAAATGTGAAGACAGCTTAAATCTCCATCAACCAATAAAAAGATAAATAAATATGGTATGTTGATATAGTACAATATTATTCTGCAATGAAAGAAATGAAATACTGTTACATGCTGTGAAGTAGAAGACCTTCCAAACATGGATTAAATAAGACAGACCCATTATATAAAACAACCTACTACAAAGCTCAGATTATGGCATACAGAGCTGGCTCAGCAGTTAGGAGCACTTGCTGCTCGTGCAGCGGGTCAGGGTTTTGTTCACCCATGTGGGGGTTTACAACCATTATAGTTCTAGGTCCAGGAGATTAAATACCCTCTTCTCACTCCTGCAAGCACTGAGCATATGTGGTATACTAATGCACATGCAGGTAAACAATTTATCCACAAGATTAAAATAAATAAATTAAAAAGAACTCAAACAGGTGATTATGTACAAGCAGAAAGGAACTATGTGTTTGCCAGTGAATGAGAACCGAGCCAAAAACCAAACCAAAACAAAATGAGTTAATTATCATGGTAATGAGGTTTCCTTTGGGTGTAATAACCATACTTCAAAGTTGATTGTGCCAATGGGTAGAAATTTCATGTATACAAAAGATCATTGAATTTTACATTTTAAAAAAAGGGTGCAAAGAAGGGTTAGTCACACATTCTCTTCTGCATAAGTTTACAGTTGGGTTAGCATATTGGTATTCAGACAATGCTGAGTGTTCAGGGTGGTACATTGGACTGTCCTTTTTTTTTTTTTTCTTAGCTATGACATGGTTGCTTTTCACACTAGTCTGGATTCTAGACTTCCAACTAAAAGTAGGGACATTCCAGTGAGGAGATTTACTAAGTTCAAGTTTTCAACAGGCTGGAATGAGGGTTAGAAGACTAATCCCCAAAGACAGGGAAAGAAGAGAGGACGTGGTTAACTAAGAGATGGCAGTTGGTGAACATGTATGTGTTTATGTTTTCAACATCTACTGTCTCTTCTCCCAGGTTTCCTGCCCTGTGACCTCATGCATCCCACTTCCTCTGTTGCAGTTAGTGTGTTTTAAGGGCTCTATCTTCACCTGTTAATACTGCACCTTTTTTTCCATGTTTCTCTTCAATGCTTCTGTCTCCAGAAAAACTTAATGTCATCTTTTCTGTTAATACACTCTACCACCCTGTTTGGTCAGATTTGTTTGGTGGGGGTTACAGTGCAGTGTAGCTTGGTCTCTGCAGTGGGACTAGAGCCTGGATGTGTATAGGCTCTTGTGTGCTCACAAAACATCCCTCCACTCTCCTAGGATAGGCTGGCAGGCTTGTACCAAATGCTGTCCATATTCAGACTATAGAACTTCCTGTCCTTTCTTGTTACAACTCTGTACTCTGCTGTCTGTTTACCTCAACAAAATGAGACTCAAGCCCATGGCAGCATCCAAGTTTCTCAAGTTTTTATTTTTTTAACTGACTAAGATTCATTAGGAAACCAATCATTTCTTATTTTCTTAGATGAGGCCCTTCTCTGTATCAGTTTGCCAAATGGGGCATTGGCAGGAGTAAGAGAAAGGAGTCAATTGTCATTTCTATGATTGGTTTGTATCAAAGGGGAGAGAGGGCTGGTGTACCATGGAAATGGTCTTGTATGGGAAACATTATCAATATCAAAAGAGAAGGAAAATGTGGGGATGTTACAACTCCGTTAACTGAAATGCAGGAACAAAACAAAATAATGAGTATTACTGAAGTTACCCAATATGGCTAGTAATGTGCTCATTCAGTATTTTTCCTGTAGTCTTTATTATCTTACAAAACCATAACCTCCTCCCTATGGTTCTTTTTATTTTGAAGATGAGGAAATATGAAGATGAAGAAAGACAAAGGTTAGACTCCTTAAATCTCACCTGGTAAGAGCCAATTTGTGACCAAGGTTCCTTTTTAGTGTCAGCCAGCTGCCCTTGTCTATTTCTAAGGCCTTCAGGCATATAGCCCTCGAGGTGTTCAAGGTGTTGCAAATCTAGTCCCTGAGATTTGCAAGCCTCTAGTCATTGAGATGTGCAGTTATCCAGCCCTTGAGATGTGTAGACATCCTGTCCCATAGATGTGTACATATCCAAGCCTTACTGTGTACAGGCATCCAGCCCCTGAAGTGTACAGGCATCTAGTGTACAGGCATTCAGTCCCTGACATGTGCAGGTATTCAGCCCCTGATATAAGCAGGCATCCAGGCCCTGAGATATGCAGGTATCTAGCCCCTGAGGTGTGCAGGTATTTAACCCTGAGGTATGCAGGCATCTAGCCCCATGGTATACAGATATTCAGTTCTTTTGCCCACAATTACAGAATTTTCTGATTAACTTCTGCTAAGACTATTGTAATTTGATTCTTCCCTTCCATCAATTACTCATAAATCTCCAGAATATCTAGAAAGAAGTAACTTAATAAATTGTTGGGCTATTTACTTATTTCCCCCTGAACTAATAAAAAGACATATTTGGGGTGATCAAAGACATAAACAAAAATATCATCAGAAAAGGACATATGAATGATTCAAGGTCAGAGAAACAAATTTGGTTTGCTCCTTAATCTTGAACTTGAAAGCATTTTCCTATAAATGCTGATTTAAATGTCTCTGTCAGAAGGATCCCCCTATGGTGGCAGAGGTGGGAGGCTGCTTCTAGTCTTTACTCATTTAGCAAATAGGAAAGTACCCACTATGTGCCAGGCACTGCTGGTTTGTATCCTGAGAAGCTAATGGGAGTAAGAAGGACAAGTCACAGCCAAACATCCCATTATGCAGTCCAACTATGGAAAGTCCCATAAAGATCTGTGAGAAGCTTTGCTTTATAGAGGAGAGAACCCAAGCTGACCTGAGCTGCCAAAGAAAGATCCCTGGATGCTTAAAATGAGACTAGAGAGAGGAGGGGATAGTGAGAGATGGTGGAAGAGAAAGGGGGAGAAGAAAAGGGGAGGAACAAGGGAAGCAATGAGAGAGGGAGCAAGGGAGGAAGGGAGGGAGGGAGAGAAAGAGAGAGAGAGAGAGAGAGAGAGAGAGAGAGAGAGAGAGAGAGAGAGAGAGAGAGAGACAGACAGACAGACAGACAGACAGACAGACACGTACATACATACATTCGTCTGGAGCCTCTGATTTTGAAGGCACATTTTGTTTTTAAATGCTAAAACCTCCAAATTGGGGAAGGATAAGTCTAAATACTGGTCTGAATTACTCAACAGATCAAATTTCAGAAAACAATGAAAAAAGCCACTTTAAAACCCATATCTTTAAAAAAAAAAGCATATCATGTAATAAATGTTATTGAAGTTATTTGGGTGATAACTCGAACCTGTCTCAAGACTTAGGGCATTCATTAGAATTACTAAAGTCCCACTTGTTATACATAAAATACAAATGCCAATGCCTTTAAGAAGAGCTTGTAGTTCAGTGACAGTGTGCTGCCCTAGTGTGTACAAGATCCTGGGCTTGATCTTTGTATCATATAGAAGAGAAAATAAGGGCACATGACAAACAGCTGCCCATAGAATACTCAAAGCAACACTGTGCCACTTGATGAAGTGGAAACAGAAATACCTTTTCTTATTTATTTATTTTTACTAATTTAGTTTAATTATGTAATTTTGAAAGCAGGTTCTTTGCACAGTACAAATAAATTCAAACATCAACTCAATCAAAGCTAATTTACCTAAACTTTTCACTTAATCTCAGCTTACTCAAGTTTATATGAAATGGAAAGATTCTATAAAAATATGTTCTAAAGGGCTTCATGCAGTGTTCATGTAAAAAATTGAGAAATCCTATTGGGATTTTTTTTCTAGAATTATTGACTAAGGACCAAACTTAATAAATAAATTCTCATTTTTCTTACTAACAAGGAAAGGCAGCTTTAGTCTGCCAATTTCAAGTAGTTCAGTGTCAATTATCCAGTGTCTGGAGCTGCAAAATGATAACAAATGATACACCTCCTGGGCCAATTTGTAGAGTAATTGAAGCTATATCAACACATCAACAGGAATGTGTGTGCTTAGACTACACACACACACACACACACACACACACACACACACACACACACACACACACACACTCAAATACAATCACAGACACAAGACACACACACAAGGAGAGAGAGGAGGGATAATACAGCATTCTAACTCACTCTCATGTTTAATGTGAATAGTTTTCATACACAGCCCTGATAGCAAATCATTTTCACTTTTACATTTGATCTTTGCTTATTTGTTTTTTTGTTTTTCTTCACAAAACAAGCTTTGAAACAAAAATAAACTGTTTTGTTTTCCATTTCACTCAGCTTAGCGAGTACATAAGCTAGATGGATATTTGGTCCATCTGTTTTCATGAATTCATGAAGTAAATTTCATCTCAGTTTGATTCCCATCAGAATGTGTGCTTTGCACAGTTAAAACCTAGGTTAATAGGCTCTGTGGTTTGGAAGTGATCTGCCCCCACAAACTCTTACCGAGGGCTTAGTCCTCAGATGGTAGCAATATTTTGGAAGGTTCTAAAAACTTCAGAAGGAGGGTAGAGCTAGAGGAAGTAGGTCCATGTGGAGTGTCACTGGGAATTGTCTAGGGGCTCCTCTCTGCCATCTTCTCTGCTTCCTGTCTACTGTAAGGAGAGTGGTTCTGTCACTTGCTCCTGCTGCCAGTATGTGCTGCCTCACTCTAAGTCCAGAGTTAACAGAGCTGAGAACTACAGACAGAAAACTCCTGGACTGTGAGCTGAAATGTATCAGGCATTCTGTTACAGCAAAATGACATTTGACAGAAACAACATGGAAATTTGTGTGAACATGCACAAGTCACTAACACAAACACACACACCCACACACACCCACACACACCCACACACACACCCACACCCAACCCCCCCACACAGAGAGAGAGAGAGAGAGAGAGAATATTTACACATATACACTGATAACTGTATACTGTCACAGAATACATACACATACATACTCACACACATACACTGATATACACAAAAACATGCACTGATATAGACACATACACATACACACTCATACACATACACTATACACACACACATAATCTGGTGTATACACACATGCAAACACTGATATAGACATGTGTATAATCACTCATACACAATACTGTATACAAATACACACACCAGAAAATAAGCACACGTACACACATACTAAGACACACACACACACACACACACACACACACACACACCTGTAGATTCCAAGTAGGCTTTAGCTTATGATCACACAGTACACAAAGCTCTCCTATTCTCATTTTAAGCCTTTATGAGCATTTTGGCATTATCAAGAAATAAATTGAAAGTTCATTTCTACAATGGAGTAATATAGAAATTTATGGAGAAAAGGGTTTAGTTCATTAGACATCTGAGAATGAAACAACCATAATAGTTACTCAGCCATCATTCCTGAGGAACAGTGAGAAAGGAAATACTTCCCTGATTAGTGCCAAGTAGACTGAAAGAACCTGCTTTCACATTCCTATGGCCACAAAAACAGGCATAAGGGTTTGTCCCCCTTTCTCCTGGGGACAGTGTTTTTTCTAGGCCAAGGAGATACTTCCTTTTCCAAGTCTGCTCAGCCAGCTTTTACAAACAGAAAATATTGAGAGCATTATGAAACTCTCAGACTCTCAAAATGACCTCATCATTCCCTGGCATTGACTCTGGAACAAAATTCTACAGTGTTGGGTGGAAGAAGTTAATTTTAGTTACTGCTGAACTCTTGAATTCAAGTCAACATGCTCTGTCAGGTTTTATCAATTCTGTGACTCTCCTATGCATAATTACACAAATCTAATCATGCATACAGCTAACGCAGTCTAGCCCACATCCTACCATGTAGACAGCTAACCCATTGTAACCCACATACTACCTTGTAGACAGCTAACACATTCTAACCCCCATCCTACCATGTAGACAGCTAACCCATTCTAGCCACATCCTATGGTGTAGACAGCTAACCCTTTCTACCTTGCTCCTGTATGCTTTCAGGGGAGAGCTGGGCTGGAGATATTCTGAAGTCTAATGCAAGAAGAAGGAGGCAGAAAATGTGAAATCTACAAATTCACACATTTCATACTCAAGCATGATTTTTCCATTTAGTTTTTTATTAAAAGCTGAGTAATTGCAATATGAAAGCGTGAACACAAGATTGAAAAGTAACAGCTACCCGAATATGATTCCACGAGGAGCTGGAAATGAAAAGTAAATTAACTGCGTGTTGGCAAGTATCAATATCCTGGTAATATAAAACCCATCAGGGCCTGTGTGTGTAATACTGCCTCAAACAACTTGCCAGGAATAGAAGTAAAATGCATTAATGTTTGAAGATTCTGAGGTCAGGGAACTGGTGTTTGCTCACAGTTCCTTGACAGAGGTGTGCAGTTCAGTACACTCTTGTATCATTATCTCTGTCTTCCTACAGGGACCCTAGCTTTTTATTTCCTGAACACACTTACAACCCAAACCACAATGTTGGATGCCACAGTACTTATACTATTCAGTTACTTTAGGCTTTAAAAAGAGGGTTAAAATGACATATATTCTATTTATGTGCCTAGATATCTCAGATTTGAGAGATGATATTCCTGTATCTTACCAAAGCAAGGAAGTATGGTAAGAGAAGAACCAGTAATATTAAAGGCATGTAGAAAGTGGCCCTAAAAATAAGTCAGTGGGAAAAGACAATGTTGTCCTTTCATTTGAAAAGCAAATGAGAAATTGGTAATAACATTATGACTCGTGGGATGAGATGATTGTGGTATTGTGTAGCAGAGGAAATACAGGTACATTGTATTCCCAGAATGCCTAACATTTGGATTGTTTACCTTATTCTTAAATGCATGTTTAAAATGTAGATCTGCTTGGTTAATTTGTCTTAAAGCTAAATAGCAAAACAATAATTATCCCTTAGTATATGCAAGAGATTCCAAAAACTTGCTGAAGAGCTAATTTCACAGGGGAAAGCAGGTAAGTCCCCTAAAAACACAGGATATTCTCTTATTAGTCAAAGGCCTATACATGTTAAAGGGGTGGATCTAAGTGCTGCCATGTTTTCTTAATCTAATGGATGACACTCTCAGCAAGATGCATGCCTCTGGGGAAGCCACTCTTCTTCCCTCAGTCCCTACATCCACCATGCTACTTCACCTGCCAGCATGTTGAGCCAGAATGTGAAATAGCACAAGATGAATTTTGTTGCCAAGAAAAATCTAACAGTTATTCACTGATCGCCAACAAAATGTCTCAGGATTACAAAAATTCAAATCTATCAAAAATACTAATTGAATTCCAGATTTCAAGGTGAAATTTTCAGTCAGGAGTATGGACATCAAGAGAAAGGTTCTGGGTGAGAATCCCTGCTTCAGCATCTTATGAGCTTAGCTCCACTGCTGTGTCACTCACAGTGAGGTGGCTTGCACCAGAGAGAGGAACATTCAGCAAATGACTGACACTCATCTGCAATCTAAGTGCCAGGTTTACTGCAATAACCTATGTCCCATCCCTTTGTTGCTCCAGCAGGGCAAAGGTCCCCCTATGAGACTAACGGTAAGAAATTCCTGTAGGTGTAGTGCCAGAATACAAGTTTATGATTCTGACTTAGAATTTCACACAGAGTGAGAGAGTTAAGTTCCATTTTCAGTTTCTAATGGAGAACCATGAGCAAACAAATTCAGCACGTTCAGACTCAAGTTTCTTCAGCTCTAAGATGTGATTTAATAATAGCAAACTCAGCAAATGTTCCTGAGGTGAGGCTAAGCCATGCAAGCAGTTAGTAAAATGACTGACAGACACAGCTCTCAAGGGATGAAAGTCCATTCATTACTGCCATTATCATCTCACAAGTGAAGAGTCTGCTCAATAGTGAGTTAGAAGGAAGAGGTGGTAGGTTTCAACCAACCAAGTTGAGCATTGTTCCTTCCTGTCTGCCTCCAGGTAAGTGCCCAGGAGCTGATGGACACCACAGCCCTTACATAAACAATAATCCATTCCTGCAGAAGATGCATTCAGGAAATCGGGATGTTTGCAGCCCAGGTAAGCCTGGAAACAATGATGTGGTTTTTCCCAAACAAGAACAGAATGGAATAGAATAGAATATTTGCCTCATAATTAAAACAAAGGGATTGGAGATATGACAGATAGGTAAATGGGTGGATGGATGGATGGATGATCTTTTTAGTAAACTCTTGAGTCAGAATTGTGACCAATAAACATTGCAAGAGAAATCTTAGGCCTCTGGCTGAGAGAACACAGTGGTGCTTTCCTGACCACAGAAGAGCAAGGACAACAGGGAGTAAGGACTAGAATTTTCCACCCATTGTTGAGGTTGGATGAGGGGGAAACAGAAACTGCATCACACCACTAGCTCATTCAGTTTGTAAATGAAGAGAGAGCATGAGGTTTGTGGTGAAGGATGGGATTCACTGTCCATGTCGCCATGTCTTTGAGACCTCTTGTGTGGAAAATCTGGAGATTTTCACTAGTTTTCTCTCACCTGAGAAAAAGGCTGCAGGAAGTCTCTGTAGGTGTCTAGACTCTGCCACTCACAGGGGAGAATGAGGAAGCATGTCAGCTATTCCCAGATTTGTTTTCTCATTTGTGCTAGCGGGGAATCTTCACTAACCTCTTATTTTTTATTATTTTTAAATTTTGTGACAGTCTGACTAAATACTCCAGGCAATGATTTTGTAGCAGTCTGCTATATACTCTAGGCTATGAAATCCTACCTACTCAACCTCCTGAGTGCTGCCACTACAGGTATATGACACCAGGTCTTGCAATCATAGCTATTTTGTTATTTCACTTTGAGGTTAATTTTGATGAGGTTTGATTTTGAGAGCTAAAAAAAGTACAAGGTAATATATAAGTTGTTTCAATTTTTATGATGTCATTTTTTATTTTTGTTTGTTTTTGCAGAGGAAAGTTTACAAACCATATAGGATTTTTCTTCTCCTCCTTTCTATTTCTCCTATTAAATTTTCATTATCTTCAATATAGCACTATGTGTATATTTATTTCGATGCTCCTCACATGATGCCACCTCATATACGTGATGCTGCCTCATTTGCTGACTGGGCTGTGTCCATCTTATTCAACAGTGTCTGGTATTTTTAGGGTGACTCTGCTCTGCCCACTCAGAAATCCTAGCAACCTGATAACTCTCAGGATTCTTCTCAGTTGTATCCTGACAATGGTCCTGTCGATCTCAATTCTTAGTGAGAGGAGAGGGATATTAGTGGATGGGGTAGGTGTCAGTGTTTGCCAAGTCTTTCCTGCTGGTGAGCAGGCAGTTGGTAGGAATCAAGATGACAATGCTCTCTCTCACACAGCCTGGTGGGAAGGAGATAGCAGATTCATGGGCAGTATGGAAGGTCCTTGTGATGACAGTGAATCTTCAGGGGAGGCAGAACATAGATGTGGTTGTTTGAGCTTCCTATACAGACCACCTGTATCAGAACGCTACTGCAGTCAGACTTGCATCTGGATTTCATTTTCATGCCTGCAGACACAGCACAGAAGGCATTACATCCACAGACGAAGAAGATCAAGTTCAAACAGTTGCAGCATTTGCTCATGGATGCTTGCTAATATCTAGCAGAGCCCTCTTGCAAACATGATTTGTTTAATCTCCAATCCTTCCCATCCTCCATGAGAGAAAAGAGCCCAGGATGTCTGGCTCAGGAGAGTATGGGTCGTGCACTGTGGAGGAGCACAGCCTTCATGAGGTGCATGACTGGGAGCAGAGTAAGGCGATGAAGGGCGCATGTACACTAGTGTCAACACGCAAAATGCAGTAGAGGAAGTAATGTCTGCTTGCTACAGGCTGTTCTCATCACATATCATGGGATTGGACCTGGGGGAGGGACTGTGGTCAGACTAGAGGGTCTCCAGGGAGGGCTGCTGACTCCTCACCTGAGAAGACACATTCCTGGAACACTATTTCTTCAGAGCTCCCAGCTTGCCACTACAGATATAGAAGTTATTAAAGACTAATTAAATATCATTAAGTTTATAAGGTTATTCTGCATTCCCTGGGCACAAATTCCTAATAAAAATGGAGAAAACAACCGCTACCCAGCAAATTAGTCCACATATATTAACATTTGCTTTTTTAAAACAGCATTAAAAAACTTCCACTATTTGCTCTAGAAGACTGCTACTGTAGGAGGCAGACTCTCAAGAGGCTGCCCCTCTGGAGAAAGAAGTGGGACAGAGCAGATGCCAGGGTGGCTGTGACAGGAAGACATGAAGACACATAGCCAAGTATCTAATGGCCTCATGTGAATCAGTATGTTCCTGAGAAATGTAGGAATGTTGAGATTCCAGGACCTTGTTGAGACTGGGGCACAATCTGTCCAAGGGACTGTAAAGAAAGCACAATAACATTGACATGACCAAATGGTCCACCTTGAGAAACTCACAGTTCCTGCTTCTCGTTCCGGAGACTCCAGGATTCTGACTTATTTGTAAACTGCTTCATATGCAAAGGAAGGAAGACCACTGTAGAATGCATGGCCCTAGAAATGGTGTACCCAGAGCAGCATATGGTAGGATCAGCCCTCGCAGGACTCAGCCTGCAATAGCAAGGAGCTTTCAAGTCTGAAGCTCTCACTAATGACTAAAACATACATTTTACTAACAGAACTCCTATCCATTTATTATGATTAGTACAGCCTGAATATATGGAGATATAGATAGGAGAGGGGGCACTTACCATGACCTTTCCTCACAGGACACGAATTGAAAGTAAGGAAATCTTTGCCAAATGAATGTTCTGCATAGACTGGACCCTAAAATAATTGTCAAAAAGCAAGTAGAAGCTGCCAGCATGGTAGATTTTATTTGGGGACTGATGCCTGACAAGAGAAACAGTAAATGGAATAGGTATTAGGCAACCTGGATCTACTGACTTCTTTGTTCCATGGCTCAGAATGTTTGCTCTATTTATTTCACTTTTTGGAATATTCCCAAGGACAAACATCTACTGACTACATCTCAAGAAAGGAACTACTCAGGAACTGTAGTGGATTATAAAAGCTGTTCAATGGTAAAGAAAATCAGCTGGAGAGGGTTAAACTGAACCACAAGCCCCATTCAGAAGCCCGAGGGGGTTGCTCATCTGAGTGTCCATGGTTTTAGTCATGCTCTAGTCTCGCCCATACCCTGAAAGTGACTGGTTAGAACATGGCATCCGGAAGGAGGGAAAGCTGCTTTTGTTTGTTAGAGCTTTTTTGTCTTTGATTTTTTTCTTTTATAACATAGCATTTTTATTTATTCTTTCAAGGGTTCCATACAGGTATACAGTGTACGTTGGACACTAATACCCTCATTTCTCATCTCTAACTCTTCTCAATTTCCCATATCTTCAACTTTCAGCATCATGATCTCTTTTCTTCTTTTTTTTTCTTTTGAACTTACTGAGTCCAGTTAATGCTGCCTGTATGCACATTATGGCCATCCATTGGAGCATGACCAGCTTATCAGGGGCCACACCCCTAAAGAAAACTGACTTTCCCTCCCCCTAGCAGCTGGGGTGAGGGCCCATGATCTCCTCTCCCATCTGTGCTGGAATATTGACTAGTTTCAGTTCGATCTTTTGCAGGCAATTACAGTTGTTGTGAGTTCATGAGTGCCCTGTGGATTGGGCCTTAAATCCAATTAAAAAATAGTTAGTTACCTGTACAATGTTTGTCATTATGCCACCTGTGGATGTGTCTTGCCACTGGACATGGTTTGAAGGGTTCACACCTGGGTAAAATTGTTGATGAATTTTTCCCCAGCTGACTACATACATAGCGCCATTCAGTACTGTGAAATTTAGCTAAGAGTGAAGCTGCCAGCTGGTTAGTACCAGCTTCATTTCCTCATTTCCAGTTATCAGAGTTTGTGGTGTTTTCACCAAAAGGGTCTTATCATAATAATATTTTTCTTATGAGATAAGATCTCATGTAACACATGCTGGCCTGGAACTTACTATGCAGGTCAGGTTAGTCTTGGACTCCTGGACTTCCTGCCTCACCCCTGCCAAGTTTTGGCAGAAGTTCTCAACCTGTGGGTTATGCCTCCTTTGGGAGTCACATACCAGATATTTACATGATTAAAAATAGTAGAAATAGTACAGTTATGAAGTAGCAACAAAATAATTTTATGGTTAGGGGTTACCACAACATGAGGGACTGTATTAAAGGGGTGCAGCATTAGGAAGGTTGGGAACTATTGGATTACAGGAATGTGCCGTCATGCCTTAGAAGCCTAGGTAGTTAAGGATGCAGACTTGGAAATAAAACCTCCTTAGTTCAAATCCTGACGTCACCACTCACTGTCTGTCACCTTGAACAAGACAACCAGTCAATTTATATCTGTTTCCCCTTAGTAAAATTGGGATAAAAAGGAAAATATGTACAAATGAAATAAGGTAGTAGAGACAGCATTACCGAAGATGCCCTGCATTGAGAGTCCAGGGCACATCAAAGCTTCTTATTCTGAGAGAAGAAGAAACAAATGCATATATGTCATGAAGACCTGTCTGGGAGTCTTAGGTTCCCAAAAGTCCGAGGTCCACAGGAGGACCATGGAATTTCAAGTTCTTACTCTCTTATAAATCAGGACTAGCCACATTGAAATGTAGACTTTCAGTGACAATCATTGGAAATGATGATGTGGCTACAACCCTAACTTTTTTGCAGAAACATAAACAAGAGATTTTCCTGCTACAGAAATTAATATCCTATGTAATAAAGTCTATTCAGACACAGCACACATTTAGTCATCTCTACAATTTAATGGCTTTCTTCATTGCCTTGCTCCTCATCAGGTTATCTACTCCAACCTGTGCATGTGTACACACTTGTGCACAAACACATGCACACTCACATACACACATACAGACACACTCACACACAGACACACACTCACACACAGACACACACTCACACAGACACACACACTCACACACAGACACACACTCACATACAGACACATCCTCACACACAGACACACTCATTCATACACAGACACACACAGAGACACCCTCATACACACACACACACACACACACACACACACACACACACATACACACAGACATGCTCATCCACACACACACACAGATACACAAACAGACATATAGACCTCAGGCACACTATATACAAACACACACAGACACACACTCACACATACACACTCTTCTTTGCCTATTTAGTTGAAGGTGGCTGCACAGACTGTCTTGGTCTGTATTGATTTTCACAGCCACACCTGCCTTGTCCCCACTTTCACAGTCACAACTGCCTTGTCCTCACTGTCTTCTTATAGCAAGCAGTTGGGTTCCTTTTAGGAAATACTTAGGAGAAATCACTCTCAACTTCAGAGCTTTCTGTGACCTCTTAGAATGTAAACTCCCACAGTCTCAGCCCCATGTCCCTCTCTACTTGTCTAATGGCTTGTCCATCCTACTCTTGAATCCTTTTCTCTGGTTCTTGAAGTTAGAAAGATAGCTCCAGTCTCCAGGCCTTCACATTTCTCTTTCCTCTCCATGAACCTCTTCTCCACCTCCATTCTTCAGACCAATTGAGTTTCAGCTGAAACCTCCCCTGTGCTGATTCGCTCCCCAGTATCTTTTCTAAGTGACTATGATAACACTGCCCAATTGGTCTATCACTTTCTTTCTCCCTCTTCCTCTCCTTCCCTCTCCTCCCTTTCTTCAGTCTTCATTTCCTTATTTTTTCATTTTGTTTTGAGACAAAGCCTTATTATGCAGCTTAGATTGACCTCAAACTCAGTAATCTTGCTCCAGTCTTTAAAATGCTGGGATGAAAAGTGTGAGCCACTATGCCTGACTTGATATTCTTTTTTTAATCTTATTTTCTCTAGTACTTTACATTCTCTGAAAGGTTCTCCTTTCATTTTTACTTACTTGCCCACGGTGTTTATACCTTCACTTTAATATGTATTCTATTGAAGCAGACTCCTTATTTGGCTCCTGTACTTACAGTAAATCTTGCACATAACATTCAACAATCACTGAATGAGTTAATGAGGAATTAGTGATCATTCAGCTTTAAGTATTTCTTTGAGATTTATCCCATGTTGTGCTCACTGGTTGATGATGCCTTCTCTAACCCAATGCAGCTACTAACAGACAAACTTTCAGAAGTAGTACTTTATTGTAAGCATGGCTTTTTAAATTAAGTCCACATCAGGGTTTTAACTTTTTTGAGGGCGGCAACCTTGGCCATCACAAATGCAGTTAGAGGCAGGAGTGATCACAGGAGAGGACAGTGGGCTTCACTAAGGTCTTTACATCCTTATTTAGGTATAATTTTAGCAAGTGTGACTGGGCAGCTTCTTAATTCACAACTGTGGGGTGCACAGGAATAATTATGGACAGACATGGAGCTGATAAAGGACGTCTCACAAGAAGTGACTGCTAAGAGGAAGGGATCAAGAGAATAGCTGTAAAAAGGAAAAGGTTGAACCATAAAGTCAAACATCACAGATTTATGCACAGAAAATGGCCAAAGACCTACTTTAACTGTGTGAACAGTGTCAAGGAAGGAAAGTCAGTGAGGTTCATGTCCCCTGAACATGTCCCTTTGTTCAGTTAGAATTATGTTTCTTGGAAACATTTCAATCAAATCTAGTTACTTGTGATGGGTAGCTAGCTCAGAAGTATAGACCATCCTTAGTGCACATAAGGCCCTGGCTTAGAATCCCAGCATCTAAATAAAAAGGAATTAGTTAATGTGTAAATGGTTGGAGCTACAGGACTCAGGTGTCTAGACTTCTCATTTGCATGTGCAGTACTTCCTCCATGCTGAGGTGAAGTAAATGAGGTATTCTTGTTGGCTTAGCACAAAGCTGGGCTCATACTTTTTGATGATAGAAATGTTTTCTTAAAAGGTGACTTTTCATCTCTGTAACCAGTAATTCAGTTGCTAAGGAACCAAAATTTGATTTGATATTTAACTGGGATAATTATGGGGCTAAGCATGGAAGCTATGAACTTTTTTTGATGTTTCTTTTGAGGAGTTTGAGACTCACTCTCTAAGAAGATAGCTCCTCCCTGGTAGTAACACCCAGCACGGAGGTCTAGAGATATCAAGAGCTGCTCTGAGTTCCTGCTCCAACACAGCCCAATAGTTTCTATTCCCAGAGGATCTTCTTTAACTAGCAGGGGTGGTGGGGAGTGCAAGGAATGGCATGTGCTGGGATATCAAAGCTGTTGTTATGACAGGAAAGGACAATGGATGTTTATTTTGTGCTGTGAGCTGGCCTGGGAACTTTTATGAATGACCTTTCTCAGTCCTGAAATTGGTTCTAATAAATGTTTTTAGGGACAAAGAAGTTGGTTTTTCACCAGGGTCATCTAGAAAGGAAAAAAAAACAGGAGAGAATATCTATTCTCTCCTCTACAGAGTTCTAGGTAGAGGATGCCTTCAAACCCCTGAAGAAACTTTAATGTATTGTTTGAAAAAAAAAACCTGTTATGTAGATGACCTAGGAAAACAATTTCTGAAACAGAAAAGGCTAGGGAATCTATCTTCACACCACAGGTTCATATGTACATCATTCCCTAAGGCCCATCAGGTTCTTCATATAGGTTCTAACCATATTTTACAACTCTAAGCATCAAAGAAAAAGATATCCTGTAAAGATTGTTCTCCTAAGAACTTAAGATACAATACAGATTTTTTAAATAATAAGACAATTTGTATTTCCATGGGTTTCTCATGAACTTATTTTTTTTCCTATTTCAAACATTTTCCTGAAGACCTTTCTTATTTTGATGAGGATCTATCTGGTATGTTGAACTTAGTTATAAACTTGAGATAGTCATACATCCAGGACCATTTACTTTCTTATCCTATTATTAATATCCAGTGGTAGCTATTCCCAAAGAAAAGTCTACAGTTCTCTGAGTATAGTATGGACCAACATTTTCAGCACTCTCCTAGGGAGACAAGGAACATTCCTTGCTTCTAGACCATGCTCTTTGTGAAAACAGGCATCTCTCTTAGGGGCCTCCAAATGGGAGAGTGTGGGGGAGGAAGCCACAGAGACCAGAGTTGAACCATAGCTCTATTCCTGCATCAACTCTTTCAGTCTGGACCAAAGGTAAACTCAAAGTTGCTGCTTCCTTGGCTAAGCATCGAGAATGTTGATATGCAGTGAATTTATAGTAAGGATAACAAAATTCTTATAAATGTAAGTCCATACCCAAAACCTGTTATAGAAAAAGCTTTAATAAATCTGATGCCAAGCATTCACCTATAATTAAACTGCAGCTTGATGTTTTTTTTTTTTTTTAAATCTCATCAGGGTATATGGTAAGATGTGCCTATGAGTCAGCTACTTGGTAGGCTTAGGCAAGGAGATTGATTGTCTGAGCCATGGGTCAGAGTCTAGCTGAACAACATAGCAAACCATATCAGCATACCAAAGGAAATCAAACTACGGCAACCAAAAACTGTGAAAATTTTCTAGAGTCATTTCCAATCCAACCATGATAAATAAGTTGTTTAGTTTATTCTGCCACAATATATACTCTGTTAAGATAAAATTTTGCAAACTGTGTATCAGTCTGCAGGAAGATACATTAAGACATATATAGAGAGAAATAATACTGAGATATAGTAAGGGTAATAATAAATTTATGAAATATGGAATAAGCACAGAAACCAGGAGACAGTTGAACTAGAAAGTGAAGAAAGGGAATATACATGAATGTTGGTAATTCAAGAGCATGAGAATCAAAATATGTGAAATCTTCATAATTCAGGGTGGGAACCATGGAGGGGGATATGTACTTATTTTTGTTAAGACAGTCAGAACTAACTGGCCTTTGAAAAGGCATGTGGCCAACATCTGGGGCTACTGGGACATGCTGGTGTTTGGCACAACTGAAGTCTGGTGTAGATTATAGTCAGAGCTTTTTATATAAACTTGAATATGAAAGATGTTGTTTGTCTTTGTTGGTGGATATCAAAGAGCATGTAACCTGGTCTAACAGGAAAATGAATTTTCTCCCTGCACCCACACTTCACTCTCTTGCTCTGTAAGTGCATCTGTTGTGCATAGAATGACAAAGGCTCACAACATGTAAAGTAAATCTAGAACTTTTCTCTGGAGTCACATAAGTAGTAAACGTTTGCCACAGACTCTTCAGTGGGTCTTTCTGAAACCAATGCAGGAAACTCATGTGTTGCAGCTTTCAGGTATCATTGCCCATGCTGGGGTTGGGCTTTCCGGTGACACAGCTACCCATGTCACCCATGTTCCTGTTGCCAACCCCCCAGAATTTATAGGTTCAACATGCTAGACTTGGGTACCATCTGCTATCATTTTTTGGCCTATCAGCAATGTTGTATCTGGGAAGAATACTTGTTCACCTATTCAGGAAAGTTACACAGCATGATTATGTCAGTAGAATTATGGTTTTCTTATTAGAGGAGGAATGGTTGGTGGCCTGCTAAATGGAGTTCTTAATTGGTCTAAGTAATAAAAATCCAGAATCAGATAAAGAGGAAAATGCTGAGAGATCAGAAAGGGCAAGCCACAACCACAACTTATGCCCTTGTGTCCCCACAGACAAGAGAGTGAGTTCCTGTTTCTCCCTGTTTATATCCCATTTCTGCCCAGTTATCTTGCTTCCTGTCTGTCTGTACAGATGTCTAGACATCTATGGTTAGCTAGTGGCAAGCTCCATTCTCTGAGTGTCAGACAAATTTTATTTGTACAAGCAAGATATCACCACATCCTGGTACATTGGAGCACGATGATTTCAGCCAGCCTTTCAGAGAGCTTCATGAAAGCATGGACCTAGAGCCTCCATCAGTCTATGACATACATTGAATTTGCATGTAATGTTAACAAGGAACTGTGCAAACTGTAAAAAATAGCTTTGGGATAAATCTCTAGATTCTCCTCCAAAAACAGTGCATCCCTACTTCTGGGAACCCTGACTATAATACTTCTGAAGCTGTTAATTTCCTGTAGAAGGCAGAACTTGGTGAAATCATGGTTCTTAGATTGCTATATATGGAAGGCCTTACAGTAAATCTTCCCAAATGGTTTCAATCTACTACCAAATTCTTAAAAAGTGAAGTATTAACATAGAGTACAATTATTTTAAAATTGATGTTTATCTTTTGATACTTTGTGAGGTGAGAGTTAAGGATCACCTGTAAAACCATTTCTGTGAGCCTTCTCATGTTACTGAGCACTTGGTTACCTCCCTCTTGCCCACATCTCCACATTATAATCTTCCCAACACAGAGACATTACCCAGCACTCTTTCTTGCTGTAGGCTTATAAAGCAGGAGAAGTTGTCATGTGCAACTTCTCACTCCAAGAACCTGATAGCAGGGTACAGAAGCAAGTCAAGAAAGCCTGACTGACACAGCTGTGTAAAACAGTAATTGTATCTTCCTACGTGTATAAGGCCAAGTATTGCAGGTCATATGTGAATATGTTGTATGATGGCTCATATGCTACCAGAGATCTCTTAGTGTTTCCTACTGAAGAGATTTTTTAATATGCCTTGGTATAAGATGTGGGAATGAATTTACCTCTATAAAAGAACTTGATGATTATTTCAAGTAAGGTCCTGTTCCTTTTGTACTTAGTTCATACACCAGTAAAAGAAAGACCAAAGTAAACAACCAAAGAAACCCTGGGTCAGGAAGTACTACCACTATGTTCAGAAAGAAAAGCAATTTGTGCTGTGGACAGAATGCATTTCTCTCCCATTATAACTACAGCCAGTTAAAAGACCATCAGGAAATAAGTGGAACATTTTGGTTGGCTGCCCACATCCTTGTACTCAGTGAAACTGATTCCAGTGTCCTCACAAACACATTCTAAGGTGAGGTCAAGAGGATGCATGGGTTGTGGAGTAGAGGACTCTAGAGGAGTTCAGAAATGTGAGCAACTGAATCTCTGCTATCCTCTTCTGAACTCATGGGTTATCAAAGTCAGATTCAGCTAAAGAATTCACATCTCGGCATATCCATCATTCTTATAAAAAAAGGGGCTTTCATCATATCTAGAACAAGGAGGTAAGGGAAATGAGGAGCACATCGGATTGACATGGATGTATGTGAAAGTCAATACAATTCTTATCCCTGGCTGTAAAGGAATGACACACAGGAATATGTACTTCACTCTGTGTGCTTTCTTTAACCCTGCACTGTACTTTATAAAGTCTACTATATTTTTTTCTGTAAGAATTTCCATTTCATGCCCATTTTGAAGCCAACCAGAAAATATTCTAAAGCATAATGTGTATTTTATCAGCAAATATCAAGAGTTTTGACTAGAACTTACGGTAAAGCAACCTGTGGTCCTATTGGACACAGGACATCCTTTTACCAGGACCATCTCATTATGAAGCACCCACAAGTACCAGCAGACATAGCTAGAATTTCAGACACTAACATTTTTTATTCTGTTTGGTTTTTAACCACTGACAAACACAAAGAACTAAAACAATGTGTGCAACGGAAATCTGGTTGGTAGACTATAAATGATTGAGTGACTAAGGTAATAGGGGAAGTTATATACAGAGATGAAAATTGATATCATTTCATGGCTCAGAAGCCCTGGAGAGCAAGGGAGATCATGTTAAATCTTCCACATATAAAGCAGTGTATGTCTAACAATTGGCATCCATATGTTCTACGTGCTCACCTGCCATAGACTTGTATTGTGACTTGAGATTTTTTTCTGGACCTGGTGCCAAGTTCCCATTATGGCACTTGCCATTGCTTAAACATGGGGAAGCTAAGCACAGGGAGGAGGGGTTCTGGCTTTTCCTGTTGTTAAGGCTGCGTAGGCAATGTAGAGTAGGGTATTGTGCTTCTGATATCATGATAGAGAAGTGGTAACATATGTGGATGACATGATGCTTTATAATAAAACTTGACCATACGTAGTCACCATGCCCCCACTTCTGTAGCCTCTTTGGCCTTCCCATGGAGTAGAGTCCCTGAAGTCCTGACATGTGTTTAACAGAGATTAGTAAATGCATTTGAGAGTATGATGGCAACTGTGGTACTGCATCCTTGGTATACACTGTGCTGCATCTTGGACCAGTTCTGTAGGCTCTGGACCAAAGGAAAACTACCTTTCTAGAAACTGAAAGACTCAGAAGCACCCATTTTTTGCTGATACTACTAGGTCATGGTAGATCTGTGAACTGTGTAGGAAAGATCCTGGGGACTGCAGACCCCAACTCAGAGTCTTTATCTCACTGTGTGCTCGATGAATGGAGTTAAACAGACCTCATCTCCACTACCCAACCATTCAAAACAAAAAGAAAACAAATTTTGGTGAACATGTGGAACACTGCTTGTGGGGATAGGAAATGGGGCATTTTCCACAGAAAAGCTTTTGATTTCTCAATAAAATTAACTCTGACCCAGAAACTTCCCTTTTGTGTAAAAACTGGGGGTGGGGGGGTTGGGGGATGAAAAGGAGGCTCAATGGGTTTTCACAGATGTTCAAAGCAGCAGTATTATCCACTATAGCCTGAAGACAGAAGCAACACAAGTGACTTTTGACAGATGGAGAGACCACATACAGCACAGTATGTGTTGGGATGCTGGTCAGTCTTTCAAACAGAAGGGATTCAGAAACATCTATGCTGTTGAACCCAGCATATCATTCTAAGTAAAATAAACTTCTCATGAATAAACAAATACCATATTCTACTTGTAAGAGGTACTTATAATAGTTAAATTCAAGTTCCTCGAGACAGAGTGGTTGTTATGGGCAGTGTGGTCATCAGGGAGAGTTCTCTCATAGCTGCAATGGTTTCATTCTGTAACATGAGTTCTGAGATGGTATGGCCATAAGAGTGCACGTGATGTTATTGATATGTGTGCTTAAAGTGGGAGAGATGATAAATCTTACACTATACATATGTTATCAAAACTAAAACAGCAAGTTTGATAGAAACAAGCCAAGTTAAATATGCACAATGCTTAAAGAACAGAACTCTATACTATCATTAACATAATGTTAAATGCCCAGTCATCTCATAGTGTTCTCCAGTATAGCTGTTTCAATTAGTATTAAAAATGACTCACACTTTAAAAATAAATGTTATTGTCTAAAAATAATTTAGTGCCTACAGGAGTTTGGAAGTGATTCATTCTCCTTAACCACACACTAATGGGGATGCCTTATTTATATTACTAAGACCTTAAGAGAGGAGAGGGTTTTTTCAGCTTACCTACTGTCAGGACAAGGTGTTCCAAAGACATAGACAAAAGAAATGTTCCCTCTTCCTTCATGGCAGTTCATGTGTCAGAAGCTGGGTGTTCATATTCTGACTGCAGCAACGATACAATTCTACACTTTGTGGGGAGCACAGATATTTTAAGCTCCTGCCATGAGTATTGTAAATCCAATGGTAGTTTTACAGTTTAGAATTGATTTGGTATTTCTATGTGTCTCTGCTATTGTGAAACTGCATTAAAAAATAAAAATTCTTCCCCAAAATACAACATTATACTGGAAATTACAACTACAAAATGGTATAATTAACATGAACATCCTAGCTGCTATTTTGTCTTTACGTGTGGATGCTGCTTATATGAAACTACTGGGCTCTGTGGACTGAAGGAATGCACAAATATGTTCAGGGCCCCAGAGTACTTCTAAACTCACCTCTCCTTGAATATTTCTCTCTTAGTTATGTAGACATAAATCCTGCTTGGAGGAACCAACCTTGTGTGCAGAAACCCATTAGCATGAAGTGCCTGGTCTATTAGGAAGGGTGAGCTGTCCTCTCACTCCTATTTGGAGAAAAAGGATATTAAACTTCAGCCTAAGAGGATGTGAGAGCCCAGAAGCCACATCTACAATGCCGGAAGACAACCAAAAGTGGTCTAAATGCATTTTATTGCTTTGTTCCAAGGGCAGGTAAATTTACATTTGGCTTGGCCATAGAAATCTTTCCAAGGGTTATGCATCTGAAGTAGCATTTTGGAGACCAACCATAAACCTCCAAGGCCATTAGCTCTTTTATATTTGATTGAGAACACATAAAGAGCTCAAAAGAATTGGCCTTAACTTTGGATTATCTATACAGGAGTGGAAGTGGGTCTGGGTTGTTAGTTTCTAAACCACCTTCTCTGAGGTAATCAACTGAGTACTGCTTAGGCCTGTGTCAGAATCCTAGACCAGGCAACTTCTTCCTGAACTGAGATACAGGGTTGTTAGACAAAGAAGAGACTGCACAGTGTAGGGGAAAGGAATCCATTGTCTGTAACATAGTCTCCATTGCTTCTGTCTCTCTGCATGTACAAATTCTGTCCAGCATAGGGTGAACAGGTCACAGTCTATGGCTTACTGACATGGGTGCCTGACTGAGCTGGGAGACTGTGGCAAGGCCCAGACTTCTAAGAACACCCCACCTCTGGTTTCAAGCCCTCCTTTCTTAGTTGACACATTCAGTCATCTATGCTTAAATCTGTGCAGAAGCAGTGGTAATTAATAAGAATTTGATTATGAAATACTATACTTTTGAAAACCTGATCACTTCCTATCTTATAACTTCTTAGACACCTTTCAATCATTTACTAAAGGAGCTTGTAAACATTGGTGTGCTTTTCCTCACTTAACTTCAGCTTTCTCCATCAGTATGAATCTTAGGTAAAATCTTCCATTCTTGAGTCCCAGGGTATCTGTCAGGACAGCTTTCCTATCATGTGCTCCAATCTACAGGGTAAAGGTCATTCCAAATCTTCTCTATCCCAGGTAGCTTTTGTTGGGCTTCTTGTTTTGGATGTTGATGTCCCCTGAAGGTTCATATGTTAGAGGCTGAGTCCAGGGGATAACTGCTGGGGGATATAGAGTCCCTAGGAGAAAGGGCCTTCCTTTTGGGTGGTGCCAAGGTCACTGGAGGCATGCTCTTGAAGAAGACCATGGGTCTTAAGTCCTTTCCCCTTCTCTCTGTTCCTGGTTCACAGAAGACAATTGTTCTTCCACCTGCCCTTGCTGTATGTGCTGCCTTTTTCCCAGATACCCAAGACAGTGAAGTCACCTGATCTTAAAAAGGAACTCCCATAACCATTGCTCTAATTTCATTTATGTTGCTATGATAAAATGCTGTGACCAAAACAACTTAGGGTAGGAAGGGCTTATTGCAGCTCACAATTACAAATCCCAGAGTACCCCTGAGGAAGGTAAAGGAAGGAGCTTAGAGGAGATTCCTGTGTGCTATCCTGCAAAGCATTGCTTCCAACCAAGGGATTCTCTACATAGCCAAAGAAGTACAGCAGGTACCATGACAGATGCTGTTTGCTAGCTGGCACACAGGTTTAGATTTGGCTAAGTTTCACATGTAGTTCAGGACTACCTGGATAGGGATGATGCTACCCACAGTGAGCTTTGCCCTTCTACACTAAATTAACAATCAAGACAATCCCAAGCAGACATGTCCACAGGCCAATCTGCTCTAGTCATTTTCTCAGTTGAGGCTCTCCTCTTGTATCTCTAGGCTTTGTTAACTTGACAAACTGACCAGGACAATCAATAAGTCAAAACAAATAGTTTACCTTTATAAGCCAGTAGCTTTCACTACTTCATTGTCATGACAAAAAGGTGACTAATACCACTGTCTCATTCCCATTCCCTACTATATACTCACATATTGATCATACTACTTAGGAGCCTTAAGCATTTGAATTGTACATAGAAGCTGAATCAAAGAAACTTCTTATATAACATTTTTTGGGATGATGTTAAGTGAGACCAAAAGACATGAGAAATGGAAGAAAAAAAGTAAAAGTGTACAGGAAGGTAAGATTTTTTCCAACTTAAAATGTACTTAAAATTAAATTAAATCAATTTAATTTAATTTAATCAATTTGGGACAAACATGAACTCCCAGACATCCATTGATATGGCTTTGATGTAGTGAGTTGGTGTTCCATGTGGTTGCTTTGGTACAAGATTGATTTCCTGTATTTAAACATTGTCTTATGACAAACGGTGTTTGATATAGAAGCAGACAGCAGCTTCACAATATGAATGGCCTCAATTAGGCCTCACTTACACATGTCATATCTCTATTATTGAGATCCAAGAAAGAATGTTGTTTACACACACACACACACACACACACACACACACACACAGAGAGAGAGAGAGAGAGAGAGAGAGAGAGAGAGAGAGAGATCCAAACTCATTCAAGAAGAAAGGTTTAGTCAAATAAACCAATGCTGATCCATGGAACAAGTTTAGGCTTAAGTAGGATGTATGCCTAAATTAAAGGAGAGTCTGGTCTCTGTAAGTATTTGTGCTCGTCCCAGACTAGAGTTCATAAACTTCTTTGTACATTCTTTGTACTTGAAAGCTAATCATGCAACCAATATTGAATGGATGCTCTCAATGCTCAAATGCTAGCCAAGGCGAAGGCCTTAGGAAGTGCATCTGTAATGGAGGTTTGTTCACCAGTATCTGTTCCTTATTTTCACAGTAGTGAGAAGCCATGGCCATGCATCTAGAAGCTACAAACATTTCTCAACCTCTTCTATAGTTGGATGTGACTGTTGCAAGCCAGCAGAAGGCAACCTTGAGAACTTAAATGTAAAAGGTGAACTGAATGTCCTATAGTTCTGTCATTTCCTATTCTTTGAGATGGAAATGAACATACCTATAACCCAGCATCATTTATGGGAATATTGATAATGTCCAAGGACCTGGTGGGGTCAGAACATGGAAATCTCAGCCCATGTTTTATTTCATGGAATAGAGCTGGCTAACATCCTGGGTGTATCACACCCACCATAGTAAAGAAAAAGAAAGGCTTCTAAACTCTACAAGTGTTTTTTTAATGATGGCCTAATTTTACCTTAAGTAAAATAACTCGCCAGTAATTAATATAAATCTCTCCAACTATGAGAGGATAGCTACAGTTCACCTTCTTATCTACATTCAGAGCACAAGCCATATTTTTCAGGAGTATGATATGTCTTAATGGCTTATGTGTTAACCTGGGGCTACTGTTCCTCTCCCAAACACATCTGGCAGCTGTCTAAGAGTGACTGCTTCCTTTCTCATTCCATCAGCCAGTCTCAGTTACCTACCATGGTCTCCTTAAGGTCTCTGGCTCTTTCATTCCCCCTGTGCAGTGTTTTTTTTTTTTTTTTTTTATTGATGTCAGTGGTGCAGAGACTGCTCCAGTGCAGGGCTGTCCCTAAGCCCCCTTTACTACAAATGCACAAGCAATGCTGGAGCTAATCACTCAGGAAGTAAGATCAGTAGGAAGTTGTCAAGAGGGTAAGACTGTAATTAATCAATGAGGTCACTGCCAATAGCCATAGAACATTCTGCTATGTGTGTAACTGAATTTAATGGATGTAGCACACTTGCAAGTTACTGGAAAAAGAAAACGCTTCATCTATGCCCTACAACAGCATTTTATTGCAAGAAAACAAATGAAAAATGTGTGAGTTGTGCCAAAATGATGTAAAAAAAAAAGCATATTGAGCAAGGCATTAGAAACACTACTGCTCCAAAATTAGTCTGAAGGTGCATGGAAAGAGCTGGGAGTGCAAAGATGCATGTTCCCACGTCTCCTGAGTGAACCTGCCCAGAAGGTCAGCGCTTAGAGATGCTCCAATCCATCTAGTCCACCTCCGAGAGTGAATGGTGGGAGGCACACAGAGCTGAGTGATGTGACATGATCTTGAGCAGCAGACAGATTTACCAACCAACCTGCTTTAGTGTCTCTGCAGGGAGAAAAGGTGTGGAGGAGCAAATTCCTTCCTGCTAAGATCTGGCTTTATAGAAAGTCAGAAAGAAGCTTACAGGAAAAATGAGAAAGATTTTTGGATACAGTTTTAGGCCTATTTCTAAAGAAACAAAAGTAAATGGAAAAAAAAGGAAGAAGGAAGGAAGGGAGGGAGGAAGATGAAGAAAGAAAACAAATAAAGAGAAGCTGCATGGGGTCAGCCCTAATGAAATTATACCAAGAAGCAGTTCCATCTAATTCAACACATCACTTCCTGCAGATCAATATTCCTTTCCAGGGGATCCCAAGTAACCACTGACATCATGTGAGTCCTGGAGAATTATAAAGCCATGCCTCATTTAACACAAAATTTAAAAATCCTTAGAAAATCTCATGTCAGTGTTGGCCTAGTTTCTGAAAACAAGTAGTGAAAAGAGAAGAAAAGCCATGGACGAATCTGCTCACCGCTGCACACACAACCAGGAGGGCTAGGAGAAACTCACTGTGTTGCTATGCACACCATTTCTGCCATGTCCTTCACATCTGAAATCATTCCAAGGTAAAGAAACCTTTCCCTTAATTACCAGGGACCTGTGTTCTAAAAACCTCTCTCCTTCCATATAATTACCTGGGGCCCATGTTCTAAAAACCTCTCTTCTTCAATTTGACAAAAGCAATCCAGGGAAATTGGTGGCTGAAACCCAGCCTATTTCTTAAAAGCATGGTATTCAGTGAATCACAGAACATTCCCCAAAGGGAAGGTATGAAAAGACGGCCATTATTCAGGCTCATTACTTGCAATTAACAGAGACTCATTTAAATACATAATTAGTAGAGTTTTATAATCTCTAATTCTGGAAATCTTGTCAAATTCCCCAAATTTGAATTTACTGAGGAAAAGAACTAGAACAAGAAAGATGGCTTTCATTTTGGTCATCATTGTTATATATTTCAGTTTTTATTTATTTTCAAGCTTTTGTAAATATTGTAAGAGATGGAAAAATGGACATGGCCTCACATATGAACGTTTATATATTCTCCTTAAAGACTTTGTAAAATGTGTCTGTTTGTCCTAACAATGTCCATTATATTCAAAGAGTGTGGTCACATGTGGCACTGAGTGGGCTTAGTTTCTGTCTTCTCATTCAGGAAGACCATCTTGACTCTCATGGCCTCCCATTCTGAGGACTCCAGGGTGGGATCTAACTATAAAAGGCATTTTAGAGGTAAATCTTCTAAGAAGCATGGACTTTTCTAAGGGAGTCTCATGTCTACTAATCTCTAGGCCTTCTCCTCAACACAATCAGGTCTTCCAGAGCTAAGAAATGTTTTGTGTGTAAATATATATGTGCCCAAGTACATACACCCTTGCCTTTGTATGCATCTGCCTAGCTAAATGTACTTGGAAAGCATGCTACCACTGTAAAAGCCCTGGCAGCCTTCTACTTCCCCTGTTAGCAATACTCTTCTCCTGGGACAGGGATAATGGCAACCGGTTTCAATTCTTTATGGTTTTTACTTGGTCTGTACCCAGCATAACACCAATCTCATTTTCTGGCAATGACCAGTACCCACCAATCTACATGCTTTTTCTGAGCTCTGACCTGAGTGTGCCACACTGCTTCTGAACCTTCCTTGAGTGGGCTCAAGCCTAACATTCTCCCAGCTTTACCAGGCCATGCACTCTTTTTCTGAAATATAAAGAGGGACTAGATGGAGAAAGAGAGGAAGAAAGCGACAAAAGAAGAAAGGGAAGGTGGCAGGGAGGAAGAAAAAATTCAGCAAAGAGAAGAGACAGATAATACACTTATTTTGGTAGCAATAATCATGGTGTAGTCAACAGGATAAAAGAAAGGTGAGAAGGAAAAAGAGATGATAGGGGCAGCAGTACCATGGCCATGAGCTAGGAAGAGGAGGAGAGGAGATAGGGGCGGCAGTACCATGGTTATGAGCTCAGGGCTACAGTATCACTGCTCTTTGGTTTGAATCTTGAAACTTCTGCTTCCCAGCTGTGAAAGTTTGGACAATTAACTTTACCTCTCTCTGTCTTTGTTTCTCATTTTTTTAAAGCAGTATTATGGACCATCATGCAGGTCTGCTGTAAATATTCATTTGTCCCTATATACAACACAGAATAATACCTGGCTCTTTAGATGCAATTAAACAATTGCCACTGCTTGTCAACAGTAGTTTATAATTGTCTCCCTAAGGTAGTGCTTACAAGAGAGATGCTTGGTAATATACCCATTTAAGAGATGGATGAACTTATTCATTTTTTTTTTACTTTAAGTTGTCTTAGCAGGATAGAAAATTGCAGATGGAATAAGTCCTTTTGCTGAAAAGCACTGACTCCTCACTGGGGCCCACATGGAACCCAGACCAGCATAAGATCTTGGCCTCTCTGAATTTTCTTGTCTGTCCCCTTAACTTTGCAGGTTGGAAAGTCAATCACTCAAGGGGTGATCATCTAACCTGTTTCATGCCTCTCATGATGGAAGTCACTGTCCTAAACCTGCAGAAACCTCACATTCCAGGGAGAGTAAAAACTCATAGGACAGACTCCAGTTCAGATGGGGGTTATTGTCTCCCATTATCAAGAGGGCCAGGCTTGCCTTGGAGAAGGAGTGCCGGAGTAGACAACATGTAGGAATCAGACATATTCACACAGAGAGCAGGTAATAGGACTGTTTTGGGGCCATCTTATATAACCGGACTTGGGACGATTACTAGAGAGAGCACACCTTATCCCAAACTGCAAATGTTAGCCCCTCTTACCCCTTGCCAGAATCCCTCCTTGGGGTTACTGTACACCTGGATGTATCCCTCATCCTAAGGTAGTCACACTAAGTAAACTCCTATTCTGTTTTCCACTGCTACCCATCTCTTTAATTGGTGTGCCACAGACAGGGGGCTGAGCATGTCCTGTTGGGCTATTGGAACTTTTATACTAAAAATTCAGCTGTAAAGAAAAACAAAATTCTAAGAAAAATGGATGGGTCTAGAAAACATTTTATTAAGTAAAGAGTTTCAATCTCAGAAAGACAAAATCATATGTTCTTTCTCATATATTTTCAATGTTTTAAGTATGTACATGAGGGGAGTGCGTGAGGGGTATAGTGTGTGGAAATGGAAAGGCGGCCATGGAAGGAAAGACGGTGGAGAAAGAGGGGATGGTAGGACTTCGGTGGCACTAAAGCTAGGAATGGGGTGGAAGTGTACAAGGGGGAATGGGATGGGGAAGAAAATTGGGAAGAGAATCAACAGTGACAAATTTTGGGTTTTGTTTGAAAAGCCTATATTTAAAACCTAATAAGTGTATACTAATGAAAAACTTGAAAATAACAGAACATGCTATAAGAGAAAATATAAATAAACGTTTTGAACAATTCAGTTGTCTAAAATCATTTTATAGTGAGTTACTACAGTATAACAAAACAACAAAATAAGGGAAAACAAATCCTCTAGTCACGCAGACAAGTGAAAACTAGGTTTACAATCAATTCTATTTAAAACACAGAACACAGGTTAGCATATCAGCCTTCTCCTTCCTATTGTCCATCTTCTTTTCTGTGGCATGTTCACACCACACACCACAGAACGTAGGTTTTCCTGGTTATCAGGGTTTGAGAATATTCTTCTCCTAACAACATCACTGCCAATTACTTTCATTATCATCCCTGTTTTCCCCCTCCCCCTGTATAACAGAAAGGATATTTTGGGGCAGTTAGCATTTCTAGAATTCAAGCTCTAACAAAAACACCAAAGGGATATCATTGAAAATTATGAATATCTACCTCAAATAACCTGAGTAGGTCCACCAACTATTCAGATTGCAAGTCAAAGCAATGTTATACCCTCCAGCTGAGATAATAGCTTAATTTCCAAATAAGTATTTTTGATTAGCTTCTCCTGGTCTCTGAAAATGTTCCCCCATGTGTTGAAAACATGAATATTTCCCCCAAAGAATACTCTAATTTATAAGTAGTTGTCAGGCAGACCTCTGTGAGGACCAGAGATGAAGAAAAACTAAAGTCGATACATTCTCCACTTCTTGCCTATCAGTCCTTTTGTCTTGCCAGTAGTCTGTAGAAGACCTCTGCTCAGATCTGCTTCCAGTTCCTGAACATAACATTTCACAAATATATTGTACTAAGGTAGCTAAAAAGAAATGCTCACAGATGTATTTCTTCTGTCTTTAGGAGCATGTATGTCTACATGTTAACTCACAAGGCTTTCTGTACCATAAAACTTATTTCAACAAACTTTCTGAATCACAGTTGAATGAGTTCTCGTGAATGATTACAAACACAAAGAATGACAACAGGCATTGTGACCAAGTTGTACACCCAGCACTTACCCAGAGAACGGAAGCAGGAGGATCAACTATACAGCAAGTTAGAGGCCAGACTTGGCTCCAGGAGACCTTTCTAAAAACAAAACAAAGGAAAATCTTTGCAGGATCCAAAAACTACTACTACCTTTGAGGTGGTCTGGGTAGAACCATTATGCTCTGGGAGGACTTGATGGGACTAGAGAAACAGCACATCTGATCTTGTCATGTAAGCTTACACACAACATAATGGGTATTACAGGCTCAGAAACAGGCAAGCGACTCCCTCCCTAGAGGCCCCATAGAGTGCCCAGGCCTCCTCACTGACATCCACATTCAGGGGGCTGGATCAGTCCCATGCTGGCCTCCCAGACATCTGTATGAATATAATATGGTTCACAAAGGCGGTGAGAGTTTCTGGTGGTGGAATTGTTAGTGGATTGGATACTTTCCTGCAGGACAGGACTGCACAACTCTGCCCCTATCCTAGCTGGGTCTGGTTCCAAGCCCTTCAGTATCCACTCTGATGGGGGACTCTGCTGCAGGGTCTGTTCAGCAAAAAGCAGGCATGCTACTATGGCAATGGTCCCTTAGGAGATGTTCCTGGGCAGGAGAGCCTGGCAGTGAGTGCTGATAATACACTCACACAGGGGAGGAGACACCAAGGATGGGCTTCTTTTCAGAAGGTTGGTTGGGTGCTGTGACTTTCTACCCTCTAACTGGGTGTTAACCACAGCCACAGATGTCACCACACCTCATTCATGAGGCACACAGGGCTGGTGGAAGCAAGGTCATGCTGAATGAATACCTTATTTTAAAACCCCTGTTTCTACGGCAGAGATGGATCAGGTGAAAAATACCTCAGGCTAGTGAGAACTGAGACAAAATCTTAGTTCCTTCCAGAAGCTGCAGGTTTCCAGCTCCCACCAGAAGCCCAGGACAGCACCTGCAAAGCTGTCACACATGGGCTTCCCACACAGAAGGGAAGCAAGGACAAAGGAAAGCGAGCTGCCTGCAGTGCTGTGACCCTCCCCCAGGCTTTTTTTGTCTGAAGGGAAGAGAATGTCTATTCATGGGGAGCATCCTGGTATCCTTTCTGTTTGTGGGAAAGGTTTGTGTACTGACCCTTAGACAAGGGAGTCTGAATTGAGTTTAATGTAAATTGATGTAAATTGATCATAAAAGACGGTGGTATAGGGGGGCGATTATTGAAAGTGCTAATATGATTTGAATGTAGTAACAGTCTGATAACAGAAACCAGTATTTGCAAGAAAATATGTTAAGCAAAAAATGAAACAACTACTTAATGGCACTTTATCAAACACAGTGTGTTTATCTCCCCTGCCTCCCACAGCCCTTACAGCTGCTCTTGGACACGGGCTTGGCTTTCATGTCCAACAGAAGTCTGTCTCTGTGTGAAGTAATCCTCAGGGTTCTGCCTTGTGGAACACTTCTCTAGTGTCAGCAACAGGAGACATGAGCATGATCCACAGGTTATGCAATTACCTCTTTAACACAGAAGTCAGCAGCCCTGGAAAGATGTGATGTCATGGTATATATGTCATTAGTCACTAAGCTAGGACAGCATTGGAGAATGAATGACTTCTCAGACCAACAAACAGCCCCTTACAAGTGCTCCTCTTGGCAAACTACTCGGTGTCTCTGAGCTTTCATTTACTGGTTTATGAAACACTGGATGGCATATATGCCTTCCTCTTGGAAATGCATAACTAGCAACTTAAAATTATAAGATATTCATCTAAATTTCATTATCAAATCTATAATAAATTGTTTTCAGGATAAAAATTTTGAACTATCACAGGGTGGGTCATTTGCAATATTTATGTTACAACTCCAAGATTTCCTCTCTTTTTTGATTGTTATTTTCATAGATTTATTTATTTTATTTTACCATGTTTGTGGTAGGTGTCTGCAGAGGCCACAAGAAGGCATCAGATCACATGGAAGTGGAGTTACAGATGGTTATGAGCCACCATGTGAGTGCTGGGAATCAAACTGGTGTCCTCTGTAAGAGCAGCCAGTTCTGCTAACTGTATAAGCCATCAGTCTAGCCCCCAAATTGACAGGGTCTCACTCTGTAGTCCGGGCTGACCTGATATTTACTATTTATCATGATCTGGCCTCAAACTGCCAGCTATCCTCCTGCTTCAGCTTTCTGAGTGCTGAGATTATAGGCATGAGCCATTTTTGCATGCTGAAATGCTAACTGTAGTTGTCAGGAACCACCCACATTCCAGAACCAGGTCTGCCACTAGCAGGCCTTCAACACCTCAGGGTCAGCAGCCACATCACCACCAGCAACCAAACACAACAGAAGTACCCTTTAAACGTCCTGCTTTCTTGCTCTCTCTCATTCTCTATCTCCCCATCCCTCCATCTCTCTGTCTGTCTGTCTCTCTCTGGTCTGTGTCTCTGTTTCTCTCTCTCTCTCCTTCTCTCTCTCTCTGTCTCTCTCTGTCTTTCTCTCTCTCTCCAACCTTTTGGTGCCCTCACCTCCAATAAATCTCTTATGTGAGATCTGTTGTGTGATATGATTTCTGCTGCATCCCTTGGCCCCGATACAGCCAGGGGCTCTTCTGCTGCTAAACCCTAACAGTATTCATGCAGGTTAAATAAAGTAATTTGCATAAAACTTCTATTATCAAACTTTATGATTGGCAATGTGTATTTCCAATACATATTTAGACATACAGACTTGTATGTATGCAGTGTTGTGAGGAAGGTGACATGGCATCACCTCTACCTTGTAGGGTTTTCTAAACAAGCTGGTAATATGAGATGCCCATTCCTAAAGGTGACAATAATCCATTCAAGACCCAAGTTGTAGGTACTACATGGGTGCACATGGGGAGAAATTAGGATGCTTTGATTGCTGCACCAAACACATAGAGGAAAGTGGATACTGAATTTCAGTGATAAGGAATTACTATTGAAAATAAGAGTAATAGAGGTGGGAGCTCTCAGGTACCATCTCAGCACAGCAGAAGCCCAGAGGGGAGAGGAATGAGCCTGCTGTCTTCCAGAGTCAATAAGACTTAAAGCAAGAAGGGGAAAGATGACAAGATAGTTAAAAAGCTCATCTACTACAGATCCTCTGTCGAGACAGGGCGATGCTGGCTATAGAGTATATTGGATGGTGGCACAGGAGGCTGAATTGCTTGATATACAGAGCCTTGTGATTTCTCCCTTTGAAAAGAGGGTAGCAGAGCTTTAAACACCTGCAGTCTCCCATTGATGTTGAAACATAAGTGTCAGACTTGACATCTGTGCTGTAGCAAATGTGGGGGTGGGGGTTGGGAGTCCATAGCCGTTAGCTGGGAAGAGCTGAAATGGAGGAAGGGGTCAGTCCTATCCAGCCAGCGTGATGATGGAGTGGGATTGGTCAGAGGAGCTGAACACACATATCTAGAAACAAGCCAGACATTAGGAACCTCAAACAAACATGGGGGTGGAACTGAATAAAGGAGTCAATACAGATGCCCACGGGTCTCTAAATCACAGCTCTGGGATTTGATTGGGTGTTTTTGAAGTTTGTCAACAGAAGCTGTGTTATTCTAGGAGTCAAGCAGGCTCAGGTAGGAGAGAGAGCTGGGACAAAAATTCAGGCAAACAAACGAGCAGTGAAAATCAACAATAGCAAAAGTGAGAGGGGCAGGGATGTTCAAAGGGACAGACAGAGGTAAAGACGGCAGAACAGGTGGTCTGTGTGTATTCCGTATGTGCAAGGTCAGGAGGCTTTCTAGAGAAGTCCAGGGTGACACCTTCAAAGGGCTGGTCATTGAGTAAGAAAATAAAGGGCAGGACAGAAAATTCTTTTGTGGGCTAAATTGAAAGCAAAGTCCTGTGGGTGCATGCATGCTAAAATATCCTTCCAACCCAATGGGAGGGTCAGGATGGGAGTGGGAGAGCTTTAGTCAAAAAGGAGGATGCTGAGAGGCACAGCTAGTATGGGGACAACCATTTCCCACATAGATCAGATACAGAAATCACTATTGTGTCACTGGACCAAACAAGACGCTGGGTATTATCTTGAGCTGGAATATGCAGAGTTGTCTATGTGGAAATATCTGGAGTTGGTGAGCAGAATGCAACCACAGTGAAGAATAAAGCAGGATGTCCAGTAAGGGACTGGGTAAGCCACCTTTTATCTCGATGTGCTGTTCTATACTAACTTAATAAAAATAGCAAAAATAAGATCATGGCCCAGGAAGTTTTGCATGATTAAAGCAGTTGGGGCAGCCACTGTCCATGGTGTACTCAAGTAACTGTGCTTCTGTAGGGTTTCAGTCTGTGCCTATTTACTTACCCACCCTGAGCATTTTAAATATGCATACTAGTTATCTTGTAACACTCAGAAATGACACAATTATTAGCTTTCAAATAAACTGTTGATAACTTTTAAAGAAGACAGTCCAATTCTTATTGCCGTTTAAGGAACTGGGGTCTCATTGGTGAGGCTAATACTGTCTGTGCACATACTGCTTATTAGAGACTGTTAATACATACACTTTCTGATGCCAAAGCTCAGGTCATCAGAATGCAATGAGAAAACGGCAACTGTGCATTTTTTTTCTCTTTGAAACAGAACCCAGGCTTTTACTTAGCATGCCCAGTACTGTTCGATTGGAGTCCTGAAATATGACATCTTTTCCAGTGACACACTTCCCCCAGTGAAGTACTATGTCCCCAAATTTAATTATCTTGGAGCATAACCACAATCTATGATAGAATGCTCCCTTTTATCCACAGCCTGCAGCAATTTGCTGAGATGGAAAGGTGGTCTATTATTGAATATATCTCTAGAAAAAAAAGAGATTCCATAAATTCTATCAATAGCGCATTCCAGTTGCTTACAGCCTCAGAGGTACTGGGGGCTCCCCTGGGTGTTCCCTAGAAGCCACTGGTCATAATTTAGAGCAATTTCTTTCATTCTGTCCTCTGGTCACCATCTGCTGCTCATATTTCTCTCATTCTTCAGCCTTATCTTCTACTTTATTTTACCCCTCCAACCTTTCCCAAGCAGGCTCTGTCTCCTAATTCTTTAATCTTTTCCATGGATCCATTCCTAGTCTTTACCAAATGTTTCATTTCTGTTGGCTCTTGGCACAAGAGTTTAATGAGAACAGACTAACAGTCTTTTATGTCACAAGTTTTACTACACATGTAATCTGTACTTCAGCCTACAGCACCGCCGCTCTATAGATACTCATCTTATGTTTAATAAAGAGCTGTCTTAGTGAAGCGGGCTCATAGATGCCCTTATAAGGTAATAATACATTCCACTCACCAAGATAGCTATTTTTATTTTCATTCCTTTTTACTCTTCTGTCAAAGCCACATACTTAATTACCTTCTCAGCATTGGCTTTATGATCTATTAGACAGTTATGGTAAAAATGTAACTTTGCCATGTACTTTTATTCTGAAGAGCATAAAGATTCTTTCATAAGTGATCTAACATGTCCTTAAAACACTCATTCCTGAGAGATGGGAGGTTTTATTACCCCTTATTTCATAAACAGGGGAAGGGAGGTCTGGGAAGATTACATGATTAAGGTGAGCTGGACTGTCAAAGCCAGCTGGAACAGGATGCTTCTCCCAGCTCCACTGCTAATGCAGCTGGGAGAAGGTACCAAGTAATAACTCCCCAAATTGCAGTCCATTATTGAGATAGGAAAAGTCTGTCACAGGACTGAGTGTGGGCAACACTGCTGTCTGTACAGCCCCCTTTGGTCCAGTCAAGGATTCAGTAAACATCCCTTAGCCAAGCTGGTTTCCAATATCACTCTTACTCCCTAGACCATGTTTGGTGACTTGTCACTAGGACAGCAGGTAACTCACAGGGTGAGCCACCTACTGACAAAAGTGATTCTGGGGTCTGAAGAGAAAGCTCAGTAGTAAAGATCTCTTGCTGCTCTTCAGAGGGCCTAGGTTCAGTTTTCCACATCTTGCTTGGTGACACATAACCATAGGTGACTCCATCTCCAGGGGGTCTGGTGGATCTGACATCCGCTTCTGGGCATACATTTTCATGCATGTTCACTAGTGTACATATGTGTGTGCGCGCACACGCTTGTGCACACACACACACACACACACACACACACACACAAACACACTTAATAATAATAATAATAATAGTAATAATAATAATAATAATAATAATAATAATAATAATAAATCTCTCTTTATTTAAAGGGCGGTTCTGAGCTGGGTACTGGAGATCCTCAATGAGCAAGTCACCTTCAAACCCCAGAAATCAAATGCATAGTCTACATGGTGTGTAACATTTCAAATCATCTACCCTGTTTACAGTCATAGTTAGTAAAGCAAACACTGCCATGACTTTTTATCAGAGCCTGTTGGTGAAGAAGTCCTGGGAGCAATCTAGTCAGTGTTGGTCAGACTTGCTTTCTTTTTGCTAATCCTTAACATTAAAAATTCAAATGGCTAATTTGTGGGAATCATCTTAGCATTTCTTTAGGCTGGGAGTTTGTTTGCAGATGATTTTTAAGTACAACATTTAATCTGAGTTCATATGTTAGCCCTAGGGAATCCCAGTATATGGTGGATGCTATAAGGACATCATAAAGGCCTGCCGAATTACACACACACACACACACACACACACACACACACACACACACACACAAACACAAACACACACACCCACCCCATATCTCTACATATTGCATTGTTTTAGTTCAATGTCCCCACCATCTGATCTCTTTTTCTCCCCACAAGATATGACTAAGGAAATACATTTTTTGCATATCAATGGACAGGAAGTGTCTATTAGCAACAGGTCTGCTTTTTGCAATGTCTGGTGTGTTTCTGTGCTCTAGGCACCTGTCTTCAAGAAACTCAACTCTTCCCAGGTAGCTTCCCTTTGTGGCAAAATTTAAAGTTTCAATACAACAAATGTACTGATTTTTTTTTCTTTTTGTTACCAAAACAAAGTCCAAGTTAAAGGTCAGTACATGCCCCTTATCTTCCCAGATCCCTTCCTCCTGAACCCTCTCACTTCTTTAAAGAAAGCCATTCATTGGTCATGAATAGGAAATGTGGACCAGTTCTATTTTTCTCCTTCCTGTATATGACAAAGTATCAACTGGCTATAGTGTTTGCCTGGAGGTTACTGTTGCTTTCCATGGGGGCCTTCCAGAATGTGCAAACTCCAAAAGCTTGCCCAAATCTGTAACCTTTGGCACTTCATCACAGAGGCTAGACTGTAAGTCCACTATCCGCAGTAACAGAATGTTTTGGTGACTCTACTAACTGAAATAGCAAGAGCATGTGCATCCTGCTTGCAAAGGAGCACTCAGCCAATGTACAGGGAAACAATCACTCCTCTTGAGCTACAGATCTGTGAATTTACTTGTGATGCAATCCACCTGTTTGTAATATGTCCCAAAGACCCTACCACAAAATGTTCTTGAATGACACAGGCTAGGTCATGGTAAGGTTGAAACCCACAAGTGATTTAAATCAAATCAAGTAACTAAATATTCTTCAGGAATTAGCTTTAGGGGCTGATCCACAGGAAAACATACAGTTCTGTGCCACAGCTGCTACCCCTCTCCCCAGATCCCTGCTCCCTCCTTAGACTTGCTCTTCAATTCACCTAAGTTCCAGAACCCAGTCCTATATCTGAGCAGTTCCCTTCATCTGTCCAGGCTGTACTTCAGATCAGAGCACATTTCTAAACCCCAGTTTTGAATTAATTGCATAGCATACCAAAGTCATTAACATATAAATCTAATTCTAAATCTGATATTATTTGAGTGCAACCTAAGGGGGTGTCAGTTGTTTTAAATATCCTTCTCATATTCCAAGCTTCAAGTATCTATTCGTAGTCTCAAAAACACGAGACAAAAGAGAAAACACCCCGAAACAGCCTGTAGCTCAACCTCCTTCTTCTGTCTCATAACTTCGAGTCTTAGAAATCAAAGACAGCAGCAACTCTAAAGAAAATGGTGAAAAAGAAGAGGCACAACGAAATTCAGGTTGATTACTAAATCATCCAATTTAGAAGTTCTAGATATAGAATCATCATGTGCCCTTGTCACTAAATCATAATGGCTCGTTTGTGAAGTAACCACTATCTACCCACTTTACAGACTGAGTAAACAGAAATAGAATTGCTATTACTGGTAAAGGAGGGGCCTGTCCTTCACACCCTAGCACTCACAAAACAATTGGTTTAAGATGTCCATAGAGAGAACATACATTTCTTACACTTAATTCTCTTGCAAGTGTGGGAGATTTCATATACAATGGTGTTTGGATATTAAGTCTGTTCACTCGGGGGACATCTAACTTAAATTCATAGACAATGTATTTTTCTTCCCATTGTTCCCCCAGCTACATGCATTGCCTGAGAATCAGAAGGAGACACTAGGTGGGGTAGAACACAAGTTATGCAGGAATCCAGAGGGGCAATGTGGTGTGGGTATAGGATGTGCTTGCCTATATGAGCTGAAGTTATCCATACATGTCCCTTAGTTTTAAAATGAGTCCTCCCAAAACATGCAAGAGAAAAGGAAAAGGTACACATCAGCCTAACAGCTAATAAATGAGAAAGTCTGGATAAAGGTGAAATGACTTCCTGACTGTGTTTTAGAAGTCAAGTCACAGGACATACAAACAGCCTAGTGTGTTCTTGGGCTCTGAGGACATCTGGCCTAAATGACAGTCAGTTGACACTCTCGACTGCTGTTTCTCACTTAATAGGAGGATCCTGGGTAGCGATGCCTAAGGTTTTGTTTTGTTTTAATCTGAAAGTAATGGTATATAATACTACTCATCACAAAGCAACCATGACATAAAGTCAAGAATGTATGCTGAAAGCTTAGCACCATGCATAATGTTGCAGCAAAAACCCACAGGTTGTAGCCATCAATGCCAGAAGTAGCAAGGTCCATGAAGTGCACAGCTGTGTGTGAGACAGGGCATTCACTAGAAGCATGATATTATTTTACTCAACTTCAAACCTATTCAAGTAAGAGGGAAGAAATACCCATTTCACAATTTACAGGCTGTATTGGAATAAACAAACCAGTTGTCATGGAGAATCCAACTATTTTCCCCACACTGTGGAGACTGGGTAACAAGGTTTCCTGAGCTGACTTTCATTATCTCCCAGCTCATCAATAAAGAAACAAGATATGGCCAAACTCAGGCCAGGCTCAAGTAACACAGCTGAGGCTATGCAGGGCTCAGATCTGACCCCACCTGAGCTACAGCCAAGATAAAAGGATGGAACCCATTGTGCCACATGAGGAAAGAGGGCCACAGAAGGGAGGGTTCTACCTTGCTGGCTTGCAGCATGCACACACAACATGATGGCCTGTATGCTTCCTGTGGAGATCTGGGTTTGGGGGTGGGGGTCTTTATTTTCTTGGTCTGTTAATTTGGTATTATCTTAGACATTCATGTTTTAACTTTGGCCCTGGAGGATCATAGTCCTTCTATACAGGTGTGTGGTACAACACTCTTTACCAACCTTACCCAGTGCTACACTATTTCCAAACAGCATGGAGACATAAATCAAAGCTCTCTTCTCTCCAGGCCCTGGGGATGGTTGATGCATGTCAGCCTTGTAGAGATAAACACATACTCTTTTATTAAGCCTGCCTTGAGAGCAATGTGCCTTTTTCACACTGTGGCCAAATCGAAGAACATTGTTGTAGGTAATTTCAATTTTCTTTATTAGTTTTTCAATTGATTAGGGTATTAGTTTCTTGGACTGTCATAGAAAATGACCACAAACTGGGCAGTTGAAATATACAGGCCTTGATTCTTAGAGTTCCAAGGCTATGAGGTCCAAAATCAAGGTATTTCCAAGGTTTGTGGGCAAGAGAATCTAGGATAGAGTCTGGTTCAGGCCAGAGTTATCAGGCATTTGCTGGTAGTCTGGGTATCAGTGGCCTGAGGCTCTGCACCTCCAATTTCAGCCTTTGTCTTTCTCTGCCTGCTTTTTGTGCCACCAGGTCCTCTCCCTTGGAGACATCTTTTGATTTAAGCCCACATTATTCCACGATGACATCACTTAAGGTCCTTAACTTAAATACATCTGAACACTTGGAAACCCTCTTTCCAAATGAGATAGCATTGTCAATTCACAGAGGCCCTGTTCACCCCAGTACAACCAGTGAGAGCTGTGCCGAGTTCCTGCTTTATAGGACAAAAGGTAGAGGGATGGTTTCAGGAATATGACAAGTGCCTGCTGGAAGAAAGCCAGGTTCCTGCAGGGTGCTCCCTTTACTCCCCACCACTTACCAGGCCCAGGGGAGACAGGAAGTAGAAATAGAGTCCTTCTGAAGCCATTGCCTTGAGCATTTGTGACCCAAGGCCACCATAATCTACTGAGGTTTTCCCACAGGTGCCCTGCTTATGAAGAACAAGGGCATTCTTTTAAATCTGTGCATTGAGCACCTGAGCAGGTACCCTAAACTATTTGCTAAATGAACACAGATAAGCTCCAGGAAAAGGTGGAGAAAATCAAAGGAACAATAATAGAAGCTAGAAGATAAAGTGGCTTCAGTCTTTAAAAAAAAAAAAAAAACTAACATTGTATTTGTCAGCTTTTGATAGGGCCTATTTGCAATAACACTGTCCCCTCTTCTTTTCAAGTGAATTCTAAGTATCATCTTCACAGGGCTTCTGTTTCTCTAATTTGGTTAACAAGATACCACATGCTTTGCAGTTAAACTCATGAAGAAATAAAATCCTTAAATTGTAAGTACTGAACATTCAGTTTATGTTAGGAGAGATGAAGGTCTCTGTTGTCATGGCAACAAAACAGGCTGAACAAGGACAACTCACCCATTCAGCAATTAGCTACTTTAATTACCAGTTAACTAGGTGGAGGTACCCCCACATAAATTCATTTCAATTCTTCCGTTCTTGTAGGACTTCTGATTCTTACTCCTTCTCTTACATGCAAGTGGGTCTAATGATGTGCCACCCCATGCTGCCTTTCATTTAACTGCACCATTAAGATCACAGTGTTGACAGGAATTAAACAAAGCTATGGTCAGATGTTAATAACCTGATCCAGGAACACAGACCACAGTGTTGTCTTTTAAATATCCCTTGACCTCAGTGAACAGGAGGGAAGGTGCCTGACTCTCTGCAGGGCATTTTCCATTGCATTTTCCTCACTGGGATGCTGACAGCATCATTTCTGAAGCTCATTTCAGAGCATATCAGCTTTGGGGCATAAACATTACCCGTGAAACTCACTGACATTGTTACTTAAATGGTATATTTAAAACGAGGGACCCCAGTAAGACAGCACAGCTTTTGTTATCCTTAAGTGTGTTTGGGGGGAAATAGTATTTTAGCATGAGATACACTGAGGGTGGACTCCCACAAGGGCAGAGGCTGTGCTCACACAAATATCCAGTCATACCAGGGACATCACACCACTGCAATGAATGGAGGAATCCAGGATCAGGCAGATAGCAGAGCTACAAGAGCAAAATGTTTGTTTAAGGGTGATATTTTAAGCCTTTTCTCTCCCCAAACATGTGGCAGGCACAACATTGCCGTTTCCTGATGTCTTTAGAAAGGTTTGCAAGAATGTCACAATCCTGAGTATTCTTGCAGAGTTAGCCTAGAGTAAAGCTGCGAATTAAGTGCAGACAGGGACTGCAATGAGGAGGGAGCATATAGGAAGAGGAAAGGAAAAGAGAAGAAACCCCAAGGACTGTGATCGAAGCTCTAAGCACCCACTGAGAAGCAGAGAGCAACAACAGTTATGCTTTGCCCTATCAGCTCCTGCAAAGACACTGGGTTGAGTTAACCACTAAACCCCATATTCAAACTTTGTTCTAAGGTAACAGTTTACTGTATTCATCTTTAGTTTTAGTCAGATCTGTAGAGAAGTGTGGTGCTACTGGGTGGTGGTATTATTATCATATTTTAAAAAATGGCCTCAAAGTCAAGGCTGGATGTGCCTGGGGAATGGAACTCTGCTGGAGCAGAAAGGAGCCTGGTGACCAGGTCCACAGTGATGGCTGCCCTTGTGATTCTCAGATCCCCCATGGAGACCACTGTTTGTCCTTCTACCTACTGCCCCATCACTGAGCTGCACAGATTTTAAAAGGGTAGCTCATCCTTAAGGAGTCCTCCAAGAGTCTTCCTCATCCTCCTCTCCAGCTGGCTTCTTCATCCAGGTTCCTTCTCTGTTGTTCTTAGTCTTTAATACTCTCTTCTCTCATCATTCTTCTTATCTAGGGTCTCCTAGCAGAATCCAAGTGGTCTTGGTGCTTCTGGTTGGATTATATGCTATGTCTATTTGGTCTTATGTTTTAAATATTGGTCCCCAGAACTGTTCCCAGCATAGAATAAATATGAAATAAGAATTAATAGTGCTCTTTGTTGACGTCTTATTAGACTGCAAGCATTTCATGCTCCGAGTATGTCTTTGCAGGAGAGTTTCTTTCATGCACAGTCAGTGCATGAGGAATGCATGCACAAGCTTCCGTGTTTTGACACACTGAAATTATACCCTGCTTGTAATTTAGTCTCATACAGAATAGTTCTGTGTGCTCAAAACAGAACAAATGGAAAAGAGCATTGCATCTTTCAGGCAGATGTTCATAGTACCTCACCGGGCTTGCTCTTAGTGAAACTCTTTGAAGACTGACAATATCAGTTAATACTGTGTATTTTTTTCACTTACCAAATATCTGCACAAACATGTCAAAATCACTTCAGTGCATTGTCTTTAAAATTACCTGATGGGCATGAGGGAGATTAGCATCATAGATGACACAGAACTGGCCAATCAATGATGGTTGAGGCTGGATGGTAAGTATCAGGAGACATTCTACTCCATTCTATAGTTTTTTCGTATTTTTAAAATAATTTTTATAATCAAACATTATAAAAATTTGCTCAGGTAGTCACTAATGAAAATATAGCCCTGTGCTGAGATTCCCTGTTGGGCAGCTAATGAGCACATGGTGCACACCAAATTTGTGCAGAGACCATGTCTGTCTCCAGGTGTCCAGTGGGCACCTATTAGTATTATTAAGCAGAAGCTGAGAACAGGCTCAAGTGTAATCTTGAGTCAATCTTGTTTTGTGCATATCCCAGTGGCTGTGTGCTGACTTTGGAATTTTGCACACTTCTGAGTAGTTGCATATTCACTTTGTGTTGCTCAACAGATGTCACAGGCTTTGGCTATGTGATGTCTAAACCATAGTCCAGTGAACACTGGCCACTATTCTTGCTGTTATTTGGAGCAGTAGATTTTGGAGACTGCTCTCATATACATTAAGTGAACCCATACTGTCAGACAATAGGCAGCAGACACACATCAGGAGGCTGACAAGGAGGCCTGTGGTGAGATACAGCATTCAGAGTTATAGCTGTGATGGCATGAGCTGCTGGAAATCACTTTCCCAACCAATTATGTGAGGAGCCACTGAGACAGGAAGTGCTTGCAATTCCCACCACACACACACTAGGCTCCTAATAAGGGCAGAGAATATTCTAGCTTTATTAAATATGCAAAATGAGAAAATTAAATGGGTAGGATCTTAACCATGCAGAGAAGTGCCCACTAAATTTCTCATGAACTCAATAGAACTTTATAGCAAAGTTGACCATATCTCTTGGGGACAAGGATAAGAACTACAATTATGTGACCAATAGTGTTTCTGCTAAATTTCCCTCAAGGACAATGAGAAGCTCCCAAGTTTACAGGTTTCACTGGTGAAAACTGGGGCAACTCCCAGCTTCCCTTATTCTTCCTTTTTGTTACATCTCCTCCCTCCTTCCACTGTATCACGCTTACTCAAAATAATGTCTGATATGTTGTCTCTCTCTAAATGTAGGTCATATATACATTTGTGCAATCACATAGATTTTATATTTGAATTACAAGTAGCTAGCATTCATGGAATGTTCTAGAAGTTTTTCTGACATTATCATATTATTCCACTTGCACTAATAATATGGAAAAGTATACTTATTATCTTCAGTTTGCAGAAAGGGAAACTGAGGCCTGGAGAGGTACATAATATGAGGGGGAGACATATTGGAATAACAAAGGAGGGGCTATTCCAAGGTTGACTGACACTCACCCTTAGCCATTGCATTTTACAGAAGTTAATGTTGACATTACTTGCAGCAGATGTCTTAGAAACTTGCAGCATGAACTTCAGTCATATGGCAATTGATTGGGTGCAAATATTGGAGGTGTCTTTTCAACTTCCAACAAGCTCTGTCTTGAATGCCCCCGAAATCAAATGGTTTTCATTTTCTTTAGGACAGAGTAGTGTCTTTCAGACCCTGTGTCCCTGTGTAGTGGGGAAGGTGAGTAGCACAGATGACTAAAATCTGGTGCCCTGAGCATTGACAGGTATCCACTGGAAAATGCTCCAGGAGGTCAGAGCACAGTGAGCACCTGTCTGGAAACCTTTAGAATGCCTTCACAGGGGGGCTGAACTTCCAGCAGAGTTCTGAAGGATGAGTTGGAAACTGTCAAGCAAGCAATGTGAGGGTGACATTCCAGGCATAACACATAGCAAAGGGGTTCCCAAGACTAGAAGGGCAGGTTGGGACACATTCTGGTGGTTTTACATGCCCCAGCAAAGAGTACAGGCTCACCCTGTGTGATTAGAGAGGCATTCAAGACTCTGAAGGATCATGTTAAAATCTGTCCAACCACAACAACCTAAGCCTAGCCTGTCATTTTGTTATGGCTTTATGTGCTTGTCCTAACAGGGACACAGATTTGGTTCTTTTTGCTGCTGCAGCTAATTCCAGTGATCAAGTGTCATACACAAATGACCCTTTTGCTTGTTTGGCATAAAGCATATGCATTGCACTAAGTTTGCTCACTAGTCCCTTTCCTCAGTGTCTGGTTACACTTTTAGGACCTTCTGGACATTACCCCTGCTGGTTTATCAAACTCACTGATAAAACGACTGTCCAAGGTTATCTTCAAGTTAAATATGAATACATTTCAAATTCTTCTGATCTTGCAGGTGCTTGAAATAAATGTAGAATTTTAAAAGAAATAACAAAATGCATTTTATCATCTCCCTTCTATTGACTCACTGATTTGTGTAAAAGCAGATGCTGATGGGCTTGTTACAGTGCTCTTGGTGCCCATGTTGTTCAGAGGGCAGTGGACAAATATTTTTGGATTGGTGGAGAGGAGTCAATCCCAAGCAAGGTTTATAGGATGCTCTGGACCACCAGAGAAAAATAAATTGAGCCTAAAGTATTTTTTGAATTTTCAGTTAAAAAGAATTATTTTTTATGATCTCCACCTTTCTTTACAAATGTAGCTTAAAGGCATTAAGAGGTTATTTGTTTTGTGAATAGATCTCCTGTTGTGGTGAGACTGGCCTAAACTCACTGCAGAGCTCAAGCTGGCCTTGAACTCAGAACCCTCCTATTTCAGCTACTTGGTGCTGGCATCACATAGATGCTCCACACTCCTGATCTGACTGAGGTGGTTGTTTCACTGGAGAACAAACTTTAGTAGTAACAGTGATATATTTGGATGACCTCTGACTTTCCAAAGTTGGTTTACACAAATCTATTTTTTCAACCAAACACAAAACCCTGGGTTGGATGTGGTTCCTGTTCAAAAATGAGTTATTTATAGTAGGGCCCACATAAAGGTTGGAAGCCCACATTCTTAGAAACTCGTAATTACTTACAATCCTTCCCTCATATATGCTTGCTGTTATGTATATGCAATCCATATTAGGTGCAGATGATTCTTGTTCTATTTAGAGAAATAAGTAGCTGCCCAGAAACCAATTGGAAAGTATTTTCTGAGCAATTACTCTCAGATGACATTGGGATGATCAAAAAGAACCTTTGTGTGGAAGAAGCAGAGACACTGGGTAGAGAATCTCTTTTTAAGGCAATTTCATGGGTTAGTTCACATGCCAAGGCCAGTCATAAAACCCCTTCAGATGCACTGTAACACTGATCATACTGTACTTGAGGGCAAGCAGATGTCCAGGTAAATGTTATTTCTGCCTGTGTCTATCTATAAAGGTGTTCCTAGAAACCATTAAATTTGAATCAGTGGATTGAGTAAAGAGGATCCCTCATTCCTTTATGGGTGGGTATCATGTAATCCTCTGAGAGACTGTATAGTAAAATAAAATGGATAGAATAAGGGTAAATCTATTCATCCTCTCTCTCTTCCTTACCAGAATATCTGCTATCTTTGGCCCATGAGCATCAGAGCTTATGATTTTGGAATGACTCATAATTATCCACATCTCCACTTTCCATTCTCCTGTTCATAAGCACTTAGATTGTGGTTAAGTTACACCCTGAGCCTCCCTTGTTTCCATCAGCCAATCAGCAGCTATTGGTTCTAGCCCTGGCTAATCCATACTGCAAGATACTGTGATGGCTATTCTTGGTTGTCAACTTAACTACATCTGGAATTAACTGAAACCCAAATGGCTGGACACACTGGTGGGGGATGTTTTTCTTAATTAAATAGCTTGAAATGGGAAGACCCAATTTTAATCCAGACCTTTCATCCACATCGAATGTGGCCCACACCTTTTGCTGGAAGTCTATATAAGGCATGAAAGAAGGAAGCTCTATCTTTTTGCCTGCTTGCTCTTGCTCTCAGTAGCAGATCCATTCCTTCACTGGCATTAGAGCCTACTTCTTCAGGATCCTGGTGTATAGTGAAGGCCAGTTGAGACATCCAGCATCATGGACTGAGGAATTACCACATTCTTAGACCGTTGTACCTTCTGTTCATAGATAGCAATTGTTGGATTAGCTGTACCATACAGCCTATAAGTCATTCTAATAAATCCCATATATATATGAAGAGAGATTATTCTATAAGTTCTGTTACTCTAGAGGACCTTGACTAACACAGATATTATGTCTATGTTTTAGGTAAGAAGACTGAAGCTCAAAAAAAGGTAAATTATCCTTTTCACAGTACCACATGAACATGAGTATGTACACACACAATGGTCTTCTAGACATGGGTTATTCTGGAAAAAAGTGAGAGCCAGCCAGAAGTAGGGTACATAAGATGACTTTCATGTTATATACAGTAGAGGGGGCTTCCTGGAATAGTACATGGACACATAAACACCTCATATATGAATTTGAGTAACTGAGTGCTGGTTCCTGTGTATACAACTTAAATGTTAGCTAGTGATGGGCCAAAGAGCCTATCAGAGCTTAGTAGTGTCTGGAAGTGCTTAGTGAACACTGCTGGCCAATAGGTGGAGGCAGCTCCGAAACAGGACAAGGAAGTCGAGGGCAGCCAGCATTCTGAGCAGGTACTTAGTTACCCAATTTAGTGAACAAATATAGACACTATTAAAATTAATACCCACATCCTCTTTATTCCTGGACAAAACAGCTGTTTCTATTTACTGCTTTTCCAGGATAGCCTCCAAAGCCACAGAGAAACCCTGTCTCAAAAAACCAAGAGAGCGAGAGAGAGAGAGAGAGAGAGAGAGAGAGAGAGAGAGAGAGAGAGAGCAAAGAAGAATCCTGCCGCAGCTACCATTGGAGTCCTGTTGCAGCTAGCATCTCTGTGTACAACACTTAGTCCCTACCTGGTGGGACTCTTATAGAAGACTGGAGAAACTCTTAAGAGAGGAGGCCACATTAGAGAAAGCAGGTCGCTGGGGGCTTTCAAGGTTATTCCTAGTCTATTATCTCATCCTCTGTTCCCTGTCAGGCCAAGGGCCACCCCACTCCACTCCAGGCTCCTGCTGTCATGGGATGCTGTCTAAGCTCAAGGATCAAGACTGTGACACTGTGATCCAAACTAAATTTTCAAATTTTACTCTCATGTATTTTCTTCTCAATAGGGAAAATGAGCACAGGCAAACCTAAATATTAGTAAATTATGTATCTGATATTTGTACCTAGACTATAATAGAACTCTTACACCCCCTAAAAGAAAAATTACCCAGTTTAAAATTGGAAAAAAAAAGATGGCTGGGTGTTAGTGGCAAACGCCTTTAATCCCAGCACTCGGGAGGCAGAGGCAGGCGGATCTCTGTGAGTTTGAGGCCAGCCTGGTCTCCAAAGCGAGTGCCAGGATAGGCTCCAAAGCTACACAGAGAAACCCTGTCTTGAAATAAACAAACAAAAAAATTGGAAAAAAAGATTTACAATAGACTGTTTCCAAAAAAGGATGAACAAATGGCCAAGAAACACCCCAGAAGACATCCAATACCTAGAGCCACTGATCAAACAGAGATCAAACCACAATAAAACAGTGCTCCTCCAGTATGCTGCTAAAAACAAAGAGATAGGAAGCTTAGGAGAGAGTGTGGGAACACTGAATTTCCCACTCTCTCCTAGTTAGAACATCAAATCACAGTCACCTGGGTAAGTTATATGGGCAGGTCCAAAAAGCACTGGGCCATAGTGACGCAACTCCGGAGTACCCTCTCAAGAGAAGCAGTATTTATTATACACAACTTCATGCATGGTTATTCTTAGGAAGCTACTCAGAATAACCAAAATTTAAATGAACAAACAAACAAATAAAGTAAGAACAACCATCCTATTGGATGAACCAGCAAGGAGCTGTGCCAGTAGTATATGAGTGTATAAAGAAAAATGACAGGCTGGAGAGATGCCTCAGAGGTTAAGAGCACTGACTGCTCTTCCAGAGGTCCTGAGTTCAACTCCTAGCAACCACATGGTGGCTCACAACCATCTATAATGAGATATGGTGCACTCTTGTAAACATAATCAATCAATCAATCAATCAATAAGAAAGAGAAATGAGGGCTGGGTAATACTGTAACCCATGTAACACATGGACTCCGAAGATACTGGCTAAGTGAAAGACACTTACAGAAAGGAGTTATGGTGCATGATTTCACATGAGTGAGGGCCCCAGTGTGGGCAGGATCACAGAGATAGATAGATGTGTAGTTGTTCAGCGCCAGAGCACAGGGTCTGAAGAGTGATTGCAAAAAGGTACAGGTTTCTTCTCTAAGCTAAAACAAGTTTTCTAAAATTGGTTGTAGTGGTGGTTGCAAGAAATTCTTATGGAGTGTGAATTATAAATCAATATAAATGTTATAAACTCCCTCCTACAACAAAACAAATATATAAAAAAGCCCCTAACAATGATCTGGAAGTGACTGCGTGCTGCAGTTCCTGGTGAACACATACAGAGACACAAATGAAATCAGTATCACTCACAGTGGGATTCTGCTATACAGGCTTGGATTCCAGTCACACCAGTTGAGTTTTGAAAAGGTACCAATTTTCTCTAAGCCTCGGTTTACCACTTTTGGAAGCAAGCAAAAAACAATAATGAAGTAACAACATTTGTGCCAGATAAACAAGTTACAATGGAGAGCAGCATGCTTCCCACTCGTACTGGAGACTTGGGTGGCCTGATGGCCGTGACCTGTACTGTCCCCTGGAAACCATAAATGGGTGCAGGATGTCGGCTGTTTCTCAAGGAGGATGGGTCAGGCTGAGTCAGATGCAATCCTAGGGGTTAGGCCCTGAGGAGCAGGGTAATTCCAGAACAGAGATGGGAATCTTAGTGTTGGAGACAAAAGCAGAAAGGTGGCTTTTAAACACTATGACACTAAGCATCTCAGCTTCCTGCCCTCTGAACTGTGAGGACAGTGGGGCTCTACTGCCTACTGGGAAGACAAAGTAAAATGTGTGGAGAGAATCAGGGAAAGCTTGGAGGTGATAATGTTAGAAAATACTTCTTTAAATTACCCACAGAAGGCAGAAAGGTATTCTGTCTTGGTGTTACTATACACCAAAGCTGTTCACTAAAAAGCTTCCTTGACCCCCATTAAATTGGGCTCAGGGGTGCATGAAGGTGAAGAATGGACCCCTGGAAGATTTCCAAGGTCTGCTGTCTGTCTTACTGTTTCCCAGCCAGGTACACACAGCAGCCATTTGGAAACATTCCTGAAAAAAATGCTTCATTGGGTAATCAAAATATAAAAACATCCCACAAACAATTTTGTTCCTGTATTATTAATTACCTTTTGGGACTGAAATAAAACAAAACAAATTACCCCTGCTGAGCAGTGTGATAACCAGAAACGGCACCAGACGAGCTAAGCCTGTTCCGTGCCAGAGACAAACAGGACTTGCCCTGTGCCAGAGATAAATTGGACAGGCTCATCTCCCTCTAGAAAAAGCTCTCAACATACAAATGCAGGCTTTGAGTATTGAGCATCGTAGGCACATGCAAGCATGCGTGCTATGCTTGCACACAGAAGTATTACAGGTCACATCTATGTTTGGGCTTCCCAGAGACTATTTGAAAGGTAATTTAATGTTGGTTAGGGAGAGCTTATCTTCCAGAAAGGAAAATTCCCTCTTATCTAAATAAACATTTTCTGGAGTTATTGAAGTAAATCCCTATCAATAGCTTGTAATTATGTTCTCTGGAAGAAACTCCTGATAGCGAAGGGTCTCTAAGAGGACAGAAAATATCTTTCTCTCTCCTGAATCTGACACCATAAACGTTCACTGCCTCTGCTGCAAGAGCCCAGGCCCTCAACAGAGAGTGAGCACATGGTGGACAGCCTCACATCGCTAAGCATTTCTTACAAGCTGGAGGCAACTGGCTGGATGTGATAGCAGGAGACACTTACCCAGCCAAATAGAGAAGGCCACTCCAGAATGAGGCTCATAAAATGTGGGGCAGAGCCTGCATGTCTAAGCTCATTTGTCAAAGGTGCCTGGCTCATCTTCAGCCCAAGGAGTCTGCCCTCAGGAACAATGGATGAGCTTTATTTTACTTATTAAATGTGAGCATTTTTAGGTTCCTCCCATATGAGGCAAAGATTTCAGGATACTCTAAGGTGCTGTGAATTCTAGTTTTCCCATTTTGGAGCAGTACATACAGCCTTACTGTGAAAGCTTCCTCGCCTTTGTGTTGCCCAGAAGGAAATATGGAGGTTACCAAAGTCACCCTGGGGCAAAGATCTGCAGGCTGTACCTGCATGAAGGCTGATTCACACAGGGTGTAGCAGCCTTTGACACTATAACATGGTATAGAATGGACCAACCCCTTCCCATTCTATTAGTAAACCACTGAGGAGTTCACTGAAGTCATGCTGATTCCTGTTTAAGTGCTCTCAGCAAAGGTCTCTGAGCTGGTGTCGAGTTTCAGGTCATGGGCCCAGCACAGTGTGACTACAGACAAAAGCATCTTCCAGGTAGAAACACCCTAGATCCCTCCTCCTGCTCCCTACCATAGGGTAGTAATTATGAAAAAAGGAGTGAAAACCTTGAGGGAAATTCAGGAATTTGTGTAAAACAGTGTATAGGCATTTCCAGTAAAATCTGAATGAAATTTTCCCACAGAAAGTGAAGATGAAGGAAGGAAGACCCAGGGAAGTAGAAAAGCTTGAAATAAAAATTGCAAAGAATAGTATAGATGCACAGAAGAAAGTCAAAGAAGACAATAAATGTGGAGAAAGGATTTGTCAAGCAGCAGCTAGAGACTGAGCTAGAGTTTTAATAAGAAGTGAATAGATCCAGTTTTAACAGGTATTATGGGATACTCACTGTACTCCAGGTTTAAGTCAGGGTACAGACAATGTCAGGAGCTCACTTGATGGGGTGGGGTGGGGGGTTGGAAGAAGAAGTTACATGTTGGCTGTGAGTGGTATGATTGGCCGATTGGGTGATGTTTGAATGAATACCTTTCCATGAGGCTGGATAGCAATTCTGTGGCTTTTTTCCTTTCTTTACTGGGGCTTGACAGACTAACCATCAGCTGCCCTTACCCAGAGCTGCAGCACAATGAACTGGGTTGGAAACTTGGTATGTTTGGAAAATGATTGTCTTGCTCTTTGTCTCTTCCCAGCACACTGGAAATCACCTGAGCAGCATGGTATCTGAGCACCCAATTTTAGAAAGAAAACGAGGGCATGAACAAATGAATAACCCACCATGGGTCTCAGCGTCCTGACAGTAAAAGTAGAGCAAAGGGCCGAGAGAACTGTGTTTCCGGGATGTGTCTCGATAAAAGTGTGCAAGCTTGGCCCTGATGATAAGCTGAGGTGCAGTGAGGATGCTTTAGATGGAAATGATGAACTTTGAGTTATCTTCCTCACAGGCACTGTAGGTCCTGAGATAATGGTGAGGGCAGGACAGAGGAGACAATGGAAAACCATGAGCACGACAGCACATGACTTGTGGAAGACATCTGTGAGGCTTAGATAAAAGCTTAAGGAATGGAGGGAAATGCAGGGCAAGAGACTTGATAGAAATTACCTGGGTCCTCTTGCACTGTATAACACAGAACAGGAGCAGAACTTCTATCTAAAAGGGCTTGGAGAAAAGGTGTGGTCTTCCCCTGCAGTGAGTTGAGCTATGGAAACCCATAAAGACAATGTAATCACAGCAAAGGTTTCTTGAGTGCCTATTTCATCCCAGGTGTTGAACTAAACACTATGTGCTTGGCTGAATTAGCCACAGGACTATCAGTCATTACCATTTTTTTTTCCAAAGTGAGCAGACAAGCTCTCTGTGTTGATGTTTAGCTTGCCTGGTCATAAGATGATAGTATAATCAGCAGGCACACACAAAAGTATTACCTCTTAACTAAATAGGCTGGAGAAAGAAATGAGGAAATGCAGAGCCAGGGGTGAGAATTGTAATTTACAAGTGTTTGTGTGCCTTTGATTGAGAAAGCAAACACCATGGCTTCTCAGAAGGAGTCTGTGAATTCTGCTGACTCTGCCAGTGACAGAGCAGAGCTGTGCCTGGTCCATCCAGAGGGGAAGTGTGGCTGCCAGGATTAGTCAGCATGGGCCATTGCTTTCCCTTTCAGCTCAGTAGCAAGGCACAAAGAGGCTGTGATAAGAGAACAGAGTCTCTGCTCAGCACAGCTTGGGAGTTAGCCACAGGAACTGCTCAGAGGTGGCCTCTACACACTTGAATGAACAAACCAATACAAGTCAGAAAGAAAAGGCAGACTTGGCCCAGTAGCTGAAGGTGCACAAACTGTTATCCCCAAATTTATCAGAAAAGGAAAGCACCCACAGACAGACAACCACTGCCTGCATTTCCAGTGAGGGCTAATTTTATGGCACGTGGTTCAAGCTATTCCCAATGAAAAGTAGCATATGATTTTTTTTTAACATAGCCCGAAGAAGCATGTTTTCCTGTTCCACAACTAGTTAAATTGTCAGTGCTGCTCACAATTCCTGATACACACACAGGCATGCATGGGATGGATTCCTGGACTGTTCGCTGTTTAGAGGCAGGTGGATTAGAAGCCGGCACTAGAGTTAGGCCTCGATTGCTGTAAAAAACTGATATCTTCCATTAGGCCAGGGTTACTTCCCTCTAAGACCAGTTCCACTTTAGTGAGGAGTTGAAATAGACATGCAATACTACCATTTATTTCTTTTCTTTCTTGGGTGAAATTCTTTCTTAGTCAGCATCACTAAATGAGCAAGGCATGGAAGGGTCTGACACTGATGTCCCCAGTGTCCACACCTTCTAATTCTGGCCCTGGCATGGCAAAAGGCCTCACATGCTATATTATGTTACACAGAACCTCTGGGTTTTGTGCACAAAAGTCACATTTCCACATTTGAAAGCAAGCAGTTATGTGGTGACTGACAGACTGGTGTTAGCATGCCCAAGCTGTGACTTACTTCTTTCTAGAAGAAGCACTGTCCTAGAAAGTTTCATTCTTGTTTATTTTTGTATTTACAAGCCTACGGCACAATGTGGGAAGTTCATACACATTAGTATTACAGAAACAGGTCCTAACCATTGACGTAAGTCATCATGATACTTGCAGATGGAAACATACAGGTGGAGTGCTAACTTCTGCAGCACCATTGCACAGCACCATCAGAGGGGGCAGTTTGCCTTGGAAACCCACCGTGCTTTTAGGAAACCTGGAAAGATATCCAAGTGTTGTTTGGTTTTTCTTTTCCTTGCTTTCTCTATACATCTGAGAATTTCCAATTACTCTTTTCTTTCTTTAATAAATTATTAAAGGTACATTATGGTGTCAGGGATAATGTTAAATATCCTTAAAACAATAGCAACTGTTGCCAAAAAAATTAATAAATCCTTTAAGATTTGGGGCCTTTGCTTAAAGTTATTCTTCTTACAAATAACAGGCTGTGACTTCATTGGAATTCAGGAACCTTTTTAAAAGAATTGTATTTTAAAAAATCCTTATTTTGTACATATATTTTGATAGTACTCTTCCCCTCCCCCAACTTCTTTGAGAGCTTCCCTACCCACCAAACTTCATGTTCTCTTTCTCTCTCTCTCTCTCTCTCAAAAAAAAAAGAAAAACCCAGAAAACAAAAATAGACTAACAAAATTGTAATGGTGATAAAGAAAAACAATAAGACAAAAATACATCCAAACAAAACAAAATTTAAAAATGGAAAAACAAAACAGCCCATGGAATCTGTTCTGTTTGGACAGCTCCTCCTGAGAAGGGGTCCCGTCCGGAGCATGGTTGATAAACTAAGATTCTCCTCTAACAGAACTCGGAATTGTCACACAAATGCATTTCTTCATGTGGTTCTGTAGGCCTTGGCTCCATTTCCCCTGGGAAATGAAGCACATCCCTTACATTTATTGAATATTGTAAGCATGACCCTTAACTTTCATGTTACAAGTAGAGCACAGATTGTGTTTCTTCCTCCCTAATAATCTCAAATGTGAGTTATCTGCACCCACCATTGGAGGGTGGTAGTCTTATTATAAAAAGGGATAATCATGTTATTTTACTTTTCATTAAAAATTTAAGTTATTATGGAGAAAGGAGAACACTCCTCCATCCCTGGTGGGAGTGCAAACTGGTGCAGCCACTGTGGAAATCAGTGTGGTGATTTCTCAGAAAATTAGGGATCAACCTACCTCAAGACCCTGCAATACCACTATTGGGCACATATCCAAAAGAGGCACACTCACACCACAAGGACTTTTGCTCAACTCTGTTCATAGCAACATTACTATTAATACGCAGATCCTGGAAACAGCCTAGATGCCCCTCAATTGAAGAATAGATAAAGAAAATGTGGTATATTTACACAATGTAGTACTACTCAGTGGTAAGAAACAATGACTTCCTAAAATTCACAGGCAAATGGGCAGAACTAGAAAAAAAAATCCTAAAAAAAAAAAGATAGAAAAAAAACATCCTAAGTGAGGTAGCCCAAAACCAGAAAGAAATACAGTATGTATTCACTAAAAAGAGGATACTAGAAACAAATCAAAAGATACCCAGCCTACAATTTACAACCCCAGAGTAGCTAGAACCGGCTGCCAGAAACAGATGGAAGCAGATGCAGCAATCCACAATTAACCAATGGGCCAAGCTCCTGAAGTACAATCAAAGTGAAGGAAGATCAAAAATATGAACAAGGAGTCAAGACCATGATGGGGAAACCCACAGAATCAGCTGACCCGAGCTAGTGAGAGATCCCTGACTCAGGTCTGACAAATGGGGAACCTACATAAGACCAAACTAGACTTCCTTAATATTGGTGACAATGGTGTGACTGGGACAATATATGAGGCCACTGACAGTGGGTCCAAGACCTAACACTAATGTCCAAACTAACTCAGTGGAGCCCATTCTGTATAGAGAGATACCATGTCCAGCCTAGACACCGGGGTGTGTGGGTGGAGAGGTGCCTTGGTCCTGCCTCAACTAGATGATTGGACAGACTTCCTATTGGAGGCTTTACCCTCTCTGTGAAGCAGATGGGAGGAGGGGGAATGGAGGGAAGGGGAGGAAAAGAGAGAGGGGGAACTGGGATTGGAATGTAAAAAATAAATTAATAAAAAATTAAACTACAAAATATTAAACTATAATAAGTTATATAAATACATCACATTTTACATTAAAGAACATGGCTAGGGTATAGCACAAAAGCAGAATACTTGTCTAATGTGAACAATATGCTCTGTTTAATTCCCACGTGGTATGTATGTGTGTGTGTGTGTGTGTGTGTGTGTGTGTGTGTGTGTGTGTATGAGAGAGAGAGAGGCAGAGAGAATATCATTGGTTTTTGTAGTTTGCTACTGTAATTCAGTAATTGCTTGATGCTGAGGTGTTTAAAATTTTCATCTGAATTCTTATATTTAAATTTTTACATCACTGCCTACAGAGAGCATGGGCAATTTGTGATGCTAGCAATTTTTCAGATGCTGAATATTAAAATCTTCTTTTGTATTTTAAGGGTTATTTCTAATTACATGCATACTTGCTGATCCATCTGCCTACTACATAGATGTCTGTAGTTATATATGCTTGAATGATTATTGAAAATTAAATAACATCATAAACAGTCAAATTAATTTCTTTGAGCATACCAAAAGCAGGAAGCTTACCCTAAGATAAAATATCATTTGCCTCAAAAAACAGGCAGACAGACTTTCTTTATTCATCACTGAATTTATCACTTTTTACTTGATAGACTTAAAAAGAGAAAACCTTGAAATTTGAGCAGGCAGTTCCCAACGTACATTATGAACAACAACACACCTTGGCTGGATAAGAAATTTAAGATTTTAGTCTAAAGGTATTTCACTGTCAAAACAAGCCCATCTCCTGTAATAATATGACCAAGTACAGTTATTTCTGTAAGAAATGGTTTCTGTGAGAAATGTAAGGTACACAGAACATAAAGGAAGAAAGATTTCGGAGTTGCTTTCTCTGTCTGCAATAGCAACACTCATTGTAAACAATGGAAGAGTAAACCACAGGGCTTAAGAAGAGTTTTTACCCAGACTTTACAGAGAGGCTAAGGAACAAACACACACAGGTATATACTTCACGGATGTGTGCATGCACAAGTAGTGTTCACACACACGTGCACACACACACACACACACAGAGAGAGAGAGAGAGAGAGAGAGAGAGAGAGAGAGAGAGAGAGAGAGAGAGAGAGAGAGTACCCTGGAAATTGAGAAAGTAGGGCAGCAAATGGGAGGGTCCTAGAATCTAAGCAGGTCACCCTTTTGTGCCACCTCCCTGGCATTACAGATGCTCTCTTGTTTAAGATGCTGCATGTGCCCTACACACTGAGAGAAATAGGTCCACACGGGATCTAAGAACTTTCTAAGTCTTCCCCAATTTACTGCAGTTGGACCATATTCTTGTTGGTACAGGTAGCTCTTTACACAGTTGACCTGACTCCATCAGACCTCAGTATAAACTGTAGGGGATGCTGTAGCCACTCCTGCTTAGGGGCTGGCTACAGCATCCCCTACAATAAACAAGCAAATCCAAAGAATGCACAAAGTCTTCATTTCTGAAGGGTTCTGTTGGCTGTGTCAAGATTTTGCTAAGTAACATTTGTGTGTTTATCATATTAACTTGTTTTATTGTCTAGACCACGAGCCTTGTAACCTTGAGGAAAATGTATTATTTTTTTCCTTATACAAACCATCTCTAGAATCCTAGTGTCCAGCCTCAGTGTGTGTCAACTGAGTTTCATGGATGTTTCCCAAATCCTTCCATCACATAGTAGTATTACTCCCCTGTTACCCCTGCATGCCACTTGACCTCAAACCCTAAATGGAACCTTACTGAAATGCCCAGGGTGTCTAGACAGTGCGAATTCATTCCATCTCTGTGAAAAAATAAATGGGTGGGGTGGGCTCAACTGTTAGTTCTTCATTGGTCTTTTCAGAATACAGGTGCCTCCCCTTTTTATAACTGCTCAAGTAACTACCCCCCCACGATCAAACTCTACTCAACAGCATCTAGATGTATCCTGCTGTTTGTCCTGCATTCAAACATATGTTTCTCCTATAAACATAATTTAAAATCAGGGCTAGGGAGATGGCTCATCAGGTAAAGAGCTGGGGCCCTGAGTTTGGATCTCCAACACTCACATAAGAGCTCAGCACTAGTGTTAGGAAGACTGCAGATTCTGGAAAATCCCAGGACCTGCCTGGTCAGTCAAATTAGCTGGATTGGTGAGCTCCAGGGCCAGTGAGAGTTCTGTCTCAAAAACTAAGTGGAGAGTGATTGAGCAAGATGCTTCACATTGATCTCTGGACTCCTCATGCATAGGCGCATACATGCACATACACACAAACACACACATATACAATCACCTAAGTTCTGAATCATTTTGATTTTCTGTTTATATTGAAAGGAAAAATCAAATGTATCTTATACAACACATACAAACATGGTGTGCTGGCACACTGGTAATACAAACTAGCCTATACATTTCAGCTGTGACACCAGATGTGGTCAAAAGCAATTTCCAAGCCCTACCCTCCCAAGGAAAGAATGGGTTTTAACAGAGAAATGTACATATGCAGCTTAGCACCTGTGGACACTCACATGCAGTTGTGCCAGGAGACTTCAGCCTGAAAACTGCAAGGAAGAGAACATCCACATCCGTGCTCATGGACACACACACACACACACACACACACTCACACACACACACACACACACACATACACACACACACACACACACACACACACACACACACACACACATATGCAGGGAGTTTTCTCTTTTGTTCTTTTAAAGAGCAAAGCATGCTACTAGGTGAATGGAACAAGGTAACTCCCAGTCCCAGCTTTCTCTTGGCAGGGAACTGGTGAAATAGGCTGCCAATTGCTGCCAACTGCTGCCAAGGGCCTGGACTGCTGTGCTTCAATTGCTGGCAATGGCCACCTATTGTTTGTGATTTTCTGTCTCAGCGGGGACTCTGCAGAGATGGGACTCTGGGCAGCAGGGAGGGACAGGTTATCACTGCCTAGGGCAGACAGGGCACAAGTGAGAAGCTTTGGAAGGAAACAATCCCACACGTTCTCTTGAAAGGACACTGACTCCTCTGCCCAAATTATACTTAAATCGGCAGATGGCTATTTCTACTGAAATACAAATCATAAAATAAATCTAATAATTATCCCTTCTAATTATTGAATGTTCACAGCCGTCAGCTTTCTGGCTCTTTTCTCTTGGCAGGTAGTCTCTGTTTAAGCTAGGTGACAAGACATTTCACAACAGCCCATACAATTTGAAAACTGACCCCTTTAGGAAATTTTTGTTTGGAGAACTCAGATATAGTCTGTTGCTCTACTGCTTCATTCTCACAATCTGCTAAGGCCCTAATGAAGTGCTTTGAAACAAAAGGAAGTTTTCATTTTTGAAGGCTTTCTGCTTTTCTGGGCAGTTTTGCAGTTCTCCAGAAACTTCAGAACAACAGAGCATTGATGCCAACTCATACTTTTAAACCTCTGTCTGGGTCCCATATCTGAAACTTTCTGAGTCTACAGTGAAGTTACTCACTCTCTTGCTTGGTGGAAAGACATGTAGTAACAGTGCCTATGTGAGCCAGAGACTTATTACTTTCAAAAGTGGTCTGTCCAATGAACTACAGGCAACTGCTGAGTGAGGGAGAATTAGCCTCACCCAGGGATGAGCTCCTTAATTGGTTAGCCAATACAAGATGATCAGCCCTGAAAAAAATATACACAAATAACAAAAACAGACTCAGCAGGTTGTATTTGTATATTTGTACATTTTTCTATATATCTGTGTGTAACAATAGTGATCAAGGAAAATGAGACTATCAGATTGATTGGGGACATGGCAAGGGTTAGAGGAAGGACACATGGGTGGTGGAAGTCAGAATTAGTATCTTGCTTGATTACTCTCCACCTTATCTCTTGACAGTCTTCCTGGGGCAGACACTGAACTGTATTAAAGATTGACTAAATTGTCTGGACAGTGAGGCCTGGGGATCTGCTGGCCTAAGCTCCCTTGGCAGTAGTGTTACAGATGTGAGCAACCATATCAGCTTTTTGATGGGTTTACTCAGATCCTCATGTTTGCATGGCAGACACTTTACCACTGAGCCCATATCCTCAGCCCCTGCTTTGAAATATCCTAAGAAGCAACTAAATCTCCAGGGTGATGCTTATCCTGAAATAAAATGTACTGGGAGTAGGGACAAAGGCTTGGATAAGAACCCAAGTCTGAGAAAGTGGGCATCTGAAAACAGGTCTCACCATCTGCCAACGGGACAGTAGAAGCATTTTTAGGCACTTATAAGTAGTCTGCATATATGTCCAAGTTAGGCTCCAAGGCTGCTGCAGACAGAACCCTGCATTCAGCACTATGAGCTTACTGTGCTCATCCTTCAGACTTTCATTTGAAACAAATGGCTTAGTACATGGAAGAGAAGACGCCATGACAAGCAGGAGAACTAGATTTTTAATAGAGGGAAAGCTTTATTTTAAATGGTATTGAAGACAGCATTCTTTATGTAAGGGGAATTTCTCCTCCTTTCTTCTGACTTTCCCTCTGGGGCCTTCTTTCCAAAGACCTCTGACCAGGTGAGTCATGGAAAGTGTCTTGGAGGTTTCCAGGGAAACCTTGTCAAGCATCTAGAGTCTGTGTTTTGTACACAAACTTATCTTAAAATTTACACAGGGCTTTGGAATTGTTGTAAGGATTCTAAAATTTAAAAGACCATTACTATCAGGTTCCATAATAGGCATGAGCTTTCTCACCTTTAAGCAGATTCATTCTGTTAATGTCCTGTATGTGCTGTTCTTTTTATCATGGGAAAGAGAAAGGAAGGTTGAGAACTGCAAGAATGCCCTTGTTTTAAGCAGAACTACATGAAGAAAGATTGTTCAGAGATTCATGGGAGACCACATTCCCTGGAAAAGAGCAGCCCAGGACCCAGAGGGCTCAAATTCAATTTTATGTTGGGTGGGGAAAGCCCTGAAATGACAATAAAATCTACCCATTGAGGACACCAGAGAAACCAAGGAGGTTCTGGAACCCATGTAACAAATCAGCAACAGGACTAAGCAGTATGTTCAGGTATTTCTGACCCCAAAACATGTGTCTCTTTGGAAAGTGTGCTGGGTTTAGTGACCCTGAATTCTCCTTTTTGTTTGTTTGTTTTGTTTTTATAGGCAGGGTTTCTCTGAGGCCTTAGAAAAACAAGTGTTCCTTTAAGATCTCATCTGGAACAAATAGTGTACAAATCAATGGGTCTAACCATCACTGTCCCCTTTATTGCAGTCACCAAGGAAACTGCTCTTATCATGTAGGGCATAAGGGCTCCAAGTTACGTATCTTCCCAAGGGTCAGGAGCCCAGAAGAAATAGGAGATGTATTCCCACCATGGGCTCTACATATACCACATAAGCTGATTCTGAACCAAGCTCTACCTCCTGACATGCTGGACTTCTCTGCTCAAGTGACAACCTGGTCTGGTTGTCTCTGGTCTTCTCAGGTCCATTTGCCTCGTAGGAAGCCAGACCTTCCCAGCACATGGGAATGATGGTTGGTTAACCATGGGTCTGTATGTGAGAGAGTGGAGCTGCAGAAGTGACCGACCTAAGGCAGACAGCACATGGTGGTAAGAAGAGGACTTAACTCTACCTTCAAACTGGCTTTGTCACCATTAAGGCTGGAGTTGGTCTTTACCAACATTTCCTTAGCTGGATTCTACTACTTCTCTCCACTTTATCCTTGCAGAGATGATACCTTCCCATTTCTTTGATCCCAAACCTCTGAGTGTTAAAGCCACAAGCATATGTGCTTAGCTGGCATGAAGATTGCATCTTTTTGACCTGAACTCATGCACAGAACTATGAGAAATTCATGTGAACAGGAAACATTTCACCTGGTCTCAAAGAAAGAACACCACCCATGTAAGTGAAATACTTAGGACATGATTTTCCACTGGGACTAAAAGAAGGCAGCCTCCTTAGCCTGTGAACTGGTCCACTGGACCCCTTTTCATGGTTTCCAGTAAAGTTTTTTGAGGCAAGCATATCCAGCCATTGGCTGCTTTTCAAAAAGAAGATGTGACTCTGCTTGGCCACATCTCACCCTGAAATGTCACCTGTGCCAGGGCAGGCATCTAAACGTAAGATCTTTGACCCAAGGAGACCTTGGGTATAAGATAAATCCACTCCCCCAAATGGAATCATGGGCAGAATTAATCTAATTGAGTTTGTGAACAAACAAACAAGTTACTTGTGTGATTGAAGGTTCAACTCCAAGCCTTGGGATTACCCCTCTGAAGACAAGAACATGTTGTCATCACTTAGACTGAAGGAGGAGACTTTAATCCTTGACCTTTCTTCTGCTCAGAGTGAGATGGGCCAACAGCCAGAGAGGAAAACCCTTCCTATTTTTGCTGGCAGAAAGAAAATTACACTTCTTCAAATACAAAACCATCAGCCCTGTTGAACAACAAATTCAAACAACAAGAATACGATTTGTATCCCCATGTTGGACACGAAATCTCTCCAAGAGGGACAGGGTTATTCATGCTTCCCCGCACACAACTGTTTTGTTGTAGTAGTGAAAAGCCATGGTGAAGACCAGAATACACCAGCATAGAGGATGAGGGCAACATTAATTACCGCTTCAACCCCAATTCTTTCCCTGTTGTCACTGGATTAATCTTCAGGGCACTGTTCTCCTGTTAAAATATGGAGTTAGAACTGCCTGTAATATGCAGGTTAAAGTACTATGGAGTGTGAAGATGTCAGAAAACAAATCCCAGAGAGGAATGTAACACTGTTTTCCTTAGCTTATGATTACCATACAAATAGGCACCATCTGAATTTAAATTACAGTGAAAAAAAAAAAGTCCTCTACATTTGCTGAGAGCCCTGACAGAGATGGAGGGGCAGGGGCTTCCTGTACTGCAGTTCCAGGCCAGTCACTGTCTGCACTGCAGCACACACAGAAAAATGCCACCAGGCAGCATCCTCTCCCTTGGAACTGGGGAAGGATCATGTTGTAAAACATTATAGCAGACGGCTTTTCTTGAATTAAAAGCAGAAATCTGTTATCTCCAAGCACAGGGAAAAGTTATGATAAACAACGTAAGGAGAAAAACCGAACAAGAACATGTAGAGAGAAGTAAGAAGCAAATGACAAATTTGTTCCAGGAGGGAATGTTTAACATCAGAAATGCTTAGTTAGGATCTCATGTGATTGCTAGGGACAATGGAGCCAGAGGAGCACTGGTCTGGTGTGCAGCGTTGGATTGAACAGGGGAAGGAGCTGTCCAGGTGCTTGCCTAGGCAACATCCCAGGTCAGCGGTTTCTGGTCAAAGGACACAATCAGAATCTATTGCTAGTTACCTTAAGAATTCCTACTAGATAATTGATTCTGTGTCCATTTGTCTGTTTTTTTAAATCCATTCAAGAAATATACAATAAATAACTGGGCTAGTGACAGAGCTCTATGTGCCTTTGCTGAGGCCACTCTGGTGAAAGCCTGGCCTCTGACTGTGATTTTGCTCCTCAGGTCTCGAAATGTAGGCATGTCAGCAGGAAGCAGTTTTGAGAATTTGACGCCCTTATTCCTTAACCTGCCACGTCTAACACCTCACCTTTTTAAGTAATAAGTTGAGGTGTGAATGAAAGGTTCAAGATTTAATGCTGACCTGACTGTACCTCTTTAAGAGACAGACCCCGCCCCCTGACAACAGGTGAGACACAGCACGGTGATGTGCCCATCATCGCCATATCATCTGTTATGCATTATGGACCTGCATGAGGACACTGGCATGCTCGGCTTTCCCTTTAAAGCTCGTACCTGTCTCTCTTCCTCTCTCTCTCTCTGCAATGAAGCATGGCGGCGGTCAGCCATTAACTCTTTCTCTCTTCTCTCTTACTCTGTATCCTGCTCTGTTCTATTTCTCTCTTGATAGCTCTCCCATGATATAATAAACTATCGTTAATGTGCTCTCATGTTTCATCTGTCTCGCACTTCTAATTTAAGCAGAAATGTAACAGCTACAACAAACCGGAAGTTCTTCATTTAGTGGGAAAGGGATTTTTCTATAACAACATCATTCATTCTTTAGAGTGTATTAGTATATTATTTTTCTCATTGCTTGTGACCTGGGAAGAAGCAACTGTGGGAAGAAAAGCTTATTGGACTCATTGAGCCTCCAGTAGTGGAGAAACCAAGGCTTCAGGACAAGCTCCCATTCACACAGTTTCAGTCTGAAGTGTGATAGGAGGCCCCTAGTTCAAAGCCTGGTGATCTGGGAGCACAGAAAGGGGAATGACAATGCTTAGATGCTTATAGTGATCTGTTTTCCCTAATACAGTCAAATTAGCTGCCACAAATCCAATTGTCACCCAAACACACTACTATAAAACACAGGGAGGTCTCTGGCCCAGGCAGTTCTGTGGGGCTTTGCAGTAAGGGCTCTGACCACTGTCGTCACAAAGATTAGATCTCTAGTGTCTACAAATTGCCAGAGGACAAAGTACAGGAGTCAGTTCTCCTTCTACCACTTGGGTCCAGGAGCTGGAACTCAGCTTGGTCAGCTTGGTAGCAAGTGCCTTCACTTGCTGAGCCATCTTAGCCACCCACATGCACAGAAGTCTTAGTTTCCCCTTCTGGCTTGACAAGGAACTTGGAGGGTAGAGGAAAGAAAAGCTGTAGAGAGGAAGGAAGCATTGCTGCATACAGATCAATAAAAAATGAGAATAAGTACCACATAAACCACAGCAGTGATGGGAAGTGCTTTGCAAGATAGACCCCCCACATCATGGGGACTGAGGTGTCCTGAACTTTCATATGTTCGGCACCTGTGTAGTAGCTGATATGGAATTGGTTTTCACATATGACTATTAAATTAGCTAATTCATCCTTAATATACTAACTAAGCAAAATAATACAATCACCTCACTAAAGGCCAGAAACCTCCTGACTTGTTTATTTATTTATGACAGGCAGAACCCATAAGCATGACTCACTGTGTTCAAGTTTGCTTGCAGTAAGGTTGACAGACCTCAGTCTGCACTTATTCCACCCCCCCACTTACTCTAAGTGCCAATATAATGGTTGACCTCTGGCAAAAATTGACTAAGCCTAAGCAGGGTGGTTATGACACCTAGACAAGCTTCTCCTGATTCTGAGGTAAGGGTTCTTACTAGAAAGATCCCCATAGCAGCAATGAGAGACTTGGAAAGTGGCATTTTCTAAATCTGTCACAGACAGAGTACATAAGAGTTCCAGTCCTGCAAAGTGGGTGTAAATTACAGTCACAATTAGAACTTCTGCTAACAAAGGCCACCTCCTGTATTTCTCCTATATATGGAAGTAAAAAGCATTTTACAGTATTTTCCTACATTTAGCCCTATGAATTAAATCACCTTAAAATCAAACATAGAAGAGGGATCCAATCACAGGGGAAGATGGCACTGAGACTTTGTTTTAACCAGGTCAAAGCAATCTGCCAAACTGGGCAGGGTTAGAATCCAGGACTGACGGGAGTCACAAAGAAGTTTGGCAACTGAGACTAAGCAGACTTAAAGTGAGACTACCAGGTTCTTAATCTTCCTTTCTGGGCAGCTATGAAAGTGCCGGTCCTGTGCATATCCTGATTACCTGAATGCTGTGTTAATAAAAAAAAATGAAATAAAATAAAAGCTGTTTTCAGTTCCACAGAGGCAGATGAATCCAGAGAGGACATTTTGAAAACACTTCAAAAGGCCAGGCATGTTGTTGCACACCTTTAATCCTAGCACTCAGGAGGCAGAGACAGGCAGATCTCTGTGAGTTTGAGTTTGAAGCCATCCTGGTTTATACAGTAAGTTCTAGGACAGCTTGGGCTACATAGAGAAACTATTACAAAACAAACAAAGAAACAAAAACATTTCAAATGTCATATGGAAATATAAGCAAAAGCAACTAGGATAATTCCAGTCCCAATTAGATTTAATAAGGCCAAGTGACTACTTGCTACAAAAAGAAATGTATTACCCCAGGTTTGATGGAAGTGACACAGAAAACCTGAAGCCTGTGTTTACCCATCCATTTGTTCAGCACTGTCATGGAGCACCTGAAATATGGGAAATCCTACTCTTGTGGGCTATAACCAGTTGATGGGAGATGTTCTTCTGTATATTTGTTTCTCTTATTGGTTGATGAATCAAACACTGGTTGGCCAGCAGCCAGACAGGAAGTATAGGGGGGCTATCAGACAAGGAGAATTCTTGGGAGAGGAAGGCAGAGAGTGATTGCCAGGCATATGCCATGTAGCTATTGAAAGATTAACATGCCGTGGAAATACTTAAATTAATAAAAAAGGGTTGATAATTAAGAGAGAGCTAGCTAATGAGAAGCCTGAGCTACTGGCCAAACAGTTTATAATTAATATAAGTGTCAGTGTGTTTATATGGGGCTAAATGGTTGAGGTTCCAGGCAGAAAAGAAACTCCATCTACAACAGTATCTTATGTTACCAATGCCTATCACATGTGCCTGACAACTAGTTGATGTGTGATAAACAATACTTAATGTTGAACAAAGAATGAATACATGGGTAAATAAATACTGGATAAGAATAATACTTCTGGAGGCTGACAAGTTGGTCCAGTAGTTAAGAGAACTGGCAGCTCTTCCAGAGGACCCAGGTTTAAATCCCAGCACCCACATGGTATCACAACCATTTGTAACTCCAGTTCCAGGGGATTGGATGCCCTCTTTTAGCCTCGATAGTCAACAAATATTTTGCAAGCAAAACACACACACACACACACACACACACACACACACACACACACACACACACATATATATATATTATATAATATATATATATATATATATCACAATAACATCCAAATGCCCAAGGAACCTTCCTCAGCACAGTAAGCAGTCTCAATTTAGTAGCAAACTTGAGAAGCAGGTAGCCCATTTGTCTCACTTTTCCCCCAAAACAGCCTTGCAAGGTTTTCGTTTGTCACTGTATAGACTGGGTGAATGAAAGAAGAGGGGATTGCTGAGCTGTACACTCTGGCTGTCTTTGGCCCCTGTCCGCAGAGACTTCTGATACTGATACCACCTTTAAAAACTGTATTCTTCAGGACAAGTGTTCAGACTTCCTCTTAGGCCCTGTGACATGCGTTTAGCAACTGCATTCTCCATCTTGGCCCATTTTATACCGACTCAGTCTTTGCCTGCAATGCTTTTAACCTGAAATGCCCTGTAAACTGTAGATGCAAAATGACCATTTGAACAGGTGATTCATGGGCCTTTTGCTTGCTGTCAAAATAATACGCTTCTGAACTTTGTTCCCATTAATGTCCTAAAGACAGTTCTGACAATTCAGCATTTGTTTGCTTATCTATGAATAAAGAGGTCCTTAAAATCAAATCAAAATTGCATCAAAAAGGGGGTAAAATTCCCTACTCTTAATAAACATTTGTTTGAGTTGTTTTGTTTGTTTGTTGGGATAGGGCCTCAGTAGTTCTGAGTAGCCAGGCAAAATGAAACAAGCCTGGCCTTGAGCTCATAGAGGTCTGTCTGTCTCTGCCTCCAAGATGCTGGAATTACAGATATCCAGCAATTTAGGTTCTCAGGCAAACGAGGCTGGCCTCCAGCTGGTTTGAAGCTCAGCATGATCTGAGCTTCTGATCCTCCTGCTGTATGTTCCCAAATGCTGGGGTTAAGGTATGTGCTCCATGGTATCTGCTTTATAAGGTGCTGGGAATCAAATTCAGGGCTTTTTGCATTCTAGGAAGCACCCTACCTCTTTGTTCTTAAGAATCGTATTTGTCTGTAGCCAGCACAGTTTTCTATCCTACGATTAGCCAATGAAATAACAACGAAACAGTTGGTCTTGCTCTTTATCTGCTTTCTTTGGTTGCCACTCAGGAACTAGTCCTATGTCACTGTATATTGGTTCAAGAGATTTTTTGTGAAAAATTGAAGAACATATTTGATATAGTTTAGAGAGTGGTCCTGAATGATTGCATATTTGTTTGTGTGGACACACAACGGCTTTGGGTCCAGCATCTGGGAAAACTGTCTGTTAATAGACATCACTTCTCTGGCATGAGAGAAACATGACATGATCACAATTCCAATGACAAGGCCAGAATTCACCCTGAAATCAGGCTTCTTTTTGCTTGATCACAGTGATTTTGCCTGGAGAACAGAATCTGAGAAGCTCCTGGTTTCCTTGTGTTTTTTCCTTGCATAGAGTCTGAAGTCAATAAAGGCTCATTAAGTTAGAGCGGGGCAAAAGCACCAATGGACTTACATCATGAATTGGATGCTGCAAGCCAGAAAAGCCTCGGTAGAGACCGACTGAAACATCCCTGATGTTTCTCAACATATACAGGCAAGAAGCAAATCCACCAATGATTTTTAATTAAGTTCAAAAGAGAGAATTCAGAGACTCTTGTTAGCAGAGGCTGCTTCCCAGGAAAAGTAATCTCCCTGGGCACTAAAACTTCTTAAATACTAACTAAAATTGTATATATATATATATATATATGTATATGTATATGTATATGTATATGTATATGTATATGTATATGTATATGTATATAATTTTAGATATATATATAAATATACAATATATACATATAGTTTCTTAATACAGTATTTTAATAAATGTCCCTATTTCCCGGACCCAAACATCATTTCTTCAGAAGAAAGCATTTCTCACCATGACAGAAAACAATTTAAGTAAAACATGGACTATTTAGGATGTACACGGCCAAGATGAATTATGTCTTTATAAAACATCAGATTTTACAGAGATGAGAAATTTGCTTAAGTGGTAGGGAAGGAAATTGGATTCACCTGCTTCCACCAAGCATGGGATGACGGTGTGTTTGAAATGGGGCCCTGGAATGGCCCCCATGTTTTCCATGTGATAACCTGTTTTGAATGTGATGAATTTGTGTTGCTTCTTCGCATTCATGTTTTCAGAGGTTTTCTGCCTAAAACCACTAATTAATGTCATAAGAATTTATCACTATTAGAAATATAACTCGCACATACAACCCTTAATATGAATTGCTGCATTCTAAACTGTGTGACAGCAGAAATAATGTCCACTGGTAGCAAAATAATTTTGATTGGTGAGATCTTAAAGGGGAAGTTTATTGTTTTATTCCTTCTTGGCTTCTATCTTGTACCTATCACAGTTCCTGGTGTATGGTATGTACTCATAAAACATGAAGATATAGTAGACACACAAGACCTTCAAGGCTTCTTGTCATACTGCTTGCCATCAATTTTCTTTTTTTTTTTTCTTTTTCTTTTTCTTTTCTTTTTTTTATTTTTCTTGCGACATGGTTTCTCTGTGGCTTTGGAGCCTGTCTTGGAACTAGCTCTTGTAGACCAGGCTGGTCTTGAACTCAGAGAGATCCACCTGCCTCTGCCTCTGGAGTGCTGGGATTAAAGGCGGGTGCCACCAATGCCATCAATCTTTAAAACAGGATTCAGTTTGAGTAAAATTTTTGAAGGGAAGAATTCTTTTCTGATTTTTTTAAATTTGAATTAGAAACAAGATTGTTTTACATGTCAATCACAGTTCCCTCTTTCTCCCTCCCCTCCTCCCTTACCATCCTCCCCCCAATTGAAACCCTACCTATCACATATCCTTTCTGCTCCCCAGGGAGGGTGAGGCCTTCCATACACAGGGTGTCATAAGAGTCTATTGTATCCTTTGGGATAGGGCCTAGGCCCACCCCCTTGTGTCTTGGCTCAGGGAGTATTCCTCTATGTGGAATGGGCTCCCAAAGTTCACACCTATGCTAGGGATAAGTACTGAACTACTACAGGAGGTCCCGTAGATTTCTGAGGTCTCCTTACTGAAACCCACATTTATGGTGTCTGGATCAGTCCTGTGCTGGTATCCCAGCTATCAGTCTGGGGACCAAGAACTCCCCGTTGTTCAGGTCAGCTGTTTCTGTGGATTTCACCAGCCTGGTCTGGACCCCTTTGCTCATCACTCATCCTTCTCTGCAACTGGATTACAGTTCAGTTCAGTGTTTAGCTGTGGGTGTCTGCTTCTACTTCCACCAGCTGCTGGATGAAGTCTCTAGGATGGCATATAAATCAGTCATCAATCTCATTATCAGGGGACAGCATTTAAGGTAGTCTCTCCTCTGTTGCTTAGATTGTTAGCTGGTGTCATCTTTTTAGATTTACAGACATTTCCCTAGTGCCCGATTTCTCTGTAAACCTAAAATGTCTCCCTCTATTATGGTATCTCCTTTCTTGTTTTCTTCTACTCTGAAGGTAAGAATTTTGAATTCATTTAATTCCAGTTATAATAGTTAATATTTGTTAAACACTTCATATGTAAAATCTGAGCTAGAATCTTCATAAAATTGATTAAACCATTAAATACTTGCAATAATTCATTTAGTATCATGATTATACTGATGGGGAATTAGCCTCAAGGGAGCTAAGAAACTAGTCCATGTGACTGGGGAACCCTCCCTCCACAGGTAGATTTCTCAGCATGGAGATTTGAGAAGATAAGTAGTTTTCATGTACATCTTGCTCAACATACTATAGATAAAGCAGATTCAAATAAACTACAATAATTTTTAACAGAATATTTGGGGAGTTTTCTTATGGAACATGTGATGGCTGGTTTTCTGTCAACTTGATACAAGCTAGAGTTGTTTTTAAAAAAAAGCAACTTCAATTGAGAAAATGCCTCCATAAGATCCATGTGTAAGTGATTGATGGGGGAGGGCCCAGCCCATTGTGGGTAATTCCATCCCTGGGATGGTGGTTCTGGGTTCCATAAGAAAGCAAGCCACGGAGAGAAAGCCGGTAAGCAGTATCCCTTCATGGCCTCCAGATTCCTACACTGCTTACTTCATGCTTTTGACCCTGCTTGACTTCCTGCTTTTTGATGATGAACTGTTATGTGGAACTGTGAGTGAAATAAACCCTTTCCTCCCCAGGTTACATTTGGTCATGGTGTTCCATCACAATAGTAAACCCTAACTAAGACAATATACTATGAATAAAACTTAAATCATCACATTTTTATCTAAGAAGTGTTAAAGAGATCTTTTAAGCACACACTAAAGATGATGTTACTACATGCAGAATTTTACTGTGAAAATGAGTAGTGATTCCAAGTGACATAGATGGAGAGTCTTGTCAAGAGAGTGTACACGCAGACACCTTCCACTGCTCTTTCCTAACCATCACATGCAAAGGTACAGGCATTTCCTCCTCTTTAAACACAAGCAGGCAGCAGCCTCACTCTTGACATAGTTTCCACAGTAACAGACTGTTATGGTCCTTTCAGTTATATAAAGAGAACCCATTTCAAACTTGGATGGTAAGCTGTGCATTAGTATCAACAGATTAATTGGGCAGGACATAGATGACTTCTGGTAACATCTAGACTTGACATTGTGTTCTTTGGGACCAAGCCTGCCAGGGCCAGTCCGTTCATCTGTCTATATGTCAACTATAGGCACTCAGATTTGCAACTATATTCCGCTACAGCCAGATATTATTTCTGAATCCTAGCAACAAATTCCTGAAGAAAAATCCTTGGTCCAGATCTCTACTTCAATCTAACTACAGCAAGAAAGAAAGGACTGGAGGTTATCAGTTGAGGAGGGGAGATGCTGCTGTCAGCTGCAGTTCATGGGAAGTGGTCCTCCTTCCAGGTATTCCTTCCCAATGCATATGCAATGCAATTCTTACCTTCATTTATTTTTGGGCTCATCAAAACCCAAATCTACATTTTTCTCTCACCATATTCTCTCCTTCAATGTCACTGTCAATTAAGACTTAAAACAGTCCTGGGTAGAGTTATTATTAGAGTCATCAATGGTAAGTAGCTCTATCCCTAACATCTGCTCCCACCAGTGTTTTGTAGTGATGGGTGCCGGTATGGGTAGATGATAAGATAATGTTGCCATTGTTTAGTGATGCCTGTCCATGCCAGCATAAGCAAATTATGAGAGGTTGCTACCATTGATTAGTGATGTCTGCACAGGAAATGGAGAATCAACCTAGGGTCAGGGTTTGGCAGGTTTGATTCTTGTTCCAACTCTCATTTACAAGTGACAATTCTGAGGCTGACACAAAGGAAATAATGCTGCCTCTTGTCAAAGCAACTAAATGGCAGAGGCTGGACTGAAATTTAGAAAATCCTATTGCTCCTATTAGTGCATTTTCAAGGCATCATATTGTTATATGACTAAAAAGCAGAACAAACTTGGGTATACATATAGGTTTCTGAGAGTCTCCATCTTTTGTTTCTTCACTGTCCACTTGGCAGACACAACTCAAGTGAAGACATATATAGGAACCAGCAATGCTGGCAGTCTTAGTCATATAGTGAACTTAATGAACCTTGAGGAAAGTATTATATTCAGTCCTAGTTTGTAAACACAAACTGTCTAAGGCCTTAATCATGTACTGTGAATGCCAGTTAGCTGAAACAAACTATATGTGCAGATTTGTTTAATATGTATCATTTATTGGGAGTGTGCTATGTGCCAAGCTTTCTTCCTAGTACTTTGCATACATTAAACTATTTAATCTTAATAGCAAACCAATGTGCTATTAAGATCATTTGCAGTTTCTCAGAGGAAACTGAAGCCCAGAAAGGTTAAGCAATCTGTCCAACATCATAAAAAGCCAAATTCTGTGTTGGATAATTTTAAATGTCATCTTGTCATAACCTAGAATCACCCAGGGCAAGGGTATAAATTGAGGAATTGTCTAGATCGAGTTGGCCTGTGGGGAATTTCTTTCCTTAGCAATTGATATAGGAAGAGCCAGGGCAATACAGACAGCACCATACTTCAAGGTAACCTCTGAACTGTGTAAAAGTGAAGAAATCTAGCAAGCAGCATGGGTGCATTCATTTCTTTTTTACTTTTGGCTATGGATATGATATGACTAGGTGCTTCAGAGCCCAGCTTGACTTTCCTGAAACGATGGACCATATATTGGAATTGTCCGCCAAATAGACTGTCTTCTTCCTATGTTGTTCTTTTGTTATGGTATTTTTATCACAGCTGCAGAAATGAAGCTACAACAAGTGACACAGCTGTATTAGAATATGAGGACATTTAGCCCAATTGTTTACCCTCTTGAACGCATTCTCTGTGGCATATTTTGTGTCCAGGTTTTTCACAAAGCCTAACTGACCATGCAAAGTTAAGATCATGTCATTTTTCTACAAATAAATAAGACAATAGTAAGGGCTCACCACAGGATGGTTTGAAATTTTATTGTTGGTGTTCCTCATGCTTTCGTAAATTAATCTACCTCAATGTGAACAAACTCTATAGATTTTTAAAACACTTGCCCTCTTCATAAAATTGTCAAGATGCTAAGAACAAAGTCACTCAAGGATGACAATCACAAGACCTGAATAAAAAGTGGCATCAAGGCAAAGGTAGCCTTGATACTCTCTAGTCTATGAGGAAACCTCAATTCATCTGATAATAACTGGCCACATGTAACATTCAGGGCTCATTTATTGGGGCATTTCCAGATATTCTGAGCCTGACATATGACAAATGCATAAAAATATAGATGAGATCTTGATTTACAAATACTAAAAACCAATTGACAATGAGGTTTATACAATCTATAGACCTGAGGGAAACATGCCTAAGACACAGGAGAGCATCATCAACAGATGAAGCCCCAGAAGTCCCAAAATGATCACACTTAGTCACACCACAAGTATGTCTACTCAGACCACTAAAACACATATCTAGCTTTTAGGACAAAAGTGTTGAAGTTCCTAATATTTGACAGAGAAAAAGGACTACATTGGGAATAGGTTGCTTCAAATCACACCTTGTGTGATAATTGTCGGGCTGACTACTGAGGGACTTTGGGCCAATCACCTATGAGCCAGAACCTTTGTCTCTTCCCAGTATTCTGGTGGATGCTAAAGACTGAACACTGGGACACACTAGAACTGCTCAGCACTTAGCAGGTGCAAACTCCACAAAAGCCCTGGAAGGAGGTACCAGGCCCGGACACATCTGGGACACTTTCACAACAGCATGTAACACCTGATGATGCAGGGAGGCAGAGGTAGTTTCTGTTAAAATATAAGGTTTCCCTCAGAACAGAAGACAGTAATAAACTAACACAGTAAATTACTGCTTTGGAAATAACGCCCCGATACAAGAAATAAAAGAGAAATTTATGACCTTAATCAGTCTTCTTTTTACTCATAAATACATCTCCATCATCTGCTTTATTTATGTGACTCTGTCACCTTCCCAAATAATTTTCAGTAATTTCTCATAGCTTTCCAAAGCAGCTGAGCCTGAATGGAGGTACAGGGAACAGGGCTCAGACCAGCCTCAGGGATGACCAGCACATTGAATCTCCGGGACTGCCTCTGTCCCCTCTGTTAACAGCCAGCGATGCAGTATCATTGCTGCAAGCTGTAATTACAGAGCTTCTGATTGTTCACACACCTTCCCTCCATCAAAGCTCCCTATCCTAGGATGTAATTATAAATAAATAAATAAACAAACAGGACTTCAAAAATCCTTTCCCAAAGTAATGCTATTTCCTCAAAAATCCAAAGCTACTTCTTGTAGGAGACATAAAATACTTGCCATTGTCTAACTGACAGCCTGTTCTTTGGAGTTTGTATCTATTTGGGGGTCAAACACTTCCCTGCTGTTAATGACTGTACAGTTTTCTATACAGCATAAGTATTTATAATCGAGTTGTGTGCCAGGGCCCAATCTCAGCACCCAGGAACCTCGCCTCCCCCCTTGCAGTTCCCTGGGGCTTGTACACATGGCATGATATGCTTGCTGCAGACACCAGAAGTCCCTACGCCTGAACTGCAGGCCACCTATCTGAGGTTGAAAGGACAATACAGCCCTGCTTCATCTCACTCTACTGCAGGACTGAAGTCACAATATGTGTTTATCCATCGGAAGGCTGACCTTAAGCAGGAACAGGATTTGGAGCTCCAAATTATTTCAAGCCTAAAACTCTCCAATAATCTCTTCATGCTGTTTTCTGAAGAAAGCTGCTCAAAACAGACTGGGATGAGAGTTCACTAGCCAGCTAAATCCTCTTCAAATACTGAGGATCTGCTAACTTCATACACATTTATTATGTTTGAAGTTTTGTTATTGTGTGGCTCCCTTTTACATCCAATGGAGTTGTTATCAAGTGCTCACAGAGCCTTTAAAATATGAGAAAACTAGAATTAAAGAGGGACAAGAGATAACTTGGGATTTCTTCCTTTTATAGTTTACTTTTCATTTTGAGTAAAGTGTGATTACATCCTTCCCCCTCCCTTTCCTCCATCCAACTGCTCCTATGTATTATTAGTAATAACATGCACTTACATATGCTACGTATATATGTTTTGTTGTTGCTGTTTTTAAATGGCTTGGCCCCGTCATTTACTTACTATGGATTCCTTGCAAATAGCCACAGAGAACAGAGTCCTGTGAAGGGCTCCATAGTACATCAGTGGTTTTCAGAAAGGGCATTTCTGTCTGCAAGCGACAATTGGTAATGTCTCAGAGGTCTTCATTAGAGTAGCTAAGGAAGTGTGTACTAAGTTTGTGGTAGAGGCCATGAAGCTGCTAGATATTTTAAAGTGTATGAGGGCTCCCAACAGAACAACACTATTGGAGTTAATGTGCTACAAATATTTGGGCTGAAAATTCCAAGATGGTCTTTAACAACATACATCCTGAGAGAGATGGACCCCACAATGTATAGCCAGTGCCCACAGCAGAAGAGAGCATGCCATCCTTTGGGTGTGGCCACCCTGGCCATCCCTTAGTATCCCAGAGGTGCCACGATCCCACCTTGCAGTTGTGAGTTGGTCCAGAGGGGATTACCCAGCCTCCCCAGGACATAAGAACAGTGCAGAGACTTTCCTGTTGTCCTTGTTCATCTAGAACACACTGACAGGAATGCAAAGGTCATCTCTGAATTTAAATAACCCCATGATAAATCTGCATGAGCCCCATTTGTTCTCCTGAACTTGTTAGATTAAATGAATACAATTTAATGTTCTATAGGACAAGGCCTCCTTTCATGGCTGAATGAAGGAGTAAGTGTGATTTACAGTTCTTTGCATACTCATTTGCCACGTATTCTACTTTGTGCCTAGTTCTTATGAATACCAAAGTGTCATTCAGGCCATTTCTACTGGTTTGGAAGAAGTTACTATTCCCTATGAAGGCAGTGCAAGGCAGCAATAATGAGGAATAGCACGGTTCTTTGTACCATCACTCACCTTCATTTTTCTTTTCCCATTGAAATCTCTGTTATTCTACAGGATGTTTCCTCCTGATTTCCTAGAGATGGCAATCTAAGCAGATCACCCGCAAATGGAGCTGCGATAAGCATGGGGTGTTCTAAGTAGATCACCCCCCAAAAGGAGCTGTGCATAAGCATGTGGATTAACTTTGGAAAGCAAATTATTTTGTAATACTCCCATCTTGTGAGGCAGTATTTCTTTGACAATTAAGTATTCAAGCGATTTACTGAAATTGGGTAGTGGTTTCTCGTTTATTAAAGTAGGTCTATGCTCCACCTTCCCAATTCTGCTTTTTTCTGTGTTTTAGAAATAATACAAAGAAAGGGCGTGGATTTGTGTGGGTGGGGAGGTGAGAGGTACCTGGGATGAGTTGTGGGAGGGGAACCAGGATCAGAATATATTGTGTCAAAAATACCTAGTTTCAATACAATTAAATTATAAATAAAAAAGTGTATCCAGATATTATATAACATCCAACATTTTTGAGACTTTGTGATGTTTTGCTCACACTGACAATAAAAAGGGACCTATTTTTATTTTTACCTAATTCATAAAACAGGAAAGAGAACAAGGGTATGAGGATTGATAGGGAATGGTTGGAGGAAGAACTTGAAATTCACAGTTGATTTTAAAATCACAGCACTGGATGGTGAGAGTTGGGGTAATTTGCTAAGCTGACTGCCTCTTCTCCAGAGCTTTCTCGGCCCTAGCAACCTCCCTTAGGTCATAACATCTAGAGACTGCACATCAAGCTCCTCTGGGGAACTTCAGCCTCTGCTGGGAATTTGTCAGAAACACAAATTGCCAAGGCCTCTCCACAGGACGCCATCGCTAATAAGATCACCTGGTGATTATCAGGCTGATGCATGGCTTGGTTCCTCAGTTAACTCTCTTATTAATGTCGAGAGTTACCTGTTATCTCTTACACTACATACCCAAAGGCAAGACACTATTACTTACAGCTGCTTGAAAAAACTGAGGCCATTCAATATTTTGATATTGGATGTCTATATGTCTATATCCCAAAGAACCGATTGTCAGGTAGAACTTGAGGTATTCTCATAGACTACATAATTTTGAAGATTCCTCTTCCTGAAATGATTTGGGGATTGTGTGTGTGTGTGTGTGTGTGTGTGTGTGTGTGTGTGTGTGTGTACAGCTAATCTACTTGCAGATAAAGTATATATTGCTCAGATTTATCCCAAGATGCTAAGCATAAACTACCATTGGAGTGTATTTGAGACAATAGGCCCATGGGCAGAGCAAGGGTCGGAGATCAGAGGCAGACATAGCAACTATGGAAAGGAACTGAGTCATTCTAAGTCCTAACAAGGATCCATGGCAAGAACTGGTTTAAGCAAGGATCTGTTTCATAGACACATGCTACAAACACAGTGGATGATATGCTTGAGCCTGTGTTTATCAGAGGGAAGAAAGACAAAACCTGGTCTTCTGTCTGTTTCCCCTATAAGCAATCTCTTAGGAGACAGGCTTCTAAAAGGAAGATTTAACAGGAAATCTTAAGACTCTTTGAACCCTAAATACCATCAAACCCCAAACAAAGGACATGCAAATATCTGGAGGTTATGATCTCATATAACATTTGTGAATCTTTTCCAATCCCCTTTATAATAATAGCATGCATCTTGGAGTAGCTGAAATATCTCTGGACTAACTTTGGAGGTAAACTGAACTAGTTCAGATTCCCTGGGTGGTGATTATCACTCTGCCTCTGTAGACCAGCACATTCCTCTGGACACTCAGGGCTGTTAGGCTTCTTAGCCACCTGCTTGGTCTGATACTAGCTATCCTGTTCATGGCTGATCATTTGCAGAGTTCAATAGTTCATATTTAATGCAAGTTTTTTTTTTTTTTACATAGTTGACTTTCATGAGGTATGATGATCTATCTTCTCATGAGACTAAATCTCCTTAGTTCAGAAACCATCTTCTCTTAAGTTCCTACCCACCAGCACTAGGTCCAAGTCAACAGTAGACCAAAAATACACTTCATAAAACTGAGTGGAAGGCCCCAGTGCTACACCATTCAGTGATGCAAAGTCCCTTGGAAAGTCACTCTTTTGAGACACTGGCACACATATGCAGTTTACTTGTAGCTTCCACAGTCCTTTGTCTAATGAGGAAGACAGACTGAGAGCAATAATAACTTCTAATGCATAGTGAGAGCTCTTCCAAATGCTAGACTGACAAGCTAGAGTGACCACATTGGACAGAAATACAACAAATGTTCTGAAGCTGTAGAAACTTCCAGACATTTCTCCCTAGTGTTGTCAGGATGAGCACAGATTGGTCAGCTTGCATCTCTCTGCAAGCCCAGAATGGAAGCCTGGTTCCTCTTCACCTGGGTATGAACACTGCACACCTCTTGTTCATTGTGCAGCACCAGCAATGAGCTGCATTTTACTGACCTCACCTGCTCTATCTGGAAATAGTGCAGGGTATAGGCCAAAGAAATCTTCCCAATTTGACAGCTTTTGCTTTTCTGCCTAATCTACAAGAAGTTCTTGATGAAAGTCCACAGCCCACTTATTTTACATGGCTCCAAATCTGGTAGAGAAAAACTCAAATGGGCCTTTTGGCTCAGCAGAGAAATCTCTCTCTACTTGTGGGTCAGTGACATCCATTATGTGCTTTAGACTGTAGACCTAGTACATTGGCACAATTCACATTTACATTAATCATTTTAATCTTTATTTATCATGTAGTACATTTCCAGAACCAAGAAAAACTCTTTAAATTTCATCTCTACCACAGAGAGAACAAAGGGTTAGTTTACTAGCATCAACAACATTCCAGTTTAAAAAATCTAAAGCACAAATCTTTGTTAAATGTATTACTTAACTATATCCACTGATTTACTGTTGAAAAATATTGCATCAATGTTTTTGTCACTATTTCACACCAATAACTTTATAAGGACAGATGAAATTCCAAAAATTAAAGCTACAATCAGGGAGTCAATCAGGTTCTCTTCACAACAAGAGCAACAGCCTGAACAAGGAACTCACAGACTTTGGTGAGCTTGCCCCTGCCCCCAGCACTCCAAAAGAAAAGAAAGAAAAAATACAACCTGGAGAAACAGCTCAGCTCAGTAAGCAAAATCCTTGCTGTGCAAGCATGGGAGGACCTGGGCTCAATCCCCAACACTCTCATAAAAAGCTGAGCAGGCTAGCATGGGCTTGTAATACCAGCTCTGAGGTAGGAGAGACAGGTGTGTATTCTTTGAGCTCTCTGGTAAGACAGCATGGTCTAATTGGCAAGCTTCAGGCTGAAGGAAGGAAGAGAGAGAGAAAGAGAGAGAGAGAGAGAGAGAGAGAGAGAGAGAGGGGGGGGAGGGACGGAGGAAGGAAGGAAGAAAGAAGGAAGGAAGACTGAAAGAGAGAAAGAGAGAGAGGGATAGAGGAAGGGAGGGAGGAAGGAAGGAAGACAGAAAGGAAGAAATAAAGAAACCAAACAAACTAACAAACAACAAAACCAAGGTAAACAGTATCTGAAGAATAACAACTGAGTTTGGCCTCTGGCCTCCATATGGCTATGTACAAATACAACCTCCCATCCACAATATATGCACACACATACATAAACATATAGATGCTTACACACCAAACACCACCCCCAAACAAAAGAAAAAAGATATAGCCATAATATCCCACTAATTTCTTAGTTCTGCATTTCACTAGCATCTAGTCCACATGCACTGTGATTTCCATAGTCCATGAGTAATAACTATGCTGTAAGCAAAGATGTGTTCACTTTCCAGATAAGAAACCTAGGCTTAAGACATTAAAGCACATCCCTGCCATTAGCATAAAGCAGACAGGGCATCGTCATTTATCATGTGACTTTGCTGTGCCAGACAGTGTAGTTAAGTCCTCATGGGACTCCCAAATTCCTTGCAGCAATCATTACTCATTGTTCTAGTTTCATTTCTGTTGCTGTGATAAAAATACCCTTACAAAAGCAACATAAAGGAGAATGAGTATATTATAGTTCACAGATCCAGCTCACAGTGTGAGGAGTTTCAGACCTTTGGTCACATATCCACAGTCAAGAGCAGAGAGAAATGAATACATCCACGCTCGCTTGCTTGCTTTTGCTCAGTTCAATTTTCCACTCTTAATACAGTTCAGGATTGCGAGGGAATGGTGTTACCCATAGTGGGCAGGGTATTTCCACATCAATTAAGCTATTAAAGACAGTCTTCCACAAACATGCCTATAGGCCAACTCAGGGATGACAACACTTCACTGGAACTCTTTCCTCAGGTGATTGACTCTAGACTAAGTCAAGTTGGCAAAGCTAATCATCACACTCATGAAAACTGAATTTCAGAGGGAATCAGTAACTTACTCAAGGACAGGAAGCTAGTAACACCAGGACTAACTGATTTACTGTGTGATCTCTGTGGTAGTCCACAGAGTTTCACAATTCTGAAGTCCAGGGCAAGTATTTCAATTACAGGATTCTACACATAAAGCAATCCCTCCCTGTCCATCACTCTTGATAACCCCATATCCACTAAAGTTTCTGTATTTCATGTAAGTGTTGATTCTGTCACTGGATTACAAGTGGTAACTGTCCTATTACTTTCATATTACTTCTGGTCCCGCAAAAGCTCAAAACATATCTTAAGTTTATGAACTTATTTATTGGAATTTGTGATAAAAATAAATAGGTTCAATGATCTTAATAACTGGATAAACAAGATATATTGTTTTCTTACATTGTGTCTGAAAACCGAGGCATGCTGTGCATTCTTTGAGACAATTAGACAAGCTAGATAAAAATGTCACTCTGGCTGATTTCTTAAAAATCTCTGGCAAAGACAGAGAAATTATGAATACAATTAAGGATCTTATCATGCAATGTAAGCCACATTATGATAATGTAAGGCTTCCTGAAAATTCATGTGCATAAAAGATAGTAAGCACAATGCATACAAGCTCTTCACATCAGACACACGTTATCTGTGATAGCCATTCATTTTTCAAGAATGTGTGTATATGAGGTTGGGTTCACATGTGTGTATAAGTGTGTGTGCATGCACACATGTGGCCATGTGTATGTGGAGGCCACAGGATAACCTTGAATGTCATTCTTTAGCAACACTGTCTATGTGATTTTTGAGACAAGGTCTCTCATTGGCCTGGAACCCGTTAGGCTAGGATGGATGGCCAGGGAAGCCTAGATTTCTGCCCATAAGAGGTATTTTTCTCGTTCAACTCTAAGCAAAGGCCAGAAACAGCTGAACTTCTCTCTCTAAGTCCCTTAACTCAAAAGCAGGGTGTCAGGTCCTCCTCTGATGACTGAAATGGCAACAGGGTCAAGGAGTAGCCGAATATTGAGTATGCAGCATCAAATATCACACACAAATTGTTTACTGACATTACCTTTGTTTTTCTTCCTCCTTCCCTTTCCTTTATCCCTGTAAATTATTTTGATTCATTTTCGCTCTCCACATTTTCCATTTTATAGTCCTATGTGAACTAAAAGTTCTCTTTGACACAGTATCAGGGCTTAATCCTCTGGTGTATGGTGACTGTCTATGCTCTGTGTGCCTCAGAGGCAGGGTCCGGCTCCTTTATCTGAGTCCTCTCCATCTAGCACAAGTATGCCTCAGCCAGACCCTGTTAGCTGATCACCACCTTTCATTTATGATGAAGCAGAGGTCAAGCCCTGATCAAATACTTTAAAGAACATTAAAACATGCTTAAAAATTCACTGACTGACTCAGAATTAGGTTTATAAAAAAAAAACCTTCAAGTTTTGTGAATTGGAACTTGATAATTATAACGGACATAATTTTGACTGCATAATTCTCCTTTAACAAATAAAGGCAAATAATTACCAATTCCATTAGTGTTCCTGATGAAAGTCTATCCACACCAACACGCATTCAGCCAAGCCCAGCACTGACCAACATCAACCCACCTTCCCAGAGCAACATGAATTACATTATTCTAAATTTCAATTAACTAAAGCCCCATCCATCACTTTCTCCCCGAGGGCTTGATGTCTCTGTTCAGATCTAAAAGTGCCATAGTACAGGAAATAGTAGCATGCTGAGGTTGACTCCACCACAAAGCCATATTCTAGTGGGCATCCTGGTCAGGACAAAGTCCTCATTGTCTCTTTCTAATATGCACTTAACAAAATCAGTTCTTATTATAACCTTTAAAAATCTTTTGAGAAAAAGGTCAGAAATTAAATTTTGCCTATTTTTGTGTAAAGATTCAGACACAGACATGCGAAGTTCTTTGGAACACTGACACTTCACTGATGGAGAATGTAGGTATGGGAATCTCTGAGCTTAGAGTTAAGCCTTTAAGATGTTCATTCTCAGCCAGCTGGAATAACACCAAGCAAAGCAGAAGGGACTAGATAACAAGATGCCTTGAAATGCCAGCTCACATAAAGAACCCAGCACAGGCCAACCACCCTACTCTCGGGAAAAAGAAGAGGCAGCTGACCATCTGAGTGGTCCTGGACCACATTTTACAATGATTGGACAAACCTGCAGTTGGCTTTCTGTGTTGCTTCTGATTCTTACTATATCAGTTCAACTCAGAGTCGGTGAAATTAAAACACTTCAACTAGACAGGAAAAACATCTACCTCTTCCAGAAAAAAGACTCTGTTCTCTAGACAATAAAGCAGAATGCTAGCAACAGCAAGGGCCACACAACATATTTAAAAGTAGACAGCCAATTTCAATTCAGCCAAACATGCCCTTACCTGTTTTGATATTTATGGCAAAAAAGTTCTGCGGATTTCCACTTGTAATCCTATAGGTCAGTTTTTCATTGGAACCAGAGTCGGGATCTTCTGCTTGTATCTGAATGACAGACACATCCTTGGGAGAATTTTCCATGACAACAGGATAATAGATGGGTTCCGAGGTCAGGGGGGCATTGTCATTCACATCTTCAACTTCAATGTAGACTTCAATGGTGGAATAGAGAGGGACCACGCCCCTGTCTGTGGCATACACTGTCAGCCAATATGACCCCGTTGTCTCTCGATCTAGAATGTCAGCAGCAGTGATGACTCCTAGGGAAAAAAACAGAGCACATGATGGCTTAAGCAAAGGAAGGCAATTAAGTGAGTTACCCAGAATTCCTGAGAGCAGCACAAATAATCTTGGCATATTACAGAAGATAAGCAAATTCATAATATGAGGTTACATTGGGATGTTACTCTTTGCATAAAGAAACGATTTTCCGTAGGACTAAACTGTGTAGTTCTCTTATTTGTGAACTTGAATTACACTCATTTTGCATTTCCAAGATAGACATGTAAGATACATATGTACTCATGTCTGTGCATACATACCCTCTCCACATGCACATAGATTACATGAAGAAATGAGGGACTAAGAAGACAGTGGGACACACACACACACACATACACACACACACACACACTCCACATCTAAACAAGAGACAAAATGGAAGAGGGTTAAGAGACAAAATAAATCCCATCTTCCAAGCCAGTTTCTCTATTTGATATGATGCTGAATTGATTTCATAGAAAACAAACACTCTTCTCAGGTAAATTATTTTATCTACTCATTTACAGGAATGAAATAGACCCTTCAAATGTTTTCATGTCTATTAGAATGGAAAATGTTTTATCTGCAAAGATATAAGTCTGCACCAAACTGTTTCCCAAAGAATCAAATGTTACAGCTATTCTGCAACAGTCAGGGAAGAAGCCACGTCAATATACTTTCTAAATGAGCTTCATCTCTCTCAAGGACTCTATTGAGGGCCCTAAATAAACCAGAAACTACTCTGAGAGATGCTCATGGACAATCATTTTAAATTAGGTGCAAAAAATGCCTAGACTACTTTCTCATGGCTTCCTTATTTCATAGTTGAAATAAGGGCCAAACCAAAACAAACAAACAAAAAACAAAAACAACAAACAAACAAACAAACAAACAAAACCAAGTAACAGCCAGAGACATCCAAAAGACAACACTATGCCTTCTTATGTCATACCACAGCCATCACCCTAGTAACCAAGCCACAGAAAGTTATCACAGGGATAGGTTCTCAGCCACAATCACTGTGATGGGAAACCAGGTCCCAACTTAGGACATCTCAAAATTAGTTCCAATGCTCTTAGAAGGTGTAGGGCTAATTAAATCTTCAAGCCTCAGGAGCTGGTTCCTCAGTAATCCTAGCTCTCAGTTCCCTCATTCTTACTGGCCTTTTGTCTAATTTGGTATACAATTTGACCTGCAGACCTTACAAAAATGACTACCAAGTCACTCCTGGGAAGGGAGAGAGTATCTATACAAACAGGTTGGAATAGCCAAGGATGAGTGCCCTCGGGACAGGTAGAATACTCAAAAAGAGGTGAGGTAGTTGATGTTGCAGTCTCAGCTCCAAAGTTATTTACCATAAAGAATTTATCACAGTTATATGCCAGAGATAGAGATCACCATATGCATAATATGAGATTAAATTGAGATGCCACTCTTCATATAAGGTCATTCCTTTACAGTAATAAAACTTTCTATATGTGTATTTCACCATTCTTCTTTAAAATAATTTAGGAGTGGAATTTATCAGTTGAAACCATATGTTTTGTGTGTCCTACGTGCCTGTGCACTTGTTCATTCATGTGGATGTAAGCATTTGTGCATATGGGATATGTGCACATGGAGGCCAGGTATTCACCTTGGGTTTGTTCCCCAGGTGTTTTCCACTTTTTTTTTTTTTTTTTTTGAGACAGAATCTCTTATTGACCTGGGATTTCCAGTTTGTCTAGGCAAGCTGGCCATCAAACCACAAACAAATCTGCCTGTTTTACCCCAAGTGCTTGGATGACAAGCATATATTTCCACACCCAGCATTTGTACATAAGTGTTAGGGAAGAAAGGAAAGTAGTTTGTCAAGTTCATCTTCCCAGTCCAGCATGCACCTTGCTAAATGTCTTTGACCTGTTATCTTCTGGAAAGTGTGTCAGTAGTGGGTATCCTCAGCAAACTGCTACCAGAAGTCTTCATCTTTACATAGTGAGTAATACTTATTAGGGAAAAAAACTAAAATATACTACAATTTGTCACCTGGAATGATAGCACCTGAATTCACCAGTCAGAACGTTTGAATGATTCTTTTACTTTTAAAATATAATTATTACTTTTATTTATGTGTGTGTGTGTGCGCGTGCTTTTATGAGTTTACATTACCAGTGCCAGTGGAGGCCAGAAGGCTTCAGATGCCCTGGAACTGGAATTAGCTGATGTGGGTGCTGGGAGCTGAACCCACATCCTCTGCAGGAGCAGTTAGCACTCTTAGCCATGGAGGCATCTTTCTTACCTTTGAGTCATTCCTTTCTCATATTTGTGACAAAAATGTCCCCAGTTGTAGTAAGACTGGAAGAGATGCTGCTGCCAGATTTGTTGTAGTTTGCTGGAGGTTTAAGTTTAATTAAGTCAAAATGTGTCCATAGTAAAAAAAAAAATCAATGTTGAAAAATATGGAGATTTTAAATGAAATGTCAGAACATGACCTTTGGCTCTTGAATTGAGAATGCCTTAATGGGATGCACTGTCAGATTTTAGCTGTACCTTCATCCAAGTTTTAGACATATTACAGGTCCCTAACTCTAACTCAGGATAGTGTTTGGTGTCTCCTAGCATGTAGCCTGGGAATCCAAGTTTTGCTTAGAAAAGGCTTTTCTCAAAAGATTCCCAGAACTAAAATGAATTCAATTGCTGCTGTCGTGTGGACTCCTGATGCACGGAAAACTAAAGTGGCACCATTGCTCTTTTTAGGAGACTTTTCTATGTTTCTCCCATCAGATAAGAAAGCTGCAAGCATAGCTTGCAGGTTCAAATATATACTTAGAACCTTAGAAGGAGTAACAGGAGTAACTGCCGCAAATGACTACCCAATAAAATAATGACAGCAGACACCCACATGCTCTTTCCACAGAGAATGCCTTCTGACCTGATGTGATTTGATGTTTACCAAGAAAACCTAGGTGTGTGCAAATAACTGTGCACATCATACAGAGGCTACTTACCAAATAAATAAAGAGCTGGCTTTATTTCCCAGGTTAAATGCGTTCTAGGTAGCAAAAATGAAGCATACAACATAAGGTGGATCATGTCTGAATTTGTACTATTTCTCCCCTATTTATAAGTTGTGGAATAAAAAGCCCATCTGCATCTATTATGACAGAAGCTTACCATGGGAAAACTATTCTACAAAAGTTCCGTTTTGTTTCAGTTATTTGTGTTGAATCTCACCAAACTACCTTTTTTTCTTCGAGCAATGATGGTGAATCATAGACAATGTCATACTTCTATAATCAGCTTTGGTTGATCAGATCATAGGGAATGCACATACACAAAAGCATTAGAATACATGAATAACAGTGATAATCAACTTACCTTTCTTAACAATGGAAACAATAAGCCCTTTGCTTCTCTATTTATTTATCGCCAAATAGGCCACTACAGCAGCATAAAGAAACCAAATCCCCAAAGGAGGAAAGGCTATAGTTTTTCCTAATTGAGTTTCCGTAGTTCTCATGATCTGTAGATTTCTTGGATTGTTTTCCAATTTTCATTTGAATTTCATTCCATTAAATGGCTGTAACCTCTGACCCTCCCCTGCCTTGCATTCTTCTGCTGCTGCTAATTGAGACGAAACGTGCCCACTTGGGCTATGGACAGCGCCAGAGGCACTGAGGAGACCCAGATAAATGCAGTGCTAGACTATGCTGTGACAAGGAGACAAAGGAATTCTACGGTCCCTATAATAGAAGTCTGTGAGGGCAGCTTGTGGATTTGTTCAGTGCCTAGATACTGACTTTGAATGAGAAGGGAAAAAAAGCACAGGACAGAAAAAGAAGACTATTTTAGGACCACTTTGTTATCATACTGACTTTGGCCACATGTGAGGTAATTCAATCTCTTAAAATATTTCTATATTTAAATTACTTCATGATCATGAGTTACTTAAATAACAAGGCAGGTTAATGATAGTTTTTGATCAAATGACTGAGGTCTGTGAGGAAATCGTCTTGTATTTGCAAGGCAGGGATGAAAAGTCATGATGATTTTTCTCTCTTTATAAAGACATTTATTTAGGAACTAACTATAATGCAAAGCAAATAATATGTATAAAATCAGGAACAACTATTTTATGATTTTTAAAAATGACAATGGCACCGTGAAAATAAAAGCTTATATATAAACCGTCCTGACATCATGTTGGTATTCTGCCTGTAGAAGTCCTGGCTGACACAGCTGAAGAGTTCTGATCCTAGGAACAGTAAATGTATGTACAGCACTAGTAAGACATTGGCCTACAAAGAAAAGCTGGCTATTAGAAGTAGTACAAGATGCTGCTAGAGTTGGGGACCTCCACTCCACATGCATAGCTCTAAATTAACTGTAGAGTATTCCTTAACTATCGAGAGTCACAGAGAAACTAGAGGAGGGGGTTTCCAGAAATGAGGGTTTAGGGTTCTTGCAGCTGTTGCTATATCTACCTTTCTTCCTTATACCCATCTTAGTTCACAAATAAGCACAGTAAATTCCTGAAAGCTACATAAGACTGCAACAGAGAGGCCAAGAGTGTGACACTAACAAAGACACATAAGTAATCCTGGAGCTTCAGGAGACAGCTCTGAACATAGGTCACATGGGACAGAGTATATGTCAGTGTGAGTGACTACATATGAAGTGAGTGTGTATGAGTGTGTGTGTGTATGAGTGTGTGTGTATGTTTGTGTGTATAATTATATGTGGGGATACATGCACCTATTTTAACATCAGGAGTCATTCCTCAGGAACCTTCCTGACTTTTGAGATGGTCTAGTCATTGGGACCTTGATCTTGCTGACTAGATGACACTGCCTGGCCAGCAAACTCCAGCTGTCCTCTTGCTTCTGCCTCCCCAGCACGTGAGTTATAATCATGCACCACCATGCTCTGCATTTTTCCATAACTGCTGAGGACTGAACTTAGTTCCCCTCTTGTTTGGGAAGCAAGAGCTTTCCCAAGAGTCATCCTAGCAGCACATAACACAGGAGACTGTTTGGGATGGGTTCAGACCAGCTGCCTGCTCTAAATCTCACACATGCTCAGGAGCCATGGAAGTGCTGCCCTGTTCTTTCTGAGGGGTAGGTTTATCCACAGCCTTAATAATGGAGCTAGTGGCTGTTATTCTTTTGTTTAAATTAGAAATGAAGAAGAGGGGTGCAGGATGAGACATATTAACCAGTTCATTATAGGCCCAGCAGAGTAGAGAGACTAAGAGAAAAAAAGAGTAGGGTTAATGGCTGACTGCCATGGGTTGTCACAAGAGAAAGAGGCAGAGAGGGAGTAAGAGAAGAGGTAGAGAGAAAAGAAGAGTGGCAGAGAGCGCACAAAGGAGTAGAGAGAGTAAATGGGCAAGGGTCCTGTCTTTTAAAGGGGTCCTCTACACATGTGTGCAGACTTAGTTCCCATGGAACCCTGGGCTGTCTAGGGTACTGCCTGAGTGGATTCTACCAGGTAACAGGGGCAGGCCAGCATAATGCCTGAACCTTTCAGTGGCTAGCCTCTACTAGCCTGCTGATGCTGTGGCCCAGGGCATATCAGACCCTGCCTATCTCACTCAGCACGAACCCCACACCTACAGAGTACCTGACAGATATTCTATATACTATCCAAACAATAAATTAGGCATGAGTATGTGAGTGCTGTTCCTGTCTCCAGAGGCCCTGTGGCTCCTGACATATGTGAGGAAACTAGCAGAGAATTATCATCCTTTGTCATATCTATTAATGGTGTCCAACATGCCGCAATAAGCTGTAAAGCAAATGAGCACACCTAGATAGCCCAGGAGAGCAGAGACAGAGGAGCCGTTAAAAGCAAGATTTAATTAAAATAGTAGGGGGCCCAGCTGAGAAGGTCTCAGTTCCTCACTGGTTGGCTCAGGCTGTGCATCACCCACACAAACACAGCAGAAGTGACATGTGAGCTCACTCTATTACAGAGTACTCTACTACAGAGACAGCCTAGAGAGTCTAGTGGCACTTACAAAAAGCAAAACACCATGTTTGGTCTGTGGCCCTCTACATGCCTCTGTTGCATAGCCAAAGGCCATGATCAGAGAAATGCATACAGATCCCCAAGTCATGGGTCAAGGGTAAGGGCTGTTGCATCTCTGATAAGATGACTCGAACCGTTGCAGAGCAAGCCATGGCCTAAGAGCCCAGTTGTTTACCTAGAAAGCCTGGCCTGGGTCTGACCAGGTTGGTGCAACAGCTTCAGGGGCCCTGGCAAGGAGGCAGCAAGTGACCTGCCTTCTATCCGGATTGCCTCCCTCTACTCATATCTCCTACGGTTCAGGCTCCATACTCCAAGATGCTCCCATACAACAAACTTTCTGAGTTCTTCTCCCTATATTACACACACCCCTCCCCTTACACACACACACACACACACACACACACACACACACACACAGGCAAGTGCAATGCAAATATTCTCTTTCTTCTTAACTCACAAATTGAACACTTTCCTTTGTAAAATTAGCAAACAAGTCCTCAAGAAGATGTGACCTCTGTTTTCCTGTGGCATTAAGTGCACATTCCTGCAGTTTTCTTCCTGTCTGTCCCTATATCAGTTCCCTAAGGGGAAGAGTGTCCGATTCATCTTCTATCTCCCTGTGCCTGGCACAAAGTACAGACAATGAAATGGAAACATTCCTGAACCACTGCCCTGCACAGCAGCACTTTGCCAGAGACCACACCAGCAGGTAAAGACCGTAAAACCTTGACAGGAAGATCATAAAACCCACTGTGACAACTTTTTGCAGCAAGGATGGTGAGAAAGGGAGGCAAATGTGAAATATATTTATTCATAACAATTAAGTGTTTCAAAGACATGGCCGACACAGGAGTTTTGAATCAGCTATAAAAATACTTTATTTTAATGAGTAGACTTAATTGGCCATTTGTGTGCATTCCTGCAGAGAAACAATATTAAACTCCTAACTAACCATTGTTCACAACCAAAGGCCTCTGAAATACTCTGTTTGAGCCATCAAACTGGAGTAGCAAGCACAGACCAGAGAGGTTTCAAAAGCTGGTTAAATAGACAGGCACAGTGACAGCTGGGAACCATCCAAAAGTGATGAGTGGGAAAAAATAATCCCAGAAAAAAAAGTCTGTGTTGCTCCCCCTGCCTCTGCTGCACACTGACCTCCCAAGAAGCCTGGCTCCTCAGGGAATCTGTGTGGCCTGCTGGCTCGCACTCTGTTTTCCATGGCCCAACTTGTCTTTGGAGAGTGATCTGGATCCGACAGCCACAACTGTTCTAAAATGAAAAACTACAACGATTTAGCTCCCATTACATAATAATTCACAACCTCCAATGGACAAGCACAAGTCACTTAGGACTCCCATTTGGAACAGCATATCTCTTGGAGTTCAGATGACAGCAGTAATTCATTTGGATAATGTGATTCATGTACTGTCCCTCTCCTTCGCTGTAACCTTTGCCACGATGAGATGCTGCCACGGCAGGGTACCATCTCAAAGGAGTCGGAAGCAAGTCCCTGTATGTTCATGAGAACTGAATCTAGCAGATGGACAGAGAACACCTTATTTTTACAGGAACAAAAACAACCAGTGCTCATTGATTTTAGCAGTAATTAGTAGCAATCAGTTCATAAGATGTGAAATTACTACACCGTGACAGTTTTATCTTATGTTTGTGAGTGTATACAGTGGATGTGTAGGTGTAAACTCAGGACCCCACACTGGGATGGCAAGTACCCTTTACCGATTAAACCACCCCCCCCCCGCTTGACTTCAGATTTCAAAGGCTAAACACAATAAAATAGAAAAAATAGAATGCCTGCATGTAATAAGAACAAACTGCATTTGATAAAAGGTAGAGGTGGGCGTGGGCAGGCTCTAGCTGTGGCACAGTGAAAGTGGAGAGGAAGGCCTATACTTTTTCTTTGTCCTTTGTTAGTGGTGACCCCCGTAGAAGAAATGGCATCTCTCAATATCCCTTTCTTTGTCTCTGAGGTGAGGGCATCACCTCATAACAGCTGCAGGTTTGAGGACAACTGTCACAATGGTGAAAAACACTATTTGCTATGGTCAGTGTTTCACAAGGTGCCCAATGTGTAATCAATATTTTAACTACTAGACTTTTTGATGGTTTATATGATTATTGTAAAATTATTACTGTTTTTGTAAGGCAATATACATGTTCCAACCATGTATTTTCCTAAGATCCAAGAATCAAATGTTACTTCTCAAATTCTGTAGACATGACTAAACAGCAAAGATGGAAGTCCACATCGTCCATCACCATATGTGGAGGCTTCTTAGGAACAAATTACCTCCTCCCTCAGCTTTGCCCCCTGCCATATAAACATCTCAGTGATTGTCAAACAAGCTGAAAGGCTGTCTGTCCACCCTGCATTTATGCATCGGGACACTTTGTGTTATTTGGCAATATTTTCTTGCCTTGCTTTGGGTCTCCGTTTCTAAACTAGAGGCCATTTCAACTTGTAATTAAGTCTTTCACAAAAGCAACCATTCTTTTTGGCAGTTTACCTCATGCTGACATAGAAAGAATGTTGTTACACTGAAAGATTGTAAACTGTCAGCTTATTAGAAACAGGTAGAAATTTATACACATATGCATACATGCATGTGTGTATATATGCACACATATGCTAGAAATAACAAGAGGGTACCTTGATTCTCTCATTAAACTGCCAAGTCTCTGAGTTGTGAGTGATGCCTCTGTTTCTTCTGAGTATATTGCATGGGCTCAGAGGTCACCCTACTCATTTGGACTGAATGATTATTAATTTGCACATGTCAAAATTCACTGGTAGAACTGATGACAAGCCAAGAGGCATGAGGAAAGATAAAACACAGTGTGTCTGAAGTACAGGTTCAAAGGCAACAGAATGCTCATGTCACTTCCTTGAACTCAATCCATCATAGATGGAACAGAAAATGGAAATCCATATTAGAAAAGAGCTCAACAAAAAGTCCAGGGAGGGAGGGAGGGAGGGAGGGCAGGAGAGAGCTGGGAAGCGAGTCTGTATGAGCATGTGTTCCTTCATGTGCATACACCAACTCCATGCACAACTGACTGCTGGATTCCTGAATGGCACTCAGTGTGTATACATAAATACTGACATTTAATGGCACTGGGCTCTGACTCTGCACCACTATTAATAGGCACCTGATTAGAGCTCTTCTATTTACAGCTTTCCATGAGCTTCGTGATTTCCCAGTGCACATTACCATTCATTGGTAAAGGGCACTCTAGGAAATCTAGTCAAAGACAATAGCTCAGCCACAATTAAAACAATTGCATTAGCTGACCTGGAGACAAAGCAGAGGGTGCTGGGAAATTCCCTGCAATATTTTACAGCCTGAACTAATTAAAGATCACATCCCCCATTCAGCCAGAGAGCAGACACAAGGAATACCCACAGCTCAAGACTTTCTAGTTTGATGGTTACTGTAATGAATTTGGTCCCCGAGGTACAAGACAACTGAAAGCAGCTTTCAGCTGAAGGTAGCAGGATGAAAGCCTGGCTTCCCTAGTTTCCGGGGTACTTGTTCCTTGTGACCTATCCATCTCACAGGACAGCCATCAGCTAATTTTTTTTGTGAGAAACTCAGGGCATGTAAAGGAGGTGGGTTGATATCATGTTGACCCATTAAATATCTCCCACAGATTTAATGTTGACAAAGATTAAAGACTAGTATGTCATGATTGTCCGGCTATAAGCTGGATGGATTTCCTTTATTAACGTAGAAGAGTGGTCCTTCATTGAAAGCAAGCAGTAGACTAAAAATGTTTTTACCATGTGATTAAAGTATCTTTACACAGGTTGCCGCAGGCACCTCAAGTTATTGCGCTAATGCCTGGAGGTAAATTAAGGCGGCAACTTTCTTTCCTCCATCTCTAATAGGATTGTACATTCTGCTGCTGGCAAAAGCGATTACACTATTACCTACTGCAGAAGCTTCATTTCTGAATGCTGATGTGTGTTCTGTCACATCAGCCTCGAAAAAGAATTACCTCTTACTACTTTGTTCTGATAGGGGGAAACTTCCTGGAAGTGTTTACAGGGAGACTGAAATGGAGAAATATGAACAAAGGTGCACACTAGGCCTTGTGTGTGACAGCGAGCAGATGGCTGTATTTTGAAACACTACGGCATATTTGCTCCTTTGAAGTTTTTGCACAACCAGACTAATGATGTTCATGAGCATTTTAGAATGGTAATATGCCCATCAATGCAGGTGCTTTAATCACCAACATAAATTCTCTCCTAAAAGAAAAAATTCCATGTAGATAACACCACTTTAAATATGGATTTCACTGATATCAAATTAAATTATATAATTCAACATAAACCAATGTTTTACAGCTTAACACAAATATTTGGGAAAAGATCTGTAAAGGAATAGGAAGCTTGAGTGAGTTTGTTTTTTCACTGTTGATAGTGTTTTTTAACTCTGGTCAACGAATACGCACAGGTGCTTTCCCTGCTAGCTCAAGTAGATTGGAATGTGAACACAGAAAGATGTTTGTAGCCTGTTGTTTTGACTTCAGCTCAACCAGGACTGAATATCAGCAATTTCTCACAAAACCTTTGGCACATGTGTAAGTTTTCCAAGTACAAGGCCCATCATAGGCTCTTTCAGCATTAGGCTGTCACTTTGCTGAGAGAAGTCACAGTTCTTGTGCACTCTCCTCTAATACAAGGGCAACCGACTGGCTGGCTTTCTAAGTTATCCATGCTCAATCAGATGAAGGATGGTAAAGTCTCAGAAAGCAGCCAGGACTTGGTTTCTGTCCATACTGACTCAAAATGACACAGAAGATAGCAAAGGTAAGGTCAGAAGTAGAGGAGATGCTTGCTGTCTTTGTCTGCAACTTGTTTCCGTGCAACATCCAAACTGAAAGTTGGACTTTGTGTAATGTAATGACCTGGATGCAACCATGGTGCCTCCCAGGAACTGAACAAAGCAAGGGACATTTGGTGTATTCCTTTGCTGCCTCTTTTTTACAGACTGGTCATTCTGCCTTCTGGAATTCTAAAGCAAATTTCATGCAATTCCAATACCCATTAACCATACTACGCATCAATTTCCATTTCAATATGCCAACTGGGCATCAAAGGTCACTAGCAACTGTCTTCTGTGTGAACAGCACCTAGCATAAAGAGGACACAAAGGTCTGCAATGAATATTTGCTAAAATAACAGCATAAACAGAAAAATACAGTGTAGATGTTAAGAAATGAAGCCCATGAGTAAGCAAAGGTAAAGTTTAGAACTCATTTCACAAGCCAGTCAGCACAAGAGTGAATTAAATACAAAGCAGTGAATTTTTTGTGGAGGAAGGCCGATTTGTCCTTCCCCACACCAGCTGTGTACCTAAACCCCCTCCCTGTCGCCTCACATCCAAGGTTGTCTCTAATCACAGAGCTGGAAGAGAGTCAGAAAACCTCAGAAAAGAGCTCTCAGCTCTCTTTTATCTTGTAGCTCTTTCCCAAAGTGGCCACAATCTGAATTCCTTAATACAGTGATTGATTGACAGATTCTGACCAATGTAAGCTGTGTTATCTCAATAATTACCAGATGATGTCATACTATAAAATCCAGAGACACATTCGGGTCAGGGTCTGACTCTTCATTAAGTGGTGGTGTGACCTTTAGCCAGCCAATAAATTTCTCATCATGTCTGTTTCCTTCTTCAGGAGATGAGGAAGATAACAGGAACAGAACACCTAATCCACGGGGCCACTAAGATAACTAATTGAGAAAAGTGTGTAAAAGTGTTAGAAAGACAGATTCCCAGGTTTGTATAAAATTCGACAAACAAAAATGGTTTTCCAAGCAGATGCCGAGATTCACAGCTAAGCACTAGGCTGAACTCCCAGTCGAAGACAGGGAGGAGCGATTGTATGAGCAAAGGTATCAAGATCATTTTGGGGATACCCACAGAAACAGCTGACCTGAGCTAGTGGGAGCTCAGTGACTCTGGACTGATATCAGGGGATCCTGCATAGGACCAAAGCAGACCCTCTGAATGTGGGTGACAGTTGTGTGGCTTGGGCAATCTGTGGGGCCACTGGCAGTAGGATTAGGATTTCTCCCTAGTGCTTGAACTGGCTTTTTGAAGCCCATTCTCTTTGGAGGGATAACTTGCTCAGCCTAAATACAGGGGGAGGGCCTTGATCCAGCCTCAAAGTGATGTGTCAGACTTTGTTGGCTCCCCATGTGAAGCCTTACCCTCTCTGAGGAGTGGAATGGGATAGGAGGAGGGGAGGGAGTGGGAACTGGGATTGGTATGTAAAATGAGAAAAAAATTGTTTTAAAAAATGCTAAAATATAGTTTTCCATCAAAAGCTTTTTGGGTATGTACCTGCCAATAGTATTTAAAGTAAACAGACTGAGTTTTGACTTGCATCTTCCTGTGGTAACAATCTTCTGATACAGATTCATCATCTGAAAAAATGGCTTAAACCTGAAGTTTAAGCTGAGATCAGCCATGTGTGCTGTTGAGGTGGGGTGTAGAGCTAAAGGATATAGGAAAAAGGGGGAAGAGTTGCTGTGCCAAAGGTGATGACATGTGATACAAGAAGGACATGGGACTTCCCTTGGATCTATAGAGTGCAGGTATATGGAGACATGCCATGTTCAAGTTAGCCTTGCACAAAAGCTATATGATTCCCGATTGATGTCAGGCTTATCACAAAACACCTTCTACCACAAAGAAGGCAGTGAAAACTGCCTCAGGATGCTGTGTGTTTCAGTTATGTGTCCAATGTCCGTGCACTAGAAGAGAACATGGTGCCAGACATGAAGCAGAACTTTATCACCTCTTGCCTATCAAGTGTTACCTTAAATGCTATCCCTGGAGCTCTCCAATTGAAGCAGACCATGCCTTCACCCTCCTCTCTTGAATTATAAATGGCATCACCTTCCTGCTTTCTTAAAGTGCTTTGTGAGTAGGTGTGTGTACAGTTCATCTGTCCAATCGACAAGAAACTAGTGAGTACTGTATTGTTTGCCCACCATCCTAGAGGAAAAGTTGAACGTGGTAGTCAGATCTTTACCTGTTGGTGTAGTCTAGGAGTCTACAGAGATGCTCTAAACACTGACAAGGGAAGTCCAGGAACTCTGCCATGAGTGTCCCATATGATTCCCAGGCAGAAAGGCAGATATGGGAGAAGTGTAGTTTTCTTCTCAGATTGCCAGCTCCCAAATAACAATGTGGAGACTTCTTATTAATTATGAAAGCTTAGGCTTTCCCCCAACTAGCTCTTATAAATTAAATTAATCTGCTTTTATTAATCTGTGTTCTACCACATGGCTTTTTTTTAACCTCTTGTTCATTTCTGTAAAACCAACATGCTATGTGTCTTCTGGCATATCTCTGCTTCCCAGAGTTTTCTCTCTCTCCCTAGAAATCCCATCTACTTTCTCGTGCCTAGCTATTGGCCATTCAGCTTTTTATTGAACCAATTGCAGTGACACATCTTCACACAGCGTAAGAGATTTTGTAACATGAAATAAAAGTACAGCATTTAGGTTAGAAATGGGAGACCTACTCTGGAGGTATGGGTGCAGATCCTGAAGGCCTAAGATATCTCCTTATACTCATCCACATATCCACTAACTAACATATCTGCTAACTAATGTATTTTTCTTTTGTTTGAAGTTGCATACTGTACATTTATTGTACAAATGTTGGGTCTTATTATGAGTTTTCATACATCTATCTTATGTACTTTGATTATATTCCCTCAAACTTATTATCCTCTTTTATATGCATTTTCACCACCCCACAAGTCCATTTCCTTTTCCTTTTCCCAAAAAAGTACCCTCCTACTACTATGTCTCTCTTTCTCTCTCTCTCTCTCTCTCTCTCTCTCTCTCTCTCTCTCTCTCTCTCTCTCCTCTCTCCCCTCCCTCCCTCTCTCTCTCTCTCTCACACACAATTTCTACACATTTGAGAACACATACAATATTTTTCTGTCTTATTTGCTTAACATTTGGATCTCCAAGTTCATCTATTTTTCCTAAAAATGGCGTAATTATGTTTTTCTTCATAACTTGACAAATCTTTCCTGTGTACAAAGAAAATGTTTTCTTTATTGATTCATCTGCTGTCAGATACCTAGGCTTGCTCCATGAATTGGTTATTGGACTCGTGTGGCAGTGAACATGAGAGAATAGACATTATCTGTGGTGTGTTAATGCTGACACTTTGAATCCCCAGTAATGGTTTAGCTCAGCTATATTGTAGTTTTGTGGAGACTTCTATACTGAGTTTTATGAATTAACATTTTCTGGACAGCATAGAATGTTTTCATTTTCCTCCCATCCTCAGAATTTATTGTTCTTTACTTTCCTGATAATAACTATTCTGATTTGTAGTGAGATGGATTCTTTTATAATTAGGTCATTTTATATTTTTTTCTTACACAACCTGAATTTTTAAGTAAAAAATCTGCATCTGATGAAAAGACCATGGCCTTGTATTTACTGTCCACTATGTCTGGGAAGCAGCTGACAGCATGGTTAGACACTGGCAGAGCGATCCTAACCCATGCATGCAGCCATAATCTCCACAACAGATTATATCTATCATCAGTTTTTGAGTTTATGCACTGAATATTGTCAGTATTCATCTTTTGGATGGATCAACACCAGAAAAAAATGCCACATCTAATGAAGATTTCACAGATTACTGAAATAAATAGGCAAAACTTGGATGCATCTTAGAAACTCTGATTTAAACCAGCTGATTTGGATCTGAATAGCTAAGAATTTATGACCAAAATTGTCTCCAGCCCATGTGGCTTATACTACAAAGAACTCTGCTAAACTGCTGGGTCATGGATCCAAAACCCAACACACTGCGTTCATAGTTTCATTGCTCTCTCTGGCCCTCTAATGGATGTTGAGTCACTGCTGTTGGATGGATATCATCTGTTTTAGTTCTGCAGGCATATTGCTCCCAGCCATGACTTTGAGAGGAGAACAGGTGTTTCTCAATGGCTTGAACAGCTAACATCTCTGCTCTGAAAGCTTTCTAGGTGCCTAGTAAACAGCTTTCAAGCAGATCTGTTGTTTTCTTTCTGCTTCTTTTCCTCACACCAGCAAACTGGTGGCAATGAGCTCATGACCCCTTTAGAGTGGCAATGGGAATCACAGTGACAGATATTTTTTATTATTTTCAGCCAAATCAGCCCGTCCACACTGGTTGAACACACCATTGTGTACAAATTGTTGCAGCTGTCTGATCCCACTGAAATAGGCACTGGGAAAGGCATGCTGAACAGACCTGGATCTCAGCCCCAGCTCTGGCACTAATTAGCTGTGTGACCTTGCATAGCTCACTCTACCTAAGAGCCTCAGCTATATCTCTTATTTATGGAGAGTAGTGACTCTTACCTGCCCACCTCACCTGCTTGCTGCTATGTGTGCTGAAGAAGGGTTGAAAAAAGCACCCAGGAAGTAATATTTTCTAGCAGAGATACTTTTCTGCTATCAGACAGAAGTGGCTATTAATTCTTAATGAAGGCGTGAACTCACAAGAAAGAAAATGCATGCTAGGATGAGGTTTTTTATTACAAATTAATATATATATATATATATATATATATATATATATATATATATATATATTGCCACTTGAGCACTTTAAAGAAAGATGTCAAGATCTTCTAAACCAGCTATTTTTTGGTGTCCCTAAATTATGTTCAGTTGTTGAATCAATTAATTGAAAACATGTATTGCACTAGTAACATGTTGGGGTTATCTGGTGTTAATGGTCCATTCCTGTGGGGTTGAAATCTGAAGATTTAAGATACAAAATTTTGCAGTGTATGGGTCAAATGCTCCAATTGTGCTAGTAAGGTCCCTTTAAAGTGACAGAACGGAAATGTATCCCAAGTCTTGCGGTTCCTTCTCATCTAACTTTCTTATATCACAGAGCAATGTTCAGAGAGACTAAACAACTTATCCAAAGTCACAAATCTCAGACAGGGCTTGGCCATGGTTGGTAACAGATCTAGGTCCCTTGTCCTGGCAATGGGGTGGTGGTGATGTCCAACTGAAGAGTTCTGGGAGTGAGCTCTGAAGACAAGGGTGGCTCTCCAGATTAAAATTCAAATACTCAGTACATCTTCTCCACAAGGCCCACAACAGAGATAAGAATAAAAATCTTCCATCTATTGGGCATGTCAAACAACTCTTTGGGGTCTTCTGAGCATTGTTTAACTTTAAATACAACCTTTTTGGTTATTGTGGAAGTCACAGCAGAGGTTTTACAGCAAGAAAACACCAAAGCTGATTCAAATCAATGTTTGCCAGCAAACTGGTGAACATAACTCACTGAAGAATTTATTTAACCAAACTGAAGCAAGTGCCTGTGATAATGTGCCTATATGTAATCATAAGCTTCCTCAGAAGCAACCAAGTTCAAAAATTACTTTGGCTGGAGATCCACACATGTCAGGCCTGAACAGAGGACCTGAGTCTCATCCCACATGCTGCCCAGGCAATCATCTATTCAGAGTTGATGTCAGATACAACAGACAGACACAGGGGCTGTGGATATGAAAACCAGGGAAAGTATGCAGTCCAGAATCGTCGTGGTGCCCTACTGGAGACCATCTGAAGAGAGCTAAAGCCTTTAGATGCCCACCAAAGGGAAGTGAACTAAGTGTAATTGTGTGCCTATGGCATCTCTTTAGAGGAGTGTCTGAGAGACTCTTAAATTGCTGTTGGAAGAAAGAATTATCCTCAGGAAAAATGAATTTGCAATTCAAATCTTAATGTGAATCACTGCTGGAATAAAAGATCTTCACACTTTGTTCTAGGGCCAATACCCAGGACTTCCTCCTTGAAGGCCATAGCAACACCAAGGAACTCAGAATGAAGGACACATACACAGCCTAGCTTTAAGTTGGAATGGTAACATTATACAATCCCCCCAAGCTCAGTGTGATTAAATATACAGCCTAGATTCAGTTCAGAAAAACAACATGTACACCCATACTCCAGGTCAGAATTATGGTATACACAGCCCTAAATACACAGCCCTGGTTCAGGTTTAGAATGATTAAATACAGTCTGGCTCCAGGGTCAGAATGACTAAATACACAGCACTGCTCTAGGCTCAGACTGACTCAGTACACAGCAGCACCATTCCAGACTCAGAATGACTAAGTATATAGTACAGTTCCAAGTTAAGTTACTAAAAAACTCTCCTCCAAGTTCAGAATGACTAAATATAAACCACTTCTCTAGGCTCAGAGTTACTAAGTAGTTACTGCTACATGCTCATAATACATACATAACCCTGATCCAGGCCTATCCAACTTTTCAAATGCCTTCCATGTTGTCTACTCTCCTTTTCCCTACTCTCCCTTCTCCTTTCCCCTTCTCTGTCTTCCCTTTCTTCCCCTTATGTGTCTGGAGAATTATGTTTTAAACCCCAGATTTTGTGTTAACACCTCCAGGAACCTTCCAGGCTCCTCTGGTTCAAGCAAACTCTCTTAACTTGGAACTGTTGTCACTTTGACAATATAATTCTTTGTTGTAAAAATGCATCTGTCCTGTTCATTATGGGATGCTTGGCAACATCCATTCCCAATGAGTAGATAGCCATTATTAGAGGCTAGGAGCACCTGTTCAGTTGCAGTAAAGCATGTCTGGGACTTGTCTCAGTGCCTCCTGGGGACCAAGGATAGAGTAGGACAGCCACTAGTTGGAAATTCCCAAGCTTGAGGACTGTGATCCTACAACTATTCTTTAATAACCTCAGTCATCCTTAGATCTGTAGAGAGCGAGTCATTTGTGATATCTTCTAAGCCCAGTCCCTCTGTTAACACAGGTAAAGGTTAAAATGGAAAGAATTTGAATAGTGATTTACTGTGGCAAACTCAAGGCCCCTCACTGTTCTGTTTTCTGTCTTCTGCACCAAAGAGATTTATGCCCTATAAGGTCAAGGGAATGCTGAATTCTATTAATCAAAACTAAAACCTTGAGCCTAACTTTTCTCATCTAAAGAGTATAGCTAATTTTAAGTAGCTCTCAAGATTTCTGTGTTTAATGAAATATACACATTAAATTGCCTTGCAAGATCACCTTTTCTTGTTCTTGTAGAAGACTAAGAAGAGTGAATGTATACAAAAAATGACTCCACATGATAAGCCATGGTGTTTTCAAACATCTATGACAAGAGTTGACCTGTATGCTCTTGGTATAGTCCAAAGAAATGGTGAAGAAATTGGAAGAAGGCTTTGGATAAGAAATAACGGCCCATGCAGATGAGGGGCACCTGACTGTTTACAAAGTCCTGTCGAACAGGAGGTCTTCTGATGGTTTGCCCTGCTCAGGAGTGAGTGACCTGAAATGTAAGCAGGCAGCCTGCAAGAGCTAAGAAATCATCCCATTTCCTAGGAAGGCTGAGGCTCTGCTCCAGTTTGCAGCAATAAATCTCTGTCTGTTCCTGCTTTAGAACTCTGAAGCAGCATTTTAATGCAGAACAAAGAACCATTCAGAAATGGGAATTGTGGAAAACCAGGTAGACAGTAGAGGCCATTGGAACCGATTATGTTGATGGCTAGCATCATTACTTGAAAATAAACTAACATTAAGGATATGCAGACATTTAAAAAAAGAACCATTTCTTTTGTCAAATGCAATTATAATTAATTCTCCAAAAATGTATATGCTCAACTCAAATCAGATGAAGGAAAAAGCCAAGGGGGGAGATGGGCTCCCTTCGTACTGCACACTAACATTCTTAATTAAACCCAGACACTCATAAGGAGTCTCAGAAGAAAGGTTAATGAAATGGGGTAGGAAGGGAAGATGTCTCCAGAGAATCTTGCAGATTTCAGAGCTGTCTCTTTGTTGCTCTTAAGCAGAAGTTTAAAAAAATTCCTCCAAAATGCATGTCCCCTTTTTTTCCAATGAAGAAAGGCAGAAGGCTGCTCTCTAGTCCTCCTTAGAGGGCTATGTCATAATGTCTTTTCCAGCACTCTTAACAGTACTGAAAAGGGCTAACAAGTTCTTTCTGAACACCAAGTTCCTGATCTCAGAAAAACTCAGAGAATTGTTTGTCTCAGTGATGTCCTGTTAGCATCTAGTGGATGGTATACTTCAACAGATTTTAAAGTGGGTAAGAAGACCCTGATAAGCCAAGATGCCCTAGTGTTTGACCCATGTACAAGTATGCAAGGGTAAGTCTATGACCCATGGAAGAAAACAGACTCCATCTGGTGGCGATGAGTTCACTTGAATCTCAGGCCAAGGGCCAGCTAGGAGGCTCACAGTATTTTCATAACATAACCAGTGGGTGAAGGAGAGAAGTCAAGAGGTGGTGCTATGAGGGACTAAATGCAGAGGATTACACTCCAACATGAGGAATGAATCCATGCTGACCCAGGGAGAGGCTTCCTGGAGGTCTGTCTCTGTTGTCAACTGAGGTTTGCACTGTTGGATCATCTACATATGTGGTGTCAGGTTGTTCTACACAGGTGGGGACTCTGTGCTCTATGTAGAGGTCCACGTGTTTCAGGCATTTTGTTCTGATAAAATAGCTTCTAGTCACCATTCAATCTCAATGTAGAAGATGCTAATTTTCCTATTTAAATGAAATTATACTTTAGTGTAGAAAAATATAGGCCCCGAAAGATGAATGCATTTGTTCACTGTCCATCACTAAGGAGTAGTGGAGCTGAGGTCCAAACCCAGGCAGATAGGTTTTTAAGCACAAAGATTATGTGTATAACAGACTCTGCAAACGGACTCTCTGGGTGAGAGAACAGGTGACTCCTAAGCTGAAAATGAGGATGCTTTCACTTAAAGGGAGGAGGGGAAACACAGTGAATAGGAGTGGAGGGTATTTGAGGCAGATGAGGAAAAGTAGGGGACAAAAAGAAGCCAGTTACAGGGTATTTGGCAGATTCGACATGAGCAGCTGCAGCCATGGGAACACACCCTAGGGTGAGCACCTACAGGTTTATTGTAAAGCTGTGTGGAGTGGCTGAAAACCATCTAGCAAACAATAAGAGAAAACCTTCCTTTTGGAGACTCTTTGGATTCGGTATAGAAAATCAAGATTCCGAGAGTGGTTATGTAAAAGGACAGAAAAATACAATTGTTTAAGTCAAAGCCAGTTCTTAAAGAGTGGCCCCTGGACCAGTAGCATCTGTGACTGCTGAGAACCTTGTAAAAACAGAGTATGTAATATCTACTGAATCAGAAACTCTGGCACAGGGCAGGCATTAGTTACTATGTGATACATCAATACACATTTAGCAACTGAAAATGGAGTGTTTATTATTTCATGGTCCCCTGGGTGGGGAGCCCGGGCATGGCTTACTGAGTCTTCATCTCTCGGTTTCAAAAGGACACAATCACAATGTCAGCCAGGCTGTGTTCTCATCTAGAGACTTAAGTAGGTGGGAAGCTGCTTCCAAGATTATCCAGAGTGTTGTCAGAATTAATCTGCTTATGGTTGTAGAAAAGACAGTATCAGCTTCCAGCTGGCTATCATCTAGAGGCTGCTGTTGGTCCCTGGAGCCTGTCCACAGCCTCCTTGTCATATAAGCATGCTTGACACGGTGCCTACTTTTTCAAGCCCACCAAGAGTCTTGAATATGGTTAAAGATTTTGCCACACAACGTAAGGAGTAGATTTTAACTCTCTAAAATCTCATATAAAAGCCAGGTACACATGGTGGCCCATCTTTAATCCTAGTATCTGGGAGAAGACAGTGCATCTCCTGAGCAAGCAGGTCAGCTAGAATAGCTGAATTGGCAGGCCCCAGGTTCAGTGAGATAAAAATGGGTATCAAGGAAGACACCAGAATCCATCTCTATGTATGGACACAAATACACATCGTGTACATGAGTACTCACAATATGTGAACACACACACACACACACACACACACACACACACACCACACACGCACGCACACACACACACCCCTGTAGAATGAACCTCCTAGTAAGACAGTCATATAATATTGTATTACAATCATTAGAGTCACCTTTGCCATATTCTGTGGTTAGAAGTAAAACATCAACCACTTAAGAGGAGAGAATTCTACTAAGACATGAACAACGGAAGGCAGGGGTAAGGGTCACCAGACACCCTGCTAAACAGACCTCGTTCTCTGTGTGTAACATGCCTTCTTATTCGAGAATTCCTAGTTCAGTCAATGGCTTTGACAGGCATTTCCAAGGATTCTTGAAATTTCAAGAGATTCTTGAAAGTTCACATTAGCACTGTATTTAACACATGGACTTTTGAAGCAGAAAGATGTGGTTCACATCCCTGTCTTTTCCTGCATGACCTTGGGTAACCCATTTAACCTCACTGAGCTTAAGACCTTTGTGCTTAAAACAGAATTCCTGTGGGCCCACTGCTTAGGGAGCTGTGTAAGAGTTACAAGATGGCCAGTGTAGGAATACCTGGATGTCTGCCTCAAAGGACATGTTCAGTAAAGATTCACAGCTGCTCTTACAACTACAGAGTTTGCTTGCTTCTGTGTGTGGCATTGGAGCAGGCATTACATAAAGCTCCTGGGTGGAGATTTAACCAGATGGGAACTCCTTCAGAAGGCAGTGTCTCCACTCTTCCCACAGGATGCTGCAGATACAGGACTAACTACCCCTAGAAACAGGGAGCACCCTGTCTTGGGAGGGAGAATTATTTTGGGAAATAGGATATAGTTTAAGATCTGCCCTTCTGTCTCTCCTGCACTCAAGTGCCTGCTTTCCTCCTCTCCAGTCAAGGTTGAGCTCCCTACAACTTGAGATTTTCACTTTACAAAATGACTGCTATGAGGCTCCCCAGGGAGTTGAGCCCAGCAAGATATTGGTTGAATATAATAAAATTAACTTCAGGCTCTCCTGTGGTTCTTTATACCCATAACAAAGGGATCAGAGTTCATCTTTGTGGAAAGCAAGTGGATTTGCTCACTGGGGGAAGGGCAAGAAACAGGAAGTATATATGTGCTTGTGTGCCTGTGTGTTCATGTGGATGCAGGTCCCTGTGCACATTTACACATGTGTAGTGCTTATACATATTCAAGTGTGTGTGCATCTGCCTGCAAATGCATATGTGCTTGTGTATATGTTTACGAGTGGTGCATGACCATGTTTGTATGTGTACCTATGAGTGTATTATATACATGTGGTGCATACACATGTCCATATATCTGCATGTGTTCATATGAACTAATGTGTATGTATGTCTGTGGGGGTGTTAGATCACTCATGAGTGTAAGCAGCACTGAGGGTCTTCCTCAGTCACTATACCTTATTTCTTAAGACAGGATTTCTCATTGAATCCAAAACTCACTAGTTCACCTAGGTTGATTATCCAGGAAGCTCCAAGGATCATCCTGTCACCACCTCCTCAGTGCTAGGATTACAGACATATATCACCATAACCAGCTTTAAGTGAAGGCTAAAGATCTAGATTCAGGTCTTGTTGCTTGTATGAAAAGCACTTTATGCAGTGAATGATCTCTCCAGCCCCTAAATATCTAGGATTTTTAAATGAAACTTGATTACAGTATCTGGCACAAAATGAGTATCTACTAAATGCTTTTAGAACAAGCCAAGGTATGAACGGAAGGATGGAATGAAATCCTACATTGTCTTTCCTGTACTCTCCATTTTGACCTCTTATTGTTTACTACCCAAATATGTGACAGACAGGATCACAGCAAACAGCAGGCTGGGAGAAGAAAAACCACAAAAAAAGTATTTGGCTAAAATAGGCACCACCATCTGCCTGGGTTGCAAAGTATAATTTAGTAAAACAACAGGCAGAACACGTGGTTCAGAGACTGTTAATGCACAGTCAATAAAGTAACTAACCAATCTGTAGTAACAGCCCCCCAAAGGACAGTTCTGAAGTGTTTTATTCAGGGAGCAAATTAAAGCAAAGCAAAGATGAGTCTAGCAAAAAGCCAGCAGACTCTTGTCTATTTCACATATGAGTCCTGAGAGACAGCTGTGAAATTATCCACATCTTTCGTATGTCTCCTTTGTTCAGGTACAAATACACCATGTTAAATATGTGCTTGTGGCTTCACCTTCTTCAATTCCCTGCACACAGCATGGGCACAGAGGTACCTGCTCACGAACTGTATCGATCTATGTGTGGCCAAATGGAGACTGACAATCCTGTAATTATCCAACAAACCAACCAGTTGTCCTGTTGTCAAATAATCATGGATTCAATACAGCACAATTCATAGGGTGCAAAGAAGCTGATGGTTTCATTCTTCACACTGAGAACAGTCTTTACCTTTCTGGGTTGCTCTAGCACAGTGATTCTCAACCTTCCTAACAGTGCGACCCTGGAATACAGTTCCTTGTATTGTGGTGAACCCCAACCACAAAATTATTTCATTGCTACTTCATAACTGTAATTTTGTTACTGTTATGAATCATAATGCATCTGGTATGCAGGATATCTGATATGTGACTCCCAAAGGGGTCAAGGGCCACAAATTGAGAACCACTATTAGTAGATAATTGAGAATTCCAATGGGCACTTGGTACATATGAATTTGTAATTGTGGTTGTGTGTTTGTATATGTAGTGAAGGGAAAAGAGACACATGTTTTCATTCAGATATGTGGCCAAAGAATGAGCTGTTCATGAATGGGCTTCCTTGGGCCCTTTTGTTTCCATACAATCTATTCAATGTGACATCCTCAAAGGATGATTAAAAATAAGCCATTCTGTCAACATATAGTCTACAGTGATCTCAGTAGTCTGGGCAGAGCTACAGTCAGAGTTTCTTTTGTCTCCAGAGAATGACTTTGTAGCCCATGTCTGCTTCTTTGGGTCCGCTCAGATACTTTGGTGTCTGTAACCTCTTCCACATCACATGTGTCAATCAGCAAACAGGATAGAAGAGACAAGCCAATTTTTCTATCTTTGGCATTTATTAAATAGGTTTCCTATGGCATTTTAATATACTTTGTCTGTATTCAGTCCTTCCCCAACTGCCCTCCCCTGAACCTTGTTCTGGTCCCCTGTCTCCCCTGAAACAGCCTCAATTATACTTTTATGGTACATGAACCATGCTACTCTCTCCCTGCCCTTAAGGTCACTCTCTCCTCTTATGGTATCATACACACATACACATGTGCACACACATGCATGCACACACATGCATACACACACACACACACACACACACACACACACACACACACACACACACACTTTCAAAGACATGTCTCAAAAATTACTTGTCCAATTAACTTCTTTATGAACGAATAAATTCACTTCACCACAAACTCAGTACAATTACAGTCTAGCAACCTGGGAGTCTGATTTCAGAATATTATTAACAGTATTTATTAGCTGAAGATGCAATGTAGAAGTGAACATACAGGGTGGAATTTATAGTTATTGCCCTACAGAGACGAGGCAGGGGTGAGCCAGCCTTATAATAAAACTTCCATACAATAAGCTGAGGTTTAGATTAAGTGATTTGATTTTTCCCCCCTGCAGCTCAGTGACTTACACAAGACAACACTGATGTGATCATACTATTTGTTTCTCTTCTTGGCAGAGGCCTGATGAAAGCTATATCCATTGTTCTAATGTAATTTTTATTTTTCCAGATTTATCTCCTTTTGAGTACCATTCTGTACTTGTCTCTCTCTATCCTAGAAGGGAAGCTGGGTGTCCTACACTATATCTCCCAGAGGTTTTTCTTGTTCACTAGTCACACAAATTGCCCCTTCCTGGATGCTGTATTAGAAGACTTCTAGGCAAGAGAATAAACAGAATACAAAACAATGAGCTAGAAATAGTGACTCCTACTTGTAATCCTAGCACTGAGCAGCTGAGACCAGAGGGAGGATTGACATGAGTCTGAGGCCAATTTGGGTTACATGGTAATTTTTGAGATAGAAGGTGAGACTTTGTCTAGGGAATTAATAAGTTAAATAATAACAAAAGCAAAAGAAAACACAACTCTGCTAAGAGGCAGAAAGCACAAGACTGATTTTATAACTTACACAACACAGACAAAGAGGCAAGTTTGAAAGTCCTTTGCCAGCATGACAGAACTCAGAGCAAAGGATGGTATTTATAAGAAAAACCATTCAGATGTTCTTATTGAAAAAAATGAAGAGAACTCAGCCCCTGGTTACCTCTCTACATCATGTGTTAATTCTTCCACGACTAAGAATGATGGCATGCAACACAGACCCTATTTGTGTAAATCAGTAATAATTCCCTAATCCAGACAGCCTCTAGGAAGTTCCCTATGGCATCAGGTAGTAAAAACTTGAGGTCTGCAAGTGATGGACATTAGTGGGACTCATCTGCAGCCATCTGGGACATTTATGAAGTAAGTGAGCATTTACTGAGTGTTGTTTCTGTATAAAGACAACAAAAGGATCTGTGTTTTCTAGATCTTTTGTTAGAGCTCATCTCCCATACCTACTCTTGTACTTGAAGAGATACAATGTGCTTGGCAGGACCTGATTCAGAAGAAGGGCTTCGTAAGCTTGCATGGAAGACAGGAGGCCAGGAGAGAGGTTAACATAGATGTAGATAAAGGACAGACTTGTTAGGACAACTGCAGATCCTGAAGTACAGTGGACAGGGAGCTACAAAAGGAAGTCTCAGGTTTGTTCCAAAGAAAACAAGTGACATGAGAAGCATGTGGGAGAAGAACTAGGGACAGAGCATAAGAAAGGTTGGCTTTTCTTGGCCACTTACAGAAACTCCTGACAGATGTGCTCTTCCTCCATAGGATATTGGCCTTGGAAAACACGAAGTACACTCTTACGCATTTCACTTGACTACTTTATTTGCCTAGCTGTTTCCAATGTTGGGCTATAGCGGAAAGATTCAGAATACAAAAGTGCCTGTGTCTTCCTGTATTGCTCATACAGTTACCTCATGCCCCACCCCCACTTATGATTGTGGTGGCTAATTGCATAGTTAACTTGGTTAGATTAAAAATTGCCTAGTGCAGTCAGGCGTTGGTGGTGCATGCCTTTAATCCCAGCACTAGAGGCAGAGGCAGGTGGATCTCTGTGAGTTTGAGACCAGCCTGGTCTACAAGAGCTAGTTCCAGGACAGCCTCCAAAGCCACAGGGAAACCCTGTCTCGAAAAACCAAAAAAAAAAAAAAAAAATGCCTAGTGCATCAATGAGACATGCCACAGATGGTGTTGGTGAGCACTTTCCTAGAGAAGTTTAAACTGAGATGGTCTGCAGTCCTAGACTGAGTGTAAAGGGAGAAAGGACAAAGAGAGCATAGGCCTTCATTCATCTCTCTCTGCTCTCTGAGCCTCCTAATATGAGTGGGAAGCTTCATGTTCTTTCTGCCATGGCTTCTCACCCTGATGGACTGTCATCTTTCCAACCTCAAGAAAAGAAAAGCCCTTCCTCCATGAAGTTACTTTGCCAGGGATTTTATCACAGAAATAGTAGAGTAACTAACATACAGATCATGGCTGCTCTTTGAGATTCCTTCTGAAACTATGGGGCAACTGCTCTCTGTGGGCTGAAATCAAAGGCATTGTAAACAAAGGAATCCTGGAAAGAATTGCCTCCTTTTCTCAGAGCTGGGGAGGCTTCAGCTTCTGCAATGGCAATGGCAGCCAAGACAGAGAGGAGATGATAATTAAGTCTAAAGGTGCAAAGGATCCAAGCAGTGAGACACTTGGCCTGAATTCAAAGAGAAGAGGAGAAAAGGTCTTAGAGGTTTCTGTATCAAGTTGTCAGGACTGGAGCAGCAGGAAGGGTCAGCAGCAGGGGCTGAGGTGGGATGATTCCCACTGTGGGTGTAGAGTGAGGACCACAATGTTAGAAGTAGATACAAGGTCAGAAAGATCTGGACCTGAGTCTGGGTTCTGGGGAGCTGTTTAATCTCTTCAAAACTTAACTTTGTTCATCTACAAAATAAAAAAAATAACCCACACAGTCAGGTCGATATAATGATTAGAAACTTTACATAGCAGCAGACCTGACACTCAATGAAGACTCCAAAATTGCTAGGGGATGCAGCAATTGTTAAATCTAGAATAGTCACTTTAAGTTTTTATTACTGTAAGTATTCTGAATGGAAAATTGTAAGTGATAAAGTATGAAAACTGATATTCACCAATATGCACTGGTGTGTGTGTGTGTGTGTGTGTGTGTGTGTGTGTGTGTGTGTGTGTGTGTGTGTTTCCTCAACAATTTTGGATCTGAATCATTTTGAAGAATTATAACTGTCACTAGAAATTCAATACATAATATGAAGAGGTATATATTCTCCACAAGCTGTATATCCCAAATTACCGTTGTTTACTCTCAATGTTGCTCAGGGGTATTTATTGGATTATGATTCTGATATGATGCCCTAAAATGATTTAGTTTTTCCTTGAGGTACATACCCACACTAAGAAATCAAGTCAACTAATAAAGCAAGAAAGGTGAGATTATATTGACTAAATCTTCCTTCTAGTCAACAGCTAAGTTTATTATACAGCAGATAAGATCTTACTCATGATTTTCAAGGACAAATCCTCCAACTTTGTCAAAATAGCTTTCCATTTTCATGAATGAATGCACAAGGACTCGAATAGATGTACAGTAGCCTCCCTCAGGCAAAGCTTCTGCCATCCACAGGACAGATGTTCACCAGGCATTTCTACCAGTATCTGCTCACACACAAGTGAAATGAATAACAATGCCAAACTATAATTGACGTATATATGTTTTATCTACATACTAACACATGGACAAAAATTACTCTAAAGTCAGACACTGGGGATACTTAGATGCTTCTAAGTAAACATTTAAGTTAATGTAAAGGCACAATAATACCTGTATCACTTCTAGTCCCTAGACCATGATATCTCTGTGATTTCTCAGGAAATCCATAGAAAGTGGGCCAGCTGGAGGACTATTTCCTAATCATATTGGGGGAACCAGGAAACCTGTTTCATGAAAATTCATGAGAGCAGGGAACACAGTATCAAGTGTTTTTCTGGGGTATATACCAAAATCCAAACAGAACAACAATGGACCCCAACATTGTGGTTCTAGTACCAGAAACCTTTGGAACTAAGTGTGTTCCTTAGCACTAGGGCAAAGCTCTAGCTCAACTTTGCTAAGCTGACTCCAAAACCCTCTGTCAGGCTCAAAGCTCTAGTCTGTTTTTATCACAGTATGACACTCTGAGCAGATGAGACCATGTTTTAGTCATGTGTCCTCACAGTCTAGAGAAGAAGCCATCACATGCATCACAGAGCCTAGTTAGTACACTTGGGAATGGAATGGAAAGGGAGACAGGTGTTGTCAAAACCCAGTGGTCCTGGTTATCACAAGATGATCTGATTGGTTTGTACAAATAATTTTGCAGACTGAATTGTGATTCAGGATCTGCTATTCAGAAATAAGCAGGGATTTTACAAAGTCCCTTTGATAAGGGGGTATACTGAAAATATTAAGAAGTAATTAAGTGGTAGGCCACAATTACATAGTAAATATTTATAAACATTTCCAAAACCAGTAGATGAATGAGTGTGCTGAAAGCAGAACATTCTACAACTTTGGAATTTGCTGTATTTGGGTCATGGCCGTGGGCAAGTCATTGCACACCTCTGTCTTATTTTAATCATTTATAAACTGTAGAAGGCAGGAGCTACTTGCCTTTCCTATTTATCTTGGGAAGTAGACTGGAGAAATAAATTGCTACCACATGTGGACAACATCTTGAGTCCTTTGAGAGTCCTTAGAGCATCCATCTTACTCATTTACTCTGAGCTCCAGGCACACCAGACTTCTCTCAATCAACAGCCCACCAGTCCTTCAAGCAAAAGGAATAGAAGGTAAAAGATGCTTTGTAAATGCTTCCCAGCACCCCAAAGTACTTCTCCTAGCATCTCTACAAGTCCAAACATGATAGTTTATTGGATAAAGATCTCTCAATGGCCTATATATATTACAAGCAAAACACATACTGTGGACAAAGTATGTGAACAAAGTAGGGGAAACACTACTGTAACAGTTATAAGCATTGGCATGACCTAAGAGCAGTTTTTAGGACTTTTTCCTCATCCATAGATTGTGAGGAGAATTCTCCTCCCTAGACTTTGGATGCCACCCCTTCTCAACACCTCGAAGCTGAGTTGCTGTTTGTCCTGTAAAACAGGGGCATTTCTGTTGGGCTGGGGTTCAGGGAGCTCAGACTTTCCTGGTGCATAGGCCCAAGCTGTCTCTGGCCAACAGCCATGTCAATCACCCACTACATAGCTGGGATATTTTCAGCATTTGTGGATGAGTATTCTCTTACAATGAAAAGGAATTTGACTTGGTCAGTAGAGTGGGAAAAACTAGTTCACTCAACTGAGAAGTGGGGTTTCCATGATGATTTCCCAATGTTTTTAGAGAAATGAAAAATGAAAAATCTTTTTGGCAGCAGAGATATGGAAGTCATGTTTTCCAGTCATTAAAATGGAAGAAACAAGGTGGGCATAGTGGTAGAGAATTGCCATGAGTTCAAGTTCAACCTGAATGACAATTGATAATGTGAGTTCTAAGACACATGGAAACAGAGTATGACTTCTGCAAGGAAAACATATAGAAAGAAAGGAAGGAAGGAAGGAAGGAAGGAAGGAAGGAAGGAAGGAAGGAAGGAAAATAAACAGAAGCTAATAGTGGTATACCTGAGGTAGACCAGTAGCCTGCAGTCATAGAGATTGGAATCCACCCCTCCTCAATGTTCCCACCATTGTTTTCTAGTTCTCCCCCCCTTTATGTTTACATATACACTTATCAGGAGATTGAGAACAGCATGAAGATAACAAGAGCAAGATCCAATAATACAAGAAAAAAATCTTCACATATTTGAAAATATTTTTCCAACAAGGAAATAAATGCTTTTCTTCTTACTGAAAATAAATGAGTAAAAATACCTTTTGTTTTGTTTTGTTTGTTTTGTTTTTTGAGACCAGATTTCTCTGTAACTTAAGAGCCTGTCCTTGAATTTGCTCTGTAGACCAGCCTGGCCTGGTTAAATTCACAGAGATCCTGCTGGGGTAGGAGGCAAGCACTACCAACCTCCTGGTAAGTGAAAAATATCTTAAAGATGAGGTTTTAATTGTTGACCAAATAGCCAATCATGCTAAATGACTGTTTTGAGGCTGGGCTGATGGAAGTTCATATTCGGAGGTGGAAAACTACCTACTATCTGTGACTTTAATTGTTCCTAGGATGGCATATGGGTTGAAGTAGAATATTTACTCCCTTCCTTTAAGAAATTTACATTGGTCTAAGAGTGGAATTCAGTGCACAAACTTTGGATTCAATCTATCACAAAATAATAATGTTACTATTAATAATAGTAAGAATAATGCAATAAAAAGAAAAGAAAATAGTTTATATGTTTGGGGGGATTAAAAACAAGAACAAAACTTGTAGTAGCAGTGTAGCCTCAAACTAACAAACCAAGGTGACAGAAGAGGTGGTGGGCTAAAGTGTGTAGCATTGTTTTATGTTCCGTGGTATATGTTTATACTTTGGTGAGGTAAACACATAAAAAAGCTGAATTTTAAATAACTATTTACAACTATGCCAACTCACCATTTCCTGGTCATAGATGGTATATTTGTTAAAATCATAGATGTTGTTTTCTAAACGTTTTGTCCCAACATTTTTGACACCATTTTTTAATTGAAATTCTTTAATTACTACTCATATCTACATATCCATCCCCCCATTCCCTCACCCTCCCATTCTCCCATGTTCCCCACCAACGCCCCCAACTCGTCCCCCAGTTCCTCCCCAGGGATAGTGAGGCTCTCCACCAGGGATATTCAAAGTCTGTAACATCATTTGGGGGAGGGCCTAGGCACTCCTTGCTGTATCTGGGCTGCAATAGTATCCCTCCACAGGGAATGGGCTCCCAAAGTCCATTTGTGCTCTAGGGTTAAAGACTGGCTCCACTGTTAGAAGTCCCATAGACTGTCTTGGCCCCCTAGCTGGCACCCACGTTCAGAAGGCTTGGTTCGGTCCAATGCTGTTTCCGAAGCTTTATGACTAGAGTCTCCATGTTCTCACTAGGTCAGGTCAACTGTTTCTGTGGGTTTCATCAAGTCACAACATTTTTATGACTATGAGGCTAGAGTAGCTTATTTCTCATCAGAAACAATTGAGGCTTAGGCAAGTTATCCTCATGACTCAGATAAAAAAGCCATCTTCTAATTCTATTTGCTACTTCCTGAGTTGAGCAATTGAATTAAGAGGTAGTAGTAGTCACTGGGCCAGCAGAACTGAAGAAAAATGATGCAAAAACTAGAAGAAAGAAAGGAATGTCAATCACTATGCAGACTTGAAACCCATAGAATATGTGAAGTCTTGAGCAGATATTTTTAATAAGAGAAATAAGCAAAATGAAATGAGTTTAAATGACTAGATTCTGTTAGGAGCATGGAAAATTATGCCATGATTTGTAGAAATAGTCATGTGATAGCCAAGCCTGGCCAGAGAAAGGGCAAGGCAGTGGAATATCTTATCAGTTGTAAATCCTCTACTCTTTAAAAAAAAATCTTGAAAACTGAAACCTAAGTTTTCAAGAACAAAAAAATGCTTTAATAATTTTGTAAATGTCCATGCTACTTGACAAAGCCAGTATTTAAGTTGTAGCTAGGTTCCTTAATGTCTGTGTGCTGTAATTTTCTCCAAGAGCACTTCATGAAGGTATATACCTTCCAAGCTTACTCAAAGCTATGGAAGTCTTCTGGTTTCTGTACTAAAAACATTAGCCAGGACAGTAGTATTGACTTCTAGTGAGCCAGGTACTCTCACTGACCCAGGCCATGCTGTTCTTTGATAGACCTCTTGAACTACAATCTCTAGTGACTCCAGGTCAAGGGTGGTTTTGACTTGCATGGACCAAAGCTATAGAACTGCTCTTGTGTTCCAATGCAGACTAAGAATACAGTGAACCATGAATGAACTCAACCTTTGTGCTGACTCAACATCTGCTCTGGGATCAAGTCACAGCTGTGCTAAATGTAAGAGAACAGCACTGCATACCCAAGTTTCCACCTTTAATAAGCTCACATCCAAGCTTGAATAGAGACAATAGAGTAAATGAACAGACTAGCAAACAGTGTTAGCAGAGCTGCAGACAGGAAGGAGTAGTGGGGGGCAGTTGATTCTAGTGAGAATAAGGTCAGGAGGAGAACTCAACAGAGCATTTAAAGTAAAGCTGTGTCTACATGAACAAGTCCCTATGAAGAACAGGAACAGATTTATCCAGAAAAGGGGACGGACACATTGAGTTTGGAGAATTTAGATTGTGTGTGTATATATATCACTTTGGGCCTATTTATTCAATCCCTAAACTAAGAGTCTGGCAGCTTGTATTTTTAGATTGCTGTGTTTGCCACCTACACACAGCATGAGGCAATGGACAAAAATACATATCACACCAGAAGCCCCCAAAATAGAGGCATCTTTATTGTCATCTGTTATCTAGAGCAAATGGCCTCATGTTACCATAGAAATCCCCATTCTCTTCTGTGGGAAGGTGTTTTAAATAAAGCTGTCAGACGGTCTCAATTAAAAATAACAAATGAAAGACCAATTATGCTCCCTCTGGATTTACTAATACAGTTCATTAATGAACTTTCTACTAGGTGTTCAGAATCTAAGTGATAATACAATGAAAGAAACCTGTTTATATGTTGCATTATCACCTCTGGCTCCTGGCCTTCTACACAAGACAGGAACTCTGATGTTGGTCATAGGGACAGAAGAAATAAACAAACAGAGGAGAATGGTACAGGGAAGACTTGATGCTGGCAACAGCCACCATGTTGAAGATGGAACTTAGTGTTATACTTTGTTTTCAACTGGTTTATCTGATGAAACAGTACTTTGGTTGTTTGTCATGGTTTAGTGTTGTCTCCATTCATGTTGGTCTTCCTACCCCACACTTATGAGCTTCGTGAGAGCAAGGGCTGACATTTCATTCTCACAGATCAGTAAGTATACATTTTAGTTATTTTATTCCTCACTGTTGCAAAACTTGAAGGAAGAAAGGTTTACTTTGGCTCAGAGTTTGTGTGAGTACAAGTCCAGCATGGTTGGGAACCCATGATGGTGGGTCCAACTCATCTGTGGTGACAGAAACAATTGGCTACTGGCTCTTCATGAACGAAGAAGCAGAGAAGGAAAGGAGTGTGGGCAGGCTGTAACACTAAAGGCCCAGCAGCCAACAACCCACTTCCTGAAGCTAAGCTCCACCTCCCAAATGGTTCACAGTCTCCAAGAATATTCTACCAGCTGGGCACAAATGGCCCGGGGACATTTCCAACTGGAACTGTGACAGTTCTGCACAGCCTACCTGCTGAGATTTGACAGGGACAGTGTATTTAAACGTCCACTACTCTCAGCTGCCCTCACTTTCTGCAGTGCCTCTCACTCAGGCTTCCAGCTTGCCCCTCTTATGTGTGCAGGGCAGGCAGTATGAGAGCTACTCTCCTGCTAAGTCTATGAAATCCCAAACTTTTTTTTTTTTGCCTCCATGATAAGATAGAGTAGCCTATGAAATGCAAAAGCAAAGTGGACTAGCTGTGATCTTTATGACTGAAATGTACTTAAATGTATCCTAAAATTGCTTTGAAACTGTTCTATAAGTGATAGATACTAATTAATAAGAGCCTAGATTTTCTACTTAAACAGCTGATTTCAAGTAGTCCAACAGAAAGTAGGTACAGTGGTCAATACCACCTTAAGTGAAGAGTTGCTTTGCTGGTCAGTGCCATGCAAAGGATTAGCTCAGTATCATGTAGTTACCAGTTATCTGTCTGTCTACCCACTCCTGGGATCCTCTCCAATCTGTTCACCTTCCTGCTCCCCCATCTTACACACATGCATACACACATCTCTCCCTTTTTCTCTGTGTCTCTGTCCTCTCCTCCCTTCTGTGTGTGTGTGTGTGTGTGTGTGTGTGTGTGTGTGTGTGTGTGTGTGTGTGTGTGTGTGTTTCTGCTGGCAGGTCAGCTACCTCCAGACACATGGACCTTGAAAGGGAGTTTTTCTGTCAATTAAATTATCTCTCACAAATCACTTGGCCATCTTCCTTTGGTGTTTAATTTCCACATTAACCTTTGGTGTTTAATTCCCCCCCCTTCACTTGATTTTATGACCTCTTCTCTCCATAATGACTTTTTATGGAGATTTGTATGGAAGTGATTCCCGACAAATAAATTCCAATTTATCCTTCATATTCTATCCCATAGCTTTAGATTTAACATAGAAGGTTCCATGTGGCCATTCACAAACAAGGAAGCACTGGTGGTTAATGCTTTCTCTCAGAACTCAGGATAGCTCAGCTATTTGTTGCTCTCCTGAAGCACTCTGTGGTGCATTTTTGTTTTGTCTTCCTCTGGCCAAGAAGGGGCTAAAGAAATAATGCAAACTACAGTTTTTCAGTGATAGAAACTGGGAGCCCAGGCTTTGTCTCTGAGGGTAGCATCTAGCTGGTTTTGTCATGAATACTAGGTTCTTTCTGAACTGTTTGTCCTACTTCTGACACTAGGCTCCCACAAGGAAAGGTATTCCAGGATGCATCTTCACTTGTTTTCTAGTGACCCAAAGCCAACAACCAAAATCAGTCTGAAAAGAATGGCCAACAGGTGATACCTGGTACATTGAATTCTCTGCTGAGAGAGAAAGTGTCTTAGAAGAAGCTGATAAGAACAGCATAGTGGGAAGTCCATGCCAGTCCCAGATTCCCCAGACAGACAGGAGAACGGAGGAGCAGTACCCCTACAAACTAGACAGACTCACAGTCCCCACATCCAAGGACAGAGTCAGAATGACTTCAAAGAAACAGAAAAAACAGCTTTACTAAATTGGTGGTGATAAAGCCTCAAACAGCTGTTTACTCCTGTGCAGGGGATATGGTAACAGGGAGAAACGTATTGGATCAGTCAGTTTCAGGGGAAGGTATTGTTCTCTCAAGGCCCTCCAGGTACAAGTGGACATGATAACGTTCTTGCTAGAGTATTTCCAAATTGAGAAAAACATGTATCGGGTCCATCTATGAGAATAAGAGTCTAGAGAGACATCTAAGCACATTGTGAGCTCTCTCTAGTGACTTCCTTCTGGCTGGACTCTTCAATCTCTTTCTCAGTAGCCTGGAAGTCACCTAGGACCAAACCTTTCCAGGAGCAGCTCTTATTCCCAAAGAAGCTCTTTACACTTATTCCTAGCTCCTATCCAAGCTTTGCTTTCAGTGATGGCTTCAGATTCATGGAACTGGTTTCCAGTAGTTACCCCTGTTATAGCCTCCTGGAGTCTCATTCACAGGGATGCTCATTGCCCTAGAGTCACTTGTCCGGGGCCTACAGTCCTGCCCCCTAGGCTCTAAGCATTTTAAAAGCTAAGATGATAGTTAGCCACTTTCTTTTGCATGGGCACATTCAATACAGGAGTTCTATCAACCCAAGTGGAATCAATGACTATCCTACTGATGTGCAGGCCCAGAACTATTTTGGTTTTAATGGTTGGAAGCTTTTTTTTTTTTAATGTACAGAGCTCCACTATGTACAACCACGCAATGCTTGACAAGGAGACTAGCAGAGAAAAGGAGACCCTTGAATGGGGTTCCAGGAAATTGGGAATTAGATACACATACACACAAAGAGCTAAACATATACATACAAACACGCATACACATACAGTCACATATGTGAATATATATATATATATATATATATATATATATATATATATATACATACAGTCACATATCCATGTATGCACATACAAACACACACCCTCACAGACACACAGTCTAGCATCAGAAGCTTCCTGACAAAAGCCTAGGCTGACCCAAATCACAACGATGCCTGTGGAAATCACTACACTATTCTGTCTTCTAGCACATGAGGCCATGAAGTCTAGGCCTCATTCTGGTCTATGATTATAGGAATTATATATTCCTCTGTGTGTGTGGTGTGGTGTGTGTGTGTGTGTGTATGTGTGTGTGTGTGTGTGTGTGTGTGTGTAGCATGTGTGTGTAGCGTGTGTGAATGTGAGTTCAGAGGACAGCTTAGGGTAATCAGTTCTTGTCTTCAACCATGTGAATCCTGGGGATGGAACTCAGGTCCTCAGGCTTGACAGCAAGTGCCTTGAATTTGCTGAGGAGTCTTGACACCTTTAAGAATGAATATAACTTTATCTATGGAAAGGAAACATTCTGAATTTCCTTTCAGCCCTGGTATTCACACAGCATGTTCTCCACAGAACAGGCTATTGGCCAAAGTACTTTAATTCCAAGAGAGAGATACAAACCCATGACCTCTGAGACCCTCATCTTTAGGGTGAGCATTTAACTTAAATGAAAACCTACATAGGACAATTGGAGAGACTGCAGTGATTTTTCCTTAGGAATAGGTTCTAAAATCCAACCCACTTCTCTCTATGTGGATGCCTAAGATAAAGGAAGCAAAGCTCTGCTTACTAAATTTGGTGGCAAGGCTAAATCAGGTAGCACTCCAAATACTGTGAAAACCTGAGTAAAACTTCAAAATCATTGTCATCTACTAAAAATACTCTCAAAGAAAAATGAAACGGCAAAGATAAATGGTTTAAAAATATGAATGTAGCTAGCCAATTTGACGACTGCCCTCCCTCCCTCCGGACCTTCCTCCTTTTCTCTCTCACTCCCCCACATACAATATACACAACACTAAGAACATTGCTAATTCCAATTAAATTAACAAACATTGACTGAGTGCCTTCTCTGCAGTAAGTACTATGCCAATTAAATGTACAAACATGAAGAATGCAGTCCCTGACTATAAGAAGCTTATGAGCCTAATTAGGAAGATCGACACACATATGAAAGACCACCATGTGTAGACAGTGATATCACACAGGAGTGCAAGAGAATTCCAGCTGCAGAAGTCCTGTAAAGATCCCTTGCCGCCCCCAGCATTTGTGTTTAAGTCTTAAAGGATAAGTGGAACGGTAAAGCAGAAGCACTCAGAAAAGCCAGCAGCTTCATTTAGAATCACAAACCACTCAGTTATGTGGGACAGGAGCCCAAGTGAGCCACTGCTGGGTCATGGACAGCCTCTAATTCTGAGTGGAAGGGCTGTGCATCTCTCAGGATCTCTGGAAGGATTCGATCCAAGCACATTAGTGAGCTGGAAAGGAGAGGACTAACTGGTAGTGTGCAGGCTGGGGGCCATGGCAGTTGTGCTGTGTTTACACTGCCAAGGATTTGGACAAGAAGAATGTATTGATAGCTCAGCCTTTGTTTTGGTTGGTTTGATTTTGTTTTCAAGTATTGGGGATCAAGTCTGAGGCCTGGTTTCTTTTCAGTTTCCTTCTGTTAGAGGCAATATTATAATAATCATTTGCGCACATAGGGGGCATTTCCAAAGAAATATATTTCACCTGCTCTTTTCTGTGTAACTTCATGTCTTTCTCCAAAGCCCCTAAAAACCCCTGCTGCCTTCCCATAACAGCCTTAAAACAGATTGCTTAGAATCAATTACTCGTTTATAATTTGCTGGGTATGTAATGTTACTTGGGTGTGTCTTTGCATGGCTAGTGACTATTTCCACTTTCTCCTGTATAAAATGTTTAGGTGAGACATTTGGCCATTTTTCTACTGAGCTGTTTTGTCGAACTTGTTAGATTTACTTCTACACTGTGTTATTAATAATTTGCTAACACTTACTCTACCTTTCCATGAATCTTATTTATTTTCTTTACTGAAATTTCTGTGAGGGACACGACTCCTTTAAAAAGTAATTTTCATGTAAATATATCATGAAGACTAAGAATTGCAACACGAGAGAAAAAAAAAAAATCTAAGTGACAGAATGTGCATAACTCCCAAGCTCAAGTCATCATGAAAACTAAGTAAGACTCTGGTGCACACGTGTGTAGGACTTCTGTGTTTGAGTTCAGACACATCAGCCAAACACTCAGCAAATGATCATGTTGGCTCAGCCCTGTCTCACCTAATGGAAAATGATAACCATGGAGTCCTGTGGGTTTCACAGGCAGCAGAGCTCCACAGTCCCAACAGGCTCACAATCTAAATAAGATGAATGAGACAATTAAGACAAATAGACAAGAGCTGGGAAAAGGTAATTTGTACCCACATCATGGAGTGGGCATGTGGCTTCTAGGTCCAGGCTCACATTTCAGGACAGTTTAAGGTGATTCCGACCCTAGCTAAATGGAATCACAGCCAGAACTGAATTCTGAGGTAACAGAAGATCATATGCAATTCATGTGATTGACCAGAGGATAGCAACTCAACATAAATGAGAGAAGTGACTCAAAAAACACTGTGACCTCAGATGTCGTGGCCTACAACACTACAATAATTGTCTTCCATATGAAATGTATACTTCTAATTAACCAACATTTTTGGCAGCATTAAAATCAAGTATAGAACAAAAATAAAGACCATCTTTAGAAGCAGACAAAGTTAAACTTGGGACAATTACTAAATCATTGTAGAGTCAAATTATTCATCACAAGAATGGGGATAATAGCAGGTATTGGGTTTGATGACTATTGGGTCTTTAGAGACAATGAAAGCAAACAGTATAAGTGGTCTGTTAGACCCACCCAAGAAGTAGAAAATATTAACCATGGGACTATAGGGATTGCTTCCAAATCTGAAATTTGATCATTATTCAATAGTTTCCAGACACATAGCATCTACAATAGAAACAAAACCAAACCTTGAAAGCTTTGGTTTAATGAAGGGAGCTCAGTAGATTAAAGTGATTGTTGTACAAGCATAAAGACCTGAGTTCAAGCCCCAGCACTCACATAAAAAGCCCAGTGTATGCAAATGTGGGTGAGAGTTGGGTGGCTTGGGCAGTTTGTGAATCCACTACAGGGAAACCGGTATTTATCCCTAGTGCATGAACTGGCTTTTTGGAACCCATTCCCTATGGAGAGATACCTTGCTCAGCAAAGACATAGTGGGGAAGGCCTTGGGCCTGCCTCAAGTGACAGACTTTGTTGATTCCTCAAGGGAGGTCTCACCCTCTTTGAGTAGTGGATGGGAGGGTGGGGGGAAGCAGGAGGAAGGGAGGGAGAAGGAACTGGAATTGATATGCAAAATAAGATTATTAAAAAAAAAAATTTTAAAGCCCAGTGTAATGTGTTTGCAATATCAGTGTTGGGAAGCCAAGACAGTGTCAGCCCCAGGAACAAGTGAGAGACCATGTTTCAACAACAAACAAATAAACAAAACAACAACCACAAGGCTCCTTAAAGATAATACCCAAGATAAACCTTGGGCCTCCTCAGGCATCCCCTCCTGCCCATCCCGACACCCATCCTCTCCCATACTCACCCCCCCACCACACTACACTCATCCCTCCCCCACAATATCCCTCCCCCACACACCCAGCCCCTCCCCCACACCCACGTTTCCTGGACACATACCTCCCCACTGGCAACATTTTTCAAATTCTACTTTTTCTATGCATATTTTATTTCTTTCTGAACTATTGCTTTAATATATTTTGAGGACCCATAGCCAATGGCAAATACTAGCTCCCTCTACTTCTTGCTCAAATAAAATGTATCATTAATATTTTAATTTAGCTCCTGAAATAGAATCTAACAATTTTCCCCTTTGTTTGGACAAAAAGAGACAGATGGTGAATCAGCTTATAAATCAGCCCCCAAAATTCTTGAAGGCAAATGAATGCTTTATAAATCAGAGCTTTTAAAAGGTCTCATTTTTATAACAGTTATTATACTTTGAAGCAATCGTTCCTAATTATCTTCATAAACATTAAACAGGGCCAATTTATGAGTTTCTGATCAACTTTGGGTTTTCAGATGTAACCATCAGTACCCCACATGCCTGCCTTTTCACTCCAAATTGTCTATAACATACAAGATGACCTTGATCGGCTTGATGGTTCATGAAGCTACAACCCTGCTAGACAAGGAAACCATGTGGTGAAATTAGTGTTTGGCTCTGAAATTCAGAATGCACTTAAAAATGATTTTGAGATGAAAAGACATGTTAGTTGTTTGTGGCCTAAAAAATGAAAAATAAATTATCAGGGAAAATATGACTTGTAAAGCCAAAGTCTCTAGTTACTTGCTTTTGTAACTGCCCCAGCTCATAGATGGAAGGAGGAGTTATGGACACCAGACCCAGCTGTAGACACTACAGCTGTATTCTGATCTAATCTATTTTATGATACAAATGTGTACTTTGGTTAGAGAATGGGACACTGAATTCCTACAATGCACAAGACAGTGAAATTATTTTAATTAGTGACTCTGGTTAGAGCAGGCTAACATTCCTACTATCCCACAAGTTGAAAAATCAAAACACTGTGACAACTCACATTGGCCATACCAGGAGAAACTGAACTAGAGACCCAACTGGCCTTCTGTGGGACCACACTCTGGCACTGAAGTTGATTCTGTGGACCATTTGTCATTGAAATGTAGAAATACCTGATCAGTAGGCACTACCTGGACCCTGCTGAAGACACCACACATCTGGTATATGTTTGCGTCCGTATAACATGCTCACTCCCTACTGCATTTCTAGAGTTGTGAATTCTGATACCTATTTGATGCATATAGTTTAGATACAGGAAGACACATGCATGCTAAGACTTTTGTTAACACACAGGGCAATGCCAGAGTCCCACGGCTTACTAAATGGTGGTACATCAGCCTTGTGCTAAGATGGAGGACACACTTAGCCCTGACCAATGTACTCATTAGGTACATTACTCTAGACTATGAACAAAGCAGAGGAAACAGCCATAAGATTAAGGGACTGGTGACAGCCAAGAGACAGACTAGTGAGCAAATACAAACAGACATGATTGAGGACAAGCATCTTATCAACTTAACCAACCATCTGCCTAGCTCTTTTCATAACATTTTGGAGAAGTATTATCCCTTGGTTTCCCCAGAAGGAAGGTGGAAACCATATGTAAAGTTTAGGGGTCTTAAGAACATCCTGACATAATGTTTCTAAGAGATTTTCTGGCCCACTCTTGTGGCTATCATCATTATGTCTGAGACTTTGTCCAGTTTACTCATGGGGTTGTCTTCAATCATCTCTCTCATTTATTGGGGAGGGGGCAGTGTTTTATAACATAGTCCAAACCATTACTAGGAAGCCTCAATTCAATTTTCACTTAAAAATAATTCTGATAATTGCATTGGCTTAATATGAACTTTCTGGCACAAGTGAACTATAGTCTAACAAGACATACACCATCCAACTTGCAATTCCATTAGCTTAAATTTAGTAGTTTTCACACGTACAGGAAAAATAAATTGATTTAGCACCTTTCTCCTACCCACAGTAGTACTGATGATTTTTTTTTCATGCTGTTATTGTACCCTAGCTGCAGATATTAGTTACCCTAACTGCATATCTCGTAAATCAAATAAATGCTTTCTCCCTCCCGTAATCACGTGGGCATCTGCTGGCATGTTTCAATGGCCATCCACTGGAACTCATTAAGAAAGCATTATGTGTAGCAAATTAAAATGCGAAGTCTATGATCTTCAGACAAAAAGATGACAAAGCTTATCAAATGTCTGCCTCGGCCGTCTCATTAGCTCCTGGGTTTAACTGGCGTTGTCCCCTCACACAGTCCCCGAGAGTTTTCATTTCTTACAGACACAGTGAAGCAGACAGGCTTTATGTGCTAGGAATATTTCAACATTCCAAAGAAATGGCTTTTACAGAGAAATCAGAGGCGTAAATGAAGGCTGAGAATATTCTCAGAGCGGCAAAGAAGCACTGATTTTTTTTCACACCCATTCTTTCAATATTCTCCCACAATTACCAAATCTATCCACTTTGACATCACCAGCCAATTTGTTCCTACACAGGCCTTTGACGAGAGGGTGCACTCACACTTCTGAGGCATCAATGCCCCAAAGCCTTTGTCAATGCTTCCCGAGGAGGAAGGAAGGCAACCCTGCTGGCCATGGCAGCAGATCAGGGCACCGAGAGGCTGTAAGTCCTGGTAAGTGAGAATCAGATCATGCTGACTTGGAAATTAGAGTCAGGAGTAAATACGACATTGCCTTTGGATACTTCAAGACTGAAACTTCATCCAAGGTTAAGACTCACTCTGCAGGGATCTGGATGCTCTGCTCTGAGAGAATCAATAACAAGAAAGCATGCTTTCATTTGCTGTGACATGTGACAGACTTGTCACTTAGAGGAGTGCCATTTGAGGGGAATGTTAAAGAACAATTCTTTTACCACATGAAAGTACTTTAAACTTCAAGGCCTTTTCCAACCACTGGGTGTTATTCCAGACCAAAGCACGAATCATTTTCTGTGTTCCCGCTGCAAACTTGAAAGTGCTTATTTTCCCTGTACCCTCAGCCCCAACACAGTGGCAAGTACATGCTGGTGAAGAGCAGCCAGGCCCCATTGTCCACTACCCATGCACTCTGTGCTGGGATGGAACATCCTGTGGTTTCCCCAAATCATGGAAGAATAATAACTCCTTTTTCAAAGTTAGAAAACCAATAGTTAGGGAAAGTGGCATCAGTCATTGGGAGGGAAAGTGCTGAAGGGGCTGACAGACAAGGGCAGTTCCCTTCTTTGGTTACAGCTTTCAGGTCCAGGCCTTCTCTTTCTCAGCCCCACAGCTGACAAGTCCGGGTGAGGATGTGGTGCCAGGTTACCTTGGCTGGAGTAAGTTGAATACTTGCTAGACACACAGATGCTCAGAATTGTCTAGAAGAGCAGATTGAGTGGGTCTCTGAGGGCCAGATAGCTGGGAACTTTAACAAATTCCTCAAGGCCATTCGAATGCTAACAAAAACAACTTCCAGAGAAGCAGTTTCCAGTAGCTACAACAAATGGTTTTTTCCATGGCTTATTTCACATCCTTTCACAGTATTGTCAGGTATTTACTGGTGTCTCTCACACCCTATTGACAAAGAACTGGACTTGAAGATCTTTGGCCTTCCCCAAGGTCATTCCCAGGGCTGGCAGGTAGAGCTGGACTGGCTTAGACTGTTTTCTTCTGAGCCAGCTATCCAAATCATTGTAAAGCATTGCACATACCTTGGTGCTAAATACTATTTGCTAAATAGTATCTGATACTGGTCTATCCAGAAAAGAACAGCATGAAATGAGCATTACAGCATTACAGAAACTGTATTTAACAAACAACATATAAGTTGAGTCAATGTCATACACTATTAGGCAATTTTTAAGTGTTGGGCATAGATATATTTGCTCCTCTATGAGTGCTTCCAAAATAGCCAGGCAGAATAAACCTTCCTCTAAGCCAAGCTCCAAGAGCACATTAAGTCTTTTGGCATGCCTCACTCCAATATGGAGAGACCCTTCCTTTGTCTGACATAGAACTCAGTGCATAGCCCTGCTCTGACTACAGCAGGCATCAACCTGCATCTAAAGGAAAGAAGAAAAAAGGGCATGAAGGATGCCGCAACAAAGTTGAGTACAATGAGCTGGTGATTTTCTCAAGACAGAAGTGAGTGAGAAGTACTGAAAGGTTGGTTGACCAAAGGGAAACACAAACACAGTTTTAAGAAGGTTTTATGTTTTATTGAATTCTACTCCCTAAGCCATGGAAAGTGTCGGGAGATAGGAGCCAGTGGCTTTATGAGGGTGTTAGCAGATGAAGGCTGGTTTATAATTTGATATGGGAAGTCTTTCGGGAGAGTGAAGGCATGGTGTGGATACAGCATGCAGATACACAGGAGGGCTCATCAGGGAATGAGAAAGGAGGCTGCTTCAGGAATGCTCTGATTGCTGGTGAGTCCCCAGCTCTTCCTTCTGCATTAGTTGTTTGGGCTGGTCTTCCACCTTCTTCTGTTGACTCACAAACCAGAGCACCATCCAATCCTTTCTAATGTACTCTTCATGTACTCAGGAGGCAAGGAGAAGGGACATTCTGAAGAAGACAGACCACCATAGAAGTACATGTTACTTCTACAGGGTTCTGACCCTAAGACTCTCTGTGGACAAAGTAAGGATCTTTTCGGATCCCCCAAACACATTGTTATTTATTTAAAGAATTTGCACTTGCATGTATGTCTGTGCACCATGTACATGCAGGGTCCACAGAAGCCAGAAGAATTCATCAGATCCCCAGGACTCAAGTTACCAATAGTTCTGAGACATCATATGAGCGCTGGGAATCGAACCTGAGACCTCTGGGAGAGCAGCCAGTGCTCCTAACCATTGTGCCATTTCTCCAGATCCTACTCTCCAAATCTCTTTGTAGATAAGTAACAGGGCAACTGTAGGCACAGAGGGTGGAGGGACAAGTGTGAGAATGTTTCTCAGAGAAGTCTCCTTAGGTGCACACTTTCCTCTTCAGACTTCTGAATTTCCTCTCCAAACTGCTTGTGTACTATCAGTGTGTCACCCTCACCCCAGGCACATGGTTGGGCCTCTCATCTCCCTCACTCTCTGACATTCTCTAGATGAGCCTCCTTCTGTGGGAATTTACCCTCACAGTGCCCTCTGCATGGAGTTCTCTGCCCCCATCATCTTGCAATGTCTCCTCGTTGTCAGTTCAAACTTAACCCTCAGATCAAATGGCTCTAATTTTTTCACAACTCTCATCCCCAGCCTTTTAAACACTGCCAAATCCCTGGCTACATAGCACTTTGCATGCTGTGAAAAAAATATTCATAAATGACTTTCCTCTAATTTTTATAAATGTGTTTACTCTAATTTTAAATGTGTTTAATCTGGTTTTGCCTATTATTACTTCCAGATCATTAACTTCATGAATGTGGGGACTATGTCTGATTCGATTGCTGTCACATCAGCAGGCGGGTAACTGGGCAGCAGGGGCACTGTAGAGAAAGCCCTTCTTTCTGGTGTAGCCTGAAGAAAGTGCAAGGCAACTTTCAGAGAGGCAGGAAAGAGGGTAAGACCCCTCCCAGGGTAAGAAATTTAAGTTGTGTTAAAAAAAAACAATATAAACTAGCTAAATAACATCTCAACACAGCACTAAAAACTAAAACCAGAACCCATAATAAATTATATGGCACTTTAGCCAGGCGTTGGTGGCGCAAGCCTTTAATCCCAGCACTCAGGAGGCAGAGGCAGGCAGATCTCTGTGAGTTCAAGGCCAGCCTGGTCTCAAGAGTGAGTGCCAGGATAGGCTTCAAAGCTACACAGAGAAACCCTGTCTCAAAACAAACAAACAAACAAAAAAAATTATGGCATTTCATTAGGAGAGGATCATCATTACTTATTTTTCCTTTAGGCTCCAATATCCATGAGTGAGATTCAGTAAGAGTAACAGCTCGGAACAATAACAGACTCCAGTCTGCTTTCTGGGTGATATTCCCATGTATCCATAGGGCAATAATGGCAGTTCACCCAGGAGGCACTCCTCCATCTTATAGAGAAACATTCAAATGAAGGAAAAGCTTTCCAGATTATGTCTCCAACACCATGCTTAGGTGCTTTAGGTGTACAACACCATGACAAAGACCAGCAGCAGTGGGGTCACCAGGCATGTGTTGTGGTGTGGGTGAGAATGCTCTCACAGGGTGCGCAGATCTTTCCCTTGAGATGTGACATTAAATCTCCTTTATTTGGCACGTAGGCAATATGTGGCTTTGTGCTTCTAGCATCCCTGGGCCACACCATGCACAGATGCACTTTCTAATACTGCTTTCACAATGTTTATCATTTCTTGTAAATGCTCCTGTCTGGTAATAAAACCACTGTCTTAAAGAAAGGAAGAGAGAAAGAAAGAAAGAAAGAAAGAAAGAAAGAAAGAAAGAAAGAAAGAAAGAAAGGAGAGAAGAAAGGAAGGGAAGAAAGGAAGTAAGAAAGAAAGAAGGAAAAGAGAAATCTGAGTTATCGAACGCTGTCACAGATAAGAAAAAAGCACTCTCTGGGTGTTGGTGGCACACACCTTTAATCCCAGTACTCGGGAGGCAGAGGAAGGCAGATCTCTGTGAGTTTGAGGCCAGCCTGGTCTCCAGAGTGAGTGCCAGGATAGGCTCCAAAGCTACACAGAGAAACCCTGTCTTAGAAAAAGAAGAAGAAGAAGAAGAAGAAGAAGAAGAAGAAGAAGAAGAAGAAGAAGAAGAAGAAGAAGAAGAAGAAGAAAGCACTCCCAGCTGTCCATACTTGTGATCAGTGGCTTAGTACTGCATCTGTGCAGAACATGGGAAGGTGGGGACTGTGGCCATGCTTTAAACAGAATTCTTATTTCCCAGGTGACATGGGAAACACTCATTCATGTAGAAAGTAAAACTACATCCTCATCTTGTTGGGAACCAGGCAGAAGCTTAATTATCCACCTTCTCCTAATACACAGATTCAGTAACTATGCTTCCATGTCTGTCTGTCGCCCTTGGAAGTGATACTGAAAACAATTCCCAGGTCTTACAGAACACTGTCTAACACAAAGCTGCACACAGACACCCAAACCAGGTATCCTGGAGAGACAGAAGACATAGAACAACCACATTCTGACACTGGGTAGCAAATAAAGGGCTGAAAGCCACAAACCTGGGGCCAATGATAAAAGAAAACAAAAAGTTTCTTCTTTGGCTTGTGCTGAATATCATACTGTGGTGGAGCCCTGGGAATGAAGCTGGGGCATGCAAAGGCATTTGAGGGCTATGACAGAAATATATTCTGTCCTGTCACAGATAGACTCCAGTTCTAATGCCCTGAGGAACTGTGGGTTTGATATCTGACCACATAGAGTGAGTGCATGATGACACCAATCCACTGTTAGCTATTCTATCAATTAGCAGAGCATTTGCTCCATGCTCAAAGAGGACACCTCATCTTTCCAAGTAAAAATATTTGACCAGAGCTAAGCATAATGCTTTACAGTCATTCTGCTAGTGTATTTCTGAGCATTCTCTCTTCCAGGAATAAGCAGAGGAGTCAGAGAGCTGTGAGACCTACTGGAGCTTATTTAAATGGAATCATCCCTTGGCCCTGCTGTTAGACCCACAAGTGTTATCAATGCCATGAATGCATAGGGTGTCGAGATTTACCAGTCCGCAAAGCTAGGAAGAAGCAAGGGACTGGGAGTTCCCAGTCCTGAACTCATTCCATGCTCTCTCTCAACCCAAGGGCCATGGAAACAGCTCAGAATGGCCACCTAGTAAGGCAAGTACAAAGCTGGCTGTCCAATCTTGCAGAATGGAGTGGACAGACACTAAGACAAGATTACAGAGATGGACATGAATGTTTATAGAAATGGTCCCATTCCTCCCTAATAGTCCTCTTAATCCAAAGAAAGAGCAAAATCTCACAGAATCTTGTGGGCGTTTTTTTTTTTTTTTTTTTTTTTTTTGTATCCTGTGTCTGGCATGTTATAAGAACCTACCACAGAGGGACTTGTCCCTTAGAAATGCTAATGGAAGCCACTTATGCCCTTCAAATCGCATTCACAATGTCCTATACCACCTTGGAAACTGGTACCTGGGAAGGGAACAATAGGAGGAATAAGGTGCTCAGGCTAGAGTAGTAGATCCCCAAGTTCCACAGCAAATTACTGAGTACAAAGTTGCACTTATTCTAATATGGCCATTAGAGACTGAATTAGGAGCAGAAAAATGTATGTTATTATCTGTGGAAATTTAAAGAAAACATTTTTGTTTTTTATTTTATTTATTTATTTATTTACTTATTTTTGCAGAAAGTAGAGCTATATAAACCCAAACAGAAGGACAAAGAAAGAGCATGAGGAAATACCAGAATCTGGAACCAGTGGGGAATATCACTTCCAAATACAGATTAATTGGCATTGTGGCTGCCATTATTTACCAGTTAACCCTGGGTGAGTTTGATTATTGCTTCATGTCTCCAAGGGTAAAAATGTAGCAACATTTTGTAGTGAAATATTTAGAACATGCAGGTGGAACACCATAATCTCACCATAGCCACGGACCATGGCATGAAAAAAGAAACAGAAGTCACCCAACCACAGAGAGGGGTATAGGTGAGAATTGGATTATTTTGGTTATAAGACACTTTGAAGTGGAAAGTGAGGTTTTATTCTTAAACAGTAGTCAGGTCAGAAAAAGATATCCAATAATGGCAATTGATTGGTTTTCCTTTCCCCTTTCTCCAGATAATCATGGCTAGACCAGTCCCCAGTTTGCAAAGCAAATTAGGCAGTTGTCAGAGATTTCTTAGAGTGGAATCAAGCACATAATTTCAAATTTGCTCCTCAGAGCTCATAAGTGAAAACCACATCAATATATATATATATATATATATATATATATATATATATATATATATCTTCCCATCTGAAGTTGGCTTCTAATTGTTTCTAACTATCTAAAATAGGTATATTTCCAGAAGCACCTCTGTCCACTAGCAAAATAAAATTATTGACCTTTGTGTGTTCTCTGGTGCAGAAGTACAAAGACCCAAAGTCTCTGAACATGTTAGAGGACTGCACTTCCAGGAAGACTGCTTCTAGCAAGTGCAGGCCTTTCCAGGCTTCTTTCAAGGGCCTACAGACATTTTTGTGCCACCTGATTATTCTCACACATACAACACTTGCCTTCCGACCAAGCAAGGCCTTGCTGCTCTTCCCCCAACCACTTCAGTTCTGATATCCTCTCCTGCCCAGTATGTGGACCACAGCACTGACTGTTCCACCTGTCCACTGCAGACCCAACCGTGAATCTTTCTTAAGGGCATCAGAGCACCAGAGATAGCATAACACCACGGCAATCTTCAAGGCTGGATGGGTCTGAGATTTTTTTTTATATTTAATTAATTTATTTATTTTACATCCCGCTGTCTCCCCTCCCTCCTCCCCTCCCACTCCCTCCCCCTACCCCCCTTCCACTCCTCCCCAATCCATGCTTCCTTTGTATTATCTCATAATGGGGCAGGCCTCCCATGGGCATGAGCAAAGCATGCATACCAAGCTGCAGTAATACCAACAACCTCCCTCTGTATTCAGACTTGGCAAGGAAATCCAGCATGAGGACTAGAGCCAGCAAAAGACCCAAGGACACCCCCTGCTCCCATTGCCAGGAGTCTCACAAATAGACCAAGCTAAACTGTCACATAAATGCAGAAGACCTTGGTAGGTCCTGTGCAGGCTCTCTGGTTGTTGGTTCAGACTCTGTGAGTTCCTATGAACCAGAACAGTGGGTTTTTCTCCAATGTCCCTGACGTGCCCCCCCTCCCAGCCAGCTCCTATAATCCTTCCTCCCTCTCTTCAGCAGGACTCCCTAAGCTAAGCCCAATGTTTGGCTGTGGGTCTCTGAATTTGCCTCACTGGATGATTAAGGTTTCTTTTTTAAAGCTAGTTATTATGGCACAGAAGGACAAGTTCTCCATGTTCAGCACTGAAAACTTTGTAAATGAGTTATATTATGTCATTACAACAGAGTAATGTTAGCCCCCACACAAAGTGTAGGTGAAAAACATTTTAATGATACAATATACATAATTTATCACTGAGTACACAATAGTTTGCACCTATGAACTCAGCTCAGAAGGTAGATAAAAGAATCGACAAGTTTGAGACAGTCTGGTTTACACAGTAAGTTCTAGGTCAGCTAAGGATACATAAAAAGCAACAGGCTACATTGTAAACAATTCATGTGCTAAATAACAGAAGCTAACATCCATTGACTGTCCTGGACTAAGATTTTTGTGCTTGCTATGGACTCTGTTGTCACTCCTCATGCTAATAAGGGCACTGAAGGTCAGTGAGTTCCTGGTCGTGAAGTCAGGAGTTAAGAGTAGGAGTTCCAGGCCAGCAGATGCTCACTGGAGAGTTCTTGGTTTATGTCAGTCACGGAACATGGAACAGGATTTCTGCTGAACTGCAGCTATGAAAGAGACCTTGTTCCACAAATGGAATTCTTTCCACCCATAGATATGTCACACAACCAAGCTAGCAGAAGCTGACAACTGTCAATGTTTTTCCTGGCCTCCTTGATTTGATTGCCCAGATCACTGCCTACAGGAAGCCATGCTTCAGCCTGGAAAACATCAGCCCATGAATTAACAACATAATTACTTCATGATATCAGCTGACACCACACAGCAGCAAGCAGGTGTCCCAGTAGAGTAAGATTAATGAAGTGGCTGCAGCAGGAGCTTGTCAGAGCAACAACTTCTGGGGACAGAGTCATGCTAAAATTGCAAGGCATGGCTCAACAGAAGTAAAATGCAGAGTGAATTTGACTCTCTAGGAAAAGATTCAAATGGTCTCACAGCGTTCAAAGTTGGAATTTCACTACTTTACAATTATGTTATTGGAGAAAATACACTCTCTTGGAAAGAACATGCAGGGATATTACCCCAAAGGATGAGTTTTGTCCAGTAGTCTACAGTTATACTGTCCTCATTGAGCCCAACCCCACAAGTTCCCATAAAGTTGAAGATTATTGGATAGACAGTATGAGCACTGTAGAAAATGCCTAAGTCCTATTTTCTTCCTCATCTTGACGCATTCCAAAGTTGGAAAGGTTAAAGGAATGTACAATAAACAAGGATCAGCTATAAAAGGCACTAGCTGTTCAGTATTACTATTTTCTCTTGCCTATAATCATATATACAGACTCTAATCACACTAGGCTTGCAA